>NC_134532.1:216707831-217317116 GCF_050624435.1 Tenrec ecaudatus
GTGGTGGTAGATGCCTTCGAGTCAGTGCCAACTCACAGAGACCCCATGCACAACAGAACAGAGCACCAACTGGTCCTGCACCCTGCGCACAATGGCTCCTTTGTCACAATGGTAACCACGGTGTCCGTCTGTCTTGCTGAGAGCCTTCCTCTCCTTGAGCTGTCCCTCTACTTTACCAAGCAGGATGTCTCTGCTGATAACATGTCCAAAGCATGGGGGGCGAAGTCTTGCCATCCTTGGTTCTAAAGAGCTTTGCAGACGTTCTTCTTCCAACAGGTTGGTTGTTCGTTCGGCAGTCCGTGGTCCGTGGTCAATATTCTTTGCCTGCGCCATAATTCAAACGCATCTGCAGATGTTCAGAAACTACAATTGTATTGCTGTGCTTGGGTGTCTTCAAATCTGCTCAACCCGTCTGGACCCTCTGTACAAGATCAAAACACTGCCATCTCGCCACCTCCATCCTTCCTCCCTGTATCACGATGCTAGTGGCCCAGCTATGAGTATTTTGATTTGCTTTGTACTGAGTTATAATTCATACTGAAACTTGTAGCCTTGACCTTCCTCAGCAAGTGCTTCAGATCTCCACTTAAACAACCACGGAGTATTATCTGCATACAGTAGATGGTTTTCTTACACACCTGCTTTCTTCTTCAAAGTCCCCCTTCTTAGATTATCAGGAGATTTAATAAGTATAGTAAAAGAACACAACACAAATTGCATACCTTTCGTGATTTTAACCTACTCGGCATCCTGTGTTCTTGAAAGAATGTGTCTTGGTCGACGCACAGGTTCTGCATGAGCACAATTACGTGTTTGGGATTCCCATTTGCATTATCACAGTGTGATCTCGTATCTTCATCATCTCCTCTGGGTCGGGCTCGAGTGTCTGCAGCTCCCTGTTGGTGCACGGCGGGGATTGCTTCCCAATTCTTCTCTGCAAAATTGAACTTGTGTGGGTTGTGACATCAGTCATATTATTCTTGTTGGGTGCCATCGAGTCAGTTCATGCTCCTAACAACTTGTCTACAACAGAGCGAAGCGCTGCCTGGCCCTGCACCGTCCTCACGCTGTGTCATATGTTTAAGTCCCTTGGTGCAGCCATAGTGTCAATCTGTCTCTTTGAAGGTCTTCCTCCTGCTCGATGACCGTCTGCTTCACAGGGCATTATGGCTTTTTGCAATGATGATGTTTGATAATGTCCAGATGTTTGGGCAGAAAGAAGTATGCGTGAGACACATTGCCTATGATTAATCTTCATTAATTATGATTAATAAATCATTTTATTGGGGACTTCTACAGCTCTGATAACAATCCATACCTCAATTGTATCAAACACATTTGTACATATGTTGCCATCAGCATTTTCAAAACATGTTCTTTCTGCTTGAGCCCTTGGTATCAGCTCCTCTCTTTTCCCTCCCTCTCCCACCCTCCCACCCTCCTGGACCCTGATAAATTATTGTTATTTTCATATCTTACACTGTCCGTTGGTCTCCGTCGCCCACATCTTTGTTGTCAGTCCCCCTTGGTGAGGGGTGTTTATACATCAATCTTTGTAGTCGGCCCCCCATTTCTCACTCTTGTCACCCCACCTTCCCCCATCCTCATAGTACCAATACTCCCATTACTGTTCCTGAGGGGGTTATCTGTCCTGGACCCCGTGTGTTGAGAGCTTTTATTTGCATCAGTGTACATGCTACAGTCTAGCCGGATTTGAAAAATAGAACTGGGGTCATGATAGTGGTGGGGGTGGGTGGGTGAGGAAGCATTAAAGAACTAGAGGAATGTGTTTTGTTGGTGCTGTGCTGAACCCTGGCTGACTCATTCTTGTGACCCCACTGTGAGGGGATATGCAATTGTCTGCAGAAGGACTTTGGGTCTCTACTATGACCCCCATCATTTTCATCCATATACTGTTTGTTTGGGGTCTTTTGATGCCTGATATCTGATCCCTTCGACACCTCGTGATCACACAGGCTGGTGTGCTTCTTCCATGTGGGCTTTGTTGCTTCCCCGCTAGATGGCCGCTTGTTTAACTTCAAACCTTTTAGACCCCAGACCCTCTATCTTATAATACCTGGTCACTATCAGCTTTTTCACCACATTTGTTTATGCATCCATTTTGACTTCAGTGATCATGTCGGGAAGGTAGCATGACAGAATGCCAGGTTATTAGAACAAAGTGTTCTTGTGTTGAGGGAGTACTTGAGTAGAGACCCAATGTCTGTCTGCTACCTTAATACCTGAAATTTAAATATATATACATAGACCTATATCCCCATCATTATATATTAATATATTTACATATTTGCATGCCTATAGTTATACCTCTACACATGTCTTTTGCCTCCTAGTTCTTTCCTCTATTTCTTTTTCCTTTCCTCCTGTCCCACTCTCATGTTCGACCTTCATTCAACTCTCAGTGCTTTCTCTCGGCTACATTGCACTTGGTCAAACCCCATCAGGCACTCTACGCCCTCCTCACCCTAAGTTTTAGATCTCTTGTTGTTCTGTTTTCCCTGGGTTTGTTGGCTCCCCCTTCCTTTCTCCCCCGTCCTCCCCCATGTCCCTCCGGAGCCGGAGCCATCAGCCCCGTTGTTTCCTCCTGGGGATTGGTTATCCTGCCCGTCCTATATGGATAGACATGAGAAAAAGAAAGGGGGGAGAACCTATAAATAGCTCCAGGTCTGTCTGCTGGCCCTTCTCAATGTCGTCCAATCAGATCTGGTGAAGTGCCGTGCCCTGCCCACTGATTCCGAAGTCTGTTTTGGGGATTCCTGGGGTACTTCCTTGCTTTGCTCCCCTTGCTGCTCTGTTGCATTCTCTTCATGTTTTATGCTGGTGGATGAGGGGGGGGGGTGTCACACTGGGCACAATTCCCACACTGTGTCTCCAGTGCTGTCCCCCATAGCACTGGGTCAGTGACGGGGGAGTCATGTCTCATGGTGGGGCTAGTCCCACAGTCCTCCCTGTTCATGGGCTGCTCTGAGCAGGAATGTCATCTTCGAGGCTTGGTGAGTCGGGATGCAGTTCTCTCTCTCTCTCTCTCTCTCTCTCTCTCTCTCTCTCTCTCTCTCTCTCTCTCTCTCTCTCCCGTGTGGTCTGGGCAGACTCTCCGGGCTGTACATTCAGTGCTGTCCTCTGTAGTACATTCAGCGTAGCTGGGACTGGGGCCGGCCCCGCAGACCTTTCTGTGAGTTCCCTGTAATCTGCAATTCTATTACTCAGAGGGAATCAGATTAAGATCCACTCCATACTGGTATAGTCCCAACTGATTGATTGATTCCAGTACATTCGATCACATGGCGGAAGATTATTGCATCCAATCAACTCACAATACATTACGGAAGGTCATCTGTTCCACTCCAGGTTAGCTGATTAACCCGTGATGAAACAATAAATTCCCACAGCCAGGATTTCAGTGCACACTTTGGAGGGAACACAATTAAATCCATGTTGCTGTAGTCAAGTCCAATCCGTAGTGACCCTGTGTGTCACAGGACATAACGCTGCCCGGTCCTGTGCCACCCTGGCAGTCGCTGTGACACTTGGATCCGTTGTGGCAGTCCCGTGGCAGTCCATCAGCAGAGAGGCTCCCTCCAGAGCGCCCCACGGTATGTGTTTGTACACAATAAATAAGGATTTCTGAACTAGTGTACAGTGTAAGACATGCACACAAAATAGGCCTTCTGCAGTACCAGATAAACTACAAGGTAAAGAGACGCCATGACACTGTTTTCTTTCCGCACCTGCTTTGAACCCCACAGCTTTAAATCAGGTGAGGAAATGGCCCAGCCGCCCGCAGCCTTGGCTAACTGGAGTATCTGTTTCTGTGTTTCAGGACACGTTCACATCACGGACTTCAACATAGCCACCGTGGTGAGAGGCTCTGAAAAGGCGTCCTCCATGGCTGGGACCAAGCCCTACATGGGTGAGTGCATCATGCTCCTGTGACCATGCAATCGGGGGCAGCACCCAAGGCCTCGGCCGCTCTTGCCGCACCTGCCATTACCCCCACCCCTACCTTCCATCTGAGCCCCCAGCTCCACCTGTACTGTGCTCGCTTCAATCTCTGGACATTGACTCACGTTTTCCCCTCTGAAAAGAAGACCCTCTCCTCCCAGGAAACTTCGGGGGACCTTCTGCACAGCCAGGTGGCTTGGTTCCATGATTTTCCAGGGTGTTTTTTGGTCTTTATCACTGCGGATCTGTATTCTGGGGCACGCAAGCGGTCTTTTGAGTGGTTTGGGATCTTTGCTTCAAGAATAGCTTTTAGTATGTGGGTTTTTTCCCCCGTTACTTTAGTTTCTTTTGCTAAGGACACCTCTTCTCTAAATGCTGTGTCTTCTTTGCCCATCTTCCGTGTGTGTCACTCTTTCTCAAATCTTCCGTGTGCGTCGCTCTTTCCTTCATCTCTTAAGGGACTCGTGATGGCCCTGTCAGGTAAGCCTGTGACCCATCCGCCTCTCTGGGGGCAAAGGTGAGGCTTTGTGCTTCCCTAACAATTTCCTTTTGGAACTTTAGGGACCATTTGGGTTTTTGTTTTTATATCATGGAAGCTTTGGATTGTCACTATTCTCTAAAATAATTTTTGAAACTTTCTTTCACGTCAAAAAAATAGCTGCTACTGAAAATATTTTTGCATTTGATGAACAAGAAATGTTGACCCTACCTAGCTCAATAAGAAACTCATGACAGCGTATTAGTTTTCCCATGTGGCCAAAATCTAGGCTGACATATCCAGCGGCTTAGGAATAAAGAAAATGATGCTCTTACAATTCTGGTGGTCAAAAGTGCTACGTAGATCGTCATGGAGGAAATGAAGATGGTGGTTGGTACATCTGCTGTCCAAGGGTTATTCTGAGTAGTGAAAAAAGGCTGTTAAGTCTCCAAATGTCTCAACCCTTTTCTGAGCCCAAATACCAGACTACTGCACTCATGATTTGGATTATGGACTGCTTTGGGGTCCTTGTGGTTCAGTGGTTACACATTGGGCTGTGGTCTGCATGGTCAGCAGTTCAAAACCACCACCAGTTCCAAGGGAGATCGACTGGTCTTTCTACTCTCATGGACAGTACCAGTCTCAGAAACCCACAGTGGGTCCCGATGAGTCAGCATTGACTCAATGGCAGTGAGTGAGAAAGATTTATAACTCCAATATCCCTATATAAGACTTCTGAATATCGAAATCGACTCCAAAGCAGTGGGTTTGGTCATTTCTTCGATTTTTCTTTCTGTTGTGTTCATGTGCTTGATGGACTCTAGTGAAGTCTTTGTTTCTGAAATCTTATTCCTTCTACTTCTAATCCTTTCCTGAGTCCCCTCACCTACTTTCTGAGTATATTAAGCACAAGAACCGATCATTCTTTCACATACACTCCCCTCTCTTCTAGGACAGGGTTAGATCCCAAAGACCATGCAGAAAAGTCAACCTTCTGCAAAATGAAGGGTGACTACACCAGATGGAAAAATAGGAGAAGACGACATTGTTATATAAAACCAATGTACATCCTTGCAAGACTGCCAAATACACCACTACATAACTGACCACCATGGTCCAGCCAAGTTGGCACATGACCTTAGCCCTCACAACCAGTGTTACATTCCTCTCTGCTCCTCGGCATTCATTATTACCACTTGTCCATTCTTCACGCACAATGGATGTTTTACTATTTTCAGAAACGTGGCGTGTCAGATAAGAAGATAGTTGATAAGTGGTGAGTAGATGAATTATTTCTCACTAGCTATGTTGTTAGAGACCATTGAGTCATCTCCAACTCCTAGTGTCCCTGGAAAACAGAATGATGCGCTGCCTGGTCCTGCACCACTCTCACAAATATTGCTATGTTTGGGTCCGTGGCTGTAGCCACCGTGTCCGTAGCCACCGTGTCCGTCCATCCTGCTGAGGGTCTTCCCCCTTTTTTCTCTGTCCTCCAATAAACCATGCAGGAGGTCCTTCTCCAGGGACTGGTCTTTCCTGACAACACGTCCAAAGACCATGAGACAAAGTCTAGCCATCCTTGCGTCTAAAGAGCATTCTGGCTGCACTTCTTCCAAGGTGTGCTTTAACGTCCTACTGGCAGCCGTGGCTCTTTCAGCACTCTTCCCCAGCACCAGCATGCACATGCATCCATTCTTCCTCGGCATGCCCTATTCCGTGTCCAACTTTCACACGCACAGAGACAATTAAAATAGGACGGCCTGGATCAGATGCACGTAGTCTCAAAGAGAAACCCTTGCTCTTCAGCACTAAAGAGGTCTCGTGCAGAAGACTTGCCCGATGTATTGCGTCATTTGATCTCTTGGCTGCTGCTTCCATGAGCATTGATTGTGGATCCAAGCAAGAAAAAAATCCTTGAAAACATCTGTCTTTTCTGTTTATCGTGTTGCTGGCTCCTGGTCCAATTGGAAGGAGTTTTATTTTCTTTACACTGGGTCGTCATCCACACCGAAGGCTGCAATCCTGGATCTTCACCATCAAGCGCTTCAAGTCCTCCTCACGTTCAGCAAGCAAGGTTGCGTCATCTGCGTACCCCAGGTCATTAATAAGACTTCTTCCAATCCTGATGCCACAGTCTTCATATAATTCAACATCCTATTAGTTATCGGTTTCCACGTAATAAACTATGCCAAAGCTTAGGGACTTAGAAAAACAGCAATACATTATTTCCAACATTCATGGAGCTGACCGGCTGGCTCTTCTGCTGGTCTTGCTTACTCAGCTGTGTTTGGCTGGAGGGGCGCCTGGGATTCGGGTTTAGCTGGAACAAATGGGATGACTGGATCTCTTTCCCTCTGCATATTCCTTTGTCCTCAAGGGGACTAGACTCGGGTGGTGACAGCAGAGTTTCAAGAAGACAAATGTAATATGTGCTTATCAAGCTCTTGTTGTTCCATTTTGCCTGGTGCCATTGTTCAAAGCAAGTCCCAGGACCCAGACCAGCAATGTTGTGGTGGGGGAATGAACGCCCAGAGCAGCGATACCAGGGGGAGTGAGGCACTGGTGGGGAGGGGCTTTACCTGTAATTGCTGTTGTTTTTAGGTGCCAGTGAGTGGCTTCCAACTCAAAGCCACCCTGTATCCAGCAGAACACAATCCTGTCCAATCGTGTATCATCCTCACAATTTACTGCTGTGTTTGAGCCCATAGTTTCAGCCCCTGTGCCAATCCATCTTACTGGGCATCTTCCTCTTTTTCACTGCCCTCTCCTTTACCAAACATGACGTCTTTCTTCAGGGACCACATGACCTAAGTATGAGTGACACGTCTTTCCACCCTTGAATCTAAGGAAGAGTCAGCCTTTAATAACCCACCGCAATTCCTTTTCACATCTTTGAAATAGTAGATTACAGTTTTGATCTGCTTTGTGGGCTCATCATTCAAGTAAAGTTTCGTGGTGTGTAGAGATGTCATTCTTATAACTGTACATAAAGTTTGACTTCGATACTTTTGTATTGTTCTTTTTTCTTTTTTTCTTTGCTTGACACTAGCTCGTGAGTCACAAAAGCATTGAAGTCAGTTTCTATTTTTCTCTTTCCCTGCTTTTACAACCACTCAGACCAGTGTGTAGATCTGATGATCTGATGGGTAAAGAAGGGGGTCTTTGTGAGTCAAAATGAACTCAGCGGTGACTGGTTCCGTGTGTGTGTGTGTGTGTGTGTGTGTGTGTGTGTGTGTGTGTACGTCCTGGTGGGTGGCCAATGGCACCCTGGTTTAGTGACCAACTGCCCACCAAAAGATGGTCCATTCAGTCCACCAACTGGAGCTGTATAGAAGGAAGACCTGGCAATCTACCTCCAGAAAACTTTAACCAAAAGCAAAAAACCAAACTTACTGCCACCAAGTCATTGTTGACTGACAGCCAGCCCGCAGGGCAGGACAGAGCCAGCCCTGTGGGTTGACGGGACTGTAACACTTGACAGGACTAGAAGGACCTCAGCTTTCTCCCTTGGGACAGCTGGTAGCTTCAAACTGCTGACGCTGTGCTTAGCGGCCCAAGGAGTAAGCACAATGCCGCCCAAGCGCCTCTCTGAAGCTTTCAAGTGAGGAAAGCATCGACGGGGAGGTTCTGCTAGGTCACATGGGTCACTGTGAATAAAACATTCATTCATTCATTAATAAGATCCGCTGATCCCAAAAAGACTGGTGGGACCCCCAAGACAGCCACTCTGAGACGCCCCTTAAGTTGGGGATGGAAATGAACCCTCAATTTTCAGCAGATAGTAGACAGGCCAACACAAGTTGGTTGTGACCCATAGCGACCCTGTTCGCAACAGAACCAGAATGAAACACATCCATCCTCACAATTGTTCCTATACCCAAGCCCATTTTTAAACCCCTGTGTGAATCCAGGTTGTTGAGGGCCTTCCTCCTCTTCCATTTACCAAGTGTGATGTCCTTCTCCAGGGACTGATCTCTCCTGACAACACGTCCAGAGTATAGAAGGAGGAAGTGTGTCATGGTGCAAAGTTGTTGAATGGAAAGCCAGTCTGCTCTGTAAACTCCCCCTCAAATTACGTTTTCAAAGCAGACAGAATGACTCAAGGGTACCCAGCAGCAGTGACAAAGAGCAAAGTGGCGAAGGCTGAGATGCAGTGAGGATGTGGCCATGGACCACTGCATGAGCATGCAGGAGAGAGGAGCCCTGATCTCAGGCCTAAGGAGCACGTGCTGGATGGAAGCAGCTGAAGGCAGCATCTCCAGAACGGAGGGCAGAGAGGAAAGAAGATAGAGGGGGGAGCACATCCCCCACAACCCTGAAAATTAGTTCTGACTTCCCTTAATCTATCTCTCCAAAGTCATTGCTCTAGGAGTTTGTAGATTCTGCACCATTGCAAGAACACAAGGCCATCTTCTGCCTGTTCTGAAGGTCCCACACGATTTTCTTCATAGGCTCTCCTTGGACCTGCCCAGCTTCCCACTGAGTTGTCTAAGACAGCTCTGTCCTGGAGCTGAACCCCTGACCAGTGACGACCCCCCACATGCCTGTCATCACACACAACCTCATAGCATCACCTGGGGATCCTAGTTCTCCTCTCCTGTGAGGAACCAGAAGCTCGGAGAGGTCCATCAGCCTGTCCAGGGACACACAGAAGGAGCCAGAATTTGAGCACGGGGGCTTTCGGCACTCTGCAAAGCTGGCTTTACTTTGACACCGAAGTCCTGTATTCTGATGGCTTCTTTCTCAGAGAAGAGAAAGGGTTCACCTCCCAGCTGCAACAGGACTCAGGGCTTCCAGAATCCTAGGCAAGTAGCTTTGGGCCTGAATTAATGAACGAATGCATCTGGGAGACTTTTCTGGGGTTGAGAGGGTGCATCTGATTTACCAAATGGATGAACTTTCAGAAACATCAGGGGGTAGCAAGCCATGGAGTTAAGTCGGAAGATGGGGAGGAAGTGCGGGGGGGGGGTGCTTCTTCAACAAAGCAAAACCCTGCCTGCCGTTCCCAGAGCCTTGCGTCCCTGCAGTCACCCCCATGACAGGTTTATTGATGCTCCTCACTGCGGTTGGGGAGCACAAAGACCCAGTAACAAGTTCCCAGGGTGTTCCAAACACCAGTTCAGGGAGCTGCTGATGAGGAAGCTCGCCAAGGTTGCTCACGAAGGATGGTTCCCCGAAGAAATATTTGCATGGTGCTGAATTTTTATTAATTAAAAGAGCAGATGGAATCTGCTGTCGGAGCAAGAACCTTCCACGGTGAAACGCACTCGGTCAGAAGGCAGCCGAGCTTGAGCTCCAGCACTCCCCCCGGGCCAGGGAGCTCCTGCATCCAGGACGAGAGGCAGAGCCAAGTGTTCGAGGGCAGGGCCCAGAGGGCGGGCCCGGGGCCTGGTGAGATGAGTCCTGCAGCCTCCTGGTCCCAGGCGCTCATGCCAGCAGGACAGACGGGTGGGTGGACAGCGCTGTGGTCAGCGTGGTGTGGCCGTGCCAAGACGAGGAAGGCGTGAAGGACCCTTGGGGGAGCCGTTTAAGAACTGGGGGAAGAGAAGACCGTCATCCCCAAGAGTAAGATGAGAAATCAGAGAGGGAGATGGAGCAAGCTATTGGGAGCTTTGATAAATCAACCAAACACATGGCCATGGAGTCCTTGCTGACTCCGAGAGAACCTCCCTGTGGGTGTCCGAGATGGTCACCATTGACGGGAGTGGAAAGCCCAGTCTTTCTCCCCAGGAGCGGCTGGTGGCTTCCAACTGCCCACCCTGCAGATCGCAGCCCAGTGCGTAACCACTGCACCACCAGGCTCCTCAGAGGCTCCGGTCAGGTAGCTTAACGGGTTGATACAAGATGTCTGATCCGAAAGGTCAACCCTTGCCTAATTCACACTAAACAAAGGTTGGTTCATTTTTTTTTAATTCTAAAAGAAAGAGGTTGAGGTCCAGGGGGAGGCCGAGGGATAAATCAAACAAAACAGCAGGAAACTAAATCCATGACATCGAGTCCACTCCAACTGATCAAGACCCCACAGGAGGGGATAGAACCCATCCCCTGCCGTTTCCAAGGCTGTACAATCTACAGGGAAGCACACGGCCTCATCTTCCTCCCATGGGGCTGCTGGTGGGTTTGAACCGTTGACCTTGGGCTTAGCAGCCCAACACTTACCCAGTGTCTCACCAGGGCTTCTGTGTGAGGTAGGAGTCTTCAAAGTAAAGCCCCTCGTTTCCTGTGCCTTGGCATCCGACATCCTCAAATGACTTTCCTACAACTTGCCATTCCCCAATGAGCCCTGGTGGCGTAGGGGTTGCGTGCAAGGCTGCTTCCAGCCCAGAAGCCACTCCGCAGGAGAAGCATGGGACGTCAGCGGCTGTAAGCATGTGCAGCCCTGGAGCCGTCTGGGTTCATGCTGCTCTGTCCTGTAGGCTCACTGCGGGTTGGAATGGACTTGGCAGCGAGCTGATAGTGCTGTAGTCAAGCGCTCCTACTCAGGCACAGTGATGGTGCTGGCCAGCCCGCGGGACAGTTCACGCCAGTCCCTCACATCCTTCTGAGGAAACCAGGGCACCCTGCCAGGGGCACCCTGCCTCCACAGCCCCACCGGGTCATTCCATCCCTTAGTGACAGCTCAGGGGGCTTAGGGTGGCACGTCACAGCATGTCCTTCTGTCCCGGGACTAACACGTGCTGCCATCTCATCCATCTGCTGTCATGTGTTCAGCCACCCCCAGAGCCCGAGGACGGGAATTCTCCCAGTCACCAGGCGAGTGGAGAGGAGGTGGACTGAGAGCGGGAACGGTATATGGTGGACTGCCTGGAAGGTGCCTGCAGGGCGAGCACAAAGGGAGGGCAGGCAGCCAGAGGGAACAGCCAGGGCAGAGGCGCAGCGCAACGCAGGAGCTCACAGTGTCCTGGGAAGGCTCAAATGCGTCCATGTCACGACAGAGAAGGAGGAAGGGCGGAGAAGAAGTGATGATGCATTGAAATCACGGTGTTGGCAGAAGAAATGTTGAAGGTACCACGGACCCACAGAAGAGCGTGCAAATCTGCCTTTGAGGAAATACAGCCAAAATATCCTTTACAAGAGAGGATGGCGAGAGTAGGCCTCCGCATACTTTGGACACGTTATCAGGAGATCCCGGTCCCTGGAAAAGGACGCCATGCTTGGTGAAATGGGACAGTGGAAAAGAGGAAGACCCTCAGCGCGATGGACTGGCACAACGGCTGCACCAGTGGGCACACCCCTCACAGCAATAGTGAGGATGGAGCGGGGCTAGGCAGTGCTTTTTGTTCTGTTGGACATAGGGTCACCGTGAGTTGGAACTGACTGGACGGCCCTTCACAACAGCAGAAGTGGGACTATGGGTTAAGCACTGGACTGGCAAGTTTGATGGTTCAAGCCCCCAACCAGTCCTCAGGATAATGCTTACAGGCTTGGAAACCCCAGGAGTCATGCCATTCTGCCCCGTAGGGTCTCCGTGAGTTGGAATCGACCCAAGGGCAGTGGTTATTGCTTATTAACATGAAGAGGTGAGGAGGGATGAGCCAGAAGGGACAAAGCCTGCGGGTCTTGAAGGGCATGTCACACGGTTACGGAGCTCATGGAAGCTTCCGTGTTGGCTGGTGTGACAGCTCCAGTCTCACTTGTGCCCTTGACGGGAGGGAGTAATGAGAAAGCTCACCCGGAATGCAAGGAAGACTGTAACTTCAAAGCAGGAAGTTACCCAGGTGAAGCAGCGGGGAGAGAGCGTCAGCGCTGGGATACCTGGTGGCTTTGCTTCCTGGCTGGGAGCGCTGGCTGGGTCTCACTGCCCAGCCTGACGCACATGAAGAGCCCAGGGTAGAATGCATGCCAGCAATGCTGCTGGCTGCTCCTGTCATCATCTCTAGGATGGATTACATCATGCTCCCACAAAATAACCCCTACACCCATGGGTGCCATCTAATTAAAGGGAGCAGGATCACCTGAATCTCACATCGCACCGCACCGTGTAAGCACCTTTCAGAGTGCAATTATTTCTGCCGCTCAACGGAGCTTCTGTGTTTTCTCATTAACCGAATGAGCCACCTCCTTCCTCCTCCCTTTCCTGTGCAGACATGCAAAATCCATATGATTAATGGGCTCTTGGCACCCTTTAACGAAGCCCCTTCCTGTGGCAATCCATGCTTTTGGCACTCCAAGAAGGAGCGATGTCATCAGACAGAGGCAGCAATCTCGTTTTTAGCTCAGATTTCTATGTAAGTGTGTGACACCGTAATCCATCTAGTGGCCAGCCAGAGAGCAAAAGAAATATGTTGCCTGCAAGGGATCTTGAGGCAGACCAGGCATGTTGTGTGTCTCTGCTGCCCACAGCTTTGTCAGCACACCTTCATGCCAGGAACTGTGATGGGCTCTTGAGTTATTTGAGGAGAGCTACAGTCTTGGGAATGCACTGGGGCAGTTCGACCCTGTCCTTTCGGGTTGCTATGAGTCAGCATTGACCCCATGGCAGTGAGTTTGTTGGTTGGTTGGTTGGTTGGTTGGTTGGTTGGTTGGTTGGTTGGTTGTTTGTTTGTTTGTTTGGTTGGTTGGTTGGTTGGTTGGTTGGTTGGTTGGTAGAACAAATGCCTTGATGAGCTAGGCTCTCCTTTCTGTGTGCCTTTCATTCACTAACAGATTCATATCATGAAAGTCAGCTGACATCTGTTGAGAGCATACTATGAGCCAGGTACCTACACTCAATATATGTAGTAGCTTATTGTGGGCTCGAGGACTCAGATCTCGACTGAAGTTAAATGCTTGCCCAACACACACACACACACACACACACACACTTCCATGGCCTTCAAGTCCACCCCAATGCACGCTGACTCTCTAAATCAGAATAGAACTGCCCCTAGGGTTTCCATGGTGGTCTATCTTTATGGAAGCTGTGTTAGTCCAGGTGGACTAGAAAAACAAATCCAGTAACATTCATATGTGTGTAAGAGAGAGCTTTATATCAAAGAGAAATTGTATATTGAGAAAACCTCCCGGCCCAGTCCAGATCAAGTCCATTAGTCCCATATTAGCCCATATGTCCAATCCTAGTTCATAAATTCTTCTACAGACCCACGCAGCACATGCAATGATACTGAAGCAGGAAGATCACAGGCCGGTGGGTACAAAGTCTGTGGATCAAGTGGTGCCGGAAGCTCTGGCGGGGTCTCCACGTGGCTCCTCCAGCTCCAGGGCTCTGACTGCCATCAGCATAGCTTCATGTGGCTTGTCAACAGAATGACCAAGCAGAGAGAGAGTATGTCCTACCTCCAAGGAGGAAGGAGAAATTCCCAGAATCCTCATTGGCTATGACCTGATTGACAGGCTATACTCCATCCCTTCACTCAAGGTGACAGGAGAGGATGTAACTGCCACAGAAGCTAACGGCTATGTCCTTCTCACACAGAGTGATTGGTGGATTTGAAATGCTGACCTTTCAGTTACCAGGGATCCTTTGCTCAGTGACAAGCAGACTGCAGAGCTAAGGTGCTCTCCAGAGTCAATGTCAGGACCCTGTCCTTCAATTTCTTGGTCATTTTGGTGCATTGAGAATCTACCCCATAGACTAGCTTCATGCTGATCAAAGGAGCTGGAGAAGGCTCGGTGACATCCTAACCCCCATGAGCTCACACGCCAGTGGGGATGATGGACATGTAGACCAGTAACTCAAACACAGCAGGATCAATGCACAGAGGAGGGAATAAGCCAGAGTACTGCAAATCTAGATCATGACTGGAGGCACTTGACCAGCAGAAGGGCAACGAAGAGAACATAGAAACAGCATGGGACTTCAAGAAGAGGTCAAAACAGGAGTAATTTTCACCTGGGTCTTGAAGCGTGAGTAGGAGTTTGTGAGTGTAAAAGGCCGGATGACGTGTGTCAGACAAGCTATTGTGAGGAGCCTTGGCCTCAGTCCCAACTCAGAGCGACCAACCCTACATCCAACACAACACTGCCCGGTCCTGAGCCACCCTCTCAGTGATTCTCACGCTGGATCACACTGCTGCAGCCCCTGTGCCAGCCTGTCTTCTTGAAAGCCTTCCTCCTTCCCTGCCCCTCTACCTACCAAGCACGGTGTCCTTCTCCCAGCCGCAAGTTCAAAGTAAGTGAGACCAAGTCTGGCCTTCACCGCTGCTAAGGAGCATTCTGGCCAAAAGTCCTCCGGACAGATCTGTTTGTCCTTCCAGCAGTCCGTGGTACTTTCATTGTTCTTCTCCAGCACCGCCGTTCACATGCATCCACTCTTCTTCGGTCTTCCTTATTCAATGTCCCACTTCTGTATGCATATGAGGTGATTGAAAATACTATGGCTTGGGTCAGGTGCATCTGAGTCCTCAAAGTAACACCCTTGTTTTTTAATACTCTAAAGAGGTCCCGTGCAGCAGATTTACCTAATGCAGTGCGTCTTTTGACACCTGGACTGCCGCTTCCATGAGCACTGATTGTGGATCCAAGCAAGACAAAACCCTTGGCAACTTCAACCTTTTCTCCATTGATCATGATGTTACTTATCAGTCCAGTTGTGAGGATCTTGGTCCTCTTTAATGTTAAAAATAGAAACGTGTGGCTTTTTTTTTTAAGGACTCCCTGGGTGGCCCAGGGAGCTAAGCATTCAACTAGCCAGAAAGTTGGCCGTTGTAATCCACCCAGAGGCCCTTTGGGAGAGAAGTCCAGTGATCAGAGTCCATGAGGTAACAGTCTTGAAAGTCCTCTGGAGCAGTTCTGTGCCGCACACGTGGGGTCGCCATGTGTCGGCACCCACTTGCCGGTCAGCCACCACCTTTCTTTGAAGGTGGCACGGTGGGTGAATGAAGGACATTGACTGGAATTGAAGCTGTTAGAAAACTTAGAGTGCGATTTTTTAACTTACTAGTAAATAATTTTATTGGGGCTCTTACATCTCTTACCACAATCCATACATTCATCCAGTGTGTCAAGCATATTTGCACTTATGCCTCCATCATCATTTTCAAAGCATTCTCCCACTTGAGCCCCTGATTTCAGCTCCCCGATTCTTCCCCCGCCCTCCCCTGCCCTGCCTCCTTCACGAACTCTTGATAAGTTATAGATTATTATTTTCCTATCTTACATCATCCTCCATCGCCCCTCACCCACTTTTCCGTTGTTTGTCCCCCTATGAGGAGGTTATAGGTTGATCCTTGTGATAGATTCCCCCTTTCTCCCCCACCCTCCCTAATCCTCCTGGTATCTCTACTCTCATTGTTGGCCCTGGGGAGTGTATCTCTCCTGAATTCTCTGTGCTGCAGGCTCTTATCTGTAGCAGTGTGCATGCTCTGGTCTAATCCGATTTGTAAGGTAGCATTGAGGTCATGCTAGTGGGGGGAAGGAAGCACCAAAGACCTAGATGAAAGTTGTGTGTTTCATAGGTGCTATATTGTACCCTGACTGGCTCATTTCTTCCCTGTGACCCCTCTGAAGGGAAATGTCCAATTGTCTACAGATGGGCATTGAGTCTCCACTCCATGCCCACCCCACCCCATTCACCTTGACTATGATTTTGTTCTGGGTCTTAGATGCCTAGTAGCTGATCCCATCGACACCTCATGATCACATAGGATGATGTGCTTCTTCCATGTGGGCTTTGTTACTTCTCAGCTAGATGGACACTTGTTTATCTTCAGGCTTTTAAGACCCCAGACGCTATATCTTTTGATAGTCGGGCACCATCAGCTTTCTTCACCACATTTGCTTATGCCCCCTCTTTGTCTTCAGCGATCTTGTTGGGAAGGAGAGCATCACAGAATGCTGGATTGTTAGAACAAAGTGTCCTTGTGTTGAGGGAGTACTTGAGTCGAGTCCATCTGCCACCTTGATTCTTAGCATACAGATATGAGCACAGAGAGTGTGATTTAAAGACGTTTTCATGCCAAGGATTTGGACTTTTACAGCAAACGGGAAACTTGAGATGTGTTTAAGCCAGCGCTGTGACCATGTGAATAATACAAATCACAACAGGAACATAGACGGTGCGTAACGAGCACTCTCCAGGTGCTGAGTGCTGTTAAAAAACCACTATGGGCATCACTGCGTTTCTTCTGTCACAGTAACATTGTGTGGCAGACAGTGTTAGCTCTTTTTAGATGAGGAAATTCATGTACAGATAGGAGTATAAGTAGCTTACCCAAGGCTGTTCTGCCCGTAAGCATAGGAGCCGAAGTTCAATGAAGAACTGACAATGACTGGGTTCACACCCCGAAATTCTCCTTTCTCTTGGCTCTACTGGCCTTGAAAGATGACTCAGGGATGGAGTGGAGTGGGCTTAAGAGGCCCGATGCTAGAGGCCAGCAGATGGGTTAGAAGGCTGTCCAGACAGAAAGGAAGAAGGTAGGAAAGGTGTGTTAAACTGGGTCTTCTAGAGAATCACACATATATGTTTAAGAAAAAAACTTTATATCAAAAAAAGAATTTTGAATCCAGAAAGTGACCCGGTGCATTCCAACTCAAGTCCATGGGTCATTCACTAGCTGGAGACACTCAGACTCACGGAGCTGCCAGTGGATGAAGAAGGAAGACAAAGCAGAAAGCTGGGAGATCACAAGTCAAAGGACACAGGGCCACAGGGATCCTTGGTCCCCAGGAGCATGGGAGAGGGATGACAGCTCCCAGGCTCTGCAGGTCACCTGGGCTGCCAGCCTCAGATGTGAAACACAGGTGCCAGCCAAGTAGGAAGACAAAGAGCAAGAGCAAGCAACATACCCAGTGTCTCTCTTATACAAAGGCCCCACCCTCCAGGAGGTGCCATCAGGCTGTGACCTGATTGATAGGTTGGTTGGATTTCATCCTTGTCTTCATGTTACATCATGTTGACATAAACTCTAACCATCGCAGAAGGTATTGGAGCAAGAAGGTTCTGGAAAGGACAAATGACAAGGCAAGGGGACCCAATGATAATGCTGAAGGAGAGGGTAGAGTCCAAGAGGCTGCCTGGGTCTCTGACTTTTAAACTGGGAAGACCGTTAGCTGAGATGGGAACCTAGGAAAAGGGCCATTTGGGAGATGCCCTGGTCTGGGTTCTTCAGAGGAGCAGAACCAGGGGAATGGGTATATCAATAGAGAGAAATTTTTACTTCAAGGAGATAGCTCATGCAATTGTGGAGGCTGGCAAGCCCCCAAGTTGTAGGTCGGATAGCAACCTGGAGACCTCAGTAGGCTTATATCCAATGAAGAGAGAGAGAGAGAGATTGGGCTTGACCATTTGTATGCTGTAGGCAGGCTATACCGCTAAGAAAGGCTCCTAAGAAGACTCCTCTTTCAATAAGTTGATCACGTCATATTACATTATGGAAGGTGATCACATTATGATACGTGAAGAAGAGCAACCGGCCCTGTATCTGCCAAACCACTGAGAATCACAGCTAGGCCAAGTTAACCCACACACAGGAGGCATCGCAGGAGGGATGATGATGGGTCTGGTTTGGAAAGGTTGAGTCTTGGCCGCATTGAGTAGTAGGGCCCACAGGACAGTGAGACAGTGAGGTGAAGGAGTCAACAAGCAGTTGGCTGCACTACCTGCCAACTGGTCTTGCCATGAGAAACATCAGCAGGTCAGAGACCTGGGTTATAGGCCCTTCTGGGCCAGAAATCATCTTGTTATTTTTAGTTGGTTCTGACACCATCTGGTCTCATGTGTTACTCCCTAGAACTTCTCCATAGGGGGTTCTTGGCTGCCGCCATTACGTCAGCTGGTTGCTAGCCCTTGTCTTCTGCGGTACCGCCAGGTGACTTTGAACCACCAACCTTGAGATTGGCAGCTGAGCTTAAGCCCCACTCCTCCTTTCACTTGTTCAGCTATAAAATGAATGGGAGAGAGGGAATGGCCTCAAATATCCCCCGCGCACCGGAAATGCCATGATTCTAAACCGCTAGTCAAACAGGGAGCAATTTCCTGTAGAAACAGATCCTACAGGCCTGCCAGCTCGTGGGTGAGATGTTGAATAGAATTTCACTTTCCACCAAGGCAATGAAAGCATTCAAGAAAGCATCCACGGAGCGACATCAGCAGGATGATGATTGCCGTTTAGGAGGTTGTTGTACTTTTCTTTCATATTTTTAGGCTAATAAGGAAGTAAACGCTGCGATTAGCCCAGGGTGGTAAATCTCACCGAATATACATTTACATTTCTGAGGGCCAGTGGGGAGGAGAAAGGCAATCTCTTTCACTTGACACCTCATATTCTTGCTTTTCTGGAAGGCCAATTGTGTGATAGCTCTTGGAATCAAAGCTCACTTTCCATTTAAAGCCTACGCTGACAGAATTACTCACCAGCTGTAGGGATGGTTAGCGGGAGGTGAGGCGGATCTTTCCAGGCCACTGGGCGGGGCTGGGAGGGCAGCCAGAGCTCCGTGGAGCTCCAGGTTTACCCAGAGCCCTAGTGGGTTCCATCACCCTGCACCATGCTAGGTCCTGGGGGCATTACAGGGAGGAAAATAGGCACCGTTGGCAAATATGACTCAAATCCTAGTTCCGTTGCATTTTTAAACCATCTTGATAAATCTGCCTGTTCGTGGAAAGCCCACCTCTTTCTTCCTGTGGGGTAGTGTTGTTGTGAGGCACTTTCCAGTCCCTTCCAAGTCACAGCGACCCCGTCACCACAGAGGGGGCACTGCCTGGTCCGGCGCTGTCCTCACAATCGTTACTGTGTTGGGACCCCTTGTTGCAGCCACTGGGTCAGTCCCTCTCCATGAAGTTCTTCCTCTTGGTCACCGACCTGTAGGGTGGAGTTCCTGGATCTTCATCAGTACTCTTGCTTTGGGTTATACTTGGTAGATACAAACCCATTGAGCATGAAGAGGGCTTGAGCTATGAAAATCAATTGTAAGGACGACGCAGGACCGCACAACGTGTCCTTCTGTTGTGCATGAGGGTCACCAACGGTCGTAACTGACTGAATGGTACCTGACGACGACGACATACATTGACGCATGAACACACACACACACACACACACACGCACACGCACGGCAGATGTAGCTACCAGGGCAGAAATACCAACTATTTCTGCAGCTACTAGAAACTGAAATAGACATACACCAGGAAGGCCAGCCCCAGCTACAGCAGGATCTGGACTTTACATCTCCTGACCTGTGAACAAAATTTGGGCTGTTAAGGTCACCCACTTTGGGTATTTCTGTTATGACAAAACAACCCATTGACTGGAGTTAATTCTAACCCACGGCACCTCTATATAGTGTTTCCAATGTCGATGGGATCGGCTATCAGGCATCAGAGACCTAGAGCAAAAGATCATGTCGATGTGAATGCCGGCGGGGAGAGGGGGAGGCGGGGCAGGGAGTTCGGAGTGGAGACCCAAAGCCCATCTGCAGACAATTGGACATCCCCTCACAGAAGGGTCACAAGGAAAGGACAAGCCAGTTAGGGTGCAGTGTAGTACTGACGGAGCAAACCATACAAATTTCCTCTAGTTTTTTAACGCTTCCTCCCTGCCAATAACGTGACTCCAATTCTATTTGACAGATCCAGCTAGACCAGATCACGTACACTGGTACAGATTAGAGCTCACAGCACAGGGAATCCAGAACAGATAAAACTCTCAGGATTAATAATGAGTAGTGATACCAGGAGGGTAAGGAGAAGGTGGGGGGAGAAAGGGGGAACTGATCATAATGATTGACATATAAGCCTGTCCCAAGGGGACAGACAACAGAGAAGTGAGTGAAAGGAGACAGCAGTTGGTGTAAGACATGAAAAAAAGTAATTTATAAATTGTCAAGGGTTCATGATGGAGGGAGTGGGGGAGGGGAGAGATGAGCTGATACCAAGGGCTCAAGTAGAAAGAAAATGTTTTGAAAATGATCACACAACATATGTACACATGTGTTTGACACAATGGATGGATGGATGGATGGATGGATGGATGGATGGATGGATGGATGGACGGACTGTGATAAGAGCTGTAAGAGCCCCCCCCCAAAAAAATAATGATTGTTTGTGTGTGTAGTTAGTTAGTTAGTTAGTTAGTTAGTTAGTTAGTTAGTTAGTTAGTTAGTTATAATCAGCCTCGTCTTTCATTTGAGGAAAGGCTGGTGGGTTTGAACCAAAGACCTTGCCATTAGCAAGGAGTCCAATGCTGACTTGACCCTAGGTAATGCAAAACCCTACCGCCATTGAGTGTCTTCTGACCCATCTCACTCAAACAAAACTCAGTGCTATGGAGTCAATTCTGCCTGACGGCAACCCTACAGGACAGAATAAAGCTGCCCCTGTGGGTTTCTAAGACTGTAAATCTTTACGGGAGCAGAAAGGCTCCTCTTTCCCCTGAGGACCAACTGGTGGTTTCAAACTGCCGACCTTGCAGTTAGCAGCCCGATGCATTACCCACTAGACCACCAGGGTCCGAGGCAGGACATCTTTTGGGGACTCGACAGGTACCAGGAAGGAGACCTGAATGAGAACACGGCATTAGGAAGAGGAGGAAGGGCGGGCTTCAAGAGACATTACCCACCAACTGCCACAGAGAACACTGGGACTCACGGGGACGGTAGAACAGACGGGATGCCCCCTAGGGTTGAGGTGGCTGCCGGTCCTTGTGGACGGAGAGGACCTCTTCCAGAGCTGAGATGTTGGCAGACCCAGGCTTCCCACAAAGACTGTGAGAACAAAGCCTTCCTTGCGTCTTCCAGCTTCTGGTAGAAGCTCCAGGAGTCCCTTGCCTTGTGGCAGCTAATCTCCCATTTCGGCCCCCATCTTCACCTAGACTTCTCCTTGGCATCTCTATTCCCAAATCTCCCTTTATTCTCTCATGTAAGGATACCTCTCATTGGATTGGGGGCCCAGCCGAAACCTGGGGATGATCTGACCCCCAGAACTTGAATGCAACCCCACCGTCAGAGACGATCCCCAAATAAGGTCACGTTCACGAGGCACTAGGACTGGGACAGATCTGTTTTGGAAGACACTACTGAACTCCCGAAGCCCTTTCAGGCACCGGACTTCTCATGTGAGAAACGGACTTCTCATGTGAGAAACGGACTTCTCATGTGAGCACTCATCGTACCAGGAGGATGAAGAGAGAGCTCTCGTCATTGCACCAGGTCGATTCAGCCCAAAGGACAGAGTAGAACTACTCCCCGGGGATCTTCAAGGTCGAACTCTTTATGACTTGGCCTCACATACCTTGGACAGGTTGTCAAGAGAGACCAGTTGCTGGAGAAAGGCATCATGCTTTGTAAAGTAGGGGCGCAGCGGATAAGAGGGAGGCCCTCAAGTGGTGGATTGACACGGTGGCTGAACCGTAGGCTCAAGGATAGGAACGACTGAGCATGACGCAGGCCCGGGCGGTGTTTCCTTCTGCCGTACACGGGGTCACTGTGGCGTGGATGTGACGAGATAGCACTGTCGGCACCTCTGCTGGGCAGATGCCCAGGGCTGCTTTCCCACAGAGCGCAGAGCATCGGGGGCGTCCGAACTGCCAACATCTTGGTTAGCAGCATAGCATTTAAGCATGGTGCCACCAGGACCTCTTTGAAACTAGATGTTGTTGTTGTGAGGCGCCACCAAGTTGGTTCCGACCCATAGCAACCCTGTGCACAATGGAACAACACTGCCCCGTCCTGAGCCATCCATGCAATTGCTTCCATGCCTGGAGCCCTTTGATACGGCCACGGTGTCCGTCCATCTCATCAAGGGCCTTCCTCTTGTTCACCGCCCCTTCACTTGACCAAGCATGGTGTCCTTCTCCAGGGACGGGTCTCTCCTGACAACATGTCCAAAGTACAGAAGACAAAGTCTTGCCATCCCTGCCCCTAAGGAGCACTCTGGCTGTACTTCTTCCAAGACAGATGGGTTTATCCTTTCAGCGGTCCATGGTCTGTTCAATATTCTTCTCCAGCCCCACCATTCCACTGCATCGATTCCTCCCCGATCTTCCGTATTCAATATCCATGAGAAGAAACAATGATCATAGCCATCGGTACCAGTTCCAGCAGAGTGTGGTTGTCCACCCATGAGGGAAAGGAGGGCACTGGGCACAGAGCCCGTACCAGTCCTTCCAGCTTGGAACCTGCATGGCCATCTCGCTCCCAAACACTGGGATTCCGGGAAAACAGGGTGGAAATTCTGAAGCCCAAAATGTTGCTTTTGTTCTGCCATCACCCCAAGTGACGTCTGTGCAGGGTGGAGAGAGTGGCACGGACCACAGCTATCTGCCACCATGGCTGGTTGAAGCAGCGTGGGCAGAATCAGTTGCTGTGTCTACACTGAAATCCAATGGGCTCAGGGCAGCCAGGCATGAGAAAGATTGATGGGGATGCCTGGGCACACACATGCTGCCTCTTGGCTCTGCTCTACAGGAGAGGCGGCACCAGGCGGCAGCTGTCGAGGGCTCTGGGGACATGCGGGCAGGGCAGAGCAGAGGGAGGGAGCCGGCAGACGGACCGTGACGGGGGAAGGCAGGCCCTGCCGTTGGTGAGAAAGCCCCTGGGTTAGGGAAGAAGTCCCTGAGGGCAGGTCTCAGCTGAGGACCAGATGGGATCTGTAGAACTGCTTAGCTTGGGGTCCAGCACCAACTAGGGTCCCCGTGAGGAGCCGCTCATTGGATGACTAATAAGCAGAGAAGATCCTGGACTTGGAAGCCGTACTGATCTCCATGGATACAATGGGATGGATCAGAAGATGCTGAATCTGCAAAACAGACAGAATGCGGTGCAGGGATCCAGAGATTAGAATTGTCCCTGGTGTCTGGTTTTAGTGACTGGGTAGGCAGTGAAAGAATTGTGTGATCGAGCTAAAAAAAGTACCCACTATCTTGTCATTTCATTTCTCCAAGAACATTTTGAAGCTTCTTCATCTGAGCCATCTAGGGCTTGGGTGACAGGCTCAGGAGACATGCTGCACTGGGTAAACCTGCTGCTCAAGACCTCTTTCTTTCTTTGCGTGTGTGTGTGTGTGTGTGTGTGTGTGTGTGTGTGTGTGTGTTGGCCTGAAAAGGCCAATTTTTTTAAAATTAGGGGCTCATACACCTCCCATCACAATCCATACATACATCAATTGTGTAAAGCACATTTGTACATTCGTTGCCCTCATCATTCTCAAAGCATTTGCTCTCCATCCAAGCCCCTGGCATCAGGTCCTCGTTTTTTCCCCTCCCTCCCCACTCCCCCCTCCCTCATGAACCCCTGATAATTTATAAATTATTATTTTTTCATATTTTGCTCTGTCCCATGTCTCTCTTCCCTCCCTTTTCTGTTGTATGTCCCTCAGGGAGGAGGTCACATGTAGATCCTTGACATAGGTTCCCCCTTTCCAACCCACCCTCCCTCTACCCTCCCAGTATTGCCCCTCACACCCCTGGTCCTGAGGGAATCATCCGTCCTGGCTTCCCTGTGTTTCCAGTTCCCATCTGTACCAGTGTACACCCACTGGTCTAGTCAGACTTGCAAGGCAGGATTTGGATCATGGCAGTGGGGGGCGGGGGAGGACGCATTCAGGAACTAGAGGAAAGTTGTGTTTTTCATCGTTGCTACTCGCACCCTGACTGTCTTGACAAGACCTCTTTCAAGTGCTGAAAAGCAAGGATGTTACTTTGGGGACTAAGGTGCACGTGTTTGGGTTCTTTAGGGAAACAAATCCACAGAAACTCATGTATCAGAGAGAGTTTTATATAAAGGGTAAGTGTGCATCAAGAAAACATCCCAACCCAGTGCTGCCCAAGCCCACAAGTCCAACATTAACCCTTATGTCCAACACCAATCTACAAAGTCCTCCAACATCTCACAAAACACACACTATGATGCCGACTGCAGGAGGAAAGCCGAGTCAGTGAATGTGTAAGCATCTCAGCGCTGGCAGGGGTCTCCACACCGGTGCCCCAGCATCGCGGTAGGTCCATGTGCCTTCTCCTCAGGGATGTCCTGCAAGAAGTGAGCCCTACCAGCTAAAGCAGGGAACTGGCTAAGGCACCTTGGCCCGACCATCAGAAAGCAAGAGACCTGAGAACTAGGAAGGTGAGGCTCACTGAGTCATTTATCCCTCCACCCTTCAATTAACCCCACTTGTGTTTATCGGCCAGGTTGGCACAATAAACTACCTCAGTGCGCCTGACCCAAACCGTGGCATTTTCGATAGCCATCTAGGCATGTGAAAGTTGGACACCGAATAAAGAAATCAAATGCATGTAAATGAATTATGATGTTGGAGAAGAATATTGAAAGTACCACGGACTACCAAAATAACAGAGCTGTCTTGGGAGAAATATGGCCAGAGTGCTCCTTAGAGGCAAGGATGGCGAGACTTTTCCGTACATACTTTTGGACATGTTTTCAGGAGAAGACAACATGTGTCCCTGGAGAAGGACATTCCGCTTGGAAAAAGAGGGGCAGCGAAACAGAGGAAGGTGCTCAAGGAGCTGGATGGACACAGTGGCTGAGGCAATGGGGTCAAACGTGGGAACCATTGTGAGGATGGGGTAGGACCGAGCGGTGTTTCGTTCTGTTGTGCACACGGTTGCTATGTGTCGGGACCAACTCCATGGCACCTGACAACAGCAGCATAGTTCCAAATTGAGGGCACCATCAGCGTCATGAAGTCTCCGAATGTCCTGGGGCAGTATGGGGGATCCCTGCTTGTCTGGCCCAGCTCTGGGGGCCCTCGGCATTCCTTGGCTTACATCTGCAGCATCGACCCATCCTCACTTGACTTTCTTCCCTGTCGCCTTCTGTCTCTTCTCTTCTCCTACAAAGACCGTCCTTCAGATGGAATAAGGACCCACCTGCTCAGGCATGACCTCGTATTAATGGATAACAGCTTCTAAAATCCTGTTGCCAAACAAGGTCATCGCCATAGACACAGGTGTTAGGGGTCCAACATATCTTTTGGGAGAACACAACTCAATGCAGTATAGTAAACCCAACGGGGCAGAGACATAGGAGGCTCGAAGAACCATGTTCATAGTAATTGCAACCATGTTTGCTATTTATGGAGAAGGTGCTCTTGTGGGTCAGCGATGAAGCAGTTGGCTGCTTACTGAAAGGTCAGCCGATTGGACTCGCTGGTTACCCTCTTGGAGAAAGATGAGGCGGTCTGCTTCCTTAAAGATGTGAGCCCTGGGAAATCTATTGGAGCGGTTCTATTCCATCCTACAGGGTTGCTATGAGTCAGAATTGAGTTGACGGCAGCAGTGGGGCACTGAGACCTGAGTTTAGTGCCCAGAGGAGACTCTCGCAGTGAGGTCATGCTGAAGAGGTTTCAACGGTTTCCGTATGAAAATGGACCAGGAACAAAGGTTGAGGATCTACTTCTAAATGTTGTTGTTCTTGCTAGGTGTCATTGAGTCGATTCGGACCCTTCGTGAGCCTGTGCACAGCATTAGGAGACACTGCCTGGTCTCACGTTATCCTTGCAACTGTCCCTAAGCCTGAGCCCATTGTTGCAGCCACTGTGTCCATCCACCTTGTTTAGGCCCTTCCTCTTCTTCGCTGCCCCTCTACTTTATCCAGCATGATGTCCTTCTCCAGGGACTGGTCTCTCCTGGCGTGCAAAGTACGTAAGACAAAGTCTCTTGCCATCTTTGCTTCTAAGGAGTGTTCTGGCCATGCTGCTTCCAAGACAGATTTGTTTGTTTGTCTGGAAGTCCACAGTACGTGCAACGTTCTCTTCTCCAGCACACTTCAAATGCATCCGTTCTTCTGTGGCAGTTCTTATTCACTGTCTAACGTGCACTTGCGTATGAAGGAAGTGAAAATATGGATTGGGTCAGGTGCACCTTAGTCCCCAAAGTAACATCCTTTCTTATCAACACTTTAAAGAGGTCTTGTGAAGTAGATTATCCAAATACACTGCATCCTCCCATCCAAGGACTAGCCAGGCCTGACCCTGCTTAGCTTCTGAGATCAGACGAGATCAGGCGCATTCAGGGTGGTATGATTGTAGACTACACTGCATCCTTTGGTCTCTTAACGACTGCTTCCATGAGCGCTGACTGCAAATTCAAGCAACATGAGTTTTTTTTATGTCAATCTTTTCTCCACTTCACGATGTTACCTATTGGTGTAATTGTGAAGATTTGGGTTTTCTTTACACGATTTGTAGCCTATACTGAAGGCTTCCATCCTTGACCTTGATCAGCAAGTGCTTCAAGTCCTTCTCAACACCAGCAAGCAAGATTCAATCATCTGTATATTTTAGGTTGTTAATAAGCCTTCCTCCATTCCTGATGCCACATTCTTCTTTATGTAAGCCAGCTTCTCAGCATACAGATTGTTTTAGGCAGGGTCTCTAGAGAAATGAACCCAGAACACTTATGATTTTATAGACAGATAGGTTTATACAGCAAGAAGGAATACAACAGCTAATTAGTCCACACAGCAGTATAAGGGGTTCAGTTCAATTCACTTCCATGGAACAGTTCATATATTGGAAGTCCTTCAACTCACGTGGGCTGCTGGGCCCAAGGTCACGGAAGCAGACAGTGGAGTCCTCCCTAGGTCAAGGCAAGCAGAGTCTGCCTACAAGCAGCAAACAGCAGCTTGGGTCACCAACAGTCAACCCCTCAGGAGCTTAGCAGAGCAGGGCCGGATGGGATATCTTACTCACGCAATGCATGACAGGATGCACCAGCCTCAAGCTCAAGCGATGGACACAGCAGCAGCGAGGTGAAGCAGGTCTCGAAGAAACCTCAAGCTCTAGCAACATGATCCACGGGTTGGCTGTCCACAGGTAGTGTAGCTCACAAGTTGAGACAGAGAACTAGCTAAAGCAGTTGCAGGCTGGTCCAAACACCAGAGGGCAAGAGGAAGAGGGACGGGCCTCTTTTCCCTCCGATCAAACTACCACCTGATTATTCCCACATGTTCCTGTTGGCCAGGCTGGCACAATAAACCTACCTAGCACAGTTAGCCACAGTTTATTATGGTCCACACAGGTGAACGCATCAGCGGTTAGGTAATGTTTAAACTCTGCTCTGCCCACGCTACCTCCTACCCCAATTAAGAACTAAGTAAATAACTTAAGGGGACAGTTCTCCTGCGTCCAAAGTGTGTGCTCCCCAATGAGGTCCTGAGGATCTTCTTGCACGTCAAGCAGAGTCACAAGCCTGATTACAGAGATCCCACCATGTGTAAAGGTCACTCCAGCGTGGCTTCTCTTACCTGTGTGACTTTCTCCAAGCCACTGCACCCTCTGAACAGCTGCATCATGGGTCTGGTGGCAACAGGTGCTGAGGGCCCGCGGTGAAGAAGCACTTAGAGCCTGTGTGTAGCCACGCTGTGGAGTGCATGGGGCAAACACAGAGTGTTCCTTTGTTCCACTCACTGCCGTTGAGTCCATGCCAACGCTTGGCAGCTCTACCAAACAGGGTAGACCTGCCCTGTTTCTGAGACTGGGACTCTTTACGGGAACATAAAGCCTCATCTTTCTCCTGAGGGGAAACTGGTGGTTTTGAACTGCTGACCTTGTGGCTAGCAGCTCAATGTGTAACTGCTATGCCACCAGCGATCTTCAGGTTTAAAAAAATGCCCTTGAGTTGACTCCTCCCCATGGCGACCCTGTGTGTGCCAGAGTCGAGCTGGGCTTCTGAGGGTTTCCCAGGGCTGGAGTGTCAAAAGGAGGTCTCCAGCGCATTCTTCCAAGACTCCTGTGGGTAGACCCCACCCTCCAAGCTCTCTTTTAGCAGCCAGCCACCTTAACCATCCGCAGGCTGGAATTTATCCACCGGTCACATTCAAGGGTCAGATCAGTCACCCGATGCCATTGGCCCTGTCCTCCCTTCTCCAGCTTCTACCCAGTTCTTCCCCATCCTACGAAGACTGGGTGCCAGCCTGAAGGGTGAGCTGAGACCACCTTCACATGAATGCTCCCAGAGACGGATGTTGGCTGCTCCAACAGCCGCAAGATGAAGTTACATCTGCAAATTGATTTACAAGAAATAATTCTTCTCTCACAATACTTCCCAAGGGGTAATTAGACCCTGCAGTGGGATCCCTGGGCTCCCAGGTGGGAGGAGGGTCATGGGATCGACCCTTGATCTGTACCTGAGGGAGCACATGGGCTAAGAGAACTCCCAGGAAGACACACTCTCCAAGGGTGGACCTCCTTCCTGCCATGCCGACCTCCCGGGGCTCAAGTTCCGTAGCTCCTGACAAGGACATGGGGCCCGGCATCTTGGTTGTCTATACGGTGAGTGCTAGCTATCAAGAGGCTCCATTTCTTGGGGACTCACATTCCTCAGTTCAGCTCTGAGGTTGCATCCCAGCCTCTTCTCCTTTCTGCACCTATTTTGCCCACCGCTGGCTGAAGCGCCAGGTGAGACTCAGCTCCCACCGGCTCCTCTTCCTTCCCGGACTTCTCGCCCGGTAGTCCATCCTCGCACTGAGCATCAGTCACCTCCCTTTTTATTCTGATTCCAAGGACCACATCTTTTTTCCCCTGGGATGTTTGCAAGTCTTTCCCAGTCACTCCTTGTGTGTCCTTGGGCTTTTCATTGATGCTAAGGGACCACTGAGCCCTGGTGGCCCTACAGGAGTGGCACTGGGCTGCTAACTGCAAGTTGGAGGTTCAAGCTCACCAGTCTCTCCTCCGGAAGGAGATGAGGCTACCTGCTGCCCTAAAGAGTTACAATTGACTCCACTGGCCTTGGTTTTGGTTCACAGGCGGATTGCTAACTGATGGCGAGACTTCGTCTCACATACTTTGGGCAGGTTGTCAGGAGAGCCCAGTCCCTGGAGAAAGACATCATGTTTGGTAAAGTGGAGGGGCGGTGAAAGGGGAAGGCCCTTGATGAGATGGCTGGACACAGTGGCTGCAACAATGGACTCGGGAATAGGACGGTGCAGAGGCCGGGCAGTGTTCCCTTCTGTTGTGGATAAGGTCACTACAGGTCAGAACTGACTGGAAGGCGCCTGACAACAAACAACGCAAAGGTGATAGGTTCAAACCCAGCCAGCGGCACTGCAGAAGAAAGGCTTGGTAATCTGCTTCCACACAGATCCAGAGCAGAAAACCCCAGGGACGTGTTCTCCTCGGTCCTACGCGGGGTCAGAACAGACGATGATAATGAATCTGGCCTCTTTGTGACTGTGACACAGAGACGGGTGTGCATCAGAGCTAGCTCCGCTCCCCATACGGATTCAGTCAGTGTGCTGAGCAAACCCTCAGAGAAGCTGGAGTATATGAAGAAGCGTGTAACATCAGGACGGGAGGAAGGCTTATTAACAACCTACCGCATGCAGATGACCCAACCTTGCTTGCTAAAGGGGAGGAGGACAAGATCAAGGGCTGCAGCCTTCTGTGTGACTTGCAACTCAGTGTAAAGACCAACATCCTCACCACCGGACCAGTAAATAACATCGTGATAAATGGCTGAGGTTGTAAGGATTCCCTCTGGCTTGGACCCACAATCGGTGCTCATGGAAACACTAGTCAAGAGATCAAAGGAAGCTTTGCACTGAGTAAACCTCCCGCCCAAGACTTCCTCAGCGTGTTGAAAAGCAAGGATGGTACGTTGGTGTTACTTTAATCACTCGCACCCAACTCGAGCCTTGGTATTTTCAATCACCTCATCGGCATGTGAAGATTGGACATTGAATAAGGAAAACCAAAGTAAAATTGATGCACCTGACCCACAGTGTTGGCAAAGGATTTCGTACATGCAATGGGTTGCCAGCCGAGAGAATAATAACATCTGTCTTGGAAGAAGTACAGCCAGATTGCTCCTTAGAGGCATAGAGGGGGAGACTTGGACTCACGCGCTCTGGAAATGCTATCAGGAGAGACCAGTCCCTGGAGAAGGACATCATGCTGGGTAAGGTGTAGGGGTGGTGAAAAAGAGGAGGCCCCTCAACGAGGTGGATCGACACCAGGGCTGCAGCCAAGGCTCCAGCTGAAGATCAAGGGCAAGGGTGGCTCAGGACCAGGCGGTGTTAGTTCTACAGAACACGGGGTCCCTGTGAGTTGGAACCAACTCAAAGCACCTCATGAAAGCAGCCACCATGCAGAGATGTATTTAATATGGGTCTCCAAGCCAAGGCCTGTGCCGTTCCCGCCAAAGATCTTTTTCCTGATGATTCCATGTCAGACGGTTGGAGAGGGAGGAGAGATGCTGATTAGGTGACATGATTCAGCGGAGTGCTTGTGGAGAGGATTCACTGTGATTACCACCCTGCTCAGTATGAAACGAGCCACCTTAGAAGCAAGAGGGGGATCTGATAGCAAGAGAAAAGAGGCAGGAGTGGAGCATCTCCTTTGGGCCCTGAGATCCCTGTGCATTAAACCTCCATGAAACAGGAACTGCTGCACCAGAGTGACAGAGGAGCAGCAACATCAAACCCAGGAGCCAGAGTCTGGGACAGAGAGGCGGGCTTCCCAGGTCACAGAACAAGCAAAGCTGCGTGGTTTGGACGGGAGACTGGCGTGTGGAGTGAGACGCCTCTGGGCACTTGATTGGGGGAGCTGGGTTGGCTGACCCACAGAACTAAAGTTGGATGCCTTCAGCCCGAGGCGTACCATGGATTTGCATGCCCTCCAGGCATTTGCTGGCAGCCCCACAAGGGCACAGCAGAGAAGAACCGGTAGGGACTGAACAGCTGCATCCTGAGCATGTCTCACCTGAATTGTCACCGCCAACATCCTCAATAAACCCCATCATCTTTAGCACCCACTGGGTTTTGTGGGGCCAATGAGGGGAGAGCCATGTAGCTACGAGAAGCAGGGATAGCTCTCTCATTCTGACCTTATATAATAATGGAGCAAAGCCTTTCCTGGCCCTGCACCATCTGAACGATGCTTGAATCTACTGGTGGGTGTACGGTGCCAACCACCGTAGAGGGGGCTTCTTTGTTTGGACTGACCTCGTTTCCAGGTGATTGGTCTTCCCTGACAGTGTGTCCGAAGTGAGTTGAATCTCACTATCTTCTTCTCTTTTAAGGATTTCGTGGCTGTATATCCTCTCATTGATTTCTTCCATCTGTTTGTTGTTGTTGTTATTGTTGTTTTTGGATAGCACTGAGTCCATTCTGACTCATAACTGCCCCGTAGGCTGTAGTACAAACGTTTCCCGGTCTTAGGCCATGCTCACAATTCCTGCTATGTTGGGAGCCATGGGATTAATCAACCTTGTTGAGCTCACTCCAAATTTACTGTCATCGAGGTGATTCCAACTCACAGTGACCTTATAGGACAGGATAGACCGGCCCCTGTGAGTTTCCAAGACAATAACTTTTTACAGGAGTAGAAAGCCTGTCTTTCTCCCTCAGAGCAGCTGGTGGTTTCAAACTGCTGACCCTGCAGTTGGCAGCCCAACTCTTAGCCACTATGCCACCAGGACTCGTATTGCTTGTTACTTGTTTCCTTTTAAATTGACCCTCAACTTTACAAGCATGACGACCTTCTCCAGGGCTGATCCTTCTTGGTGGCTTGTGTTCAAAGTAAGTGAGACAAGGTCTCACTGTCCTCCCTTGTAGGCAGCATCTGGCTGTGCTTTCTCTAAGACAGACTTGTCCATCCTTCTGGCAGTTCACAACCTAGATGACATTCTTCTCCAACACTGTAACTCAAAGGTCTCGAGTCCTCTTCTGCCTTCCTTACTGAGTGTCCAGTGTTCACAGTCATGTATGGCCACTGAAAATTCTATGCCTCCAGCCAGGCGCACCTTAAACAAACAACAACAAAAAAGAAACCTCACTTTGAGTTGATGCTGCCTCATAGAGACTCTGTAGGACAGGATAGAACCGCACCCCCCATCCCTCCACGAGATTCCAAGACTAACTCTTGCGGGAGTAGAAAGCCCTGTCTTTCTCCCATGGAGAGCCGGGTGGCTCTGAACTGCTTAGCTTGCAGTTAGCAAGCAGCCCAATGCATACCCACAAGCCACCAGGGCTCCTTGGGCACACTTTAGTCCACAGCCACTGTGAATCCCACCACGTGTCTGTAGCCACACAATTCCAGAAACATATCCTAACTGCTGATGGAAATCTCATCTGTCCCCCCAAGGCTCCTATCAAATGCCTCTTTTCCTCCAAGATGTTGGGATTCCAGCCAGGAAGGGCTGCAAACACACGGAGGACAGACTAGACCGCAGGGGTGCCGGTAAAAGGTCACGGGCCAGGGCAGACAGTTGTCTTGTCTAACGGAGCTAGACAGGGGCGGCAATGCCAGGGAAGACGCTGAAGCACAGCCAGCGAAGAAGGGTGGTCAAAGCAGGACGGGGGTCAGGTCTGAGGGTCTCGGGGCCAAAGGTTGAAGATGGGAGGGAGACAGGCTGGGCACTGGGGTCCCGATGGGTGGGCCCAAGTGGCCCTGGACCAAGGCTGGTGGTCGTCTTCCTGGGAAGAAATGACTGAAGGGGTGTCAGGAAGTTGCCTGCATGGAGAGGAGAGGGAGGATCTCCACACGGAAAAGAAAAACCCACAGAGAATACACTTCTCCCGCTGTCATTGGCCGTCAGCACGTCATAGCCACGGTACTGAGTTGGGTTGACTTGAGAAACAAATCCATTCACCCTCACCGATATATAAGAAAGAACTTATGTCCAAAAGTAGTTATCTATCAAGATAGCAGCCCTGTGCAGTCTGATTCGAGTTCATAAGTCTGATACTAGCCCCTAAGTCCCTCTTCAGACTCACGCAACCCCATGCAGTGATGCCGCAAGCAGGAAGATCCCAGGCCGGTGGGTGCGTGGATCCCAGGCTGGCGGTAACATAACAGGCTTCCGGCAGCTCTCAGGTGCCCAGCAATTAGGAAGGGAAAGGTAGAGAGCGAGGAAGAGGTCAGCCTCCACAGGGTCATTTGATATCAGGCCACACCTCCAAGGGACATGCCCTGATGGACAGCAAACTCCGCCCACATCTTCTTACAAAAGCCTAACTCACAGCAACCTTCACTCGGTCGCTGCAGCTGTGTCGATTCCACCTCATGGTCTCCCTGGAGGACCAAGTAGCACTGCCCCTTTGTGCTTGGGCAGCAGGCAGCCTCCTCTTTCTCTTGTGCAGCAGCTGGTGCGTTCGAACCCACGGACATGCGGCTAGCAGCTCCGTGTGCCGTCCACTACCCCACTTGGGCCTCTCTGGCAGCCGAACGAACATTCCCCGTCTGTGGCCATCTTCACACTCCTTGTGACGGAGTGGACGGTGTCTCACTGAAGTTCATGTTGCAGATCTCAGCCTGGGTGCCTGTGGGTTAAAATCCCATTTGAGATGGTGTTGCTTTGTCATGCTAACGAGGCAGAGATTAGCGCCCAGAATCCATCCCCTTCAAGATAAAAAAGAGATTGAACCAGCAAGCAGCGGGGCAGAGAAGGGGGCAAAGCGATGCCACGCCACTGGGAGCAGACGTTTTTTAAAAGGCCAGGGCTTTACTGCAGAGCTGTAAAACTTTCCTCGAGCGCCAGCACCCCGAATTTCCGCCTCTGAGGACAGACATTTCTGTCTGCTGGGGTCACCCACTGGCGGTATTTCCATGACCGTGGCTCGGGAGAACGAAGCCGCTGCGTTTGCACCCACTGTCGCAGCCCCTGCGGCAGTCCATCCGGTCGACGCTCTCCCGCTCTCTGGCTGACTGTCTTGACCAAACGTGATGTCCTTCCCAGGGACCCGTCCCTCCTGACACGGTGTCCTGAGGAAACCAGACGCCATCCGGCCGTCCTTGCTTCTGAGGAGCGTTCTAGAGCTCTGCCTCCAGACCGGTGTGTCCGTTCTCTAGCTTAGGTGGAGGTCTCTGCCAACCCCACGGTCACGGCTTCTTTGAGCTTCCTTCCCTCTGTCCAAGCCCTCCCCACGGAACTCCCCGGTGATCATTAGAACTCAGAGTCGCTTCCCATCCATTTCCCCACAAGTCCACGTCAGCCAGCAGTCCTGCTGGCCGTGCCTCTCCTGTGTCCGTCTACCCATAGGGGCGGTCTCGGCGAACCATGGTGTGCCACCGTGTCCTTTGTCCTGTCGTTGGCAGCTCCGGAAGTGTTCCAGGTGTACATGGACGGAGGCCCCGGGTACTCCTACCCCGTTGACTGGTGGTCCCTGGGCGTCACTGCCTACGAGCTCCTGCGGGGATGGGTAAGAGTGGGCACGGGGCTGGGGCAGAGGGCACCATGTTTGGGGGCATCGGAGGGGCATGCCACTGGGACAACACATGGTGCTAAGATTCGGTCCGGGTGGCCTGATCAACAACCACGCCAGCTCTCCCTGAGCTCCAGAAGGACTCTGGGGGGACCACCTAGTGACTAAAGTCCAACTTCCCATCTCCTTTCACCGAAAGGAAAACAGAGGTCCAGGGAACAAGGCTTGTACAAAGGTTCACATCTAAATAGTTTGAGAGCCAACATCCCCCGATTTCAGGTTCTGCCTTTGTTCTAACCAAAGCACCAGCCATTTGCGCCTGGTTTTCCATCGGGGGGTTAAGTTCCTTCAAGACAAGCCCATGCTTCCTTTTCCTTGTTTATTTGCATGGCTTGATCGATTGATTTGTAGCCATGTCTTCCCTTGATATGGTAAGAAATGCTCAGTGCTCTATACATGGAGGATGCAGTCCACCCTTTTGCTTTGTTTCTTATAAATTTGAGAGTGGGTCAATGGAGCTATTGGACAGTCAATCACTCATGTATTTATTCAACGAGGGGGAATGAAGACGCAAACTAACTTTGAGACAAGTTTTTTTGCACAGGGGAGAACCTGAAATGGCACCATTTAAGCCCACAGCACCTTGGTTTCTTCCGGTGCAAATGGAGATAACACCATTTCTGCCTGTCTCATGGCAGTGGAAGTCATCCTGGGATATTAGCATATATCTGCATCCGGGGATGCAGGAGAGCCCGGTTCTATGCCCTGCAGTACGTTCCTCTTGTCACCACCCAGCTCTTCAGCGGAGGCGATGAGGATGCTGAAGATTCCCGTGGAGCTTCCACTGAGGCAACTAGGAAGAAAGGCTTAGCCAGGCGTGTCCCAAAATTCGCCAAAGGGAATTTCATGGATTACAATGGTCTAATCTGCAACCAGTCATAGTGATGGTTCAGGGCTGGGCAGTCAGTACTCATTCCATCGTGCACGGGGCTTCCATCGGCCAACGTGCCACAACTAAACAGAATCAATGGCCCAAATGCGATGGGGAAATCAGGTGGTGCCGGGCTATCGGAAAGATAGTGGCTGGGGCCTCAAAGGCTTATATTAAAATAAGCAGTCATCTAAGTGAGGTAACAACTCAGTAAGTCCACACAAAAGAAGCACACCGGCCTCGCGTGATCCAAGGACTGTAAATAATAAAATCCAAGAAGGGAGGAAGAAATGGCAGTAGAGTTTTAAATTCTGAGTGCCTACTTTGCAGAAGCTTATGGATGCAGTGAACATCCAAAGTTCATCTTCAGGATCTCCGCTGGATGAGGCCTCTGTGTGTCCCCTCTGACCATTGCCCGGGGGTGTGAACAACCTCGCTGTCAGGCCGCGTTCACTGGAAAGTGGACTGGTGCAGGTGCCGCTAGGTGAACATTTAGCGCCTTGTCATGTGTTCTCCCTTTGGACCCATTTTAAAGTTGTTTTAGTTTAGTTTTGTTTTTTCTGTTATCTTTCCAACTGAGGTTTTTCTGTTTTATTTTGTTATTGGCTTGGGTTTTTTTGTTTTGTTTGCTTGCTTTTGTATGTTTTTCTCGATATATATACAGCGAGAGGGAACATAACAGCTACTTAATCCACACAGCAGTACAGAGGGATCCGTTCAACTCACTTCCACGGAACAGTTAATATACTGGATGTCCTTCAACTCACGTGGGCTGCGGCTCCAAGGTCAAAGAAGCAGACAGCGGAGTCCTCCCTTGGGCAAGACAAACAGACTCTGCCCACAGGCATCAAAACAGCAGATGGGACACCAACAGGCAGTAGCTTGGGAACTTAGCCAAGCAGGCCCACATGGTGTATCAGAATGCAAACAAGGCAAGGCAACAGGATCCACCAGCCTCAGTGTGGTGAAGCAGGTCTCAAAGGAGCCTCGAGCTCTAGCAACATGATCCACGGGTTTGGCTTGGCCCATGGGTAGTGTAGCTCACAGGTTGAGGCCAAGAACCAGCTAAAGCAGCATCACATTCCAGCACGCTCTGATCGCCAAAGAACAAGAGAGATGGGTGGGGAGGGGACGGGCCTTGCAGAGCCATTTATCTCTTTGCCCACCAATCAATCTGCGACCTGGTTAATCCCACATGATCCTGTTGGCCAGGTTGGCACAATGAACCTACCTATCACAAGGTTATGGCGGAGGAGGTGGGAGGGGAATGCAGAGCTAATGATGAGTCCAAGGAAGATGTTCTAAAATTGATTGTAGTGACGATCACACAGCTCTTTTAAATATGTTTAAACTATTGAACTGAGTGACATACGAATCATGTCAATAAAACGGTTTGAAATGCTATGAATTAATGTCCCAGCGTATGAACTCTCCCAGGCGGTAGGAGGTAGGATGTGTGTGCTGCTCATCCTGCTGCCGGGCTCGTTGCTGAGCCCAGAACCTGGCAGAGAGCAAGCTCCTCTCTCTGCAACTATAGCACCCCGTCCCGTCGTTGGAATGAGTGTGCACGGTCTGCCAGCAGACCGTGGGATCCTCCAGGGCAGGGCTGTTTCTGATCCACTTGCCAGGAGCCCCCAGTCGCCTGGTACAGAACAGCTGTCGGATGAATGTTCCGTGAAGGAGTGTTTTGCACGGAGCTGAACACGTTGCAGCTGCCAATACAATGGGAGGGCGACCGGGGATTCTTGTTATGTGTTCTGTCCTGGATCTCAATTACTTCCCATGCATTCCTCAAAGCATCGTGGCTCTACACCGTGTTTGCCAAATGAAAAGAAAGGATAAACTTACTCGCTTGCTCATACTTTGAGTGAGAGAAACTGACCCTGCCCTCCAAGCTTCTTGGTTCCTGGTTGGTGTGTTTGTCTGTCTGCTAGTCCCATTTGATCTATGCACTCAGACAAGAAATAGGAGGGTCTAGGAAATTGCTGGAGCCAGCAGACACCATCCTCCACCGGAGGGCATCTGTCCCATGGACTCCATCCCACCGAAGACCCGGGCACACAGTTTCCCTAAATGCAACAGACGCTTCACCAGCACAAAGTGTATTTTAGGTGATTCCTCCTGGGACTAAAGTCAGAAGCTAAAGACCAGGCAAAGGGATGTAAATATGTGGTAGTTATGTAATCGTTGATCAATTTCAGGATTGAGTATAGGGGTGGAGTCTAGCCTGTCAATCAGATCGTAGCCAATGAGGCCTCTATGTGGGCACGGCCTTCTCCTGGGGATTCTGGGAACTCCTGGATTTCCTCCTTGGAGGCAGGAGACACTCTCTGCTCACTCCCTGGGAGACTCTCTACTGACAAGACACTTGGAATTACGCTAGTGCCATGAGCTGGAACATCCACACAGAGACCCCTGCCAGTGCTGAGATGCTTACAATGCCACTGGATCCACAAGACTTCCCGCCCACTGGCCTGTGATCTTCCTGTATTCGGCGCCATGTGTTTTGTGAGTCTGAAGAAGACTTTATAGATTGGTATTGGACATATGGGCTAATATCAGACTTATGGACTTGAGCTGGACTGGGCTGGGATGTTTTCTCAATATTCAACTGCTGGTGTATATAAACCTCTTTCTTCTACACATATGCGTATCTAAGAATTTGTTTCTCTAGTCAACTCGGACTAGCACAAAATATGAGTAGGTCTCAGCTACTTCAAGTCTAAAGTGTTTCATTCCAAATGGGAAGCATGATAGATTTGGTGTCTACTTGGCTGGGCCAGGATTCTCAGTAAACCCCTGTGATGTGACCTAACCCAATGTGATCAACTGCATGACGGGATCTAACATAACATAGTCAGCCCTCTGGGCAGTCAGCAGTGGGGGGAGGGGCATGCAGCCCCGCGGATCAGATTACAGCCTAGATGCAATGGAACAAAAGACTCCCCGGGGTGGACTGCTCCTTATAAAGCAGACTCCGTGGGAAAGGACATCACCTGCATCATCACAAAGGACATTTCAGGCTCCACCTCGAAGGGCAAGGCTGTCTGTGGGTGGGACCGTATCTATCCACACACAAGGAAACCAGACAACACACATCCATGCACCATGCAAGTGCATGGAAAGCTACTGACGCAGACATCGGACTTCTCTTTCAACCAACGTCTTCCATCTGCAATGGACCAAACATGCGATCAAAGAGCAATGGTGGCGATTGGCAAAGCTGAGCTGGAAATGAAAAGGAAGCAACGGTGGTTGGCAAAATATGGGCTTGATGCTAGAAACGAGGCTGGAGATTTGACTGATAGAATTTCGCAAGACCCACCTCAGCACCTTCGCAAACATCCTGTTTCAACAACAACACATGGTCTTCTCCAGACGGAAGACCCAGAAATCAGAGCGACTGCCTCTATGGGAAGCGACAGTGGAGAGGCTCGAGATCAGCAGCTAAAAGGGGTCCCGGGCAACCGTGGACAGACCATCCATGGCTCCAATGTAAGTGCAGATAAAACTGAAGAAAATCAAAACTAGTCCAGGAGAGCCAAGGTGTGACCCCTTGAGTCTAAGCCATCTGAATTTCAAGCACATCTCCAGAACAAATCTGCCGCACTATTTTTATTTTTGGTGTTTAAATATTACTTGTGTTTTGTTGACTGTGCCATAGCATCTGACTGTGTGGATCCTCAAAATCTACGGATGGCCTGGAGGAGACTGGAGACTCCAGAACATTACATTATGCTCGTGTAGAACCTGTGCTCGGATCAACGAGCAGTTGGATTAATGAAACAAGGGCATACTCCATGGTTTAAGATCAGGAAAGGTGTGTCAGGGTTGCGCCCAATCACTGTATTTATTCTGTCTGTATGCTAAGCAAATAAATCACCAGGGCAGTGGATTGTACGAAGAAGAGTGTGGCATCAGGATGGGAGGAAGGCTTATTAACAACCTGCGCTGTGCAGATGACACAGCCTCGCTGGCTGACAGTGAGGAGGACTTGAGGCCCTTGCTGCTGAAGAACAAGGGCTACAGCTTTCAGTGTGGATGACAGCTCAGTGTGAGGAAGACCACAGTCCTCACCACTGGACCAACAGGTAACATCATGACCAGTGGAGAAGATATTGTCCAAGATTTCATCTTGCTGGAATTTACAGTGGATGCTCATGGAAGCAGCAGTCAGGAGATCAAAGAATGCATGGCTTTGGGTCGTCTGCTGCAAGGAGCTCTTTAAAGTGTTGAAAAGCAAGCATGGGTCACTTTTGGGGACTAAGGTGCACCTGGCCCAGGCCATGGTCATTTCAAGCACTTCGCATGCATATGAAAGTCGGACATGGAAACTGCGTGTGAACTGCAGGGCTAGTGAGGACGAGTGGACGTGCCACGGGCTGCCCAAAGTACAAGCAGGTGTGTCTTGGATGAAGAATGGACAAAGTGCGTGTCAGAGGCAAGGATGGGACACTTGGTCTCACGTTTCTTGGGACATGTTGTCAGGAGAGACCAGTCCCTGGAGAAGGACATCGTGCCTGGGAAAGTGGAGGGGCGGCCATAAAGATGGACTGGCCCAGGGTCTGCAAACAACATTGGGGAGGATGGCGCCTCAGGGCGGGGCAGTGCTTTCTCTGTTCTGCAGGGGGTCCACTGTGAGTCAGAACCAACTCCACGAGGGCCCCTCCCAGCAGCAACCATGAGTTAGGTCGGCTTGGCATGGAGGCCAGGTGGGTTAGGCACAGGCTGTCCCAACCCACCAGCTGTGCCTTGGGAGGAAGAGGAGGCAAGGTGTCCTCTCAGAAACCCTGCAAAGGGACCCTTGAGTCAGAATCAACTCAACAAAGACAGTGCCTTTGATTTGTTACTGCTGTTGTTGATGAGGAGGGTGGGCTGGGCGGGACCAGGTGAATTGTTCAGTCCTTTTCAACCTGGGTGGTCTGAAACTCAAGGACACCCCTCCACCCCCATCCTCCGCCCTGCCAAGGAATTCAATGATTGCTTAACCCCCTGGAAGGAAGCCAAGTTCAGCCACTCTTTGCTGTTCATGTCTTCACCTTTGGGATCCAGAGAGAGAGAGAGAGTAAAACCTTGCATTCGAGGGTCTCCAGGGCCCAGCACGGTTCGAATGGTAACAAGAACGGGTGTGTGGATACGTTTTTCCCTTGCGTGTGTGTCTCGCTCTCTCTCTGTGTAAACGAGCTCTTTCTTTTCCACTGCTTTCTGAAACAGAGGCACACGTCCCCTCTGTGAGGTCCCGCTGCTGATACCGAGACCGCAGATCATTCGTTCCCCACCCGAGCGACACAGCTGCTTCTCGGAGTGCGTGCCTCCGAAGGCCGGAGAGTGGCGATGCCACAAGGCGGAACACTGTGCTATTTGCCAGTCTCCTCAGAGAAAGAGCTGTTTCATCAGCCACCCCAACAGAAGCTGAAAGTGAAGTTCAAGTGGCAGACCTCAGAAAAGAGGGCGTCGTGCGTGGTAACGTCGCGGAAGGCCCTCAAGGAGATGGGCTGGCACAGTGGCTGCACCCGTGGGCTCCCGGATAAGCACACTGTGAGCAGGGCGCAGGACCGGCAGCGTCCGTTCTGCTGCCTGAGCTCGCTAGGACAACACAGCCTCGAACAGCAACTGCATCGGCTCCACTGCAGAGCATGCCTGGCCATCTGCTCCCACAAAAATACACGAAAGCCAAGAAAACCTGCCCCTCTGCTTTTACCAAGCACGATGTCCTTCTCCAGGCACTGGTCATTGGCTGTCCTGCTTGAGAAGGACACGTCATCAGAAGGGATTGGCGGTGAGAGGAGGCGAGGTTTGGCTTAGAGCGCCAACCCGGGTCCTGGAAACACAGTGCCCAGAACGATGGACGGATGAAACGGATGGACTTGTTGAAACAGCCTCAGGGAGATGGACGGGCACTGAGACTGCATCTGGGGGCTCAGGCTCAGGAACCGTGGTGAGGACAGGGCAGGAGCGGGCAGCATTTCCTTCGGTTGCTCACGGGGCCCCTGTGACCCGGAACCGACTCTCCAACGTCTGACAGCTCTGTCACGTGGAGACCTCGTGAGTCTGAATGAACTCAGCGTCCTACGGTGGACAGGAGCATTCTCCCAAGAGCAGCTGGTGCTGGAGGCAGACCCATTGGAAAGAAACCGCCCCCCCGAGGGGGGACACCCTAGAGACACAGGCGGACGTCCTCTGCATGCAGCCTCCCTGCGGTGACGATGACGGTGCCCCTTCGCTGTTCTACGGAATTGGCACCCACCCCCTTGTCCCTGTGGACGGACGCTGCCACACACAGGGACTGAGATCCTGTGAGCTTTCAGCTGGCACCTAGTTCTCGATGGGATCTGAGGGGCAGGGCTGACAGGAGATGCTGACCCGGCCTCGTCATGGCCACAGCTGGCATCCTGGGGCCCCATCCAGCAGCAGGCACCACGCTGGAATGTGGACGACACAGAATTGGGCAGAACAGAAGCCCCTCTGAGCAGACACCCCAGTATTGCAGAAGAGATGCTGGCGTGGAAGAGGTGGTCGTGGCTGTTCAGTGGCTGCCCTTCCAAGTAGCCCCACGCACTACAGAACCAACCATCACCCTGCCACATGCCATGGTCACGGTCCTTGGTGTGCTCAAGGTCCCTGTTGCAGTCCCTGTGTCACATTTTGCGTGCCCGTCCAGCAGGGTGGGAGGGCGGGAGGATGGGAGGGGTCATCCACAGGGCTTTCACAGACCACATTCTGGTCTGTTCCACGGGGTTTCTGTGGGCTGCTGTTCGGAAGTGGATCAGCCGGTCTACATTGCCAGTCTATCCGAGTCTTGGAAGCTCTGTCAAACCTGCCCCCCACGGGGACCTGCTGGTATTTGAAGTTCCGATGCTTCCGGCATCACAGGGCTGCCCCAGTGACCATATCACAGTACGCTGGCATGCCCGCCATCATCCAGGCCAGCATCTTCATGCAGGGAAGCCACGCCAGGCAATGACGTCCATCCACGGGGGTCAGTTACCAACGCAGCAGCCTCAGAGCCCTCCAGCACCCAGGAAGTTGTGGATGTGCTTGGGAAATGGGTGGTTTTTCTTCTCATCAGGACTCATTCTGACCCTGACAACCCGAAGGCGAATGGGATCAAAAAGCCAGGGGTGCAGGTGGGGGGCAGGGTATAGGGGGGCCATAAACGATGGCCAGACACCCCCTCATGCTGGTCCCAGAGCAGTGCATGAAGAAATGATGAATTCAAAGGACGGACAGACCGATCACACAGACCACATCCTCCAGGCCCCTGAGACCAGAAGAACTAGATGGTGCCCACCGCAGACCACTCTGATCAGGAGACTGGGAGAGAGGGAAGAAAAAGGTTTAGAACAAGATTCAACATCATAAACAAAACCAGACTTACGGCTCTGAGAGAGGCTGGTAGACGCCTGAGACCGTGGCCCTTAGACCCATTCAAGCCTGGAACTGAGCCTACCCAGGGTTGAACTTTCAAACAGCAGATCAGTCTATAAAGCAAACTTGCTCCTCCAATCAATCCACCGGGTGAGGCTCAAAAGGCAGTAATTGCCGCCAAACGGAGCCCAGGAGGCAGCTAAAAAGTGGGGAATGGAAACAGGGGACCCAGAAAGGAAGTGGAAGGAGAGCTGACCCATTCAAGGGATGCCGCTGTCGTCAATTCTGTCCCATAGCGACGTCACACATAGCAGAACAAAGCATCGCCCTGTCCTGCGCCGAATTCTCAATCGTTCTTGCGCCGAGCCCATTGCTGCAGGCACTGTGTCAGCCCACCTCCTCGAGGGCCTTCCTCTGGTTCCCCGCCCCCCACTTTACCACAGCACGACGTCCTGCTCCAGGGACTGGCCTCTTCTGACCACACGTCCAAGGTACGTGAGATGAAGTCTCACCGTTCTTGCCTCGAGCTGGACTTCTCCCAAGACAGACCAGTGGTCAGGGGACGCAACCCTTGTTGTGAAGCACGATGCCTGTACATGGCCGATTGAGAAGCTAATTTGATCTGGAAACTTGCAGCCAAACCACAGTAAAATCTGGAAATTACCAAAAGAAAGCCATGGGTCTGTGTCACAGAACGTAGAAGGTGGCTTCCTCCAAACTCTTAGGGAAGGCAGACCAGACAGGGCCCACCCAGACATAGGGCAGGAGCTGGAAGTATTGCTGCCTCCCTCTGCCTCCTGCCCTACTCCGAGGTGGCCCATGCCTGCAGCAGGGGCGCTGGAGGCAGGCAGCCTGGGTGAAGTTCTGCCTGTGCTTCTCGGGACCTACATGACCTGGGACAAGTGGCTGGCCAGCAGCACTGCCGGGCCCCTGCAGAGCCTCCTGAGACTGATTACTGGCAGCTCACGAGCCCTGGCTAGACCACCAGTGCTTCCTTAAGAAGAGACAAACCCTCCTGATGGCTGCGGCTGCTGGTGGCTGCTGCCATCCACTGCCCCCAGACACAAAGGGGCAAAGCACTGCCCCGCCAAGAGACTGGTGCACATTAGACCACTGCAGTCCTCAGGGTTCCCACTGGCTGGTTTCAGATGGAGACCGCCAGGCCTTTCTCCCCAGTCTATCTTAGTCTGGAAGTCCCACTGAAAGCCCTTCTGCATAACAATGACACGAAGCCTCCACCAATAGGCATTGAGTGGTCCTTGAACCCAGGTCTGGGACATGGATGTTGAGTGCCCTGCCAGCTGCTCTCTCCTCTCTCCCCCCCTTCTCTTCTCCTCCTCCTCCTCCTCCTCCTCCTCCTCCTCCTCCTCCTCCTCCTCCTCCTCCTCCTCCTCCTCCTCCTTCTTCTTCTTCTTCTTCTTTCTCTCTCTCTTCTCTCTCTCTCTCTCTCTCTCTCTCTCTCTCTCTCTCTCTCTCTCTCTCTCCCTCTCTCTCTCTGACTCTGGCTGTTTTTGCTTGCAGAGGCCATACGAAATCCACTCAGCCACCCCCATCGATGAGATCCTCAACATGTTCAAGGTGGAGCGCATCCACTACTCGTCCACCTGGTGCAAGGGCATGGTGGCCCTCCTGAAGAAGGTAAGGGCGCGCAGCACGGCCTGGCCTGCCTGGTCAGGGAGCCGGAAAGCATTTTATGTAGAAACAAGGGCACCAGCAAATTAGAGCATGAGAGAGGCAATGAGGGAAACCGAGAAGTCAGGGAGGGTCTTGTAGTGACTGTGTGCAACAGAACCAAACGCTGCCCGGTCCTGCGCCATCCTCACCGTTGTGAAGCAGGAGCCCGCTGGCACAGCCGCTGCGTCAAACCAAGAGTGTAGTCCTATGAGACAACAAAGAGCCTATCTCCCCTACACCTTCCAAGAACCTCGGCCCAGGCAGGAAATGGCCTTATAACCCTAAAGACCAGAGAGATCTTCTTCATCAAGACCTCACATGCTCCCCGCATGCCGAGTCCCTGTGAACGTCCATGGGGCACACAGTTCAAGAAATCCTTGCCCTCTGACTGCAGCTCCTGACCAAGGACCCCGAGAGTCGTCTGTCCAGCCTCAGTGACATCCAGAGCACACCCTACTTGGCCAACGTGAACTGGGACGCGGTGTTTGAGAAAGCCCTAACGCCTGGCTTCGTGCCCAACGTAAGTGGGAGCCCCGTCTGCCCAACCTCACGCCACTCCACTGGCCACAGGGTCTCTTGGTCAGGGGGCCAGAGAGGTGCTGGTGGTTATGCAGCTTGAGCACCAAAGGTGGGCCCTTCCCTGAGCTGCCAAGGTCCCAGCTGGGCAGTGCTCCTCTTGGGGTTGGGTCTTCTGGGTGCTGGGCCTCCCTTCCTGCACTGAATAGCAAATATTTGCATCTGGGCCTCAGTGGGGGGGCTTTGAAGAGCAGAAACGACTGTCCCCCAGTGTTGGAGCCTGGGAGTCTGTAGTCGGGGCACCCACAGGGCCATGCTCTCTCTGTCCCCTGGAGGGGAGATCCTTGCTTGTATCCCCCAGTGTCTGGTGCCCCCAGCTGCTCTATGACTTGTAGATGTCTCTCCACATGACCCCCCACCCCCCCAGTGTGATTCTGTCTCTGTGTTTGGTGTCCTCCTTCATGAGACTCCACTCAGAAACCTTTCTGATGCCAACGGGACACTTCTAGGATTGGTGAGGAACCAGAAGTTTGGGATAGTGTGGCAAGCTGGGGAGAGGCACTGGTGGGGTGTGGGGACCCCATGTTTCAGAGCAGGACTGGGATCTGCGCGGCTCCCCACATCTGCGACCTTAACAGGAAGAGCCCCCTGGGTGACCAAGTAGTTAATAACCCACGGAGGAGAGCTTGGTGGCTTGAACCGCCCCCCCCTCCCCCAGCGGGACCTTCCCCCCGCCATACCCACATCTGATTGGTCCTGGGAGCTGAGAAGGTCTAAGTAGTGGACCGTGTTGCCTTCGAGATTGACATCCTGCTATTTTTATGAGGCTGTTTTACACACATTCACACCCACCCCATGGTGGGTGCCGTGGAAGAACGGCCTGGTGTTCTGCTTCCATATAGATCACAGGCAAGACCCCCAAGAAGCAGCTCTGCTGGGTAATGCATGGGTTGCCGTGAGTGGAAATTCACATTGTACGGCCCTGACGGGGTCTCTGAGCGAACCCCACTTCCACAGAGCCCCCATGGACTCAGTGGAGACACTGGGGAAGAACTTCAAACAAGGACCCCACCACCACCAGTAAGGAGGCCTCTGAATGTCTTTAGCTACTAGTGTTGTTGACCCCAAAATGCCAAATTCTGTTTAAACAGAATTTATTTTCAAACCGTTCTGGAAGCTAAACTCCAAACCAGGTTCTCATCCGGGGTAGTCAGCATTCCTTGGCGATCCTCACACGGTGTCTGTCTTCCCCCGGACTCGCCCTTGTCTGCTCTAGTCTGCTCATTCTCTAACTCAGAAGTGATTGGGTTTAGGATCCACCCTGATTGGTCACATCCCATCAGGTTGCCTTATAAGAGTTTATTGCATTTCACAAGGGGGCTTCAACAAGGGAATTCAAAGACAATGGAATTTTCCCACAAGCCTCTGGAAGCCCCCTGATATCACAGGAAAGAACCCTGGCAGTGTAGTGGGCACCCATTGAGCTGCCAACCACCAGGTGAGCAGTGCACACCTACCAGATACTCACAGGAGAAAGAGGAAACTGTCTACTCAGACACACTCTGTCCTACAGTGTTGCCGTGAGGTGAAGTCAACTCAAGGGCAGTCAGAGTTGAGTCATAGTTCATCACATTAGATTATGAACGGTGATCACATCCATTCTGCTACATCGCCTTCACTAAGGAAGGCTAGTATGTTGTATCGTGTTATATGACACGACACTGCATCATTTTATATGACATTAGATTGCAGACAGTGATTACAACATCACGTTCTACAAGGGGTATGTACCCCTCCAAAAATAACCCAGATAATTTTTATGTATTAAATTTTTTTTACAAAACAAACGTATCCCTTTCAAAGTTCTCTCCGTTACACTTAATACGTTTGTCAAATCTGTGACTCCATTCTTGGAAACATTTTCCAAACTCACCTGTTTGGATGGCTGAGAGCATGTAACTCCCATGTTTTTTCTTCACCTTTTTTTAAATTAATCATTTTACTGGGAGACTCTTACAAATCTTCCAACAATCCATCAGTAGTATTAAGCACACATGGACACATGACACATGGACACATGTACACGTTGCCACTAACATTTCCAAAACAATTTCCTACTTGAGCCCTTGGTATCAGCTCTTCTTTTTTCCCCTCCCTACTCCACCCTCCCACCCTCATGAATCCTTGATCAAGTATATATTATTATTGTTATTGTGCATCTCACACTGTCCATTGTCTCCCTTCACCTACCTTTCTGTTATTCATCCTTCAGGGAGGGGGGTGCTAGATGTCCAACCTTGTGATGGGTTCCCCCTTCCTCCCCCTTCTCCGCCATGATATCGCTACTCCCATTACTGTTCCTGTCCTGAATTCCATGTGTCAAGAGCTCTTATCAGTACCAATGTGAGTACTCCAGTCTAGGCAGTAAGGTAGAACTGAGTCATGGTAGCTGGGGGGTGAGGTGTGGGGGAAGCATTCTGGGACCAGGGGAATGATGTATGATTTGTCAGTGCTATACTGCACTCTGGTTGAATCGTCCCTTCCTTGTAACCCATCTGTGGGCCTATATCCAGTAGACTACAGATGGGCATTGGGTCTCCACTCCAACTCCCCTCTTTCACATCCATATCGTTGTTTTGGATCTTTTGATACCTGATACCTGCTCCTGATGACACCTCATGATCACACAGGCTGGTGTGCTTCCTCCATGTGGGCTTTGTTGCTTCTGAGCTAGATGGCTGCTTGCTTAGCTTCAAGCCTTTAAGACCCCAGCTGCTACATCTTTTGATAGCCGGGCACCATCTGCTTTCTTCACCACATTTCCTCATGCACCCATTTGTCTTTGGTGATCATGTCAATGAGTATCAAAGAGTGCCAGGTTATTAGAACAAAGTGTTCTTGTGTTGAGAGGCCTTGAGTTGAGGACCAAAGTCCTTCTGCTATCTTAATACTTAACATATAAATATATGCACAGCGGTCTATCCTTTCATTGTAAATTAGTATATCTACATATATGCATGCCGATAGCTATATCTTTAAAATGGGTTTTACTTCCTACTTCTTTCCTCTATTTCCTTTCACCTTCCTCCTGTCCCACTATCATGCTCACCCTCTATTCGGCTCTCAGTAATTCATCGTGGATACATTGCACTTGATCAAACCCCACCAGGCATTATACACCCTCTTTGCCATCAGTTTTAGATCTCTTGTTGTTCCCTTATCCCTGAGTTTGTTGGCTCTCCACTCCCCCTCCCTGCTCCCTCCTGTCCCATGTCCCCCCAGAACTGCCAATTCCATTGTTTTTTCCTCAGGATTATTCATTCTGCGTATCTTATATAGATAAACAGGACAAAAACAAACAAAACCCCCAATAGATAGTTCCTAGTCTGTGTGCTGACCCTTCTGCGTGTTTTCCAATCAAGTCTGATGAGGTGCCAAACCCTGTCCCCTGAGTCAGAAGTCTCTTTCCAGGATTCCTCAGGGACTTGGTCACTTTGCTCCCCTTGCTGCCCTGTTGCACCCCCTTCGCGTTTCACCCCGCTGTACGTGGGGCAGACTGGGCAGTGTCGAGTGCTGCCCCCACAGTGCTCTGGTCAGTGAGGGAACATCGTGTCTCATGGTGGGGCCGGCCCTATGGTCCTCTCTGTGCATTGCTGAGTTGGGACCCAGGATGTATGCATTAAGTAACTTATCCTCTATGCCCACTGTACTTTTTGAGCTTACCTCAGTGGACTCATATTGTACGTGTCCCTTTGTGCTTGGCTAACTTCACTTAGAATGATTTGCTCCAACACCTCCCATGAGACAATGTGCTTCATGAATTTGTCGCTGCTTTTTAGGACTGCATAGTCCTCCAGTGTATTTATGTTTTCTAATCCACTGTCAGTTGAGGGAAACTTAGATTGTTTCCAGGTCTTCACAGTTGTCTTCACCTCGTCTATGTCATCACATCACTGTCCTTCACTTCATTTGCTGAAGTGCGTGGGGCAAGAGAGGCATGCTGTCTTTTGCCAAAAACTGGCACACTGAGATGGCTGTGTGAGCAGGTGCATTGTCGTGGTGGCAAAACCAGCCCCCTGTCTGCCACAAGCCAGGCCTTTTTGGTCGCACGCTATTATGCTATCTTTTCAGAACCTCTGACCTAGTGGAACAAACTCCAAATGCACTATTCCCCTCACATCAAAAAAAACAAATGAGCATCAGGGATTTTTTTGTAGGATTCCCCCTCGCATTACATAACCTTCACTAAGCAAAGTCATTATGTTGTATTATGTTATGTGATATTACACGACATTCTGGAAAGTGAGTACATGACATAACCTTACATTATGGAAGACCATTACATAATACGACGTTATGTCACATTCCGTATTATACCGCATTGCATTGCAATATATTAGAGAAAGTGATTACATCGCATGTTAGAGCAGACCAGCCTCTACCGTCCAGGGGGGTCCACAGGAGCAATTGCATGGTTATAATATATAAAGTCATAGAAGAGAGGAGAGGTAGAAGAGAGAGTCAAACAGCGGACTCAGACACATTTTACAGCAGCATGCTCACCTCCGGGAGGGCCTTGATCTCAGCAACCAGGTCCTAGCAGAGTGGGAGGAGGAGCGGGGAGGAGGGGGGAGGAGGGAGCGTCTGCTCTTTATTTCTGACTTAGGGGCGTGATTACAGGTAACCACACAGGTCACAGGAAGGGGCTGTACAATAGGCAGACGCATCACAGGAAGGGGATGAGTTAGGGGTGCATGCATAATAGGAAGGGGAGGGACTAGGTACCCATGTGACAAGACAGACAGACCCTAACTCAAGATGGCAGCCTAACCTTGGTGGGCTTGACCTGGTCTCTGGGCTCTCCTTCAGGGAGACAATCAAGTATCCTTATCAGACGGGAGTGGGCCCTACTTAGGGTGGAACAGACTACAGAGTATGATTACTCTAGAACAGAACAGTGGTTCACAACCCTCTAAGGCCTTGACCCTTTCCTCATGTGGTGGTGACCCCCAACCATAAAATTCTGTTCATTGCTACTTCATCACTGTCATTTTGCTACTGTTATGAATCAGTGACCCCTATGAAAGGATCATTTGACCCCCACAGGGGTCACGACCCACAGGTTGAAAATCGCTGCTCTAGATGGTTGATAACCAGGGACGTCAACCTCTAAGCAGCTTGCATTGACCTCCAAGTGTACAGTCATTTACCATGAGTAGCAAGCAGTGTGGCATATATTGCGGGGAGACAACCTGGGGAAAACCCTTTTGTGTTCCCCAGAATAACACCGTATTCTGTAAGGCTCTTCTGTTATGTTACATTATGTTACACTGCAGTAGATCACATCCACAGGCATAACTCAGGTGGACACATTTCGATCCATACTGGCTGGGAACGCAGATATAGTTAAGAGCATGGCTTGCTGGGCGTCGGAGGTCTCGACTCCAAGTGCCTCCAGCCTGGGCACCTCCCCCCAGAGTGTGCCAGGGCATGCTAGTCCCTGCTAAGGTCAGACCTGCGAGGTTGCACATAGGATTGGGGCCTTGCTTGGACACCGGTCAAGTGGCGGGAGGTGAGAGGAGGGAAGGCTCAGAAAAGGCGTTGAAAGATGACCCGTGTGCTCCTTCCCACTGCCCCCCAGAAAGGCAGACTGAACTGCGACCCTACGTTCGAACTCGAAGAGATGATTCTAGAATCCAAGCCACTTCACAAAAAGAAGAAGAGGTTGGCGAAGCACCGGTCCAAAGATGGCTCCAAGGACAGCTGCTCTCTGGTGAGCGCTTCCGGGCGAGGGCGCGGGGGTGCGGGGGGATTGCTCACACTTAGGACAGTGCCTGAGCTACGGGCTCTGCTGGCCGGTGGTTATGCATCGGGAAGCTAACTGCAAGGTCAGCAGGTGGAAACCACCAGCCACTCTGAAGGAAAACGATGAGGCTTTTTTCTCCCATAAAGAGTTATGGCCCTGAAAACCCATTGGGCAGTTCTACCCTGTCCTATAGGGTCACTGGGACTCAGCATCAACTCGATGGCAGTGGGTTTGGGGAGGATAGCTTTTAGCCCAGCGGTTCTCAACCTGGGGGCTGAACGGCCCTTTCATAGGGATCTCCCAATTCATAACAGTAGCAAAATGACAGTGATGAAGTAGCAAGGAAAATAATTTTATGGGTGGGTGGGGGGTCACCACAGCATGAGGAACTGTATGAAAGGGTCATGGTCTCAGGAAGGTTGAGAACCACTGTTTTAGCCAGAGAGAGCATTCCATGGGAGCTTCCAAAGACCTTCATTTGCCATGAAAAAGACGAGCTGTCATCCAAGGAAGGTGTCTACCACGGTAACGTGCTGTGAAGAAATTACTGCAGAGCTTGGCAACCACCAGAGCGCCCTGATGGCGCTGTAGGATAAACTCAAGATTGGTTACTCAAACCCGTGGCTGCTCCGAGGGAGAAAGACAAGGCTGTCTGCTTCCATAAGGATGCCCAGTTCCAGAAACCCGGGAGCAGTCCTGACCTGTCTTGCCGAGTTGCCGTGAATCAGCATCAACTCGACAGCTGTGGGTTGGGTTTATCAAGCAACTGCCAATCTTGCTTGTTGCAGGACTCAACTCTCTGGCTGAGAGTTTGGGGCCTGTCATTTCATCTCAATGGATTATAAAGCCAATTGCCATAGGTCCGTAGGATCTTCCAGAAGAGAACACCAAGCCTTTCTTCTGAGGTGCCTCTGGGTGGCCTCACACCTCTGGCCTTCCCATTGGCACCACCCAGGGACCCTCCTAGAAAGCCCCACATCAGAATCGCTGTCATCAAGCAGATTCTGACTCCTAGTGACCCTTGGGGACAGAGTAGAGCTGCTGCTACGGGTGGCCGAGGCTGTAAATCTTCAAGGAAACTATCTCATCTTTTTCCTGCGAAGCAGCCAGCCCCTTACCCATAGTGCTCCCAGGAACTCCTTACAGGGACTCCCCATCTCCAGCACCCGCATGCTTCAAAGCCTGTGGGATCCAGATGGGAGCAGGAGACACTCTTGACCCATGAGTCCAGGAGAGTGGGCAATGCTTGGCACCAAACAGGTATTTCTGGTCATCTGGCTGCAGCACTTGGGGAAACCATGCTGCTACCCTGAATGCCGCTCAGGTTCTTGAGGCTGCCCTGGCTGGAGCTCACCCCACCCGGCACCCACTCTGTGCTTCCCGCTGCCCCGCCAAGTCTCCCCTCAGGCAGGCCCTGCCACATCCCTCCCAAGGTGGCACGTCCCTTACGACGCTCTCTTTGCTCCCCACAGAATGGCCACCTGCAGCAGTGCCTGGACGCTGTGCGGAGGGAGTTTACCGTTTTCAACAGAGAGAAGTACGTGCCCCGCCCCACTGGGCACAGCCACCACACACACATACACACCCGTCCCAAGTGCCCTTGCCATCACGAACCACTGCTGCTCGGGCAGAGTGCCCCCAGCCCCCACCCACCCCATCAACCCACAGGAGAATTCTCAGGCTGCACAGCAGATTCCCACCCCCTTCGGGGCCCCTGGGGAACCTCCAAGCCTCTCTGCAGAGCCCCACAGCCAGAACCTCACAATGTTTGGCAGAGGCCCCCAATGTGGGGCTCCAAGGAGAACCCCACGCCACTCTGCAGAGATCCCCAGAGGGGCCCTGGAAGAGCCCCATGCCACTTCACAGAGCCCACCCCAATGCAGAACCAGGGGAGAACCCCCACGCCACCACCCAGCTGAGCTCCCCAGCATGGCCTAGACCCCTGGAGGCCCCCAGGCCCACCACAGACAGCCCCCCGTGAAGGCTGGAGGTGTCAGTGGGGTCCTGGCTCTGGAGTGACTCAGGTGGTGCAGTGTTTAAAGCCCTCCGCTGCTAACCCGCCAGCCACAACACAGAATGCAGACAAGGCCATCTGCTGGTTTCCCGCTGGGCTACCATCTGCACGGTCGGCAGTTCGAAACCCCAGTGGCTCTGTGGGAGAAAGACTGGGCTTTCTATTCCCGTTAACAATTCCAGTCTCGGACACCCCCAGGGGCTGGCTGTGAGCCAGCATGGACCCAATGGCAGGGGGTTTGATTCTAATGCCCATTCTGCAGCATGGCCTGAGCAGGGTGCTGGCTTCATCTCCCTGTGGAAATGGGGTGAGGCCACCAAATAGGCAAAGGGGCACTGACAAGGGGAGGGGTGTCGCAGGTGGCCAGTGAGTGTGGGGGTTCAGACCACACTCTGTAGCTGGCGGACAGGGGTCCATCTGGAGAGTGTAGCACATGGGACCCCTAAGTCTTCCTGCTCCTTTAGGCCAGGAAAGGTTAGGACTACAAGCTCCTGTATCACCCTGGGTGCCCTGTTGACTCTCCCCGTCTCCCACTGCACCCTGGGTGCTTGGTGTCTCCCTGTCTCCCGCTGCACCCTGGGTGCCCCACTGTCTCTCCCCATCTCCCATGGCACTCTGGGTGCCCCGCTGTCTCTCCCCATCTCCCACGGCACCCTGGGTGCCCCGCTGTCTCTCCCCATCTCCCACAGTACCCTGGGTGCCTGGTGTTTCCCGTGCCCCCACCCTGGGTCAGTCACTAACTCATACCTGTGATCTGTGCTTGCTTGCAGGCTGAGACAGCACCTGGGTCAGAGTGGCCAGCTCTCGGACCCTGATAACCGAGCGGGGAGCCAGCCCCAGGACAAGCTGCAGGATGGGTGTAACAACAACCTCTTCACCCACACTTGCTCCCGAGGATGTAGCAGCTAACTCACCGCCTGCTGCTGCCCACGCTGGACGGCACTCAGCTCTGTCCTGCCCACCAAGACCCTCTTTCTGTGCCAGGGGGTTTCCCATTGCGCCCCTGGCAGTACCAGATGCAGACAGAGTCCTGGGCTCACAGCTGGGAAGCCTAGGTCCTGGTTCCAGCCATGCTTATGTCCCCCTCCATTGATGTCCTGTGTGACCCTGGACTAGGCATGCCTTGCTCTGAGCCTCGGTTTCCTGCATCTGTCCAAGGGGCTTCCATAGCTCTTGGCCTCAAAGCGAACGCCAAGATCTGAGCTAGAATCCAGGCAGATGGGCAAGACCTTTGACGCTGCACCAAGTTGAGAAGCGCAGGACACAAACTTTAAATTGGAAGCACACTCCCGGGCCCCACCCCCCAAGAGATGAGACCATGACAACTGCCGTTTGGCTCGCTGTAGCTTGACACGTTTCTTGGGGGGTGGGGAGGGGAGGCGGGGGACACGCAGCCCCACAGGCAGCAAAGTGAGTGTTTGGTGTGTGTTTCTCCTGCAGAAACACCATTCCCAGAGCTGGCTTCCACTCTTAGCTGCTCCGGAGTCAGCCTGGGCTCTCTTCACCCTGTATCTCACAGAACAAGACGCAGCCCCGTCCCGGCCCCTCCTCAGGATCATTGGTCTGTCTGTCTCTCTGTGTCTGGCCTGGGGGCTGCTGCACCTGTTCTTCTCATGAAGCGTCTCCCTTATTTTGTCCTGACCCTCGACAGCCCCCAACGCTAAGGGGCTCCGTTGGTTCTCTCCACCAGAGCTCAGTCTCTGCGGCTTCCAAGACAGCGCAGTGTGCAAGCCAGCCTGGCTCCCGTCTCTCGGTGAGGCGGATAGACTCCTCTCGGTCCCATCACTGATCCTTAACAGAGTCGTCCACCTTCCCCCAAAGCCCGGCTCGCCTCCTTCCCCCCAAGTTCTCATGGAGAGGTGCAGTCGGCATTCATCAGGGGCTTCCACGTCTGTGAGTTAGGATGCGAGAGCGGGTAGGAAGCTTCTTCTAAGAGGAGTGTGGATTCGGAGAAAACCAAGACTCTTTTGTCTTCTGTTCAGGAGACAGCTTGCCTGTGGATTTGGATCTGGGGTGGTGTGGGACTCATCTCGGTTTGCTATGAGTTGGGACCCACTCACCATGGGGCGGTGGGGGGGGCGGTGTAACACACACACGTGATGTTCAGGTTCAGACCCTTTCATTTGCTTACCTGAAACTCTTCGGCAAGTCACCCCTCTGGGCGTCCGTGTGTCCTTGCTGTCAGAGGGAGATGATGGAATGAACTCTCACAGCTGTGGAGGCGTTAGACCACAGCCTGGGTGGAATGCATCCAGGACCTGCTCCCAACCCACTGCCATCGAGGGGATGCCGACTCACAGCGACCCTCTAATACCGGGTAGAGCTGCCCGGTAAGTTTCTGAGACTGTGACTCTTTCCCGGAGTGGAGAGCCCCGTCTTCCTCCCGCAGAGTGAATGGTGGTTTCCAACAGCTGACCTTTGGGTCAGCAGCCCAAAGCGTAGCCACTACACCGCCAGGGCCCGTCCTATAGGGAGGTCTCATTGAGCGGTAGACTTCGTTTCGGTGTCCTCGTCATTCCCTGGAGAAACGCCACCATTCCATGTGCTGAAAGCAAGCTTGGTGCTCAGGATTCCAGGAGTTTCTCTCCTTGGAGTCGGTGACGTCTGCTGCTGTTCGAGGCAGTTGCCGTCCACTCGGCTCCCGTGCGTCGTGACTGGACCGCAGTATCGCCCGTCCCGCATCGTCTTGGCACTCGTGGGTCTGCTTGAGCTCACTGGTGTGTCTGTTGTGTCAGCCCAGGAGGCCTTCCCTCACCCCCACTGGCCCGCTGTTTCACTGGCTGTCTCGCGTGTCCCCAAGGATGTTTTTAATTTTCCATCCAGCTTCCAGCTTGCATTTGCACACCGGAAATAGACCTTTGGCCTGTCAGTATCCTCTCTTGGCTTCCTTGAGAGACAGGCTAGTGTATCGTGTCATTTTATACACTTTTTTTGTTTTTATCAAAAAAAAGGGAAACGGCCGATTTTCCCCCCTCCTTGGAAGGGCTTGGCCCACATGCTCTCCTTTTGTGTACAGCGTCCTGGCCCCCTGCCGGGGAGAAAGGCTTCTGCTTCTCTCTTCCCTGTGACTCTTGTAGCAAGACCTTCGACAGCTGACAGGCTGAGTTCACGAAGTGGGGTGGGGGAGGGGGAGCGCTGGAAGCAGGCCCTGGAGACATTGACACTTCCGGGTTTGCTCACATCAGCTTTCCTTCTTCAGAATACACTACACTTGTTTCTTGGACAGTCCCCCTCACACCTCGGTTCTCTCTCTCAAGATTTGGTGGGGTGGTCCGTGTGGCTCTCAACGTGAAGAGACTCGGGTTTAATTCGGAATGGGGCAGCCAGATGAGAAGGGGAAAAATGGATACCCAGCAAATCGTGGGCTTGTTCACAGCATACCATCAAATTTAACTTGACCGTGCCAAGCGTCCATCAACTCGGCCACAATTTAAAGTGCTTCCGCTGCTTTGATGATCCAGTTAGGCTTGCCACGGTACCACACATTTGAGGTGAGGGGGAGTACAGGAAGTTCTTCGGCTAGGGAGAACACTTGAAGTTTCCTGAAGATGCCTCTCAGATAACGCTCCCCATTCCAGGAAGTCAGTCGCATGGAGTCAATTGCAACTCATGACCTTGTAGGACACCGTAGAACTGCCACCTTCTAGGGGTGGGCTTGTCTGCCAAGTGCTTTAGGCCCTGTGCCGCCCAAAAGCCAAACCAAATCTACTACCCTTGCGTCTATTCTGACTCGTGGTGGCCCTGTGGGACAGAGCAGAACTGTTCCGTAGGGTTTCTGTAACGGTGGACCGTTCCTGAAGCCGACGGTCTCATCTTTCTCCAGTGGGACAGCTGGTGGATTCAAACTGACCACCTTTCAGTTAGCAACCCAGCACCTAACCCCCTGCCCCACCAGGGCTCCTGGCAGCTCATAATAGGTCCCCGGTAATGTGGGATGAACACACAAGGCAGAGTCCAGCATTGGAGCTACCCTGGCGGAATAAACAGATCTGTCTTATAGCCAGTACAGCCAGCATGCTCCTTCAAGGAGAGTGAGGTGAGACTCCGTCCCGTCTTCACAATTGCGATCATCTTTGAACCCATTGTTTCGGCCGCTGTGTCCCAAAAACCCAACTCAAGCCACTGTCATCACACCATTTCCAACTCAGTCGCCCCACCGGACAGAGTAGACCTGGCCCCTGTGGGGCTGCGAAGCTGTACATCTTTATAGGATCACAAAGCTTCCTCCTCCTCCCATTGCTAGTTTCAAACAATGGACCCTGTGGCTAGCAGCCCAACTCGTCAACCACTCCCCACCAGGGCTCCTCGCTGCCTCCAAGGCCTGCAGCTGTATCACTCTGATGTTGGAGATGGAGATTATACTTGGGAGAGGGCCCTACCTGTCTGCTGTCCCAGTCTGTGCAGAAACGGTGCGGCTAGCTGGCCCGTGAGCCCCCATGACACCACCCTCCCAGGCAGGCTCCCCTTCACGGGGGAGAGTGTGGCCCACGCACAGACACGTAACAACAGCAGGCGTCCCTGAGGTCACTAATGCCACTGGCTTGGCCTTCTGACGAGAAAACCAAGAGTGCCCTCAGGTCAGTGTTGAACTGCTAGCCACAAGGTCAACGGTTCAGGCCCATTAGCTTCTCCGAAGAAGAAAGATGAGATTGCCTGCTCCTACAAAGATCAGAGAAAAGGAAACAAGAAAAAAAAATTCACTGACCGTCGTTCCAATCCACAGGAACCTTATAGGACAGAGTAGACCCACCTCTGTGGGTTTCTGAGACTGGAGCTCTTTACAGGGGTAGAAAGCCCGCCTTTCCCCCTCGGAGCGGCTGGTGGCTTCTAAAGGCTGACTTTGTGGGCCGCAGCCCCGTGTGTACCTCCTGTGACACCAGGCCTCCTACGGTCCAGATTGACGGCCTGGGGAAGAACAGGAAAGACAGGAGCCTGGATGGAGGCCCTGAGCAGCTCTCGTCCAAGGAAGCAGTCAGTTCTGGAAGGAGAAGCTTTCCAGCATTGGACTCAGTGATGAAACCATGAACCAACTCAGGCCACGGAGGGACCTGAAAACCATTATATCGGGTGGAATTAGCCCATCGCCAAGGATAAGCAGTGATGAGCTCACCTCCAGGAGGATAAGCACCCAGACGCAGGCAGGTCTCTGCTCTCGGAGCCTCTGATTTTCTCCTCTGTTCTCCCAAACAACGTGGTCGAGAGCCTGCCTAGCACCCAAGAACCCTCCATCACCCCCTTCAGACAGGCACCTTAAAAACCACTCTGACAGAGGAGACGCCGCCTCAGCTGGGGGCGGATTTTCAAGATGTTGGGGCAAAGGAAAAGACCGTCCAGTTGCTGCCATGCACCTCTGTGCTAAGTTCACCCCAACTCGACAGACGCACCTACGAGAGTGACGCTCGAAACTTGACGGGAATTTGGGTCAGGATGCGGGGAAGGGGGCATGCGTGTTGGGGAAGGCGGTTACATTTCTGTTGATGTGTAACCCAGGAAAAGCAAGCTCCCACCTGGGGAAAATAAAAAACAAACTGGCCTTTACCTTAAACTCACCTGGCGCAGATGGAAGGGACTGACATCCATCCCTCCTTGGACTTGACACTTGGAACGCCCTCATGTGAGGAGCAGCAGACGGGCGCTATCCTAAGTCTATGGATCGGACAGCCATTGAGCTTTGTTTCCGATCTTCTGTTTTGAGGGAGCCCAGTGAGAGGTGGCCCCAGAACTACCGTGCATTTCCCTGTTTAAAGCCCCCCTTGCTTTCTCAGGACATGTGTTCATCTGGTCGCCATGGTTCTGCCTCGGTGAATAAGTGTCATTGCGAGTGTTGCCCTATCACCACCCCCATTGTTGGTGCAAATGGTGTCGTCACTGAAGAGTTTGATCTGTACAAGTCAACCACTCATGCATGGTGGTGTGACGCCAGCCTGTCCATTCATCACTTCCTTTGCTCAGCAGTGTTTCAAACTGTACCATTGGCTAAATTAATGATGCGCTCAGTAGAATTACCTTATTCCCCAAGGGGATGGCTTAGAACGTTCTCCATCATAAATTGATCATGATATCTCTAAAGGGAAACTGAGACATACATAAACCATAGATATATGGATGGATAGTGGGCTCGCACTTAATTCTAGCCCCAATCTCAGAACATTCAGTTCTTAATGATATGGCCCTGCTCAATGCTCACCCTCATAAAGAAATCACTGAAGAGATGGATGTTACAGCAGAGTGTGGTAAAACAAATAAATAAACAGACGATGCCTGGCTATCAGAAAGAATAGTACCTGGGGTCTTAAAGGCTTATCTTAAAACAAGCAGCCATCTAAGTGAGGCATCAACTAAGCCCACATGGAAAAAGCACGCCAGCCTGTGTGATCCAAGGATTGCAAATAATGAAATCCAAATCCAAGAGAGAGAGTGGCATCAGAGCTTCGATGTGCACACTCTGTGGACACTCAGTGCGGAAGGCTATGGATGACAGTGAAAGCCCCAAATCCATGAACAGGGTCCCCACGTGGGCTGATAAGCTTCCATGGCGTCCCTCTGACCACAGACCAGGGATGTGAACAGCTTTCCTGTCAGACACAGAGCAGCATAAAGGCGATTCTGGCAGATGTAATTAGGTAAAAATGTAATACCTTATTATTTGATCTCCTCTTTGACCCGTTTTAAAGTTGTTTCAGTTTTTAATATTTTCTGATTTCTATTGGATTGAGATTCTCCTGTTTTGTCTAGTCGCTATTGTTAGGATTTGTTTGTTTGTTTTCTTGCTTGGTTCCTGTTTGTGTTTGTGTGATTTTCGATATAAGAAAACCAGGATAGGTAGATGTATAGAGACAGTAACTGGACTGATATTTGCCTAGAAGCATGGCACGGGGGTGTGGGGGGCAGGGATGGGGAGCCAACGAGTATGAGAAAAAAAGTGTTCTGAAATTGATTACAATAATGATTGTGCAAATCTTCTTAATATGAATGAACAATTAAATCGTATGATATGTGAAGTATAAGCCAATAAAACTATTTTAATGGGTTTCAAATTCCAACAGGAAAACAAAATTGCACTCCTGTCCTCAGAGATACTTCAGAAGATACTGCAGCTGTAAAACTATAAATGAGATAGCCTGGAAAAAAAGAGTGAGGCCCTGGAAATTAAAAGTGATTGGCAAAATAAAAGGCTGTTTTAAATTCAATGCAGGGTGTGTGGGAGTATGTCAGAGGCATCTCCTGGAACAGAGAGCAATTGACTATGAGTAACATTTGATCGGAAGTCCAGACAGGAATCAATGAAAAGAACAACATGGGGAGTGTTGCGTGCGTACTGATGCTGTGTCTGCTGAGCATGTGCACGCACACGCAATGACACAGGTGCGATTTGTGGTGGGTGATGGTGAGAGTGGTGGGTGATGGTGAGAGTGGTGGGTGATGGTGAGAGTGGTGGGTGATGGTGAGAGTGGTGGGTGATGGTGAGAATGGTGGGTGATGGTGAGAGTGGTGGGTGATGGTGAGAGTGGTGGGTGATGGTGAGAGTGGTGGTGGTGGATAAGGGTGGTGGTGTGATGGGGGAGTGATGGTGGGGGGACTGTGTTATGGTGAGGGGTGGTAGTCATGGAGGGGGATTGGTAGTAGAGGCAGTTGCCATGGAATGGTGGTGGTGGTGGTGGTTGTGATGGTGGTATGGTGGTGGTGGTGTGATGGTGGTGTGGAAGTGGTGGTGGTGGGTGATGGTGGTGTGGAGGTGGTGGTGGAGGTGGTGGTGGTGTGGAGGTGGTGGTGGTGGTGGTGGTGTGGAGGTGGTGGTGGAGGTGGTGGTGGTGGTGGTGGTGTGGAGGTGGTGGTGGTGGTGGTGATGGTGGTGGTGTGATGGTGGTGGTGGTGGTGATGGTGGTGTGGAGGTGGTGGTGGTGGGTGATGGTGGTATGGTGGTGGTGGTGTGATGGTGGTATGGAAGTGGTGGTGGTGGTGGGTGATGGTGGTGGGGTGGTGGTGGTGGTGGTGGTGGTGTGATGGTGGTATGGTGGTGGTGGTGTGATGGTGGTGTGGAGGTGGTGGTGGTGGGTGATGGTGGTATGGTGGTGGTGGTGTGATGGTGGTGTGGAGGTGGTGGTGGTGGTGTGATGGTGGGGGGATGATGTGATGATGGGGGGACAGTCATGGAGGGGGCAGTAGAGGCAGTTATTGTGGAATGGTGGTGGTGGGTGGTAGTGGTGGTGGGTAATGGTGAGGGGGCGTGGTGGTGGTGGTGTTGGAGGTGGTGCTGGTGGAGGGGGGCTGGTAGTAGAGGCAGTTATTGTGGAATGGTGGTGGTGAAGGTGGTGTTGGTGGTGGCCGGTGGGGGACGTTGGTGGGGGGGAGTGAGGGTGGGAGGGGTGCTCATTGGAGTTGCCATGTGGTTGGTTTCAACTCCTGGCAAATGAACCTCCAGCCCGTCTTCCCTGCGGTGAGGAGGCCGGAGTCCATTGCTGGGCTGTCAGGTGCAGTGAGGAGGCCGGAGCCCAGCGATGAAGAAGGGCTCATGGAAGCTCTCGGTGAAGAGCCAGACCTCCACCACCAGCCTGGACCACGGCCCTGCTCTTCGGCCCTCACGGGCTTCCTGTCCTGAGGAAACTACTCAGCTCCAGTCCAGAGGGGAGTGGGGAGGGGGGGGGGGAGTTATCTTCACCTATAATAATCCCGCAGAAAACGCTCCGTTGGTGTAACATTTTTCGGATAAGCCCACAGACCAAACACAGAGGCTTTCATTCTATTTGAGAAAGAGGCGCTTGGGAGAGAACCAGTGGATGGCAGGAGATGGGGGAGGGGCGGAGAGGTGGAGAGGATCGTAAAGGCGCTAATTAACTCGGTTTTCGCAGAGGACACCTAGACGTGTGATTGTGAGAAGCTGGAGTGGGAGACAGAGCTTATTCGATCCTTCGCTACCTTCGAAGGGAGGATGGCGAGGCTCTGGCACTTACTTCAGACATGTTGTCAGAAGGGAGCCGTCCCTGGAGAAGGACGCCACGCTTGGTAAAGTAGAGGGTCTTTAAACAGAGACAGAGAGGAAGACTCCCGATTGAATGGATGCACAGAGAGGCCGTCACGAGGAACTCACACATGACCCCGTGAGGACAGTGCCGAGCCAATCCGCACTTAGATGTGTTGGCACACCGGACTGTGAGTCAGAAGCCGGGGTCTCCGTGAGTCGAAGACAGCTCAGCGGGACTTTAAAAACAACATGCCTCATTGGCAGAGTCATAAACACACCTCTGGCAGCGCGGCCGCTTACACGTTGGGCTGCCAACCCCCAAGGTCAGCAGATTGAGCCCCTCAGCCGCTCCGTAAGAGAACAACAAGGCTTCCTACTTCCGTGAAGATGTTCAGGCGCAGCAGTCCCCAAGGGCACCTCTCCTCTGGCTTGTAGCGTCACTATGGGTCGATGGCAACTCAATGGCAGGGATTTGGTTGGTTGGGGATGGTTGTATTTTATTTTTAGTGACATCGTGCAGTGACTGGGCCAGATCTAAGGGTTGAGGAGCCCGGAGCTTCTCCAACTTGGGGGTCAACATGAAGAAAATAAGAAAAACAGCGCACATTCTAAATTCTGTACCGGGTCTTGGAAGGAGTCTGGGAAGCGGAGAGGTCCTAGGCTTAAGCAGTATTCATTTCAAGTTCAAGCAGTCTGAAAACAATACCCAGAAGACACCATGCTAGAGAAGGGGGCAGCAGGGCAGGTTGATCCCCTTACTTTCAAGGAGAAGAATGACCAAATACGGATATTCGTCTGCTCTAAATTGGGTTGGGTGCCTAGGAAAGACATGTAGACATTTAAACCAGGTTCCTGGGAGCATCTCAGGAGCCCTGGTGGCATAGTGGTTACGAGTTGGGCTGCTAACCCCAAAGTCAGCAGTTTGAAACCACCAGCCGCTCCTTGGGAGACAGATGGGGCCTTCTACTCCCACAAAGAGCAACAGTCCCAGAAACCCACAGGGACAGTTCTACCCTGTCCTATAGGGCCACTGTGAGTCGGCATCCACTTGTTGGCAGTGAGTTTGAGTTTGACCTGGGAACGTGACCCTGTTTGGAAACAGGTGTTGTTGGGGGCGGGGGGGAGGGGTACGTGTTTCTCTGTTGTTCTGACCATGAGACCTGGCGAGAGCAAGACAGGCCCTAAACCCAAGTACTTCTTGGGGCAAACACCTAGGGGCGGACCTGTGATTATGGGGGTTCAGCCACAGGGAGACCGTGGAGGAAATCAACAGACTGGGAGTTGTTGGAAAGACTGGCTTCTTGAATAAATGCTCCCATGGGGGGAGGGTATTTTCTTAAAGCATTACTAGGTCCCAAAAACAACAATAACATCACATGCATCATATATACACTCAGTATGAACTCAATGGCCATGAGTCAGTCTCTCTCTCTCTCTCTCTCTGACACACACACACACACACACACACACAATCGCGTTCTTTTCATCCCATTAATTAGTGGGAAGCCCTGGTATACATCAAATACAATATGCATAGTATGTTAGGTGAGCACCTAAACCAGCAAGCTGGGCCAGGTGAAGAAGCACGCAGCACGGGGACTGGCTCATGCTCTGCCCCCCGGGGCCATCTGACCACTGAGGACTAAGCAGTCACCAGGATCACAGTGGGAAACCAGAGCACGCTGGAAAACCGGTCCTGGGCATCTTGAAAGACACGGAGAAGAAGAACCACCACCACAGAGGTTTCCAGATTTGATCTGGGCCATATGCCAGACCCTGGAGGAGCCATGGATGTGTGCATTCTCATGGGAATCCAGTTGGCCATGAACAGGGACGGTCATGTCTGAACAGACATGTGTCCCATGGACTGGTGTTCACACTCTGCTCCTCAAAAGCACTGTGCTGCCTTCTGATGTGGAGTCTGATGAAAGTGAGCCAGAGCCACGATCACCAAAGACAAAGCGGGTGCATAAGCAAATGTGGTGAAGACAGCTGATGGTGCCCGGCTATTAGATGATACAGTGTCTGGGGTCTGAAAAGCTTAAAGGTAAACAAGCGACCATCCAGCAAGGGAGCAAGAAAGCCCACATGGAAGCAGCACACCAGCCTGTGTGATCACGAGGTGTCGACGGGATCAGGATCAGAAGATCAATCACAATAATATTGATGTAAAGAGGAGGGTTCGGAACGGAGACAATTGGACATCCCCTCACAGAAGGGTCACACAGAAAGGACGATTCAGCCAGGTGGGCTGCCCACCCTGGGGGAGGTCCTAGCCACCCTTGCCATCAGGCTTGTTCTCGTGGGATGAAGCACACAGAGCCCAGCACACAAACACACTCCCCCTCCTGTCAGCCCCCGTAGGGCAGCAGCAGGCCTCCTCTCTTCTTTCCCTGCAAGGCCTGCCTGGAGGAAGTCGGGTTGTTTCTGATGTTGCTGTGTTTGTGCAGTTGTTTGCTTTCCCCTGAGAAAGGGGACTGCGCAGCAGCTAAGGGGGAAGAGAGGCTGCCTGCTCCCGCCCAGCTGGGCTTTTCTGACGGCTCCCGCAGAGAGCAAACAAAATGACAGAAGATGAGGAACCAGAGGAGGGGGAGGGGGCAGGACCCACCACCCCTCCTCCCAGGGCTTCCTCTGACACGCCGGTTCCACAAGGCGCCTTCCCATACCGGCGACCCCACCAGGACGCGCCAGGTACCTTTGGGTGCCACCCCACAGTTCTCGCGGCAAACCTGGAGCTCCAGTTGTTTCTGGTCCCAAGATGAGAAATGGAAACATGGGGAGGTGGAAGAGCGTGCCCGGTGCTGCCTGGCGAAAGATTAACAGAGTCTGGATTTGAACCCAGGCCTGTCCAACCCAGAAAGTGACTTCTACGTGTTCAAATGCAAGCACCCCGTGGGTGGGATGTCACCCTGTGGGTGGGATGGTCTTCCCCCATCATCCCATCTTTCCCACAAGGAAGCAGTGTCGGTCCAGTGACATCACACACTCTATACACTGAAGACTAGTACCTGATGTGAAGCAGCTGGCTCAGTGAACCCAAACCAAACCCACTGCCCCTGCACCCCTTCCGTCACCCTGCAAACCCACTGCCCCTGGACTCCTTCCGTCGCCCTATCAGTGGATTGGGCCAGGTTGTCTAGTGACACAGACCAGTGGCACTCATCCATGTACAAGAAAGAGCTTTCTATCGAGACGGTGCCCCAGCCCAGTCCAACTCGTCTACGGTCAGATGCTAGCCTGGCCTTCTTCAGACTCACGTAGCTGCCGACCGGTGATGCAGAAAGGTGAGGCCAGAAGCAGGAAGATCACAGGTACACAGTCTTGTGGACCTGAGATCGGAGGAAGCATGGCAGGGCAGTGACAGGTCTCTGGTTCAGGCAGGCCACACAGGGCCACACCTGGAGGCAGACACACTCCCGGGCACATCCCACTGAGGAGGAGGAAGTGAAGTGACAGGGACCAACCCAGTTCATTGTCTTGCTCTGATACAAAAGGCTTAGGGGCACCAAGGAGGCGTCATCAGGCTGTGACTTGATTGACAGGTTTGACTCCGGGAGTGTCTAGTTGACCTGATCCCTAAGCGTGACAATCGGGTTTCTGAAGAGGTCAGTCTTTCTAGAGCCGGCAGCCTCATCTTTCTCCCGCAGAGCAGCTGGAGTGCTTGAACCACCAACCTTGCTTTTCATCGCCCGTCCCACAGAATGTGACCTAATGCCGCCGTTATTGCTATCCACGTTGTTCATGTTGTTATCGTCACGATTGTCGGTGTTGTTACTGTCGGTGTCCCTGCTGCTGCCGCTGCTGTTAGGTGTGTTAGTCCGGGTGGACTAGAGAAACAAATTCATAGACACGCATGTGTGTTTAAGAAAGAGGTTTATATACAAGAGCAATTGAGCATTGAGAGAACATCCCAGCCAGTCCAGGTCAAGTCCGTAAGTCCGATATTAGCCCAGATATCTGATACCAGTCTATCGTTTCCTCTCCAGACTCACCCAACACGTGCAGTGACGCTGAAAGCAGGAATTGCACAGGCCAGTGGGTGGAAAGTCTTGTGAATCCAGTGGCAGTGGAAGCATCTCCGTGCTGGCAGGAGTCTCCATGGTCAGCTCCATGTGTCTTGTCCGAAGGAGTATCTCTCAGGGAGTGCGCATGTGTCCCGCCTCCAGCGAGCTATTTACCTCCTTAGCAGCTCCAAATGAGGTCATCAGGCTGCGACCTGGTTGACAGGCTAAACTCCACCTCTTCCCTCTGAAGTCTCAAATGGACAGCAGATGATGGAACTACCTTAGGAGACCTGGTGGTGCAGTGGTCAAGCACCTGGCTACTAACCAAAAGCTTGGCAGGTCAAACCCACCAGGCAGTCCAAGAGATAAAGATGGGCGGTCTGCTTCCATAAGCATTACAGCCTTGGAAACCTGGAGTGTTCTGCTCTGTTCTACAGGGTCACCAGGGGCCGGAGTTGAGTCGAGGGCAACGGGCCAGGTTTGGGTTACAGCTGCTATGGCTGGTGTTGCTGCTGTTTACCATGGTGCCGGTGGTGTTGTCAGGGCTGCCAGGCTTCTGCTGTGACCCGTGCTGGGGGGGGGGGGGGGGGGGTGATGTCGATGTCACCCTTCTTCCTGATGGCAACGATGATGTTGTCTCAAGTGCCGATCAGAACTCACTGAGTCTGTGACCAGGCAGATTTCGAGCCCAGCCACCATTCTTACACTTCAGCCTGTCTAGTGGTTTCATGTGGGGTTGCTCACTGCAAGGTCAGCAGTTCAAAACCACCAGCCGCTCTGTCGGAGAACGATGGGGCTTTCTACTCTTGGAAGGAATGAGCATCTCAGAAACCCACGGGCGGGTCTACCTGTGGGCTCGCTATGTGTTGGCATAGACTCGATGGCAGTGACATTTTTGGTTCGGGCTTAGTTACCTAAGGTGGAGTGGATTGTGCATTGGTCTGCTAACCGGGAGATCAGCGGCTCTAACCACCAGCTGTTCTCAGGGAGAAAGACGGGGCTTTCTACTCCAAAAGAAAAAGTTACAGGCTCAGAACCCCCCAGGGGCAGTTCTACTCTGTCCTGTAGAGCCACCGTGCGTCGTCATTGACTCGATGGCAGTGAGCGAGCGAATGAACTTCCCGTTTTGCTGATAAACGTACTGCCAACCCCCAGCATCTTCAGAGGGGCCAGTGAATTTCCATGCCTCTCGCCCAAGAGGGAACGTGAGGGGAGCAGACACACGAACACAAAGAACAGAAAATCACAAGCAGCGGGTGGGAAGGGGTTGAAAGACTGGACATCAACTGCCTCTCAGTTCTGGAGGCTGACGGTCCACCCCACGGCCTCCGCCACGCTGGTTCCTTCCTGGCCAGGGGCCTCAGGCGCTCGCTCCACGGCTCCCTGCCTTGTAGAGAATCCTCATGTGCTGTGACGTCTGCCTCCCCTCTGTGTGTCTCTGTGTCTGTCCTGGTCTTTTCATAACCCCGGCATCATTAAGTTCAGGAGCCGCCCTACGTTCTAATGGCTTCATGAACTTAATGAAAGAAACCCCCCTTTTCCAAACAAGGTTCCATTCACATTGGCCAAAGAAAAAGCCCGATGTCATCAAGTACATTTGGACTCTGTTGTTGTTGTTGTTGTTAGGTGCTGTCTAGCCAGTTCTGACTCATACGGACCCCGTGCACGGCAAAATGAACCACCACCCAGTCCCGCGCTGTCCTCACGATGGTTCCTGTGCCTGAGCCCATGGTTGCAGCCACCATGTCCATCCATCGCCTTGAGGACCTTCCTCTCTGTCGCTGTCCTCCCACTTTACCAAGCATGAGGTCCTTCTCCGGGGACTGGTCTCTCCTGACAATAGGTCCAAATATGTGAGGTGAAGTCTTGCCGTCTTTGCTTTGAAGGAGCTGTCTGGCCGTCCTTCCTTCCTTCGAGAGATGTAGATGCTCATTTAAGGATGAGCCAGCTAGCTACCCTGTGGAGGGCAGGTTGGGGCTTACAGACTGAGTGGTTCATGCCTCGATGTTCTTGTGTGAAGGATGCAAGGAGGCCCTGCTCTGTGCTGTGAGAGGATGAGGTTGGTTGCCATCTGTGGTGGTTATATAACAGTTTGCCAGTTTGAGAGGACTAAGAGTGACGGGTGCAGTCTAGCCTGCCTATCAGGTCCTAGCCAATGAGGCCTCTGTGTGGGCGTGGCCTTCTCCTGAGGATTCTGGGAACTCCTGTCTTCCTCCTTGGAGGCGGGAGACACACTCTCTCTCGGCTCACTCCCTGCGAGACATCCCTGTGGAGAAGACACATGGAGAGAGGCTGATGGAGCCAGACCTCTGCAGCCAGAGAAGCCATGTGGAGACCCCTGCCAGCGCTGAGATGCTTACACCACCAGCGCTGAGATGCTGCTGGATCCATAAGACTTCCCACCCACTGGCCTGGGATCTTCCTGCATTTGGTGTCATTGTATGTGTTTCGTGAGTCTGAAGAGGACGTTATAGATTGGTATGGGCTAACATCAGACTTATGGACTTGATCTGGACTGGGCTGGGATGCTTTCTTAATGTACAGTTTTCTTCATATAAAGCTCCTTTTTATACATATACAAGTCTTGTTGGATTTGTTTCTCTAGGCTACCCAGATGAACACGCTATCTCGCGGTGTTTGGGACATGGCAGTTCATGTCCAGCATGATGTCCCCAACTCTAGAAAGCACCCCACACCATAGATGCTTCATGACCCTGTTGGTCGAGTGAAGGAGGGAGCAAATGGCTTGGAAGACTGTGAGAAACTCGATGCAGATGGGACAAAAATTTTAACAACAACCAAATCAAAACAAAAAAAATCCTCGCTGCCATTGACTGGATGCCGAGTCAAAGTGACCCCCTGTGGGTTTCCCTGACTGTAACTGTTGACGGGAGTAGAAAGCCCACTCTTTCACCTGTGAAGCTGCAGGTGGCTTTGAACCGCCCACCACGAGGACAACAGCCCAACGCGTAACCACTGCACCACCAGGGAAACCCTGTGGAGGGCTCTCAGACCTTAAACCCTTCTGGAAGCAGACAGCCTCAGCGTCCCCCTCACAGGGGAAGGGGTTTGAGGAGGGGAGGAGCCCGACATCTAACCCACAGGATCCTCAGGAGGATAAGAGGCTGGGCTTTTTCCAAATTCTAGGTGGCGTTTCACAAAGTAAGCGTTGCTATCCCCTAGGGTGGGGTGGGTGTTGGAACGATCCAGGGAGACTCCAAACGCCCAGTCCCTGAAGATAAAAGCAGATACCTAGACTTTAGCACAGTCCCTGGAGAAGGGCATCTTGCTCAGCTGGCAGAGCAGGGGGCCAGTGAAGAAGCAGAAGGCCCTTGATGAGATGGATGGATGCCATGGCCGCAGCCATGGGCTCGAACATCAGAGCCGTGAGGAGGCGCAGGCCCGGGTGGACGCTCTTTTGTTCCTCGTCCACAGGGTCACCAGGAATTGGAACAGCCCTGGCGACACCAACCAGCAGACCTCATCCTGGGCGATGGGATTCTCATGGACAGAGGGACACTGAGTCTCTTTTTTTTTAAACCCTGAACCTGTGGTTTGGGAAGCCCTAATCCAGTGGTTCTCAACCTGTGGGTCTCGACCCTTTGGGGGTTCAATGACCCTTTCACAGGGGTCACCTGATGCATTGCAGTAGCAAAATGACAGTGATGAAGTAGCAAGGAAAATACTTTTATGGTTGGGGGTCCCCACCACATGAGGAGCTGTATGAAAGGGTCACGGCCTCCAGAAGGTTGAGAACCACTGCTCTAATCTAAATGCAGGAGCCCTGGTGGTGGAGTGGTTACCCATAAGCCTAGGATCCGCATGGTCGGCAGTTCAAAACCACCAGCAGCTCCAAGGGAAAACACTGGGGTTTCTACTCCCGTAAACTGACAGCCTCGGAAACCAATGGGGTTCGCTGTGAGTCAGCATGCGCTCGATGGCAGTGAGTTGGTTTGGGGTTTGGAGTCTGAAAGCATTGCCAGCTGAACCTGGCGTGCAGAGGTGAGGGCTAACGGGTTAATATCAGCTCGAGGGCGGGGAGAGGGGCTTGTTTTCTGCAGGTCCTCGTCTTTGGTGCTCACACCGCTCCTGTGATCTTCGTGGGAGGCATATGGGGCTGGCGGCAGGGAAGAGCCCCCTGCTAATTATCCAAATTAACATGTTTGGGCTGTGTGCTCAGCATCTAAAAAGACCCCACCCTTGAGTGACAGAGATTATGGTGGGAGAGTTTGATGTCCTGGTTTCCCCCGTCGCGCAGTCCCAGAGTTAGACACCAATGAACGTCCAGCTGAGAGAACAAAGGAACCAGCCAGCAGGTGACCCTGCCACGTGGGTTTGGCTTTCCCTCCCGGTCAGAGAGCAGTTAGTCTTCTTACAAGCATCCCTGTTCTCTAGAGAAGACAAGGACAACCTATTTCTCTGCAAATCCCTCACACGTCTGTCTGTCTGTCACATGGGAAGAAGCGGCAAGCATCCAGTGTCTCCTTGCTGACGAGTCTTGAGTAAAGGCCAAGGTTATTCCACCTCTGTTAGCATCCAGTGTTCAACTCACAGTGACCCAACGCGCAACAGAACAAAATACTGCCGTCCTGCACCATCGTCACGATGGTTGTGTTGAGCCCATCACTGCAGCCACGTGTCCATCCACCCCCTTCAGGGTCTTCCTCTCTTCCGCTGCCCCTCTACTTTACCGAGCATGATGTCCTTCCCCAAGGACGGATCGCTTCTGAGAACATGTCCAGAGTGCGTGAGATGAAGTCTTGCCATCCTTGCCTCTAAGGAGCACTCTCGACCACGTGTCTGTCAGTTTGCCGCGCGGTCGTGGCTTGTGTGATGCTGTGGTGCTGGAAGCTATGTCACTGGTCTTCCAAGCACCTCACAGGGTCACCCAGCATGGACCGGTTTCAACTGAGCTTTCAAGACTAAGAAGAGACTGTGAAGAAGGAATCCGCTGCTCACTGCAGGGGAAGGAGCCCCTGCGAACCTTAGGCACAGAACGCAGACATGGTCGATGTCGAAGTCCTAATGGATGGAAGCAGACTACTGCCACAGACAGTGCCCAAGGAGGGGTCGTTGGGCCAGAGGTCACTGGAAATGTGACTGATGAGGGATGGCTTTCTCAAAATAGAGTCCTGTGGCTTATTTTCCGTCGCCTCACGTGCATATGAAGATTGGACGTTGAATAAGGAAGACCGAAGAGCTGATGCTGTTGAGCGTTGGTGCTGGAGAAGGACATTGAAAGGACCAGGGCTGCTAAAAGAACCAACCAACGTGTCTTGGAGGAAGTCCAGCCAGAGGGCTCTTTAGAAGCAAGGATGGCAAGACTTTATCTGACACACCTCGGACATGTTGTCAGGAGAGACCAGCCCCTGGAGCAGGACATCATGCTTCGTAAAGTGGAGGGTCGGAGGAGGAGGAAGACCCCAGTGAGATGGACGGACACGGTGCCTACAACAATGGGCTCAAACACAGGAGCAAGGGTGAGGATGGCACCGGACAGGGCAGTGTTCCTATCTGTTGTGCAAAGGGTCACTGCGGGTCGGAACAGACCCGACAGCACCTAACACCCGCAAGGAGGAGTGTTCTGGCTGTACTTCTTCCAAGACAGAGCTGTCGGCTCTTTCGGCAGCGCGTGGTCCTTTCAATACTCTTCGCCAACAGAAGACTGTTCACCAGCGCTAGAAGCTGAACTCACTGCTGCTCAGCCTGTCCCAACTCACAGGGACCCTGTGGTGACGAGGATTATGCGCTGAGGTGTTAGCTGCAAGGTCAGCGGCTCCCGGGGAGGGAGATGGAGCTTTCCTACGCCCATACAAGTTTATAGTCTAGGAAACCCACAGGAGCGGTTCTATCCTGTCCGAGGAGGTTGCTACGAGTCAGCATTGGCTCTGTGGCAGTCCAAGAACACACACACACACACACACACACACACACACCTGCCCCACGGTCACCTTCTTCATAATGACTGCCCGTGGTAGGAACGTAATAAATGGTGGCACCATGCTATCCAACCACGCCTCCCTGTTTGTTCAGACTGTCAGTTGTCAGGCGTTGAAGAGTCTGCTCCACTCTCAGCGACCCGATGTGCGGTGAAATATGCTCGCAATCACTGTGATGTCTGAGCGCATTGCTTCAGCCACTGGGATAATCCATCTCATTGAGCCTCTCTCTCTCTCTCTCTCTCTCTTTCTCTCTCTCTCTCTCTCTCTCTCTCTGGTGCCCCTCCACGTTACAAACAGTAGCTATCTGCTCGGGTTCCTGAGCCCGGAAGTTCCTCCCATGGACCTTTTACCACAGCCAGCACGTGTTAGGCTGAGTTCTCGAACACACAATCAGCACCACGTACAGCTGAACACAGAGAGAGAGAGGGTTTACAGAGACAATGGCGCCCGGGGGTGAGTCCAGGCCACCTTCCAGTCCGTGGTTCAGATGTTGAGCTGGAGGCTTCTCTGGACTCCTGCAGCTTCCGAGGCTGGTGAACCGACAACCAATAGGGACACCACAGGCTGCTGAGGCAGATGAACTCAAGGTCAGCAGGTCAGAGAGCAAGGTCAGATGGTAGGCTGCTGAGGACTCCCAGAATCGGCCGGCAATAGAGCAAGCTATCGATGCAAGCGTGCAGTCCAGATGCAGGATCCACAGGCAGCTAGAACAAGCAAGCTCTCCACAGTGACTGCTCACATGGGAAGGAGGTCACACTCCAGGGAAACCTCCTTCCAGCTACATCAGGGATGTGACCAGAGTGAAGGGATCGCACGGAACCCTGATCTTCCTGCCACTTGGCCACCTCTCAGCAGATCCCATCAAGAAGTTGATTACATTATGTTACTTCGTATCATGGGAGATCACAGGCCTCGACTGTCAAACCATGGAGAGCCCGGGCCAGTCGAGTGGACAGAAAGCCCAACCAGCACAGAGAAGAAACACCATTCAATTCAACAGGCAGAGTTTCGATGAAGCCAAAATCTTATCTTAGGGATCGAGTTCAAATAGCTGTTGTTGTGAGGGGCCGTGGAGTTGGTTCTCATCCTTAGCGGGCCTGTGCCAACAGAAGGAAGCTGCCCGCAGTCCCGCACCGTCCTCACAACTGTTCCCGAGCTCGAGCCCGTGACGGCAGCCACTGTGTCCTCCTTCTCCTCGAGAGCGTCCCTCTGTTTCACTGCCCCTCCATTTACCAAGCGCGGTGTACTTTTCCAGGACATCTGTCCTGGTCTCTCCTGACAATGCGCCCAGAGTGTGTGAGGCAGAGTCTCATTGTCCGCGCTGCCCAGGAGCACTCTGGCCACACTCTCCTTCCAGGACAGATTGGTTTGTCCTCTGGGCTCTCCATGGTACTTTCAGTATTTTCTGCACCACCACCACAACTCAGATGCATAGATTTTTGTTTAAAGAGAGATACATGCATTCAGCATAAGTATATTTTGAAGCTATTACAAGAAAAATCTAGGCATTGGCAGTTTAGCTACTAGACCAGAACCTTAATGTCCCTTACCCAAGGGACACTTAACAAGTTTATATGCTTTGCATAACTTGCACCTAATGAGGCTCTCTGTAATGTCTCTTTTTAAAGAAATGTACTGAATAATTTAGAAGTAATAGGGGAACATATTTTTGCATAAATATTGAAGAACATTTCCATGATCAAAGAGCAAAATCATTTAAATGACAAATAATTTTAAATTGGAAAATATTTAGAACTTAAATCACAATAATAGCAAATAGTATTCTCAATATCTAACTCCCTACAGAATTCTCCACAACCATTGGAGGAAGGAAAACTCTAAAGAGGGGGGAAAACGGGCTCCAAAATGAACATGCAATTCCCAGGAAAAGTGGAAGACTTCACTGCGTGAAAAGATGCTCACCTTTGCTCGCCATGAGAGATGCATCGGAATTACTCCACGCGGATGCCGTGACTATTTAGGGATGCTACGGCAGACACACCACCAGTGAGTGGCTTTAACAAGCAGCATCTCTCTTCTCTCAGTTTAGGACTTCGACTCCAGGGAAGGTCCTTCTCTCCCTGCAGCATGTGCGGGTGTGGCGTTCCTTGGCGCTCTCCGTGTTTCTTGGCATCAATCTTCCCTTGGGTGTGGGTGGTTCTCAGAATGGGAGCCTTGGGTCACAAGAGTGCTCACCCCTCTCTTGGTTTATTTCTTATGGGCGGGGTGACTTCCGTAAGGGTGGAGGCTCTCCAGATACACCCCTCACCAATCCTGCCTCCTTAAACCAGGGATCGGACTTGCAGCACATACAATGGGAGAAAAGTACGTATTTCCACTAAACGGAGGACAATCGGATAAGAGGACAAAGCGGAGGGAAAACACCTACCAGGGATCATGGCCTAGCCAGGTAGACACCACTCAATCCATGACAGACGGACTTGGGAGACTTCCACTTCTGACCAGGATGGGGAAACAGGACCACATTTATCCTTCCCTTTGTGGGGGAAAACTAATGGGAAAAAAAGGACAAAATAATAGTCCTTAAAGACCTTGTACCTCAGTCCCAGAGACGGGGAAGCAGGGGGCAGAATGAGATGGCCCTGTAACTGTCTCCACTGTCTGCCTTCCCGCCCACAGGAAACCCAGATGAAGCCCAGAGGCCCTAAGATGCAGAGTGAGCTGAGTCCAGAGACGATGGACATGTCAGGGTAGAACACTGGAGGGAAGGGAGCTGCAGAGAGCCAAACATCAGGGACCCGGATAGAGAAACACGGTGGATTGGAAAAGAAGCCTAGTGCTCGCTTGGGCAGTGGTGCCTTGTCTCCCTGTCGGAACTGAAAAGCTCATCATTCTGGGGCATCATTCTGTAGCCTACTCAGAAAGATCTGGTCTCAACAGTAGGGAGCGATGAGCTCTGGGCTCAACATGACTCTAGTTCTACCTAATAAATCTTCTTTAAAAAAAAAAACAGACTGAAAAAGGTTCAAAGCATCTCTTATTTCTTAACTGCGTTCAAGACTATTTATAGGAAGACAAAAATATTCAGCACCCAGCGAGGTAAAATGATTGTAGCCCAATCAACTCATCACAGGCAGGGAAAGCAGCAGCCTCGCCGATTCAACATGAGGACACGCAGTCCACCGGGCTCCACCTCCAGCTGATGCAGGGTTTGGAATTAGCAGGCAAGGACGTTTCAGAACCATTAGCGTGAGTATTCCAGATGTTCAGAACCCAAGAGCAAAGATTGAACGTGTGAAGTAGACATCTGGGGAAAAAAACACCCTAGCTGGAAATTCTGGTCATGGAAACAGCACCGAGTAAACACCTAGACACACACACTCGATTGGAGTAATGACAGGTCCCAACGACAACAAACGTACTGCCATGGTGTCCATAGCGACCCTAATAAGACAGGGCAGAACTGCCCCTGACGGCTCCCAAGACTGACTTTTTTTTTAATCATTTTATTGGGGACTCATACAACTCTCATCACAATCCATATTGTGTCAAGCACATTTGTACATTTGTTGCCATCATCATTCTCAAAACATTTTCTTTCTACTTGAGCCCTTGGTATCAGCTCATTTTCCCCTCCCTCGTGAACCCTTGATGATTTATAAATTATTATTTTTTCGTGTCTTACACGTCCGATGTCTCCCTTTACCCACTTTTGTTGTCCGTTCCCCAGGGAGTGGGTTATGTGTAGATCATTGTGATCGGTTCCCCCTCTCTACCCCACCTTCCCCTTCCCCTCCTGTCATCACCGCTCTCGTTATTGGTCCCGAGGGGTTTGTCTGTCCTGGATTCTCTGTGTGATTCTCTATAGGAGCAGGAAGTCTTTCTCTTTCTCCTGAGGAGCAGCTGGTGGTTTCAAACTGCTGACCTCAGGATTAGCACCCTAATGGAGATCACTACGCCTGCAGGACTCCCGGATGACGGATTAGGTGTGGCAAAAGAGAGCCATAGGCGTGCAGTGCTTAAGCACTTGATATGATGTCCGTTTCCAACTGTCCAGAGACTGGTGTCTCTTGATAACATGCATGGCCGAGGTATGTGAGACAGAGTCTCACCACCCGCACTTCTAAGGAGCATTCTGGCTGTATTCTTCCAAGACAGATTTGTCAGTTCTTGTGGCAGTTTATGGCCATTTCAATATTCTTTGCCAATTCCATAATTAAAATGCATCCTTCTTCTCCAGTCTGCTTTGCCATTGTTGCCAGGTGCCATCAAGTTGGCTCCGACCCATCGCGACCATAGACCCAACAGAATGAAACACTGTCCTGTCCTGCCCCATCCTCACAACGGTTCCTAGGCCCTAGCCCGTTGCTGCAGCTCTGTGTCCGGCCAGCTCTTTGAGGGCCCTCTTTCACTGTCCCTACAGTTTACCAAGCCTGATGGCCTTCTCCAAGAACTGGTCTCTCCTGGCAACGTGTCCAAAGTACGTAGGATGAAGTCTTGCCATCCTTGCCTCTAAGGAGCACTCTGGTCTCGCTTCTAATACAGAACTGTGCGCCTTTGAGCTGCCCACAATACTCTCGATGTTCTTCTCCAGCACAACTCAGACACATTGGTTCTGCTTCGGTTTCTTTATTCAGTGTCCAACTTTCACGTGTGTAAGAGGCAATTGAAAGCACCACAGCTTGGGTCAGGCGCACCTTAGTCCTCTATGTAACGTCCTTGCTCTTCAGTGCTCCAAAGAGGCCTCGTGCAGCAGATCCACCTCACGCAACCCGCCTTCCGAGCTCGTGCCTGCTGCCTCCAAGAGCATTCATTGATGACGGATCCAAAATCCCTGATTACGGCAACCTTTCCTCCATTGGTCATGGTACCTACTGGTCCAGCTGTGTGGATGTGGGTCTTCCCTTGGGATGGATAGCACTGGATGACTAAGACAGTAGGCAACCTGGCCATGGTGCCCAAGAAGAGACTGGGGTGCTTGCAGTCCCTGGTCTCCCCCTGACGCACCCCTTCCCTGGTTTTAAACCATGCCGCATTCTCTTGATCTGTTCTCACAACTGTCCCGTGATCCGTGCAGAAGTTCCTCGTGAGCACAATGAAGTGTCTGAACCCCCATTTTTCTCAAGGTCACCCACAGTTTATTGAGGTCCCCACAGTCACATGCCATTGCTTAGCCAATGACACACAAGCAAGCCCCACTCTGGTATTCTCTGCTTTGAGCCAAGGTCCGTCTGACATCAGAAATGAGATCCCTTGTTCCATGTCCTCTTTCTGAATCCCAGCCTGAACCTCTGGCAGCTCCCGGCAACGTCCTGCGGCAGGGCTCCAGCTTTGCCGGCCGCTTTCCACACCTGCAGCAGGAGACGTCACTGCAGAAGAGGGGGCTCCGGCTCCTGTTCAGATCCTCTCCAGGTTCTCCAGGTAGCCACACGTCGCTTCTCAGTGCCGCGACCACAAACAGAAGCACGGAAACCAAGGAAGCTTGGCATCGGGCTGCCTGTGTGAGGCGGGCTTGACTAGAGAACCAAATCCAGAGACACTCGAGTAGGTAGGAGAGAGCTTTTTAACAATACTAGTTCTCAAGTCCCTCCTCAGACTCACGCAGCCTCGTGCCGTGATGGCAAACAGCAGGAAGGTGACAGGCCGGTGGGTGCAAAGTCGTGTGGATCCAATGGTGGTGGACCCATCTCCAGGGCTCACACAGGTCTCTGCGTTGCTCATCAACAGGAAGGTGCAGGCAGAGAGAGAGAGAGGAAGTTCCCACGATCCTCCTGATGAGAAGGTCACACCCACCAGAAGGTACCACCTGATTGACAGGCTAGACTCCACCCCTGCACTTTAAAAAAAATCATTTTATTGGGGGTGCTTACAGCTCCTCTAACATGCCATACATCAACTGTATCCAGCATATCTGTACATACGTTGCCATCATCATTTTCTGAACACGTACTTTCTATTTGAGCCCTTGGTATCAGCTCTTTTTCCCTCCCTCCCCCCACTGCCACCCTCATGACCCCTTGTTTTCATATCTTACACCCACTGCTGTCTCCACCCACATTTCTGTTGTTCATCCCCCCCTGGTGGGGGATTATGGGTAGATCATCTTGATAGGTTCTCCTTTCCTCCCCTCTTCCCCCCACTTCCCCCTACCCTCCTGGTATCGCTACTCCCATTTCTGTTCCTGAGGGGTTTAGCTGACCTGGATTCCATGTGTGTGCGCTCCCGTCTAGCCAGAACTAAAAGGCAGGAGTGGGGTCAGGATAGTGGGGGGCGAGGGAGCCTCAAAGCACCAGAGGAATAGTGTGTGTTTCATCGGTGCATACCGTGCCCTGGTTGACTCATCCCTTCCTCGTGGACCCTTCTGTGAGGGGATGTCCTGTTGTCTACAGATGAGTTTGGGGTCTCAGCTCCGACCCCCCTCGTTCTCCACAATATGTTTTCAGTCACCCCTGCACTTTGTATATCTTCAAGTTGACACGGAAATGATGTAACTACCACACGGCCCCAAATGAACAGCTGCTCTTGTCAGAAGGGGAGGGCGTGCTTCAAGACAGCGGAGCTGCTTTCAGGCCTGCAGCGCAGCGCTGACTCGTCCATCCCAGGAGAAGCTCGTGGGAGGAGCCCGGAGGTGAGGCCCTGTCCCTGGCGCCTCCCCCCACCAGGAAGCTGGGTCTCAGGGGCTACAGGTCGCAGGATGGACTGCACTGAGGTTTTCTTCTGTTTCATGTTTCGTGTTAGTGCAGGTGTTTTCCTAAAGGGCCACGCTCTGGGTCAGCCATCCCAAACCAAACTCTCTGCCCTCGAGTTGGTGCTGATTCGTAGCAACCCTCCTGGGGGCGGGGGGTAGAGGGGGTGGGGGACCCAACTCCTGTGGGTTTCTGAGACGGTGACGCGTGCAGGAATCGCTGTGGCTGTTGGGGCAGTCAGTCTGTTCCGACACACTGGGACCTGATGTACAACAGGGGGAAACACAGCCCGGGGTCACCAGAGAAGCAGCATTGCTATCGGCCCAACTCAGAGACCCTGTCCCCAACAGAAGGAAGCCCGGACTGGTCCTGCACCATCCTCACAGCTGTTAGGCTGGACCCCACTGTCGAGCCACAGGGTCAGTGCATCACGCTGAGGGCCTTCCTCTCTTTCGCTGGCCTGTACTCACCAAGCATCATGTCCTTCTCTATCGGCCGGTCTCTCCTGACAACACGTCCAACGTACACGCCTTCTGATGCCGGGACACAAGGGGTGGCATCTCAGCCGGAGGCAGGAGGACAAGAGGCCGCGGCGCTGGTGTGTCTGTCCTTTCAGCCTGCATGAGCTCGCCTGGGACGCCTCTGCCCTTGGTCACTCTTGGGCTACCCCAGCTCCTGACATCACAGACTCACCCCCACCTGACCAGTCGAGGCAAAGGGTAATGGCTCCTTCCCACCAACTGCCTTGTTTAGCTTGAGAGGCGACACATCCTCCCACCCTACCAGCCTCGACAGCCAACCATCTGCATCTCCACAGAGGCCAAGGGAGGGTGCAGGCCCTTTGCTCGCTACCAGGGCCCACTCCCTGGGAGCCAGCCTTCCTCAGGGCAATGGAATAACTCATATCCACTCTTACTTGGTGCTGCTGCTGCGGGTTCAAAACTACAACGGCTACTATAATGTCTGGATAATGCAGAAGAGTCTTCATTCGGCTGTAAGCGGGCTGCTGAATCTAAAAGCGATTCTGTGGCGTCGGTCTCGAGTGGAGAAAACAGCCCCATTTATCAGAAACTCTTCTAGAGAGCGAGCGGGTGGGACAAGAGCAGAACGCAAACTCAATGGTCTCTCTTGCGTTTAGAGCGCTGCGGGGTACGGGATTGATGATAACATCCTGGTGGATCGAAGAATAGTAATAACCTGGTGACATCCAAAGGAACAAGGTCGTGAATTACGATGTTCTGGTCCTGGGAACATGAGGACATTCTAAAAGCAATCACCAGCCGGGATGTCCATGATGGGATGGGGAAGGAGGCAGGTCATTCGGCAGTCAACACAGAGGATCCTCTGTGGCCAGCCTGCCTCCCTGGATCGAGAGCAGAGGCTGGGGGTGCAGTGGGCTAGGCGCTGGGCCATCATGCCCTCCTGGGGAGCACAACGAGGCTGCTGCTGTCATCTGAGACCTGCCCCCAATGTGACCCATCTGTGTCACCTGCTCTCCAGGGTCCCTTGGGTCATACGCAGGGCTGGAAGGAGGAGGCACTGGCATGGGGTGGGAGGGGGGCCATGGAATAGTGACATCATGGTGACCTCAGAGGACCCCATTGTGACCTGGCCACCTAGGAGCCCAGTGTGTACAGAAGGCGGGTGCCAGAGCCTGAGGTCTCACGGAGAAGCTGGTCCAGGAGAGGTGGCCATGCTGCTATCATCCCACCTCCTCACCTGAGATGGCTCAATTTTATGTCAACTTGAGGCACCTGTGTGAAGGTAGGAGCGGAGTCCCACCATCAACTGTATGAATGAATGACATCCAACCATCTCAGGAGGGAGCATATGAGCAAGAACCAATGGGGCTGAAGGCAGAAGTTCAAGCTGCCTTGAGAGCACCAGCCAAAGAAACATTTCACGAGCTCCTGATGCTCTGGACGGTCCCCTCGTCTATGCCAGGAAATTGAGAAGAAAGCTACCTGACCAGTGGACTGGAAGAGATCCCCATCTGCGTCCATTCCAAAGGAGAGGGACCAACAGAAGGCTCACCTGATTGACCAGTCCCATTCATAGCACGTGTCGGTAACATGCTGAAGATCCTCGGACAGCAGGCGCAGCAGGGCCCTGACAGAGCTGCAGGAAGTTCAGGCTGAATTCGGAAGCTCAGTACGATCCATTTGACTGATGGCAGAGAACCCCAGAAAGACATTTCCCTGTGTTTTCTTGATTCAGCTAAGGTGTTCCACTGTGGGGACCATAATAAATGGTGGATCTCCCCGAGAAGAATGGGAATCCCAGTACATGTCACTGCTCCTGCAGAACCTGAACACGAGTAAGAGCCAGCTGGGTGAACAGAAGAACAAAGCACACTGAGGGATTCAAAGTCGGGGAAAAGTGTGTGCGAGCCACAGCGGGTTCCGATGTAGCAAGGATGAGGAGGCCGGCGGAGGACCGGGCAGTGGTTTGTTCTTTTCACACAAGTTAAAACTAACACCTGACACCACCCCGACACTCTGGGGGAGGCAGTCTTGTAGTTCTGTGTCATTGGGTTGATTCCGACAGAGAGGGACCCTAGATGACAGAGGAGACCTGCCTCCTAGGGGTTCCATGGTGGAGTTGTGGGTTACGCATTGGGCCGCTAACCACAAGGTCAGCAGTTCGAATCCACCAGTTTCTCTGGGGGAGAAAGATGTGGCTTTCTACTCCTGTACACAGTTGGTCTTGGATACCCACAGGACAAGTTCTACCCTCTCTTACAGGGGCCCTAGGAGCTGGCAGGGAGACTGGTTTGAGCCTCGACAGGAGTAGACCACCATGCTTCCCTTCCGCAGAGCCAGCAGTGGGTTTGAACCCCCGGCCTTGGAGTTAGGCCAGGAGCTCAACTATTGACCTATTAGGGCTCCTTCAGGGAGGTGCTAGAACCCCCGTTTTACAGATGAGGAGGCGGGAGTTCCAGGTGGTAAGATGATTGGACACAAAACGGTGGAGCGGGCATTCAGACACGGCTCTACTCGATCCCAGAAGACAGGAGTCCTCTTGTTGGTCATCACACAGCGTGTTTATGATGCAGGGAAGCGAGTCTGTCACCCGGCTGCCCTCCTAACACAGGGAGTTGCTACCAGACTCACCTGTGCATATTGAGGGGCTTGGTCACCTACCGTTGTTAACAACCGCTGCAACATGCGTTCAGCCTGTCATTTGGAGCAGTTTTTTGGAAAAGGTCACATGCATACTACCAACCATGCCCAACTCGTGGAAGCTGGAAGTGATTGGAAAGGCAGACAGGTGATCTTCGAGGTGCAGAGGACGGAGGTGGGAGGCCCCATGGTGCCAAATGCTTTCTTTGGGGACGAAGGAGGCTCAGAAAGGTCAGGCCACCTGCCTCAGGACACACAGCTCATAGACAGCAGAGCGGGATTTGAACTCAATGCCTGCTGACTCCGTGGTCCAGATCACTTCCACTCTGCTGGCCTGTGTGCGGGGCCCTGGCAGGACATGGGCTGCTAGGCTGCTAACTTTGTGGGAGAACCACTTACAACCCCGGAAAACCTGAAGGACCATTCTCCTCTGTTGTTCTGCTCTGTAGGGTTTGCCACGAGCCGGAAAGGGTTCGATGGCAGTGGGTTTTTTTGGTTTTTGTTTGTTTAGCCTGCGTGTGAAAGCCGCACTTCCTCTGCTCAGTGGACCTTCTGATGGGAAAACTGGGCCCAATGGATCGTCTCCCCATTTGCTCCCACAATCTGCCCACCCACAGCTGACCATGGGCCTATGTACACAGCCTACCAAACCGAACCAAACTGGCAGCCGACTCACAGTGGCCCCATAGGACAGTGTGAAACTCTGAGAGTTTCCGAGCCTCTACCTGTTTAGGGAGTAGAGCGCCTGGCTGTCTCCCGCAGAGGAGCGGCTGGTGATTTTGAACTGTGTACCTGCCACACTGTCGCCCAACAAGTAACCAAATGCCCCAGGGTTCTGCTACAAGGTCTACAGCACACTCCCAACCACAGCCCTCCACGCAGTCCTGCTGGCCACGGAAAGAAAGCCACGAAAAAGACCTGGCCTCGGGCTGCCAATGGACGACCGAGGGCAGATCGCCGGCGACTGGCGCCATTCAGTCCATGCGGACTCAGTCCACGGGCCATCCGGTGGAGCTGTGCTCCCTAGCGCCCCCAATGGTTGATCTTCCAGAAGCAGATCTCTGCACTTCCCTTCGAAGGTACCCTGGGTGGACTCAAACCCCCAAGCCTTGGGTTAGCAGCTGAGCCGTGGGCCATGTGCATCACCCTGGAGACTCTGCTAGGCTGTGGAGCATTGCAGGTCCATGACTGGTCTTCTCTGAGGCTCCACTTCCTTGGCTGTAAAGTGGGACAGCGGAGAGCCTACCTGGACAGGCTATCAGTAAGGGCACCTGAGCTGAAGCCCGGAGAGGCCCCAGCATTGCAGATGCTCCACCCTCAAACCACCTTGTGTGCCCTTGCGGGGACGGGAGCCCCTTCAGAGCCACCAGCTCTGGATTCGGGCTCAGAGCAAAGCCCCCTCGAGGGTGCCTGAGATTACAGATCTCAATGGGTGCCGGCAGACAGCCTCACCTTTCTGCCTGGGAGTAGCTGGTGGTTTTGAACCCCAGTCAAATTGTGAGCAGCCCGTGCCTAGCCCGGTGTCACCAGGGCCCCTCCTTTGGGCAAGCCAGAAGTAAACCTGACCGGCTCTTCCAGGAAGCAAGGAGGACTCCCAGAACCAATTCCAGAACATTCTCTTCTTGTCCTCATGTCGTTAGCTCCCCGTCCCCCTCATCTTCCCCTGCCATGCTCCTATTATTCCAATTATCAATCCCATTACTGCCTCTACTGATCTACCGATCGTGGATTTCATGTACAAGTCTACAAGACCCCAACAGGAAGCAAGAAGCCAACAACCATGAACAGGCAAAGCATACCACAACCTCCACCGAAAAGAGCCGAAACCATTAAGCACCGAGACCCACAAATTGCACACGTCTTAACAGGGCGGAGCGCATAGACTTCATGCTATGCGGAGTGTATGTGTGCCATCGAACGATTTGTTGAAAGGAAAGGAACCCCCACTGGAAAGAGCTCTGTGTAAACATTTTTTTTTAATAATGGATTGTTACCTAGGAGAGGTAACAAACATCAAATGAGAACAGAAATCTTGCCTTCAACAACACCCCCCGCCCCCCCGCCCATGACTCGGCCAGACTCGGGGAGGGCAGAGGTGCGTGCTGGGCCGGAGGGGGGGTGCTGCTCCGAGAGGATGAAAAGTGGGCCACCTGGACTTCCTGGGCCCAGAACACTGGGTCGTCGAGAGGCCAGCAGGTGAGGGGCATGTCGTGCGCCGGTGTCTTCTGCAGCTGCCATGGGTCAAAGCAGGTTATCCACTAACCACACACGCACACTCACGCACATGCACGAGCTGGAGGAATCAGCTCTGTCTTCATACGCCCACGGAGCTCGCCCTCGAGCTAGCCCACGCCTGAGGCCCACGCGCCCTTCTTGGCATTCAGGAAGTTCTTCTTCTTCCTCCTGGGAGGAACGTGCAGGGCGATCTCCGGCTCCTTCGGATTCCTGAATATAAAGAGCCTTTCCCCCGTGTTCAGGAAGTCCTCGGTGTCTGTCCCCACGATGGACACGGGGGCCAGCTCGCCGAGGGGCTCCAGGGACAGGTGGGGCCAACTTCCTTTTCCCGGGAAGACCAGCCTCTCGGTGAGCGGGGGGCACGCCTTCCGCAGCACGCTGAGGAGAGAGCAGAAGATGACGCTCAGGGCTTGGGCCGGGACCCTGCGGCATGGACAACCACACGGGACGGAGCATGCTGCTGACACCGGGAAGGGCCGGGCCGCCCTGTGCTGCTCCCAACAGGCGGTGCCCGGCTGTGGCCATGCTCACCACGTTCCAGCTTTTTCCACGACTGCTCGCACTCCCAACAGACTCCCCATTCCAACTCCCAGCGGCCCTCTCGGGTGGCCCCATTTGGGCGTCTGGGCTGCCAATCTCGGGGAGCAGAAAGCCTCTCTCCTGAATCACAGACTACAGCACTGCACAGAGAAACCTGCACGCGCTCGGGAAAACAGAATTGCCGGGCCTCCATTCCACGGCGATACCTGTCTGCGGTGCTTTGGAATAGAACCACAAGATCTGCGAGCTCTGCCTGTGTCGTCCTGTAGTCCTGTCGGGGGATCATCTTTGGGGTCCCGGGCCAACAACCAATGCTTTTTCTTTTTTGCCTCCTAAAGGAAGACCGTTTCCCTTTGTTCACCAAACTGCCCCCACATTAGGCGAGGCCCCAGACAGTGATGTGCTGCCGCAAGCAACGCATTCCCTGCTAAACGCCCGAGTTCTGGAGCCAGCGGACGGCACCCATCCAGCTGGAAATCAGCCCCGGCGGGCGTTCTCGACACCCCAGCAATGGCCGACACCACGAAGAGGGCTCCCCCAGTAAAAGCAGACTGATCCGGAGTCGGCCTGCCTACAAAGCAGCTAGGAGTCGGCCGGGCGCCCCTGAACTGCAAGCGCCTGATACGCACTGGTTAAGTGACCTGGGAGGACACTGGGCCCTGACCCTGAGGGCCTGTAAACCCCACGCTGTCACACACTCTGAGGGCAAAGGCATCATGGGGTCACCTGCTGAAAGTGCCTGACCGGTGTGCTGTCCTCCCTGAAGCAGTGTGGCCGACTCGCTTCCGTCCCCACCACCCAGTCCTGTGGTGGCCAGCATGCCCCTGCGAGGCTGGGAACTCTGCCTTCAGTATTTCAAACGCCAGCAGTCACCTGGCGAACACCTGGTGGCGAACACCTGGTGGCGAACACCTGGTGGTCAGCAGAGCTAGACAGAGCAGGAAGAAGGCCTGCTGACTCCTGCTCAGGATGAATCCACGGAAACCCTGTGGATCTACCAATGGAGGGCCAGCTGCGTGCGCATCTGCTGCGTGGGCATCACTGCATCAGTCCACTCCACGGAGCTCACGGCTCCTTCAGCAACGCCCCCTGCTCTCGCAGCTCATGATGGTGTTCAGACCAGCTCCCCGCTGCCACCACGTACACGTGGGCCTCTGCGCAGAGCACTGTGAGCTGGGACCAGGCTACTGGGCTGTTCCGATCTGTGTGACCTGCCATGGACTGGACTGTGTACCCAACCTCCCACCCACCCCCAAATATACGTGTCCATGTGGCTCAGCCACCGTTCTCCGTGCTTTGAAATCCTCCTCCACTCTTTGATCTGATGCAAAACCAAACAGGGACGACCTGCCCCGGTGGGTTTCTGCGACTCTCTACAGGACTAGAAAGCCTCGTCTTTCTCCCACGGAGCAGCGGGTGGTTTGAACTGCCGACCCTGTGGTTCGCACCACCAGGCCTCCTTGATCGGAGTCCACTACCTGCCATTGTTATGATGGGATGTAATCAAGCTGTGTGTTGCAAAGCCTTAGGCACCCTGGTGGTGCAGTGGATAAAGCGATGGGCTGCTAACTGCAAGGTCAGCAGTTCAAGCCCGCCGGCCACTCTGCAGGAGAAAGATGAGGCTTTCTGCTCCCTTAAAGATTGGCGACTTTGGAAATCCTATCCAGGCTCACTAGGTATCTCAGTCCACTCAGCGGCCGTGGGTTTGGTTTGGGTTTTGGGGGGTTGTAAGTCAGCAGCTGTGAGGGTGGCTTCGTGGCAGGCCCGGTTCGTTCTGCTGTGCACAGGGGTGCTATGAGTCAGAACCAATTTGATGACACAGCCTGAGCAACAAGAGGGTGCTAATGAGGCAGAGCGGAAGCACTGATGTTAATGAGGCAGGAATCAATCTACAGGATGAGGCTGTCTCTGAATCAATCTCCTCTCAGGTACACGAGAGAAGCAGCCAGCAGTTCGACCCCTGAGTCAAGAGTTAGGTCTGGTTTGGGAAACGTCGTCAGGAGTACTACTATTTCTGACGGCATCTCCCCCAAAAGACACGGCTCATTAAGATAAGTGCAGTCCTTAAAATGCTGCCAGTGTTAAGAGAACACTCTCCTCGCTGATGGCAACCAGCGTATCTAAACCCACTGAGGATGAAGAGTTACATCCGGTGATGTGGTGGGCAACGAATGGTGCTCCTCAGGAGCGAGGTGATGCCGCCTGCTCCCATGCAGACTTCAGACAAACAACCCCGACTTCCAAGACTGTTTGCAGAGCTGCCGTGGTCCTGAGCTGCCAACCATGCTGATGGCAGCCCAACCCGTAACCACTACACCACCAAGCCTCCTTGCCGCCTTGAAAACCTGCAAGGGCGGCTCTATCTGCCCCACAGGGTCACTGTGAGTCGGAGTCGGCAGTGTGTTCCGGTTTGGATTTGGGGAAAGATGCGAGGAAAGGCTAGTCTATGTGAGCAAGACCCCCCAGTACGCCCCTCTATCCGTGCCCCCCGCCCAGCTCCAGGCAATTCCCAGCTCAGCCCGCCCTCCCCAGCCCCCTGACCTCTCCTTCCTCCTGCGAGCCCAGCGCGCCCTCTCCTCTCCTTGGTCGACCAGACCGCTTCGCAGCTTGCTCTCGAAGGCTCGCCACCGGGCCTGGTGTTCCCTGGAAACGAGAAGGGAGGGTCTGACATTTTCAAGCCACAGATGACTTTTTCAAGCGCGTGGTGGATGGTACTTCCCAGCAAGTGCGATGGGGACCCAACAAGCAGAAAACGAAAGGGCCTCCGGCTGATGTCTGCCCCTACACAAGACACAAAAGACCAGCATCGTGGGGGGGGGGGGGTGCTGGGTGCACGGAGGACAGAACAAAAGACTGCCCGGCCCTGCGCCGTCCCCACCGCGGTTCCCGTGCCTGAGCCCACGGATACAGCCACGGTGTCTGCCCATCCGTCTCCCCGAGGGCCTTCCTCTTTGTCCCTGTCCTTCTGCACACAAACACTCACACTCAAGGAGCGTCTCACCCAGCGCGCCTCACACACTCCACCCGACCACCTGCTCACGCACCACACCCACACACAAACACACACACGAACACAGCCACGCCCGCCTGACACACCACACCTTCACACACCACACTCACACACAAACACTCAGCCACGCCCGCCTGCCACACCACACACGCGTGCATACAACACATCCACACATACCGCGTTCACAGATACATCCTCACAGAGCACGGACACACCCAGACACACCGCACACACATACTGAGCTACAACACAGCTGTGCGTCCACATCACACACGCACCCACACACAACAAACCATACACACACAGCAACAACAACAACAAGCAACACAGAGCCGAAAAACCTGGCAAAGACATGCTTTGGGGAAGAAGCGATACAACAAGGCGCCGACACCTCTGTCTGCACACAGCGCGTCCCGTGGACCCCGGCCCTTTTCCTTGTAGAAGAGGGGGCTTCCCGAAGTTCACGGGAAAATGCTGCCGTTTTTTCATTCTGCATTCCCACACGCTTTCTGAACCCCCGGGTAGATCCTCCACTTTCCTAAACAGGTGCGGGTGGCGCCCTGATGCCCGGGTCAGCTTATTCTCCAGCGGGGTCTCTCTCAGGCTACCAGGGGCAGTGACAAAGAGGAAGACGCTGAACGAGGTGGACGGACACAGCAGCCACAACCACGGCCTCAAACCTACCACCTGCAGGACGGGGCAGGGTGTCTGCGGTGCATGAAGTCCCTGTGAGCCGGCCCCGAACTCGATGGCACCACACAAGAACCACATGAAAATGCTGGAGAACATGTGTGAGCCCAGAGCCTTGAAAAGACCCCCGGCAGCCCCCCTGGCCTCCGCTTGCTCCTGAAACATGAGGTGTCACGGGGGCCGGCCACTGTGTGCGTGCCAGGCCATCCTGTGTCCCCCTGAGTCCCCCGGCTGTGTTCTCTCTGAGCCTCTCTCTGGTCAGGCTTGTCTGCCGGCAGCCCTGTGGATGCCCCCGCTCACCTCCTGCTGCCCGTCCCGGCCTGCTCCGCACCAACGTCGTCCTCGGAGGGAGGGCCCGCGTGATCCAGCGCAGAGAGCAGCTCGGCCTGGGGGGCTGCAGGCTGGACCACGCTCAGGAGCCGGTGCAGCGTGGGCACGGGCAGCATCGCCAGCTTGGTGAGGTAGGACGCCAGCCTCAGCTCCTGTGGGAGTGAAGGGAAGAACCTCAGGCCAGCGGGCTCTGGTCCAGGCGACCCGCCGTGGCCAGCGGACGCCAGGCTGGGGGCTTTTTGTCCCAGCGTGATGCATACTTTAGGAGCTGGGCCTTCAACACCGGCTCCCGAATTCGGAGACCTGTCAGAAAGATCTGTTTAGTCAGCAGTCCTGCTTCCCCAGCACGCTTCCAAAGATGCCCTCCCGCCTTCCGGCTCACAGACCTCAGCGAACTCCGGAGGCCCACAGTACAGAGAGCAGAAGGCCTGCGGGACAGCGGGGCCAATTCATAGCCCTTCTCCCCACCCCCGCTCCTGAGGCACTGCCATGGGGAGGAGGAGGCAGACTCCAGAAACAGGGTTGGAATCAGGCTGCTTCCAGGCTGGGGAAACAGGCAAGCAATGGATCCCGGTCCGCAGCGGTGGGCCGTCCCAGGAGGGCACATGGGTTCCAGGGAGAGGTGAGGTGACGTGGCCGCCATCCTCAGAAGAGGACCCGAGGATTCTGGGAGGTGAAATTCTGACGTGGTCACCATCCTGAGACGAGATGAGGGCCTGTGTCCTCTGGGAGGTGACCAGACAAACTGCTGCTTAAGAGTGGCTATCCGCCCCCCCGATTGTTTTACAGAGATACAATTCACATGTCATCCATTCCACAGGGTTGTACACACATCACCACGACCAGTCCAGTACAGCCCCCCTCCCAGATTCACTATTTGCTCCCCAGTTCCCCTTACACTCCCCCAAAAAGCTATGACCTCAATTACTGTCTCTCTTCATCTGCCCCTCTGTGCTGCAGATATGGGGAGACATACAAAAGACCCCACCCCCCAAATAAGGAAGGAAGAGACCGCTGACTACATTAAAATAAGCCGGGGGGGGGGGAACCTCTGTCAAGAAGCAAGTGAGAACTATTTAAACCTGGGACAAGTCCAGAAGGGGCTCAGAGGGAGAGCAGCAGAGCAGGTGCCCGGTGTCACCTGAGCTCCACCCGCCACAGGGAGTCTACAGTCACCTCTGTCTGACAGCCGGGCTAGTCACACCCTGGGCTGCAGACAGAGGGGGTCTGCCAGGAGCTTTGTCCGCACAGGCGCCCCGCAGCTGGATCGTGGGCTCCCACGGTCCTCCACAGCCTCCCACGTGTTGTGTGCCCACAGCGTAGGCTCTGATACCTTTCCCTCCGCTGTGGAGCGATTTTGCTCTGTCATCCTTGGATCACACCGGCCGCCGTGCTGCTTCTACGGGGACTCGCTTAGATGGCTGCTCGTTTGGATGCAAGCCTTTAGGACCCCAGACGCCATCCTGACTGCTAGGCGGCCGCCAGCTGCCCTTGAAGGGCATCCTTACCTGTCCATACAGGGTCCCGAAGGTGTCCATCTCCATCGTCTCCAGAAGATCCTCGAACACGACACCTCGCTGATGCTCTTCTTGCAAGCTGGAGCGGAATTAAAAACCGGCGTGAGTCCACGTTGGCCACAACGGGGTGCTGTGAGAAGCTGATGCCCACAGAAAAGGGGTCGTCCTTCTTGCCTAGAGCCACATGCCAGGAGCCCTGGAGCCGTCTGTTGTGGTGATGCGTCATCCGTCTGCAAACCACCAGGTGGTCAGCAGTTCGAAACCACCAACTGGCCCGAGGGAGAAAGATGGGGCTTTCTACTCCCCGGAAGAGTTTCCATCTTCGCAAACCCACAGAGGGCAGTTCTGCCCTGTCTTAGACGGCCGCGGTGACTCGGAATCGATCCGGCGGCAGTGAGTTTGGTTTTCCGGAGAACCAGGTGGCACTGAGTGGCTTCCAACTCCTGGAGAACCCCTCACCCATCCCCTACTCCTATGTGTCTCAGGGCAGAGCTAGGCTCCGTGGAGTGAACCAGGCTGATTTGGGGGTGAAGCCCCTTCGGCAGCCGGTTTTCGCTCTGTCTTTTTAGCTGACTGCTATGTTAGAGGTTGCCTTTGGGGGAGAGCAGCGATATGATATCCGCCCAGCCCCTCACCGTTCCCAAAAGAAATAGGAAAGCCACGGTAGGTGCGGAGACCCCAGTGGGAAGGGAAGCGGCACGGGCCGGAAATGACAGTGCAGACGACCTGCGCTACGCCCAGCGGCTCTGACCGCGTGGAGGAAGGTCACACCTCACAGAGCGCAGAGGACAGGTGTCTCCGGCCGACCGTGGGCAGGCGCAGCCCAGGGACATCCCGGGTCTTCATTTACCTCTGCTGGTGGCGTTCCAGGGTCTTCTGAGCCTTGTTGAGAGCCCGCTGCAGCACCGCGGAGACCTGTCCTTCAGAATCCGCCTCCGCGGGTGCATCTGGGGGCCCGGGGGCCTGGGCGCCCCACTGCTGTCTGCTCAGCGGGGCCTGCTGCTGGGGAGCAGCCTCCTGGCGGGCCAGCTGCTCCTCCAGCCTCCTCTCCAGCTCCTGCAGCTCCTGCGGTCAGAAGGTCCCACGGCTAAAGGCTGATGGACCACAGCCCAACACCCGACCTCCTGAGCGTGCCGTTGGGAGCCGGGGAGGGTTGGGGCTCAGCCGCCTTGCCCCTCCAGCTGAGCCAGGTCCACGTGACAACCAAGCCTCAGGCCTCCAGGCCTCTGCCTATGCTGTCCCTCAACCTCCTGTCCACCTGATGGCGATGGATGGAGCGGTGTCCCCAACTCCCCAAAAGGACACACTCATGGCTTCAACCCTGTGTCTGAGAACGTGATCCTGGGCAGAGGCCTTGGGCAAGATGCACTGCCACCGTGGACGCAGCAGTGAGCTCGGGCACAGGACCGCTGTGAGGACGGCCCGGGGCAGGCTGGTGTCTGGTCCTGCTGTGCACAGGTTGCTAGAGCTGGAAGTGATGGTGGCACCCGACAACATCAGCAGTCAGTTGTCCACCTGGCTGTACCAGCCCCAGGACGGAGCCCCTTAGGTGAAGTCAAAGAAATGAAAATTAGCTGGTTTCCATTTCCCGTATGAGGGAGAGTCGCGAGATCCTTTGTTCAACAGAAACCTCCACGTGCTGCCGTCTCCCAACAGCTAGGTCTGCACACACCTGAGCAGGAAACACCTGTGTTTCCATCTCTCTGACCCTTTCGACGGACTGCCAAAGGGACAGACAAACCCGTCTGAAAAGAAATGCAGCCAGAATTCTCCTGAGAGGCAAGGTTGGTGAGACTCTGTCTCGCGTTCTCTGAACATGTTGCCAGGAGAGACGTGGAGAGGCGGCGATGGACAGGGAGGCCCTCGACGGGATGGACGGCCACAGTGGCTGCGTCAGTGGGCCCAGCCTAAGAACTATGGTGAGGTTGGTGCCGGACCCCGGGGGGTGGGGGTCAATCTGCTGCGAAGAGGGTCGCTGTCAGTCAGAACTGACTCAACAGTACACAACAACGACATGCAAGCTGAGGATTCTCCAGGTGAATCACTCTCCTTCCTATTTTTATATTACATTTCCCTTCCGGGCCAATCTCAGAAACCAGTGGTTCTCAACCTTCCTAATGCCGCGACCCTTTAATGCTGTTCCTCATGTGGTGGTGACCCGTCCCCCAACCATAAAACTAGTTTACTTGCTACTTCATCACTGTCATTTTTCTACTGTGATGAATTGGGCGACCCCTGTGAAAGGGTCGTGTGATGCCCAAAGGGGTCACAACCCACAGGTTGGTGACCACTGTCATAAATCCTCTTATAGCCTGTCCCTCCCTCACTCTCACTCGCTGGCATCAAGCCAGTGGTAACGACTCCCAGAGTCCCCCTTGTGGGTTTCCGAGACTGTAACCGTTTACCAGAGTAGAAAGCCCAGTCTTCCTCGAGAGGGGTGGCTGGTTCCGAACTGCCAACCCTGTGGATCTCAGCCCAAGGCGTAACCACTATGCCACCAGGGCCTGTGCAAGGCCCTGGGCTAGCTGGTGAGTCAGCTATCTACAAGCGTGGGGGATTTCAATCGGTGATTCTTCTGCTTCTCCTGTGCAGGGATTACCTTGCCCCTCCTCCCTGTGTGTCTCGTGATTTGTTTGTTGCTGCTGCTGCTGCTGTTTGATCAAGAGATCCGCTCAGCAGTAGGCTGGCACGGTTAGTTAAGTGCTGTACACGCTAACATGCACTCTCACACACACACTGTCATGCGTACACTGTCACATGTACAGTCACATGTACACTCTCACACGTACATGCTCACACGCACACTCTCACATGTACACTCTCACACATGTGTCCACTGTCACGTGTACACTCTCACATGCACACTGTCACAGGTACATGCTCACACGCACACTGTCACACATACACTCTCACATGCACACTCTCACATGTACACTCACATGCACACTGTCACACATACACTGTTACATGTACACTGTCACGTGTACACTCTCACATGCACACTGTCACAGGTACATGCTCACACGCACACTGTCACACGTACACTCTCACACGCATACTCTCACATGTACACGCTCACATGCACACTCTCACATGTACACTCACATGCACACTGTCACACGTACACTGTCACATGTACACTGTTACATGCACACTCTCACATGCACACTCTCACATGCAGACGCGGCGATGGAAAAGACCAGGGCTTGGGTCAGGGGCGCACCAGTCCTCCAGGGGACACCTGGGCTTCTGAACCCTTTGAAGAGTCGTTGACAACAGACCTGGCCTACCCGACGCAGAGTGTCGTTGGGCTGAGCATCTGCACTCCTGCCTGAGGAGCTGGACTGGTCTTTGATTACAAAGTCACAGGGAGGCTGTCTGTCCCCCACTCCACCCCACCCCCCACACTCACACCAGGAGCAGGCGTGGAAGCAGACAAGTTTGTCCGTGTCTTTGGGGGACAGGTGGCTTCCTCCCTCACCACCCCATCCCTTACTTCATCTACAGGCACCCTAAAGTTTCCCTCCCACTCCCCCAAATTAACCCCAGCCCCATAGGTTCAAGACTCTAGTCTTTGCACCCCTCCACAAGTGGCCTTCTGCTCTGTGGTGTTCACTTAGTCCCGGGGTCTCCCCCAGAGCGGGTGTGCCCTGACTTGCCCACGACCAGGATGCCCCCCGCTAGAATATCTACGACCTCCTGTTGCCGTCAGCTGCCTCCGACCCCAGTGAGGCCCACAGGGCTGCCGCAGGCCGATGCAGGGGAGGAGTTACCAGACCTTTCTTCTTAGCCTCAGTGCGAAAGCTCGGCGGACACCTGCCCAGCCTCCTGGCAAGCGCAAGACTCCACAGGCAGGGGAGTGGGGGGTGGCTGCTTGGCGGGGAATCGAACCAGGGTCTCCTGCATGAAGAGGGGTGAATTCTGCCCACCCCCCACTAGTGCCCTCGGGCAGGCTCACGCTGCTTTCTGGCCCAGAGTGTGCCCCGCGTGCTGGAGAGGTGGTCCCTGCGGGTCACTGCTTTGGAAAGAGATTAAGCGAACCCTCCCGGGCAGCCCGCTGGTCCAGCCTGTGAAAGGCCACTGCCGGCAGAAGTCTGACTGCGACTCATGGCCAGACAATGGTGACACAGGGCGTGACCAGCCAGAGTCCTGGCTTGCTCACAGAGGGTGCCGGGTGTCACAGCAGAACCTGCTTCAGGGCCCGGCTCAGCACGTGGCTGATAAAATGCGTGGCACAGAGTGGAGCAGCCTAAAACAGCGCCTTTTCATGAATCGTGAAGGCATCCGGAGCATCATGAGCCACAGAATTCCCAGCAGTAAATGAGACCCTGTCCCCTCTCACGTCTGAAGGCCTGTCGACCACAGGCCGGGTGCTCCGTGCCTGGCGGCTCCTTTTGCCGGGGCTCTGGTGCAGCAGTGCGTTACGCAATGGCCTGCTAGTCACAAGGTCGGCAGTTCAGAACCGCCCGCCGCTCCCAGGGAGAAACTGCGAGGGTGTCTACCCCTGTGAAGAGCTACAACCTGGGAAACCCACGGGGACAGTTCTACCCTGTCCTGTAGGGTCGCTTTGAGTCGGGGCTGACCTGACGGCAGTGACTGTTTGGTTGAAGCGATATCATTACGATTCAGATACACGAGATACTAAGAGCTGCACAAACCAGAACCTAAAAACAAAACCAAAAAAAAGCATTGCCATCAAGCTGACCGAGACCCCCGGCGACGACTCTGGGTAGGGTTTCCGAGTCCGTAAACCTTGACGGGAGCAGACAGCCTCGTCTTTCTCCCGAGGAGCAGCCGGTGGGTTTGAACTGCCAGCCTGGTGGCTCGTGACCCAGTGCTGGCCTGCCAACGGTCACCGGCATGGCTTTTGTTTCAGGACTGAGACTGGCCGGCTGCCCTCTAAGGGTGGGCTCCCTGGGTGGTGCAGGAGGGTGGGGCGGGGTCCGCACTCACCGGGGTGTGGGACTGCAGGATCTGGGTGCGGGCCTCCTTGGTCAGGGTCTCGGCCTCGCACAGCTCCTCCAGGAGCAGGTCCTGGATGCAGAGGAGGGCGGTGTAGGCAGACCACGTCCTGGTGGTCTTGGCCGCCTTCTGCAACTGCAGGGACACGATGGACTCAGCCAGACGCTGCTCCTGAGCCTCTAGCTGCTCCAGCCTCTCCCGGAGCAGTTCCGACCGGGCCTGAGAGAGGGTGGGAAAGAGAGGATGTCAGGGACCAGCCGGCAGCCTGGCCAACCACAACACCAAACCAAACCAAGCCCCTGCCCTGGCGTTGGTTCCAACTCAGGGCTCCTCTTGTGTCACAGCGTTGCACCAGCGATGTCCCAGGGCTGTGCCTGCAGGCAGGGGAGAGCAGGGGGGTGGGGGGCGTTAGGTGCTGGGCGGCCATCCGCATGGTCTGCAGTCTGAAACCACCCGCAGCCCCTCGGGAGAAAGACTGGGCTTTCTACTTCATGCAAGGAGATCGCCTGGCCTCTGCTCCGAGGTCCTTCTCTCCCGGTAGAGTGGGATTCCCTAGCCTTCTGGAGAGTCTTCCGGGAGCAACGGTTGGTGCCAGCCAGGACTCCTGCCCGGGGATCCAGAGAAACCCCTGCCTGAAGTGTTCAGAGCCCAAAGCCCTAGAGGGGCCCAGCAACCTCCATCTGCTGCTCGGATCCGGATTGCAGGTCGTGGGTGGAATGGGAAGAAAAGGTGGAGCAGAGTTCAAAGGCAGACTTGTCGGTCTGACAGGTCCACAGAGCCAACGGCCACCACACGCATGAGGAGCCTGCTTGCTCAGAGCAGCCTGCCAGAGGAGACCCCGGGCAGCATCGCCCCCGACACAGCACTCAGGACACAGGAAGGGCAGGGAGAGTGGTGGGATCACAAAACTGGCATCCTAACGGAGGAGTGGGAGCCCGTCTGGCCCCCATGCAGCTGGAAGAGTCCAGGGGTGCCTTCAGAGCTAATGTGTGCATCTGGGTAGACTGGAGAAACCAGCCCACAGGAACTCCTGTGTATGTAACAGAGAGTGTCACATAAAGGCTAAGTGCGCATTCAGAAAGCATCCCAACCCAGCCCTCTCCAAGCACACGAGTCCAACATTAGCCCATATGTCCGACACCAATCCACAAAGTCCTCCTCTATCTCACAAAACACACGCAATGATGCTGACTGCAGGAGGGAAGCCGAGTCACTGAGCGTGTAAGCATCTCAGCGCTGGCAGGGGTCTCCACACGGCTGCTCCAGCACCCAGAGCTGCATCGGAGTAGGTCCATGTGGCTTCTCCTCGGGGATGTCTCATAAGAAGTGAGCCTTGCCACCTGAGGCAGGGAACTGACTAAGGCAGCCGCACACTGGTCCGACCATCACAAAGCAAGAGACCCAAGAACCAGAAAGGCGAGGCTCACCAAGCCATTTATCCCTCCGCCCTTCAATTAACCCCACATGTGCTCATCGGCCAGGTAGGCACAATAAACCCTAGCCATGCTGTCATTTCACTCTACACCTTCCATGGATCCCGGGCCCCAGAGGGTAAAACACAAAACTTCTTAGCATGGACCCCCAGCCCCTCCCCAGCCTCAACTTCCATCCTACTAAGGAATACCTTAAGAAAAAGTCCAAGATGCAGTGAATGCATTAGCCAAAACAAGGCTCCCGGAAAAGACTCACTGCTCTGTGTCCGTTCCAAAGAAAGGGGCCCACAGAATGCAGAAACTAACCATCAACATCCTTGACAGCACACGCGAGTAAAATTGTGCCGAAGATCATTCAACAAAGGCTGTGGCAGCACATTGACAGGGAGCTGTCAGAGGCTCAGGCCGGATTCAGAAGAAGACGTGGAACAAGGGATGTCATTGCTGGTGTCAGATGGATCTTGGCTCAAAGCAGAGAACACCAGCAAGATGTTGACCTGTGTTTTATTGACTATGCCAAGGCATTCGACTGCGTGGATCATAACCAGTCATGGAGAACCTGGAGGAGAATGGGAATTCCGGCACGGTTCACGGTGCTCGGCAGCACCTGTGCACGGATCAGGAGGCAGCTGTGCAAACAGAACCAGGGGAGGCTGTGTGGTTTAGAATCAGGACAGGTGTGCTTCAGGGCTGTATCCTTTTGCCACACTAATGCACGCTCTGTGGTGAGCTAATAATCAGACTACCTGAAGAGGAACGGAGCATCAGGATCGGAGGGAGGCTTATTAACAGACTGCAGTATGCAGATGGCGCAAACCTGATACCTGAAAGTGAGGAGGACAGCAGGCGCTTGCTGATGGAGAGAAAGAATTGCAGCCTTTAGTGTGAATTACAATTCCATGTAGAGAGAACCATGACCCTCCCGACCAGACCACTAGGTCACATCATGATAAAAGGAGAAAAGATTCAAGTGTGGAGGACTCCACCTTGCTCGGATCCCCAATCAATGCTCACAGATGCGGCAGTCAAGAGAGCAAAGGACACACTGCATTGGGTGCACCTGCACCAGACCTCTTTACAGTGTTGGAGAATGGAGAGTCACATTGAGGGCTCAGGTGCCCCTGACGCAAGGCATGGCATTTTCAACTGCCTTGTATGCATGTGACAGTGTGTGGTGCATAAGGAAGACCGAAGAAGAAGAAGAATCGATGCATTTGAATGGCGGTGCTGGACAGGAGTATTGAACGTGCCGTGGACTGTGAACAAGGCAAGCTGATCTGTCTTGGAAGAAGAACAGCCAGACTGCTCTTAGACTCGTCAGGAAAGACCAGCCCCAGAGCAGGACATCATGCTCGGTAAAGTGCAGGTGAGGGGGAGGAGAGGAAGACCCTGGACGAGGTGGACTGACACTGTGGCTGCAGCCATGGGCTCCGACGCAAGAGCCACGGTGAGGATGACACGGGACTGAGCAGTGGTTCCTTCTGTCGGGCGTGGGTCCCATGACACGGACGCAACTTGGTGGCACAACAAGGGACCCGTGGAAAGATCTGTTCTGTTTGGGGGCTGATCCCCGCCCACGGTGCCCTTGGTGTCTGCATGTCTCTGTTCTCTTCCCTGCGGATGGAATTCCACCCCCACCCTTGACTCTGCAGACACATCTGGGGTCTCCAGGCTCTAGCAAGCCCCGGGGGTCTGTCCTCACTCAGGCAGGCATATGGTACACCCCCCTCTGAGGTTCCGCCTTCTTTTCCACCCACCAGGCACCACACAGCCTCTGCTTCTAGAACACAACCTCTCCAGGGGTCCCGAGTCCTCTGGATGCAGGAAAGCACCCACTCCCCTCACTCACCCAACTAAGCATTTCCATATCTGTCTGTACAACTTGCCACAGGACAAACGGATCTGTCTTGGAAAAAGCACAGCCGGGGGCGGGGGGCGGCTGGTCTCTGCTGACGAGCCCAAAGCACATCCTCGCCTCTACGGAGCATCCGGCTGTCCTTCCATGCTTCCAGACTATGCCTTCCAGGCTTTGGACCTGTTGTCAGGAGAGGCCGTCCACGGAGAAGGGAAGGACAGCACGTTAGGAAGATCCTCAGGAAGCTGGCTTGACCAGTGGCTGCAGCAATGGGCTCGGGCGCAGGCACGATGGCGAGGGTGGGGCAGGGCCGGCCGGTGTGCCGTTCTGCTGTGCATGAGTGCTGCAGGTTGGGGCTGACTTCAAGGCACCTAAGAACCCCAACACCCACGTGCATGACAGACCCAAGTCATGGCACGTTCAACAGCCTCACAGGCATACGCAGTCAAGGTCCAGCTGGCAAATCAAAGTCGCAAGGGTTTCCAAGACCGTAACTAGATTCATATATATCAGCAGTTCTGTCTCCCTGGCAGTTAAAAATGTTTGTCCTCTCGCCCACCGTCCAGTATAAAGTGTAGGTATCTGCTTTTATTCGGGCCCCCTAGATCATTTCCGCTCCCCTCAGGACATGGTATCGTCCACTTGGGGAGTCGCTGCTGTAGATCTTCAAGGGATCAGACACGTTATCTTTCTTTCAAGGAGAGGCTGGCATGAAGGGCTACTTGATTTAAACTGGCTCATAGAGTAGCCCAAGGACTCCTCCTATGGGCGACAGCACTGTCGGCGAAGAAGACTGAATTACAGTGGACTGTCCAGAGGAGCCCTGGTGGCTCAGAGAGTTGTGGTGCTCACTGCAAGGTCAGCGGTTCAAAACCACCAGCTGCTCCTCGGGAGAACGATGAGGCTTTCTACTCCGGTAAAGAGTTGACATGAGCCGGAATTGACTCTACGCCGGTGAGAAGGGAGTTTATTTTAGTGGACCATCAGAAGAATCAATAATTTAGTCTTAGAAGAAATATAAGTGATCTTCAGAAGGGTTTTCTTTTTTTTGGGGGGGTCGGGGGGTCACAAATCCAAATGTGTTTTACAGATACCCTCTCAGTCTTAAAGAAGACACCCGGATGAGGGAACCCATCAGCAAGAGCCCTAATGGCGTCTGAGGATTTCCACCATTAAGCAGCCACGTGGCCACTTAAATAAGACACAGAAGAAGCAGGCACAGCACCATGACTGCTGGCAGATCAGTTCCTGGCAGTGGCAGGCGGACTACGGAAGCAGGAGAGGGGCCATGACCGGGACAGGCACACTGCTGCCGAGAACGGCTTACACGATTGGTTCGCAGCACTCTGGCCAAAGCAGTCAGGAACCGCAAGAGGAATGAAGGCACCCCGGTGGTGTAGCGAAGTACATGTTGGGCTACTAACCACGAGGTTGGTGGTTCAAATCGACCAGCCGTTCTGTGGGACAAAGATGAGGCTTTCTGTTCCCACACTGATTTAAAGCCTCAGAAACTCCTGGGGGCGGGTCTACCCTGTCCCACGGGTCACTAGGGATACAATCAACCTAAAGGCAGTGAATCTGATTGCTGTTGATGTTGCTGGGTTTTGGGGTCTGGGTTGTGTTTGTTTTGTTTTATTTTGGCATTGTTGTCTTGTTTGTGCATGTATATGGAATAACTCTCCCAAGTACACCTTATGTTTAACTGTCTTTTGAATTTTGATGTTTTTTTTTTTAACATCCACAACTAGTTGGGCTCTTCCATCGGTATGCTGAGCACAAACTGTGGGCTATATTAAGAAGATCGCAGCACTCGGGTGAAAGGAAGGCTTATTAATAACCTTCAATATGCAGATCACATAACCTTGCTGAAAGACGAGAGGGCTTGAAGCTCCTGCTGATGAAGGTCACAGACTGCAGCCTTCTGTGGATTCCAGCCCAGCATCAAGACAGGAATCCTCACAACTGGACCAGTAGATAGCACCCTGCTAAGCCGCGAAAGATGGCAGCTTGATGAGATACACCGCCAATGCTCAGGGACATATGCGGATAATGCTGGAAGTGAAGTTAAAAGGAGGAATTCTTCAAAAACCCTCTTGCCTTCTCTTGTTCATTTCAGCAGCCGGACCCACCCCAGTGAGGGTAGAAGGCGCTCAGGGCAAAGGGTCCAGAGCCACATGTCTACGAGGGATTACTGACAGCCTTCATTACCTATTCATGTTCTGAAACAGTGAAAAATAACCACTTGCCAAACAAAAGCGGGCCTACCGCTAATTTCCATGGGAATTCCAACCCGTTTTCCAAAGGACAGCTTTCTTCTGGGGACTGGGATGAACTTGCGATGCTTCCACAGTCAACCCAGGTAAAGCAGACTTAAGGGGGCAAAGGCCTGCCTAGCCCAGACCACCGTGTGTTTGATTAGCTCACACGCATCCAAACCAGGCAAAGGCAGCCCTTCGTGTGGAAAAAGGAGAGAAACAAAACCAGGACACACACACACACACACACACACACACACACACACTCAAACTCACACAACAACCCCCAAGTACAACAGACAGCGAGAGACGTTCATACCAGGAAAGCAGCCCACACAGCTGCAGAGCAGACAAGCCCAGAACAACTCCAGTCCACGGGTCAGGTGCTCACCGGAAGACACTTCCTGATGCCCACAGCTGCCAACCAGGAACCAGGAGAATGAGGCAGGAGGCGGATGGAAGCCTATGGGCTGGTGGAGGCAGAATTGAATGGTGCCAAGGCAGGGAACATGCCAGGCTGCTGAGAGATCCAAGATCAGCCGGCCCAAGCCCCAGGGAGCCAAACAGGAGGCTGGCCAGTGGGAAGAGGAAGACCCTGCTCTGCACAGCGTCTCTTATCGATATCCAGAGAGGCCACACCCTCAGAGGCCGTGACCTGACTGAAAAGTTGGGCGCCACACATAGGGACACCAAGCCTAGCGATCACATGGGCTGTACAGGGAGGAAGGTGGGCTGACACCTAACGGTGGGGCCTTGCACGCCAAGCTCAGGGCGATTGGGTCTGCTTGGTCAGCAGCTGGAGACGCCTCTCTGGACAGCATTTCGTGGCAATGCCTCTGAAGGAAGCCGTCCACAGGGAGAAGGCGAGAAGTCACAGACTCAATGGAGAGCCGTCTGCAGGCGTTCCTGGCTTCCCTCCCCTCCTGAGATGGGCCCCTTGCATCGTCTTCTCCGAGTTCTGGGGGCAACAGCAGTGCCGTCCGCTCGTCTCTGAGCTCGTGACTGTCTCTCAAGCCGAAGCTGTGGGCACTTCGAAGGGCTGGCGAAGAGCCCTTTTCCAGAAGGAGTGCCATCCACCAATGCGGAAGCGCCGAGCCAGACCCAATGGGGAGTCCCCACTGCTGAGTAGTCGCAGAGGTTTCTAATGACCTGTGCACACACGTGTGCACACACATGCTCATGCTCACGCACAGCAGTCTGCACACCGAGGATCCATCGTGGACAGATGGCTGGACTTGGGACACACGACCCACCCAGACAGCGACGGAGTGATGGGTGAGCGGGAGATACGATCGCGTCGCTCTCGACCGCGTTCAAAGGCTCTTCAGGAATAATGGATGTACAGCCGGCAGAGCCTGGAGCCCACGGAGAAGGACTTCACGTTTGGTGAGGTGGCAGGTTTGTGAACAAGACCTCCAGAGAGATGGGCAGCATGGCCGCAACCAAGGTCTCCGGCAGTCGCGGTCATTGTGAGGACAGGGCGAGACCAGGCAGCGTGTCAACCTGTTGTCCTGCTTGAGGGGGGGGGGGGGGGGAGAGCCGCCACGAACAGCAAAATATCTTTTCACCACCCGTGGATCTGTTTGTGGGACTGACCTGACGGCTGGTGCGTGGCTATGGTGCTGGGAACTCAGCCACCTGCTCTCCAAGTACCGGCAGGTCACAGTCTCGAGAAGCAAGACCAGCGATACCGGTATGTGTTGTCTACGTAGATGTTGTCATTAGGCGTCAACGAGTCAGCTCTGACCCACAGCGACTCCTGTGCTCAACAGAACAAAACGCTGCCCGGCCCTGCGCTGTCCTCACCATTGTGCCCATGCCTGAGCCCACTGATGCAGCCACTGTGCCCGTCCATCTCACAGGGCCCCCCTCTTTTTCACTGCCCCTCCACTTTACCAGACATGATGCCCTTCTCCAGGGACTGGCCTCTCGTGACAACATGTCCAAAGTACGTGGGAGAAGGTCTTGCCATCCTTGGCGCTGAAGTGCATTCTGGTCTTACTACTGCCGACACCGATAGGTCTGTGCTTTTAGCAGTCCATGGGACTTTCCGTGTTCTTCTCCAGAGACTGATATCAAGTGACGGCTCACACAGTTGTAGAGATAGGTAAGTCCAGGCTGGTTCAAGTGAGCCTTCTCCTGATGCCTGTAAGCCGACCAACAGGAAGCAGGAGGATGAAGCAGAGACAGCGGGAGCACGGGCTGGTGGATGCTGAGGTCAGAAGTCGGCTGAATGGATCCACCATCAGCAGTGCCCTGGCAGCTCCTGGGATCAGCTGGAGACCGAGGAACCAGGCACAAGATCCAGCTCTGGCAGAAGGCAAAAGAGAGCCACAGTGGATTCGACTCTGCTCAATCTCTGTCTCATGCAAAAACACTTACGACAGACACTAAGGCGGTACCATCAGTCTGTGGCCCGATTGATAGGTGGAACTCTGCCCCTACCTGGACCTGGGAGTGTCTCGCTGACGTCATCCCTAACGGTCACAGTCAATCACGCAGGGGCAAAAGCTCTAGCAGGGCTGACCGGCTTGGAAGAACGCTTGGCTATCGATCAGCTTCTGAAAATTATCCAAGGGAAACAGACTGGATCACAACAGAGCCATGTTCAACTCATCCATCCACTGGGAAGACCACCTCAGGAGTGATGGCGTCATTGCTTATCGAAGTAGAGGGCCAGGGAACGTGAGCTGGCCAAAGCAGCATCGGGTGGTCACCAGTGAGGGCTAGGCCTGGGCAGCTGCTCCTTCTGCTATGTGATAGGTTGCCATGAGGTAGACGGCAGTCAATCGTCACTGTCTACTGATAGGAACTTATTTTCCCTGTAAAAGTAATGGGGGGGGGACTTACTACATTAATACGAATCAAAAGACACCTGGAATTGTGGTGGTGGTTGGTGGGTGCCATCGAGTCAGTTCTGACTGACGGCAACCCCATGCACCACAGGACGGAGCACTGCCCAGCCTGACACCGCCCTATGCGTGTGAAAGTTGGGCACTGGATCAGGAAAACTCAAGAAGAAATGGATGTATGTGAATGACGGGGCTGGAGAAGAATACTGAAGGCACCATGGACTGCTAGAAGGACAGCCCGATCCGTCTTAGAAGTACTGCCAGAGTGCTCCTTAGAGGCCAGGATGGTGAGACCTCATCTTACAAACGTGGGACATGTTGCCAGAAGAGAGCAGTCCTTGGGGAAGGACATCGTGTTTAGTAAAGTGAAGGGGCAGTGTGGCAGTTACATAATCTGGTGTCAATATGAGAGGATTAAGAGTGAAGGGGTGGAGCCTAGCCTGTCAATCAGGTCATAGCCAATGAGGTCTTGGTGTGGGCATGGACCTCGCCTGAGGATTTCCGGGAATTCTTGTATTTCTCCTTGGAGGCAGGAGACACTCTCTCTGTGCTCACTGCAAGGCATCCCTGTGGAGAAGACACATGGAGAGAGGCTGATGGCGGCAGAGCTGGGGAGCTGCAGAAGCCATGTGAGATCCCAGTCAGCACTGAGATGCTTACACCGCCACTGGGTCCACAAGACTTCCCACCCACTGGCCTGTGATCTTCCTGCATTCGACATCATTGCATGTGTTTCATGAGTCTGAAGGGGGCATTATAGATTGGTACCGGACATAGGGGCTAATATCAGACTTATGGACTTGATCTGGACTGGGCTGGGAGGCTGTCTCAATATTCAATTGCTCTTGTATATAAAGTTCTTTCCTATACACATCTGAGTGTCTATGAATTTGTTTCTCTAGTCCACCCGGACCGACACAGTCAGTGAGCAAGAGGAAGGCTCTCAAGCAGATGGGCTGACGCCGTGGCTGCAACAATGGGCTCAAACATGGGCATATTTGTGAGGGTGGCGCAGGGATCAGGCAGTGCCTTGCTCTGTTGTACATAAGGCTGGCACGGGTCGGAACCAACTGGACAGCACTTAACAGCCGTAACACCATCCTTACAATCGTTGCTGTGTCTGAGAAACAGACATTGTGTCAGTCAGCTTAGAAAGTCTCCCTCTCTTCTGCTGACCCTCGACATTACCAAGCACAACGTCTTTCCCCACAAGCTGTCCCCCTCGGATGACATGCCCACCGTGATGCAATGATGCCTTGTTCATGCTCCTGCATGTGCCCAGGGCATGAGTCACAGCATCGTTCAAAGGCACCGATGACTGTGGCCTTCCCTACTCACTGCCCGGCTTCAGCAGACACAGGACATTGAAAAATGCACGGTTCAGGTCAGGTGCACCTTTGTCTTTAAAATGGCATCTTTGACGTTTAACTCTTTCGAGGACTCTGGGGGCATATTTTCTCAAAGCAACATGTCGTCTGATTTTCGGATGGCTGCTTCCATGGGCACTGATTGCGGAGCCAAGTAAAGTGAAATCCTTGACAATTCAGATCCTTTCTTCATTTATCACAGGGTTGTTCATTGGTCCGGTTCTAGGATTCTTGTTTCCTAAATGTTGTGGTGCACGTTTTTGAAGGCCGGAGTCTGTGATCTTCACCAACGAGCGCTTCAAGCCCTCTTCACTTTCAGCATGCAAGGGTGGGTCACCTGTCAATGCGCCACCTTCTCCCTCGAGGGGTCCGGCTCCTCAGATGGCTTGTTCAGCGCACAGCCTCAGTAAGCAAGGCGAAAGGATTCACCCCCTGGTGCACACCTTCCTGAATCCAAGCCACGTAAACGCTAACTGAACACAAACCTGGGGGCCCTGTCCTAATATCAGACAAGGGAGACTTCAGAACAAGGTATCAAGAGGACGTCACGATTTTAAATCTCTATGCTCCTAGTAGCAACACTTCAAGAGACGTGAAACAGATAAAGGGTTCAAAAAGGGCCCCTGTGTACTCACCCCAGGTTTTTGACGTCCTCTCTGCTAGTGGAGAGTTGGCCAGAAACAGCAGAAAGCCCATTGGCACCGCACTGAACTCTGCAGATGTCCAACGGTTTTGGAAGTAGTTCAAGGGCACAGACACAAAGCAAACAGCCGACACCTCGCTTACTGGGGAGGAAATGAAGTGTCCCCCATGCGAACCAGAGCCGGCCTTCCTCACCGCTCTTACTTAATGTTGTACAAGAAGTCTTAGAGCGCTTAGACAACAACAACAACCAAAGGTGTCCACACTGGCAAAGAAGAAGTAGGACTTTCTATTTGCCGATAATATAATTCTTTATGTCGAAAACGACAAAGGCCCAGCACGTGAATGACTGGAACTAACTGAAATGAGATCGGCATCAACAAACCTACTGGATTCTCCCCATCCACCCCCCCACAACACACACACACAGCCTAACAGTTATTCACATATCAGACAGTTCAAGAGTCCTTACACCGAGAAGAGTTGTACAATTATCACCACCATCCGTTTTAGAACATTTTATTTGTTCATGGACTCGTTGTGATTAGTTAGCTCTGCATGTCCCGCCCCACGCACCCCAAGCTTCCACCTGCACCCCAAGGAACCATTAATTACTGTCTCTGCAGATGTGGCTAACATGGATTTTATACAGAAAAACATCCACTGGGGAAATAGATCTATGCGTATATTTATATGTTTAATATGAAAGTAGCAGATGGACATTGGCTCTCCACTCAAGCACTCCCTCAATGAAAGAATACTTTGTTCTATTAAACTGGCATTCCATGATGCTCACCTTCCCCACACAATCGCTGAAGACAAAGCTGATGCATAAGCAAATGTGGTGAAGAAAGCTGATGGAGCCCGGCTGTAGAAAGATATAGCATCTGGGGTCTTAAAGGCTTGAAGATAAACAAGCGACCATCTAGCTCAGAAGCAACAAAGCCCACATGAAATAAGCACACCAGCCTGTGTGATCATGAGGTGTCGATGGGATCAGTTATCAGTCATCAAAGAACAAAAACCATCATTGTGTGCTCACCTCCCTGATAGACCGCTGAAGACAAATGGGTGCATAAGCAAATGTGGTGAAGAATGGGCAGGGGTGCCCACTATGGGGTGAGGGCTGGCCAGCTCAGCCGTGCGGCGGTCACTGACCTTCTCCGCCAGGTCCTCGGGGGGCTGCTCCTCAAGGAGGAGGATTTTATCTTCAAGGTACTTCTTCAGGAGGCCGGCCTTGCTTCTGTTCTTGGCACGCTGCTTTCTCCCCTTGGACTGCGGCTGGAGGGCAGAAAGGAAAGGGTCCGTCGTGGGTCACCTGCCCCCCGCCTCCCCACTGCCCCACTGGAGGGAGGATTCTGCTGCTCACAGAACTGGTGGCCAGGCGCTGCCCGGGCCAGAGTGTGTGTAGCCTAGGAACAAGCTCGGTGGGGACTCTCTGGTCTTACACACTTTGGTGGGGTCCTCGCAGCACAGAGGGGAGGCAGGGAAATGGAGAGTAGACCCAGCCCACCACAGGTCCATCACCTAACACCAGCCACCCACCCAGCCTGAATCCACTGTCTAACACCAGCCATTGACCCACAGCCTGACACCAAGCCCTGACTCTACCTGGCCCACTTCCTCACGTCAATCTGTGACCTACTGACCCCACCTCTTACAGTACCCTCTGACCCAACCATCAGACACCAATCTCTGACCCACTGACCCACCCTCTTAACTAACCAGCCCCCAATGCAAGCTGGTTCACCTCCGACCATCGTCCTGCAGACAGCAGGGTGAGTGAGGCCCTTCCCTGGTGAAACTCACACCAGTGCAGGAACCAATCAAGACACACAGGAGCAGACCGCAAACACGATCCCCCTCTTGCCGAAAGGCATCTTGGAAAACAAGTATGGGAATCTGCTTCCAAAAACACCCAGCTTTGAAAACCCGACCCAGGTCAACTCACAGTGGCCCAATAGTGACCCGATGTCCCTCCACTTGGGCTTCCTGGAGGAGCCCTGGTGGCCCAGTGGGTTACAGTTGCACTACTAACTGCAAGTTCAGCAGTTCAAATCCACCAGCTGCTCCACCAGAGAACGATGGGGCTTTCAAATACCCCTGTAAAGAGTTACAGTCTCAGAAACCCACAGGGGCAATTCTACCCTGTCCTAGCAGGTCTCCAGGAAGCCCAGATGGAGCTGTTAACCTGTCCGCACATGAGGGGCGGACAGAATTGGAGCGGGCAAAACTCACCACCACGACAGCCTATCACGTTGCTACGATACATTCCGTTGTCGGGTGCGTGTCTTGTGATGCTACGCCCCATCACATCTGCCTCACCGTCCCTCTGTCCCACGGCAGCCCCGGTGTTGTCCAAGCACAAGAGGGATTCCAGCAGCTGGCCCTTTCAAAACCAGGCTGCCAGACCTCTCTTCTGAGCTCCCTCTGGGTAGGCGGGCACAAGCCTTCGACCCTCCTGTTAGCAGCCCAGCACCTTCACCGCTCCCGCCCCCATCGACATCGTGGCCGCTGGACTCCTCAGCGGGCGACGTGGGAAAGGGCCCCCCGCATGTTCACCCCACTTCCAGGAGGCAGAGTCTCCCGAGTGTGCCTCCCTGCCCTGTCCGCACGCCCAGGGAATCCTGTCATCACACCCTAACAGGCCCGAGCCACGTAGCATGTCACCAGGCATCGCAAACGTAGCACAAACACACTCCCCTCTGTCATCTAGCAGCGCTCACGGGCCACATCCACCCCGTCGTGCTGGCTCACATCCACCCCAGGGGACAGGGTAGGCCGGCCCCTGTGGCTTTCAGAGACTGTCACTCTTCACTGGCACAGAAAGTCTCAACTGCTCTCCCACGGAGCCCCTGGTGGTTTCGACCCGCTGACCCTTCAGCACATCACCCGGGCTCAAGCCAGCAGCGCAACAGGGCACATTCGTGTCACGTGACACCACCCGACATCCCATAAAGGAAAGGTCACACCCACCATGCACATGGCATGCCCGGTGGTCGTCCCCTCGCAGCTCTCTGGCTCACCCTTTGAAGGAGCCCTGTGGTGCAGCCGGTTAAGTTGGGCCCGCCAACTGCAAGGTCGGTGGTTCAAAGCCAGCAGTTGCTCCAAGGGAGAAAGCTGAGGCTGTTCACTCCTCTAAAGAGTTATATGTCTGCTCGGGAAAACCTCTGCGGCAGGTCTGTGCTGCCCTACAGAGTAGCTAGCCGTCACAGTCGGCTCCGTGGCACTGGGCTCCTTCTCGGTTTGGTCACTGCTCCATCGAGGTCCCATGATACCCCAGAGCCCCTAGCAGGCTGCCCTGGGGCTGACCACCACGCGACCCCGAACCCCAAAGCTATCCCTGAGACTGACCATATGGCAGTACAGGAAAGGAACCCAGGTGTGGTAGTTATCTAATCGTTGGCTAATTTGAGGATTGAGAGTGCACGGGTGGGGAGCCTAGACTGTCCATCAGATCCTAGCCAATGAGGCCTCTGTGTGGGTGTGGCCTTCATCTGAGGATTCTGGGAACTCCTGTATTTCTTCCTTGGAGGCGGAAGACACTTCTCTCTCCCGGCTCACTTCCTGTGAGACATCCCTGAGGAGAAGCCACATGGACCTGCCCTGATGCAGCCAGAACCCTGGACCTGGTGAAGCCACGTGGAAACCCCTGCCAGCGCCAAGCTGCTTGCACCGCCACTGGACCCAAAGACGTGCTACTGGCCTGTGATCGTCCTGCATTCAGTGTCATTGCATGTGTTTCGTGAGTCTGAAGAGGACTTTACAGGCTGATATCGAATATGTGGGCTGATATAAAACTTATGGGCTTGGACTAGACTGGGTTCGGATGCTTTCTTAATGTACAATTACCCTGTCTATAAAACTCTCTCTTGTGCACATATGAGTTTCTATGAATTTGTTTCTCTAGTCTACCCGGACTCCCACACCAGGTCTCCACTCTCCACAGAAAACAAGCACCGACAGGAGGGGACCTCAGACATTTGGGTCCGTGTGGGGGCTCCAGCCCCGTGGGTCACTGGATAAGCACTGGACCGCAGTTCAAACCCACCAGCTGCTTTGAGAGAGAAAGAGGAGGACATCTGCTCCAGTAAAGATCCCCAGCCTCCTGACCCTCTATAAGCAGGAATCTCGCCTTTCTTGCGGAAAGTCGAGAACTCGGCTTTGATTCCTGCCATCCCATTTTTTTCACGGTCAGTGGAGGCTGGTGGGTGGCGGGGAGGTGGCACTTCCAGACAAGGAAGCAAGGCCTGGAGAGCCCCTTCCCTAAGTGAGTCCGTGAGAACCCTGCCGGTCACGGTGGTCCAGCAGAGGCCTCATTTGACAGAGGGGGAGATTGAGGCCAGGCATCTGAGCTGACCCGAGAGAAGCAAACACCGCCAGCCAAGGGTGTGGAGAGGATGGGGGCAACAGGGGCTTGGGGGGGGGGAGGAGTGAGATGCAGGCAGGGCAGTAGGAGCAGCAGCTGGATCCCCTGGGGAGGGGGCAGCAGCCCAGTCAGCCCCACCATTGCAGTCCCGGGGGGCAGCCTGGTTTCTTTCCTACCTGCAGCTCGGGGGCGGCCAGGGCCTGGTCCAGTTTCAGGAACTCTGCTTCTCGCCACTCGGCCTGACACTGCTGCAGCAGCACGCGGCCCCGGACTTTTGGGAGGGCCAGGCTCCGATCCAGCTGAGCCAGGCAGCCCTGGGCCTCCTGCTTCATCCTGAGCAGCTCCTCCTCCGACAGGGAACAGGCCGCGGAGCAGAGCTTCCTGGGAAGGAAGGGAGGGCAGGAGGGGAGCAGCAGTCACGGAGGCAGTGGTCCGGAGAATGGCGGTGGCATGCTGGGGGCCCAAGGGGGGCCCGTTAAGTCGTGTCAGGAGCAAAGGGGAGAGCCTCTGCCACCGTGCACGGCACCCTTCCCTTTCTTAAGGACGCTGTGCTCGGGAGCGTGCAGGGGTGGCAAGAGAGGAGGGCCCTCGAGGAGGTGGATGGACACCACCGGCGGCTGCATCAGTGGGCTCCGGCACATGCGTGCTGATTGATGCCCAGGGCAGGAACGATACCATGTGGCTGTGGGTACCGCGTCCGACCTCCTCAAACGCACCCAAACTCGCTGCCAGCACGTCGGTGCCATCCGATAGTGACCCTACGGGTCAGGGAAGGCCTGCCTCTGTGGGTCTCTGAGACTGTAACTCGTCAGGGGAGGAGTAAGCCCTGTCTTTCTCCCGCAGAGCAGCCGGTGGTCTCCAATCGCTGACCCTGTGGTTAGCAGGCCAACGCGTCCCCACTACACGACAGGGGGTGGGAAAGCACCATCATCAGCTGCCCCGGGCTGGCTTCTATGGGGCTGAGGTCACCCCCACCCCTCCACCCCTCCCAACGATTCGGACACCCAGTGCCCCTCTTCCCATGGCAGGGTCGATGACAGTTCTGGGTTCCCTAGGGAAGGCGAGAGGTTAGAATTCACATGAAAAAGGCCCGGGATAGAGTTGCTCAGTCAATGCCCAAGGGGAAAGCCACCGTTTGATTCAGCTGTGTTTGAAGGCCCTCTAAGGAGAGGAGCGGAGGGGAGAGGCCTGTCTGCAGCCCTCGCCGATGGCAGAGACAGACGTCTATGAGCTGGTGCGTGCCTGGACTGACCCTCCTCTGCCCACTCATCAAGGGGATTCCTAGTGTGGGAGTGGTTTCATGTTGGGCTGCTAACCGTCAAGTCGGCAGTTCAAACCCACCAGCCGCTCCGAGGGAGAAAGACAAGCCTTTCTGCTTCCATAAAGCACTGCGGTCACGGAAACCCACGGGGCAGTTCCGCTCTGCCCACGAGGTCGCAGTGAGTCAGGATTGACTCGATGGTGGTCAGTCGGGGGGTTTTCTGAGCGCATTCCATCCCTGGTCAACACTGGGAAGTGGGTACTTTGCTAGATGGTGGGTCAGGTGATCCAGAGTCCTGCCCCTTGGCTCCCCATTGGCTGCATCATGGCTTGGCCCTCCAGAAATGGTGGGGACAGGAAGACCCGCCCCCATGCCTGGTCTGAAGGTAGGATCCTGCCTGGTCTAAAGGTCGGCGTGAGAAAAGGGCAGTCCGTGGGTGGCGCCCAGCCTGTGTCTGTAAATAAAGTTGTATCATGCTCATTTGCCCACGGAGGTCCTGTGGCTGAGCACATACCGCCGGAGCAGAGCTGAGCAGCTGGCACCCGGGCTAGGGTGGTCCCGACAACGGTCCCCACCTCACCCTACCGAGAAAACGCCTGCTGCCCTCTGATCTCAGGCAAGGTGGCCGCCCACTCTGCGTGACATGGAGTGGCCCGGGCGCGGGCTTACGGTGTCAGTCTGCCCATGGGATCAGAAGGTGCCTTTCCTGGGGCTTGGGGAGAGATGGGAGTGACAACCGGCATGCAGCAGCCATCCTGTGGCCACGAGGGACCAGGCTGGCACCACGAGGGACCAGGCTGGCACCCCGAAGGTCGGGCAGCAGAGCGATGGCAGGGCCGGACCTCTAATGATATCAAAGAGCCATAGACTCAACCTCCTCTTGCTCCTGTGGAGCATCCCAGTGAGCAGGGAGTGCCGCCGGAAGCCAAAGACCAGCCTGTCATCCTCTGTGCCGCCCCCAGCTCTCCCTGACTCTACTACTGTGACTCGTGTCGCCTGTGCCGCTCCTGTCCCGTGAGAGCAGCAGGAGTGCTGAGCCGCAGAGGCTCGCTGGAGGCCGACCTCGGGGCGAGAAGGGCTCCCAAGTCCACAGGGAAGCGAGCCGCATGCGTTTCCTGGTTTCCCAGAGAGTATGAAAGTTCTCTCTTACACCGGCCGCTGCCTCCCTTCACCCACTTTTCTGTCCGTCCCCCTGGGAGGGGGTTATAAGTAGATAACTGTGATCAGTTTCCCCTTTCTCCCCCCACCTTCCCCTTCTCATCCTAGTATTTCTACTCTCATTATTGGTTCTGAGGGGTTCATCTGTCTTGGGTTCCCTATGTTTGGGTGGGGATAAGACATGAAAAAAAAAGATAAATTATCAGGGTTTCATGTGAGAAAGGGTGGGGGGGGTTGGAGAGGAGGAAATTAGCTGATACCAAGGGCTCAAGTAAAAAGAAAATGTTTTGAAAATGATGATGGCAACTTATGTACAAATGTGCGTGACACAATGGATTGTGATAAGAGCTGTACGAGCCCCCAATAAAATGATTTTTTTTAAAGAAAATGATGATGGCAACCTATGTGCCAATGTGCTTGACACGATGGATGCAGGTGTGGCTTGTGATAAGAGCTGTATGAGACCCCAGTAAAATGATTTGATTTTTTTTTTAAGTTATCTCTACACTAAATTGTTGCCTGGGAAATGTCAGCAGCAGGATGAAACAGCTTGACAATTCGGAGAGAGGCCGACGAGGGACACAGAGACCCACAGCACGGGTACACGCTGCTGGCAGAGTGCTGCCCACAGACCCGCCGGACGCGCAGGGTTGCCTCAAAGCTGCGATGTGCAGACCACAGCATCCTTGGGCGCAACCAAGCCAGCTCCACCTGCGCCTCCACCTGAGGAGCAGGTGTGCGGGTGTGGTTCTGGAATCAAGTCATCGAAGCAGACATTCGAGGAATGAACCAGTGGGACAAGACAGCGCCCAGGAATACTCACGTGAAGACGGAGCGCTCCCAGTGCCTCAGCTCCGCCTGCTCCTCCATCGAGGCCTCCGGTGCGTCCTCCTTCAGCCGCTGCCGCGCGCTCTGGGCACCCTCCTGGCCCCGGCCCCGCTCCTCGCCGTCCAGCTGCTCGGCCCGGGAGGCAGTCTCCTTGCTGTGCTCCTCCAGGATCTGCTGCAGGAAGAGCCAGGGCACGCTGCGCCTCAGCAGCTCCTGGGTCATCGCCGAACTCTGCAGGCGCTGGACCTCCTCGGTGGCCTTCTCAGACAGAGAGAGGGTCAGGGCCCGGAGGTCGTCCAGCGCGGCCTGGTCCAGCCACTCCTGCAGCTCCTCCAGGGTGGCACTCTGGTCCGCCATCAGGCTCCGCCACTGGCCCAGATACTGGCTGGTGTCCTTCGCATGCTGGACGGCCTCACCAATGGGCAGCTGCTCCCTTCGCTGCTCCTTGTGCTGGGGGTGGGGGGTGGGGGAAGGCCAGGAATGGACATTCAATGGGGGTGGACTTTGGCAAGGTCAATCCTTTGGAGAAATACTTGGGATTGGTCAGGGGTGGTTACAGATGCTGATTACCTTTCTCCCCGACAAGCTCAGATCCCGAGGAAAGGACCCCCAGTGGAGCAAAACCTCCCCTGTCCGATATCTGCTGAACACACTTTTAGCAGAGTTAGACAACCGGGTTCAAATCCTGGCTCCTCACCTTACGATCTGGGCAGCCCCAACACACGCTTCCTGCCCTCTCTGGGATTTCCCGTTCTTACTCTTGTAAAACTCGGACGACGCCCAGACCCAGCCCACGTAGGTTCCCAGGTGCTGTGAGTGGTTTGCACTTGGGTGGGAACCAAGAGGCTGGCGGTAGAACTGACCCCGCGCCACCACGGAAATTAAGACCCGGCGGCCTGCTTCCAAAGACCACTGCCAAGAAAACCCCACGGAGCAGAGGTATGTGCTCTGTCACGTGGGGTCACCACGTGTAGGGATCCCAAAGTAACGGCACGTCACAACTCTTCAAGAAATGCCTGCGGCACAGAACAGAGAGCCCCCGCTGTGGACACGCCATGAGGAAAGGGCCAAGGCTAGCTCTTGCTCGGTGACCCTCTGCTTTCCCAAGCACGATGTGCTTCTCCAGGGACTGGCCCTTCTGGGAGCCATGTGTAAAGTACGTGGGAGACAGTCTTGCCATCCTCACTTCTAAGGAACATTCTGGCTGTTATCCTCCAGCACAGAGAGGATCGGCAGCAAAATAAGGCTGGGAGCCAGGAGAGAGGAGGTCAGAGAAGGCCTGCAGAAGACCTGAGCTCAGGCTGACGGATGCTCCTCAGTTAATAAAGTCAAAGTATGGAGAAAGACTATCCCGTGGAGGGAGATCCGCAGCCATGAAGGCCCACTGCACGAGGTCCACCTGTCTAGTTTGTAATGAGGATCCCAAAGATAGTCTGTGGGTTCTGTCTTCTCGAGAATATGACCTGGTTCTTCTCTTTTCCAGGGCTCCTGGTGAACGGATGTTGCCAATTCCTTCCTCCCTCCCTTCCTTCATCCCGTCATGTACTCGTGAATGTGCATTGAGCACCTACTATGTGTTGGGCAATTGTCTAAGGATGAGGGACATAAGGTCTTGCTTTGGTGGAGCTCCATCCTCGTGCTAAGGGGGCTTAAGCGTTGGGCTGCGATTCACAAGGCCCACAGTGGAAACCAGCGCCACTCCATGGGAGAAAGAGGGGGCATTCTGCTCCAGTATTCTGTTAAAGAAATTCACCAAGACAACTCTAGGCTGTCCTACAGGGTTGCTATGAGTCAGCATCGACTAGATGGCGGTGAATTTGATTACCCTAACTCTGTAACACTCACAAGTATATATCAAGAGCACCCACAAAAAATAGTGTTCCGGGTAGGGTTCTAGAATCTCTTGTTAAGATCTGCAGCCCTCCATCCTTCTAGATGCTACCTTTGGATCAAACCAAACCATCCCGTATTGTCTCTTCACCAAGGGGTCCAGGATGGTCCAGTCCAATCAGTGGTCAAGATAAGAGTTATGACTCTCCGTTGGCCCCAAAACATGATCCTAGAAATCAACTTTTCTATCAATCAAATGAGGAATGTGTTCTGTACCTTCCCCTCTCTGTCTTGAATAGCATCACATAACAGCCTGCGTGTCAGCCTTCATGCCCTATCTGCCAAAGCATGGAGTTGCTATATTGAAAGACTCAATGGGCCAAATAGTGGACGATGCAGGAAACATCACAAGAAGATGTAAAGAATGCACACAGTCACTGGACCGAGAAGAACGCGTCAGCATTCAGCCGTTTCAGGAAGTAGCAGGTGAGCAAGACCCAATGGTACTGGAGGAAGAAGTCCACGGTGCACCGAATGCATTGGGTAAAAACAAGGCTCCGGGAATTGAGGGACTGACAACTGAAATGTTTCAACAAGCTGATGAAGCATGAGAAGCACTCACTCGTCTGTGGCAGGAAACTTGGAAGACAGCAAGTTGGCTAACTGACTGGGAGAGATGTATATCTGTATCCCTTCCACAGAAAGGTGACCTAAAGGAATGTCCACTATAGAACAATGTGATTGGATATCACAGGCCAGTACAATTTTGCTGAAGATCATCCACCCATGGTTGCAGCAGTGCATTGACAGGAGCTGCCAGGGGTCCAGGCCAGATTCAGAAGAGGACATGGAACAAGGGACAGCGTTGCTGTGTCAGATAGATCTTGACTCAAAGCGGAAAATACCAGGGAAATGTTGCCTTGTGCCTGATTGACTCTGCCACGGTACTTGATTGCATGGGATCATACACACCGTGGGTAAGCAAGAGAAGAACGCTAATTCCATTCCAGGACACTTCATTGTGCTCATGGGGAACCTGTACGTGGATCGAGGGGCAGTTGTGTAAACAGAGCCAGGAAAATCGCATGGTTTGCAAACAGGAAAGGGGGGGGCACCGTGGTTGTATCTGTGCATCACAGTTATTCAGTCTGTGTGCTGAGCGAGTCCTCAGAGATGCTGGATGATGTGAAGAAGAGTGTGGCATCAGGATGGGAGGGAGGCTTCGTAACCACCTGCAGTACCCAGATGACAGAGCCCTGCTGGCTGACCGTGAGGAGGACTGGAAGCCCTTGCTGCTGAAGATCAAGGGCTGCAGCCTTCAGGATGGATGACAACCCAACATAAAGAAGACCCAAATCCTCACCACTGGACCAGTAGGGAACACCGTGAAAAAGGGAGAGAAGATTGAAGTTGTCTGGGATTTTGTCTTGCTTGGATCCATAATCAATGCTCATGGAGGAAGCGGTCAAGGGACAAGCATTCCATTGCATTGAATAAATCTGCCACGCGAGCCCTGGCAGCACAGCGGTTCTGTGCTGGGGCTGCTAATTGCACAGTTGGCAGTTTGAAACCGCTGTCCCCTCCTCTACTCGGGAAGAAGACGGGCTCTCCACTCCCCTAAACAGTTACAGTCTAGGGAACTCACGGGGAAGTTTGACCCTGCCTCTAGGGTCACTAGGCGTTGGCACCTACTCAGTGGCAGAGAGAAAAATCCAGGGTATTTTCAGTCGCCTCATATGCATGTAAAACTTGGCCACTGAATAAAGAGGACCAAAGAACAATAAGAGCATTGGACTTGTTGAAAGTCCTGTTGACTTCCCAAAAGAACAAGCAATTCGGTCGTGGAAGAAGGCCCGCCAGCATGCTCTTGAAAGGGGACGATGGCGGAAGACTTCAGGATCTCATGTATTTAGGCCTGTTGTCAGGGGAGGCCGGTCCCTGGAGAAGGACGCTGTGTTTGGTAAAGTGGAGGGGCAGCAAGAGAGGAAGGCCCTCAACCAGAGGGGTGACACACAGTGGCTGCAGCACTGGGCTCAGGCCTGGGGACCGACCATCGTGTGGACGGCGCAGGGCTGTGCGGTGCTTTGTTCGGCTGTTGTTGGGGTCACTAGGAGCCGGGCCACCTCCACAGCACCTAACCACAACTCAACTCCCTCTGAGTGTGTCCTTACTCGCGGTCATGGGCTGAACTGTGTGCCCAGAATTACGTGCTGGAGTCCAAACCAGGAAACCAGTGGATGCCATCCCATTTGGGAAGTGGGTTTTCGGCACTATGCTAATGAGATCCTATTGGTACCAGGAGTGTCCACAACCTAATGAGTTTTGAGAGACAAAGAGAGCAAATTAAGCACAGAGACAAGAAGGTAGAACAGGGGGGAAGACAGATGCCACATGAGATCTCCCAGGAGTGAAGGGAGCCAGACCAAGGATCTTCTCCCAGAGCAAACAGAGAAAGCCTCTCCTGCAGCGAGCCAGTGCTTTGTGGACTTGTGGACTCCTGGGTTGTACGAAGGTAAATCTCTGTTGGAAAACCTCGGATTGTTAAGACCACGTGCCTGTGGTTTCCTGTTGCCGCCACACTAGGAATCTAAGACATTCCTCATGCTTGGGATATTCCCTCAGTCCAGGTCTCACCATCTCTCCCCACCTGGGGCTAGAGCCACCCATGGGTCCCGAGATCCAGGCTCCCAACTGTTCACACGAGCTTCCTAAACCACCCACCTGGTTCCTGACCTTTCCTCTTGAGAGCCTTCAAGCCTTCCGTGTTCCCTGCTGTCCTAAGGGTAAACTCCTGAGCCTGGGACACCATGTTCTTCATGACTGGGCCCTACCTCCTAAACAGGTCTTCTTTGGCCGCTGCCTTGCTCCCTCTGCAAACTGAGCCAGCGCACACTCACCGAATCCCCCAAACTCAACAGCATACCCTCTCCTAACTGCTCTACCTGTGGACAAGAACCTCCCACTGCCTGACATGTCCTTCAGGACCACCCTGCTCCGTAAAGCCTCTCCTGGCTTTCCCGGACAGAAGGGGTCACTTCCTCTCTGTGCCGCTTGAACCGGACTGGACGCATCCCGAGCTGAAGGCAGGATGACCTTGTATGCCCCTATGGGTTGGCCTCATCTCTTCTCTCAGTCCAAGCAGGCTAAAAGCTTAGTTTCCGGGGGGATGGAGTGGGGGGGTGGTCTAAATCTCACTTCCACCACCTACAAGATAATCGACCTTGGTCACCTGACTTCATCTCTGCGTCTCAGCATCTTCACATGCACAAGAAGAAAGAATGGAGGAAACAGCAATATTGTCTCCACGGAGCTATCGTAGCATGAGAAAGGACACCAGACATTTAGCACAGGGCTAAGCAAACACTCCGTCTTGGGCTAGGAAGAAAGCCATGGAGACTTCTGAAAATTAGCTATAGGAGACCACAGGGTTCACAGCGGGATGCTGTGTGATACAGTGGCAGAAGAGGAGCCTTCTCGGTTGGAAGGCACTGGGCATTAGCCACAAAAATGGGCTCAACCCTCCCACGGCGGCCGGCACAGGACAAGGCAACATATTATCTGTGGGAATTCCTCACACGGTCACTACAAGTCAAAGCCAAGTCTCCAGCAACTAAGAACCGGAACGCGGGCACCCATTGCCACCGTCCTCACGATGTCCTCGGGCAAGCACTGTGCTCGCACTGACCTCACTCACCCACCATGACCCTCCGCCTGGCTAGAGCTGGACAGGCTCTGTAAAATCTTCTAGTTCGTTTGTTTGATATTTGCTAAGCAACTGTTAAAAATGTTAACAGTTTTATTGGCCTGCAATTCACGTACCATTCAGATTCACCTCGATAATTCAAACGCCTCAAACTATCCCGACAAGCAATTTAGGGCATTTCCTTCTTTGTATTCGTTCTTAGCTCCCCCTTCCTCCCTACCTTCCCCCCACAAACCCAAGAAAAACTGTCCTTGGAGATGGGCCTCTACATGTACGCCACGTCCTTTTCACCTGCCCCAGATTCCGGATGGAGAAAAACACACAACAGCCCAAAAGAAAACCTAACGGGGATGAAACGAAACATAGGAAAGATAGCCGAAATTAAGAAAAACTAAGGGAAAATATAAACTGAGTCCAAAGGGAGAACAAACAATAAGTTGTTCAATTTTAACCTCACTACATCTGCGCCAATCCACTCTCCGACATACCTCCGAACGACAGCAAACCTATCCACAACCCTCATCAATGACCAGGGAAAGCATCCTTCTCAACACAGCATTGCAAAGTCACTGCCAACCAAGGGCAGGGGGCCATCTTTCTGATCCTGGCTCTTGGGAGGTCGAATGCCCGGCACGGGCCTGACACTCTGCGAGCACCCAGGCACTGTGCTGGCTGCATGGGCGGCGTGCCCGGCGTACCTTTTGCAGCATCTCTCGTCTTCGCTTAGTGATCAGTTTCTGGCGGAGCTTCTTCTTTGCCTGCTTTAAGTCGTGGTCCAGCTTCTGTCTTATAGAAAAGACTTCTGTCTGCGCCCTCTCCAGCAGCATCTCCATCTGATTCTCATCCAGGTACCCGGCTCTAGAGGAAAGGGACACAGAGTCAACACGCTCTCAACGCTCCGCCTTGAACTTGGATGCTGTGGTGGCTTCGTGGGTGGTGTTGGTTCAAATCAGAGAAACCTCTACCCCCACAGATGAGCAGGAGGAGAGTGGGTAGCCAAGTGGGAGGCTGGGATGCAGGCAGAGTGACGGCGGGGTCTCTAGGGGTGTGTGCAGAGTGCACAAGGGCAGGAGGAAAGGCATCTGTTGGAGGGGAAGCAGGGAAGGAGTTCTGGGAGAAAATAACTGTGATGGATTAGGCTGTGTGTCCTTCACATGCGCGCACACACACGTGTCGAATCCCTGGCCCCTGGAGGTAGTGGGTCAGTGTAAAACAAGAAGGGCCTCCGGGAGATGGACTGACCCAGTAGCTTCAACAATGAGCTCCAACACACCAACAATGAGCCCCAACACACCAACAATGGTCCGGTTATGCGTCTTCCCCCACGTGGAGGAGAGTGAGGAAAGCCATTAGTCCAACGGACTCAAGGACCACACAGACATCCGTCTGTCTCCAAGGCCCTGAGACCAGAAGCACCAGATGGCACACGACTACCACGGCCAACTGCTCTGAGAGGGCCCCCATGAGAAGGTCCGGAGGGAGGAGGAGAAACACCCGGATGGATAGAAGCCAACAAGGTATGAGAGGCCGGGGCTACTGCAGAGAAAGAGACCGGTGGAACTCTCAGGAGGATCACAGCCCTTGGTCAAGTCTGGAGTGGAACTTGACCCTCACAGCTCAGTCTTCAGCCCCATCATAGACGGGTCCATAAGGGGAGCCCTGACACCAGCAAGGGGAGCACATCTAAGAACAACGGAGGGGCATCCCTGCGCCAGGGATAGCAGTATGGGAGTGAGGAAAGGCGGAGGAAGGGACACAGGAAAGCCAGGGAGGAAGTGGGCTGGGTCATGGTCCGTCCACGGAGGGAGGGGACGGCACTGGAATCGAAGAAGTGAAATGGTACAAATTGTTGGGTGTCAAATGGATGACCTGCTCTGTGGGTCCTCACCCATACACGGCTCTCACAAGGGAGGGATCCAAAGTAAAAGACGCCCCATGTGGGATGCAGGTGCGGACCAAGAGGTCCAGGTCCAGAGGAGTCTGTGTCGAGGAGCTGCGGCAGAGAGGGGGTCCCTGGGCGACTTGGACTGACATGGGGGCTGCAAGGACGGGCTCACACGGAGGTCCCCTGTGAGGGTGGTGCAGGGCCGGGCGGGGTTGTGTTCTGTTGTGCCTGGGGTCACCAGGGGTCCTGGCAGCCCTCACAACCCCCACAGTTACCTCCACCATTCCAAATGGGGCTGCCGCGCGGGGCCCGCCCCTCCCTCCCCAGGACTCCCACGGCTGGTCTTTGGAAGGAACAGGCGACATGGGTGAATGAACGGCAGGCCCATGCTTGAGAAACACGGTTCTGGGCCAGCCTTTTAAAATAAAATGTTCAGAGAAGTAGAACACGCTACCCGGGTCCTGCCCACCACCGTGTGCGGCCAGCCACCCAGGTACTTCAAAGAGGGCCAACCAGGGTCCTTTCTCTCGAGTGAAAATGAATCAGGCCGCCGAGTCAGATGCGGGTGGTGAATTCATCAGCACCTTGGGGTGGTGAACGGGTGCGACATTCCCAGCTTTCAGAATCCAAGTTAAATTGGGCATGAGCGGAGCAGCAGAGTCCTGGTGAAAGGACCAGAGGGGCAGCCCCACACCCATAAAACCACAGGGTATCGTAGGAGAGCCGGACCCCCACATCCCTGTGATTAGCACGTCCTGTTGCCCAGAGTTAGTCTCATCGAAAGGTGAGCCGCCCAGTTTGTGGGGCCTGGATTCAGCCGCTGAGCAGTCCCCAAGAGCAGTGAGACGGAAAGCCACCAGGAGCGAGGAGTATACAAAGAGCTGTGTCACTGCCACATGACCTGGGTGCTCAGAGCCAGGTGGGTCTGAAAAAAGAGGGAAAACACATGAGAACCCAAGACAAGCCCCAGGACATTCAGACTTGATCCTGGGAGTGAATGCAAGAGCCCGGAGGGACGAGCGGCTGCATGCGTGTGTCACCATGAGGCTCCACCAGTGGCTTCTCGAGGCTCGTGCTGGAGAGGCCCTCAGAGCAGCTGGATTGAGACAAGTCACAGCTCGCATGGTGTCCTCCCTCCAAGAAAACAAAGAGTTCCTATTGCCCGGAATCTGTGGACGTCACCTTGTTGGAAACAGGTGGAGAAGCTAACCCAAGGTCGGTCATCTTGGAGTAGGGTGAGCCCTCATCCAATATGAGAGACGCTCTTATTAAAAAACAAGAGATACAAGGGTGACAAGGAAGAGACGAGCCAGTCAGGGTGCAATGTAGCACCGATGAAACACACAAATTTCCTCTAGTTCTTTAATGCTTCCTTCCCCACTATCATGACCCCAATTCTACCTTACAAATCCGGCTAGACCAGAGCATGTACACTGGTACAGATCAGAGCTGGAAACACAGGGAATCCAGGACAGATGAACCCCTCGGACCCAATATTGAGAGTAGTGATACCAGGAGAGGAAGGGGAAGGGGAGGGGAGAAAAGGGGAACCCATCACAATGATCAACATATAGCCCCCTCCCAGGGGGACCGACAACAGAAAAGTGGGTGAAGGGAGACATCGGTCAGTGTAAGGCATGAAAAAATAATAATTTATAAAATTATCAAGGGTTCCTGAGGGAGGAAGAGGGGGAAAACACAAGGAGCTGACACCAAAGGCTCAAGTAGAAAGAACATGTTTTGAGAATGATGATGGCAACCTATGTACAAATGTGCTTGACACATGGATGGATGGATGGATGGATGGATGGATGGATGGATGGATGGATGGATGGACGGACGGATGGATTATGATAAGAGCTGTACGAGCCCCCAATCAAATGATTTTTAAAATAAAAAGAAGAAGAAGGGATCCGGAGAGATGGATGGAGAAAGATGGCCCTGTGACGGAAGGAGGCAGAGGCTGGAAGGATGCATTTACAAGCCAGGGATCACCAGCCGACTCTGAGACCAGAGGAACTAGACAGTGCCCAGCTACCACTACCAATCACTCTGCGAAAGAACACCACAGAAGGACTAGGCTAGGATGAGAGAAAAATATGGAACAAGATTCAGAATCACAAAAAAGACAAAGCTTATTTGTTAGAAGGTCCCCGGATGGTGGCCCTTAGTCATTCTTCGAGCTCGGAACTGAACTCACCTCATGGCTCAACGTGCAGCCCAACCATGAACAGTCATGCCAGGGCAGCAGGACTCCTTAGCCGTTAGCCACCTGAGAGCAAAGAGCAGCTTTGGCCCAGGTTTAAAACCCAGGAGGCAGGAAGGGAGAGGACAAAAAGGCAGGTGGAAATGGTACACACAAGGAGGCAGGGGGAGAATGCCGCTACATTGTGGGGATTGTGGTCAGTGCATGAAACAAAATGTGTGCGATCTGTTGAATGGAAAACCAACTGGCTCTCTAAGCTTTCACCCAGATCCCAGTAAAATCCTGGTATCTTCGATCTTGGCTGAGCCAGAAGCTGGAAGAGAGGGTTGAGGCAAACCGATGCTCCCGTTGGAACCCCAGAAGGAGCAACCCCGAACAACACCTTGATTTTGAGTTCCCAGCCCCCAGACCTGTGAACGAGTATCTGTCCTTGCCAGTCACCCGGTTTGTGGGACCTGGATTGGGCAGGCCTGAGAAAACCCAGGACATCAGATTGTGTGAAGCTCCGCACCAAAATACGATTCCCTGGCCCCCAGATCCTGCGAGCGTGACCCTGTTTGGAAATAGGGTCTTTGTACAAGACCCGTGAGGTCATCCCGGAGGAGGGTGGGTCCTAATCCAATATGAGGCAGGTGCTCTTCCCAAAGCCTCCTTGTGATTACCATTTCCCTCTGTCCTCCTTGCCTCTCCTTGCCTGGTGGGTCGAACCCAGCCAGAGGCGGCCAATGACACCCCTGACCATCTGCTCCTGAGGGTTCAGTGCCTTGAAAACCCCACGGAGCAGCCTTGCTCTGCACAGTCCTTGTGAGTCAGAGTCAACGAGACAGACGGACACCGCCACCAACAACAACAGCTACATCAAGCTGGCTGCTAGCTGATAAGGGTTTGTGAGGTTTATGATGCCAACTAGGCTTCCATGGGAACATGTGGGTGGAGTTTAATCAGGTCACAGCTTGATTGGAGGGCAATGAGCTAAATGGCTTTCCAAGGCCGGTCCCCTTTTCTCTTTCTCCCTGGTGATCGGGTCAGCGTGCTGCTGCTTGAGCTAGTTCTTTGCCTCAACCGTGTGCTGCATTGCCCATGGGCCAAGCCAACCCATCGACTGTCGCTCCTTCTTGACCTGCTTTGCCACGCTGCAGGTGGATTGTGTTAAAGGAACTACATAGTTGGACCTTAAGATCCCATCGGGGCCTGTTTGCTGCACTCCTGGTGACTGCCATTGCCCCACCCTGCTGTCTGCTTGCGGGCCAGCTCTACCTGTCTTACCTGAGGGCAGACTGCTGATACTTCCTGGGCCTTGGACTGGCAGCCTGAGTGAGTTGAAGGACTTTCAGTGTTTGAATTGTTCCACGAAAGGGAGTTGAACTGGGCTCTCTGTACTGCTGTGTGCACTAATGACCCATTCTAGTCCTCACTGTATAAACCTATCCAGACAGAGAGATAGAGAGACAGAGAGACAGAGAGACAGAGAGAGAGAGAGAGAGAGAGAGAGAGAGAGAGAGAGAGAGAGACAGACAGACAGACAGACAGACAGACAGACAGACAGATAGATAGATAGATAGATAGATAGATAGATAGATTCATAAGTCTTCTGGTTTCGTTTCTCTAGAGAAGCCTCCCTAACACAGGGTTGAAGCCATAGGAGGAACACAAGGGGGTGGGGTGGGACGCTCTCTTGATTAGCATGTGCCTTCCGGCCAGTCCACAGTGCAAGGAGCGAATCCAACTAGAGACCGACTTCTTCATAAAGCAGCCAGAGCAGATGATGAGTGAGCAAGAGCAAACGTCGCCCCAGATAAAGTAGAGGGTCATCAAGAAAAAAGAGAGGAAGACGTTCAAAGGGATGGGTGGCACAGTGCCAGCAACAACGGGCTCAAGCATAACAATGGCCAGGGCGGGCAGGGCGGGCAGGGCGGGCAGGGTGGGCAGGGTTGCCGCGTGAGTCGGAGGGACTGGGCACGCCCATCAAGGAGCGTCACCAGGAGGAGCCTGTGGCCGGCTGGCTGGTTCTGTGTCGGCTTTTACCGCTCGTGTTTCTGGATGAGGCGGGTCAGCTGAGCAGCCGCGGCATTCAGAAGGCCCTGGGCCCGGGTCTCCGAGGACTGCATGGTCTGGATCAGGTACTCCCTGTGGCCGAATCTCTTACTTAGGTGATACCTCTTCGTGGCCTGGAAGAAGTCCATCAGCTCTTCCACATGATCCTGGTTTTTTAAAAAGAGGAGGGGGGGAGGGGGAGTTACGCCTAATTAAAACCAAGGGAGAAGTCTATCCCGATGTTTAATTTCCTAAATGGGAAGAGTGCTTCCCTCATATTGGCTTAGGACCCACCAACTCCAGGATGACCTCATGTTAACTTGTTAGCTTCCTCCAAGCCCTGCTGCGATACATCAAGTCAATGCTGCCTCGTACCGACCCTACAGAACAAGGTGGAGCTGCCCCTTTGAGTGCCCTGTCTTTCTCCCTTGGAATGGTGGGTGGTTTTGAACTGCTGACCTTGCAGGTAGCAGCCCAATGCAGAACCACTATCCTGCCAAGGTTCATTTATACAGACACACACACACACACACACACACACACACACACACTACGTTGGATCCATGTGTCCCCCCACCCACCTATCTGCCTGCCATGCTCTGATGGCTCGCCCATCACTGAGACAGGAAGCTGAGCCCCAGGTACTTCTAATAGAAACAGGATCACGGGGCCAGGGGGACTGGATCCAGTGGAGCTTCCAGACCGGGGTAAACTAGGATGAAAGACCTGGCGGTCCACTTCTCAACATGAATGAATGGAAGGCTCTGGATCGCTGCAGGAGTGACCGTCACAGGGGAGGCCACCAAGGCTGACCTCAGGTGAGCCGAGCGGGAACAACAGCCATGGCGACAGAGGGGGCACGCTGGAGTACCACCTGCTGTGGGACACAGGGGCGCCGTGCCTCAGGGCTGGCCAGCTCGCCCACCCTCCCGTTTTCATTGCAATGGCTACTGAGGAAACTGCACCCAGCCCGGGCTGGCCAGGGGCCAGCTCCTCCCTCCTTGATCACCGTGATCATGGACGCTGCAGGACACCCATGAGACAGGTGAGCTCACCTGCATAAGTTCACCAGGTGACAGGGTGGAGGTGGAATTCAAACCCAGCCCTGCCCAGCCCCTTGCTCCCCGGGGACTCCCTACAGCCAGAGGCCGAAGGGCAGTTGGTTCGCTGGCGCTTCCCTAGAGCAGAGACCTGCGCTCCCTGGAGAGGAGCAGAGCAGGGGGGGGGGACAGCCGAGGACAGCGACTGCCCGAGAGCAGGCTGGCAGGACAGAGTGTTACCTGGCTCTCCGAGTAGTCCTGCAGCAGCATTTTGGCCGCCTCGGGCGTCAGCTCCCCTCTGAGAAGCGCGCTTTTGATCTGGGTGAAAAAGATCCTGTGCAGCTCGCTCCGCTGGAAGAGGGCCAGCTGCCGGTGTGCCTGCGCGAGGTCCTCCTCCTGCCGCAGGGCCAGCGCCCTCCGCAGGCGCCCCTGCTCCAGGCCGTGCAGGGTCCGCAGCAGGCTGCTGCACTCGGCTGCACACTACAGGGACAAGGGAAGCTGCGTGAGGCGTCGGCCTGAGGAACACGCACACGTGCACACACGCAACCAGCATGCAGGCGTGCAGGTGCACACATGGGTAAGCGTACACAGTCAGCGAAATCACGGTCACGTGGGCACACACATGGCATGTGTATACAAGCAACAAACACACTGGTATGTGTAAGCAGGTGCATACTCAACCTCTGCAGATGTACATGGGCGCAAATGCACATGCACTGAAAACGTGAGCGTGCATACATGTACACACGCACACAGGACATAAACATGGAATGAACACAGTGGTACAGGTACACTTGCACACAAGCACATGCATATGTGAAATGAATGCGGGCATATAGACACAAAATCCCACACACATGGGTATGTGTACACATGCAATGAATGCATGGATATGTGTACACATGTGCACACAGGCCCATATGCACATGTAGTTAACATGAGCACATACATGCACACAGACACAACCACATGTACGCAGGTCTACACATATATGAAACACAGACACAAGCACCAGTATGCTCAGTGGCACACACATGTCAACATATGCACCCACATGCAGTTATGCAATCCACCCAGCAAACATACATAGCGAACACACTGCACTGCATACATGTGCACACGCAGGCACACAGGACATAAAATCCACATGTGGTACACACATGTGTGCCCGCATACGCATTCATGATACACTGCACACACACAAGATGCATGTGCATATATGTGCCTATACATAATTCACTGATGGCCACCCCACACACACACCCCACACAAACACACGTCAGCACACACACACCCATAACGTCTGCCACATGCTGTCGGCGAGGAGGTGTGTGCAGGTGTTTAACCCCACCTGTCCCCAGCCCCATCTGCCGGATGCTTTCCAGAGCCATCTCAGAGGCAGACAATTCACCAGGGAGGGAATCTGCGGGTCAAACTGGCTGCAAATTGCCTGCCCGCACAGAAAACACTCGGGCCTGTGAGCGTCTGCCCTGAGGCTCACAGGCTGCTCCCACCAGCCCCCACTGTCAGCGACGGGCAGCAGAGAAGGAGCTGCCATCGGGCCCAAATCGAGACGGTTTGAGAAGCCAGAGAGGGGCAGAGAAGTGGATGCTTGGGGGGTGGAAGGGGGAGAGATGGAAGGGGACAGCCTTGCTGAATTCTCACTCCCATTGCCAGTCTAAGTCACATGCGCTGGAGGCAGGACTCTGAGGACCTCGGTTGGTGTACTCGCCCATAAACCCCTCCTCCCTGAGCGTGCGTCATGACATACGGCAAAAGGGTTGTGGGGCGGGGGGTGTTCAGGCGATCCAAAGCCATGGAAGCAGGATGGACGGCGAAAGGTGTGGTCCTGAGCTCACCTTTCAACCTGAGCCCTGCTCTGACCCCACCAGCAGCTCGCCTTCGCTGTGGAAGAGCTCCTGCCTGCAGCACTGAGAAGTGCCCCAGATGCAGCCAGCGGTGCTGCTGCTGGGGGTGGTGTTAGATACCGCCCTTAGGTGGTCGGTGCCCGCTCCTGCGCCCCCTCACCGTTGGTCTTATGCGTTTTCCCTGCCCCTCCGCTTTACACAGCAGATGCCTTCTCCAGGGACTGGCCTCTTGTGATAACACGTGGGTGTCAGGCTTGCCTAGTCTCACCTGGTTAGAAGTGAGGATGGTGACACCTGGTCTCAGGTACTTTGTCATATTCTCAGGAGGGGTCAGTCCCCAGAGAAAGGCACTCCAGAAAGGTAGCAAACCAAACCCTCTGCCATCAAGTTGATTCTGATGCATGGCAACCTGAGAGGACACAGTGGAACGGCCCCTGCGGGTTTCCGAAACGGGAGCTCTTTCTGGAAGTAGAAAGCCTTGCGTTTCTCCTGGGCGGTGGCTGGTGGTTTCGAACTGCTGACCTTGTGTTTAGCAGCATGCTTAGTATAAGTGAGTATCCGCAGAAATGAGAGGGTCGTCATGAGACGGATGGACCCAGTACTGCAAGAAAGGGCTCAAACGTGGCAAAGATTGGGAGGGTGGGGCAGGATCGGGGAGCACTGCATACACGGCTCACTAGGAGTCAGAGACGAGGTCACGGCACCTGACAACAACGATCGCACCTAAGGCAATAGCCCTTTCAGAACAGGAAATCCCAGCCTACTCCAGTCTGCAAGCCTGTCCTCTGCAGCAAATGGATTACTCCCTAATATCATGCCTGGCGGGTAGTAAGCTAAGCCAAAAACCTGACTACCATGGAGTCCCTGCTGACTCATAGCCACACCCCTGTGGGTTTCCCAGGAGCTGCTGGTGGTTTTGAACTGCCGACCATGTGGATTGCAGCCCAACGTGTGACCACTACACCAACAGGGCTCTTGAGAGAAATAGGTACTCAATAAATAAATTTCAGATAGGAATATGAATGGACGAATGGATGAGTAGATGAAAAAATGGATAGATGGATGGATGATGATAGTCCAATAGGTTAATGAGTGGGTGGATGGATGGATGGATGGATGGATGGATGGATGGATGGATGATTAGAGAGATATATGGGTGATAGATGGAGGAATAGGTGAATTAATAAGTAAATGGGTAGATGGATGAATGGATAGGTGGGGGTGGGTGGATGGATGGACAGATGGATGGATGGACCAGTGGATGGATGGATGACTGCATGAGTAAGTAGAGGGATGAATAGATGGGTAGAATAATGAGCATAGGGACAGATCAATGATAGGTAAAGGAATAGATGGATGAACAGATAAAGAGGTAGTTGAGTGAATAAATCATTGGGTGGATAAATGAATGGATGGATGGATGGATGGATGGATGGATGGATGGATGGATGATGCATGGATGGATGGATGATGCATGGATGCTTGGATAGGTGGGTGGATGGATGAATGGATGGATAGGTGGATGGATGGATGGATAGGTGGGTGGATGGGTGGGTAAGTGGGTAGGTGGACAAAAGAATGGATAGATGCATGCATGGATGGGTGGGTGGCTGGATGGATGGGAGGGGTGTTTATATAAATTACAAAGCTCTGAAAGGAAGAAGAGGAACAAGTGAACCCCCCTCCCCTCCAGGGCAGTCTTACCCTCTCGCTAACACGCTTCAGCAGCTCCTCCGCTTCCTCCATTGCCACCATCTCCCTCTGGGACTGGCTTTCTGTCTTCTTTCGTGTTTCCAGGTCACACTCCGCAGTCACCGCCACCATCTTGCGATCATACTCTTCTCGTATCTCATTTTCCAGCAACAGGAACTGCTTCTTGAAGACGTTGCCCATCCTCCTCTCTACCTGGGGAGAGAGGTGCCCACTGCTGGCCAGCTTTTTCAGCAGGAGGGTGATGACATCCTTGCTGATTTGGGTTCGACAAGCCTCCAAATCCGAGTCAGCCTGATTCAGGGTTGCAATCTCCAAGCTGCAAGACACAAAGGTCCAGAGAAGCCCTTTACACGAAATCACGGCAGAAACCAACGGTCCCTTAACGCCCTCGGGTCTGAAATGGTTGACAAGCAAGGCCTCTTCTCCTCTCTTCCCTCTCTCCCGCCCGTGTGCTCCAGCGGGTGATTAAGGTGGTTGCTGCCAGTCACCATCAAGCCCACGGCGACCACTCACAGCGACCGCGTGAGCATCAGAAAGAAACACCGCGCGGCCTGCACCGACCGTCCTCACGCTGGTCCCTGGGCCTTCGCCCACGGTTGCAGCCACGGTGCCAGCCCGTCTCCCTGAGCGCCGAGCGTGATGTCCTTCCTCAGGGACAACACGCCCAAAGCATGTCACACGCAGTCTCGCCAACCTGGCCTCTAAGGCCGCACTTCCCCCAAGGTCAGCCACTCGTACGTTGTCTGAACAGTATCGCGAGGTTTAAAATCAGGAAAGGGGTGTGTCGGGCTGTGCCCTGTCACCAGGCTTGTGCAATCTGCACTCTGAACAAGAATTGGAGAAGGGAGCCCTAAGGAGGCGAGCGCAGCATCAGGACTCGGGGAAGGCTTACTAACCACCTTCGACGTGCAGGTGGCTAGGAGTCCGAACCAATCCAATGGTTACACATGGAGCTGCTAATCACAAGGCCAGCGGTTCCAAACCACCAGCCACTCTTCAAGAGAAAGACGAGGCTTCCTCCTCCCAGAAATAGAGACCATCTGATAAGCCCACAGGGGTCATTCTAGCCTTCCTGCAGGGCTTCTGTGAGTCAGAATTAACTCGATGGCAGTGAGGCTGGGTTCCGGTTGTTGAAGTTACCCCATGGCGTAGAGTCAAACTGGGGCTACACGCTTCATGGGTCCTGTCAGGGAGGCATTGGAGTGGTAAATTAAGGGACAGCAGTTCAAACCCTCCAGCTGCCCCTGGGGAGAAAGAGGAGGCCACCTGCTCCTGGTCACATTCACGGTCTCAGCAGCCCGGCAGTTGCAAGGAGTCAGAATCCACTCAGCAGCACTGGGTTTGGGCACATTTTTTCCCCCTAGAACATTTTCTTCTCCCTTAGACTCATTGTTATTCATGTAATTTTTTTCTTTTCTTTTTTTAATAAATCATTTTATTGGAGGCCCTTACAGCTCTTAGAACAATCCATACGTCATTTGTTTTGAGCACATTTGTACATATGTTGCCATCATTGGTCAAGGATCCATGAGGAAGGCAGGCAGGGGCATGTAGGGAGGGAGAAAAGAGGAGCTATACCCAGGGCTCAAGTAGAAAGAAAATGTTTTGAAAATGGATGATGGAAACCTATGTACAAATGTGCTTGACACGTGGTTGCATGGATGGGTTGTGATAAGAGCTGTACGAGCCCCCAGGAAAACGATTAGGAAAAAAAACATGCAGGAGAGGTAAATCTACAGAGACAGGAACTGGATTAATAATTACCTCTGGGCATGGCCAGGGAGACGGAAGCTCACCTCAGTGGGAACGAGAGGGAGGACAAGGCTCTGACGCCAGCTCTGGTGATGAGCGCCCAGCTCGATTAATTGCATGACACGAAGCCCACGCAGGAAGCTGCTTTTTTTTTTTTAAGCAAACTAGTAAGGTGGCAACACACCCACTGAATGGTATGCTCTAAACCTCTGAAAGCATTGCAAACAGGATCTAAGGTTTGCGACAGCAAAACCAGCTATTTCTGCCGATTTCTTTGCACGCTGAGACCCAGGGCGTTCTGAATGACATGTTCTCTGGGGACCGCGGAAGCCTGACAATAAACCACGAGGGGGAGGTCAAAAGGAATTGGCAGGTTTCGGCTGGTACCAAAGCTCAGAAACTAAACGTCTAGAAAACAATGATGGCAGGCTAGGTACAAATACGCTTGATGCAATTGATACATGGATTGTTGTAGGAGCTGTGAGAGCCCCCAATAAAATGATCTTTCAATTTTTTTTAAAGTAATTGACAGGGCTTTTTCTTTACTCGCTGGGTCCTCTCGTACAAGGCCCCAACAAAACTAGCATCCAATAAATATTGGCTGTCGGTGGGGGGTGGGAAGGGGAAGAAAGGAAGCATTTGCTTCTCTCTCCCGATGAGCCCTCTAGGGTCGTGCGGGATAACCAATGTTCACCGCTCTGTGGGCAGAGTACGGGAGGCGTCCGTGGGGCAAGAGTGGTCTACAAGAAGAAGGTCCTTGGAAAGCTGGCCAGGCCCGGTGTGCTGCAGCACCACCCCAGGTGGGAAGGCACTCGGAACGCAGTGGCCTCCGCAGGGCTCACGCCAGCCAGCGATCATGAAGATGGGCCAGGACCAGGCATCATTTCATCCCGTCCTGCGAGGCACCTATCCACAGCTGGCCACACAGTGGTCAGTGCAGATGCTGGCTGACGGAGGATGGCCAACGGGATGCCTGAGCGTGTACGATGCCCCCTCCCCGCTTGTTGGCCAGCAAACCAGCTCTTACTCCTCCAGGGCTTGCAGCATGCTCCCGGGGTCCTCGGAGGCCAGGATGTCCACCATCTGGTCACCGAGAGCCAGGTCTTCGTTCACGCCGTCGGCCAAGGTGAACTGAGAGTGCTCCGGCTTGCTCTCATGGTGCTGAACCTTCAGGAGAAGTCCAGAAACAGCAAGTTACCGCCCTTCTCACAAATGCCCAAGAGGAAAGGCCAGGTGACCCGGTGTCCCAACGCCTGGTCGGCTCCAGCACTGGAGGGAAGGGTAAACTCAGGCCAGCCACGCATCCGGCAAGCTAGTTTCCTTGTCAATGGGCCCCTACATCCTGTCACCTTGTATGGGGGGGGGGGGGCGTACTGTGTGGCTCAAAGGAAGCAGTGGATGGAGCCTGGGCAGACCCATGGAACTATTGTCCCGCCACCTCAGGGGACCTCCAAAGGTACCCCGGTGGTGTCATGGTAATGCATCGGGGCTACTAACCACCAGGACGGAGGTTCGAATCCACCAGCTGGAGGGTCTCAACTGCTGACCTCCTGGTTTCCAGCCCAGCCCGTAGCTCACTGCACGACCAGGGCTCTGCCTTGTGAGAAGAGTCACTTAAAGTCATTCACTGCCCCACACACTCCATCCATGGGTCGGTCCAAAGCTCATCCGTCCCTTCAAGCATATATTGGGTGCTCTCTAAGCTTTGGGCTCTATACCAGCAATGTGGACATAACAGACACCCCCCCCCCCGGCAACCTGGCCGTATATATCTCACTGTGGGTACCACCCCAGTGCCCACCTGCCCAGAATCCACACTCAGCACCCTTGTTGCTTTCCCTGCCCACTTTCTCTGCCCTGCATAGCCCATGCCGGGGACATAACACCACCCTCTGCCTGACCCTGGTGGTGAACTGGTGGTGGGGCCTGGAGGGCAGACACCCCAGCCCCCTGGTTTTCCAGTGGGAGGAGTCTGAGGCTAGTGCTACACTCAGTGGGAGACACTAGGGTTGGTGACACCCAGTGCAGTGACTTACGGTGTCACTCCTCCCAGGTGGACGAGAGCAGCTGGCGCACTCCTGCAGTAGACAGAGGCTCAGCCCTGCCCCATCCCCATGCAAAGCCGGGTACCCTGCCCTCCCATGACTCCTGCCAGCTCCTTTATTCTCCTCTTCCCTGGGCTAAGGCATGGACCCTCCCTCCCACCCAATGGCAGACACCATTGGCCCAAATGCACCTCGCCGGGCCGGTGATGGGGGCAAGGGGTGGAGTCAAGTTATGGCCCTAGATATTGGCGCAGCTGCCACCTCCACTGGGGACCCCAAAGTCACGTTGATGTCACCTCTGTCAGGGGGTGCAATCCACGTCCTCCGTGCCCAGAATTCCACACTGGGGTGAAGGCCCATGGGCCCTGGTGATAACCTCATGAACAGACCCATCTAGTCCATCCTACCTCACAGTGACTCCCTAGGACTGGGGACAGCTGCTCCCAAGGGTTCCCGGGGCTGTCAACCTGCATGGGGACAGACAGCCTCCTCTTTCACCCTCAGGGCTGCAGATGGGATCACATGACTGACCGGCCTTGTGGCTCAAAGCTCAGCATCTAACTCACGAGGCCAGGGCTCCTCCCGGAGCCGTCCCCATTGCCATCGGTCCATTCTGACTCCCATTGACCCTACAGGGCAGCATAGGACTGCCCCTGCGGGTCTCTGAGGTGTAAAGCCTCCCCGTTGCCCCGCAGAGCGGCCGGTGGGTTCACACCGCTGACCTGTGATGCATAGCCAACGAGGGCCACAGCTCCGCCAGGACTCCCAACCTCATGGGACCGCTCCCTCTGTTGCCTGCTTGCTGAGCTCAGCCTCTACCCCTCCCCATCCCACCTTCCTAAGGCAACGAGCCACAGAGACTCCGGGGGTCTAAGTGCTTGTCTGTTTCTCCAGGAAGCCCAGAGGCAGGACCACAGAGGCTGAGGGTCACCCCCCACCCCAGGCAGACCTGACAGATTACAGGTGCTGGGTGCAGAATGCAGGGTTCATACCGACACCTACTGGGCCCCCATGTGGGCAGGGAAGACCACGCATGAGGTGGCAAAGTAGAAGGGCCCATGAGGGCCATGAAGGCCCTCCACAAGAGGGACTGACCCACACAGTGGACACGGTGAGGCTGGTGCGGGACCAGATGGCGTTACCTTCTATTGCACTCTGCTCACTAGGAGTTGGCACCCACTCAAAGCACCTGAAGACAGCCCCCACCTGGCCGGACAGACTCCAGTCCTCGTGCAGGTGGTGCAGGGCCAGGCGGCTGTCATTGCCGAAGTCGGATGGATGTTAGCTCACAGCAGAGACGACCATTAAGACCTTGACTTGTGTCTCATTGTCTCCCCGGAAAGGCAGCGGGCCGCGTGGACTGTCATGCACTGCGGATGGCTTGAGACGCAGGGGAATTCCAGAATGCCGCACTGTGCCCACTCGGAACCTGGGCCGGGATCCAGAGGCCCTTGTGCAAACGGGACAAGTGCTTCCAAGTCAGAAGGGGCGTGTGTCGCTCTTCCCCATGTAATCCAGCTTCCCTGATGATTTGTCCGGCGCACAGATGGAAGGAGTACAGTGAGAGGATGCAATGCTGACACGCCCCTTTCCTGATTTTTAAACCAGGCAGCATCCCCTTGTTCTGTTCTGGGTCCGTGTACAAGTTCTGCACGGGCACAAGGAGGTGCTCTGGAATGCCCGTCCTTCTCCAGGTTGTCCACAGTTTGTCAGGAGCCAGGCAGCCGAATGCCTTGGCATAGTCGACGAAACACACGTCGACGTCTTTCTGGTATTCTCGTTGAGCCAAGGTTCATCCGACCTCAGCAGGGGTATCCCTGGGCCACGTCCTCTTCTGAACCGCCAGCAGCTCCCTGTCAACATGCTGCTGCCTCTGTGGTCCGACACAGCAGATACTTACTCGCAGGAAAGGTGGAGAGAGGGTCGAAGGGCGTGGGGGCGCCTGGGGACACAGCAAGCCCAGCGCGCTCAGGAGACGCCAAGCCCTTCCGTACGGTGGGAGATGGAGGGGGGACGTGGAGTGGGTCACAGTGGGGCAGGCTGATGCCAGATCACAGGGACGTGGGGACCAGTGTCCGTCCAGCTGGTGCAACCCTCCGGGCTTTAGCCTGGGGGCGAAGGCAAGTCTCTGCGGGCGTCTAGCAGGTGTGTGATTCTTCAGGACGGGAATCAGCATAGAGCCAGCTGACCTAGTGCAGGGATCCACCAGATCCTCGCCTGCCCACGTCTCCGTGACTACTGGCACCAGCCCCTCCCTACTTCTTCTCTCTCTCTCTCTCAGTCCCTCACTCACCCTGCCTCTTTCCCTTCCTCCCTCCTCTGATTCTCTCTCCCTCTCCCTCTCTGATTCTGTCTCCTTCCCTCCCTTCCTCCCTGCACCCGTCTGTCCCTCTCTGACCCGGGACATCCTTGTTACTGTGTTTGCTGTGAGGTCCCGACCCATAACCACCCTGTGCCCAGAAGAAGGAAGAGAACACTGCCCCCGGATGGGCGCCACCCTCACAATGGCTCCTGGGCCCGAGCCCACGGCTGCAGCCTCTGCGTCAGCCCATCTGGCCAAGGGCCTTCCTCTTGGTCACTGCCCCTCTTCCACTTCACCAAGCACGACGCCCTTCTCCACAGACTGGTCTCTCCCGACCACTTGTGCAAGATGCGCAAGATGAGGTGCCGCCCTGAACATTCTGGGCTGACTCACCGAACTCAGACCGGGTCAGGCACACCTTGATCCTCATAGACTCTAAGGCTGCGACGTGCAGGTCGGTCCTAGTTTCACCCAATGGGAGGCGGCAGCATGGTGGTGGCATCTACTGGTCTGTACATGGTGGGGGGGGGGGGGTTGTTGCTCTCGGGTGCAAGTGAGCCGACTCTGACTCACGGCGAATCCATCGAGGACCGAGTAGAACTGACGCACAGGGCATCCCAGGCTGCCGTCTAAGAGACCAGATGACCGAACCATCTTCCCCAGGGGCTCCCGGGGGTACCACACCTGCGGGCAGGCACTGCAGGCATCAACGGGCCCCCTCTGACTGAAGTCAACGGAGACACGCGGGGTCGTGACAGGGAAGGGATGCGTGAGCATGGGTGAAGGAGGGAGGGTGGCTGTGTGGGGCCTCTGTCTGGCGCTCTGGGAAGGGCGGCGGAGCCCCTCGGGGAGAGCTCTCCGTCAGGGTTGTACACAATGTGGGGTGTCCCCATGGCACCAAGCGCCACTGGTAAAAATGGCGGATCTGGAGAAAGTCCTGTCGTGTCGACTTGTGCCAAAGATGGAAAAAATTAAGAATAAAAGTACATGAACAGCAAGGATACAAGGAAGAAGGAAAAAGCAGGCGAGGGCTGGGGAGGTGCCCACTGCAGAGCCGCCGTGGCTCAGAGGGAGGCCCGTCACCCTCCCTTTGCGCCCGGAACCCTCATGCTCCAGGCTCGCAGTGCTCAGGGCGATATCCACTGCCCCCTGGCCTCGTCAAAGGGGATGCCCTGTGGTGTAGTGGTCTCGAGTGGGCTTTGAGTCACAAGGCCAGCAGTTCGAAACCCCCATCCACTCCTCTGCAGAAAGACAGGGCTTCCTGCCCTCGTGGACTGTTACAGTCTTGGACACTCAAAGGGGCCGTTCTACTCCATTCTACAGGGTCACCATGAGCTGGAATCGATTAGATGGCAATAAGTTAGGTTTAGGCACCCTGGCGGTGCAGGGGTTACGCGTTCAAAACTCCCGACAGCTCCTCAGGTGAAAGACCGGGCTTTCTACCCCCATCAACAAGTTCCAGTCTCGGAAACCCAACCGCGGGCCGTTGTGAGTCAGCACGGACCCGGGGGCAGTGAGTGAGTGAAGTTTGGTGTTGGTTTTCAGTAGGCTTGGTATCAGCTTCCCAAGAGTCTTTTCCCTTCTGGAGATGTGTCCCGCACCAACACGCCTCAGAAGCCGCAATCTGGTGTTGCCAGGTGTCATCGGATGGGCCACGCCTGGCAAGCCTACGTCCAACTGAGGGAGACGCCGCAGGGTCCGGCACCATCCTCAAGCCCGTGTCTACATTGGAGCCGCTGTTGGAGCCGCTGTATCCATCCGTCCCCCTGAGGGTCTCCTCCCTTTCTGCCGGACCTCCTAGTGTACCAAGCGTGATGTCCCTTTCCAGGGACTAGTCTTGGTGTGTTCTCCCGGCAGGCAGTGGTCCTTTCGATGTTCTCAGCCAACACCAGAATGGCCCCTTACTGTGGGCAAAACAAAGTCCCTCACCCGCAGACCTAAGATCTTTGAGAATTAAGGTGTGCCGGACCCAGTCGTGGTCGTTTCCATTGCCTCCTCTTTGCATGGAAGTTGGACAGTGAATAAGGAAGGCAGCCAGGAAGGAACGGATGTCTCTCGATCGTGGCGTCGGTGAAGAATATTGACATGACCAGGGGCTGTCGGAAGAACTTGTGCATCTGTCTTGGGAGAAGGACAGCCAGAATGCTCCCTAGACGTTAGGAAGGCAAGACTTGGTCTCTCGGACTTGGGACAAGTCATCAGGAGGGCCAGTCCCTGGGGAAGGGCATCGTGCTTGGTGAAGTAGAGGAAGACCCTGGTTGAGATGGACACAGGAGCTGCAGCAATGGGCTCCGACTGAGCAACAACTGTGAGGTCGGCAAAGGACTGGGCGGTGCTTTGGGTTTTTTTTATTTTGTTTCAATAAATCATTTTATTGGGGAATCTTACAGCTCTTACAAAAATCCATACACCCATTGTATCAAGCACATTGGTACATAGGTTGCCATCATCATTTCCAAAACATTTTCTTTCTACTTGAGGCCCTGGTATCAGCTCCTCTTTTTTTCCCTCCCTCCTCTACCTTCTCTCCCTCATAAACCCTTGATAATTTATAAATTATTTTTATTTTCATATTTTCTATCGTCTGCTGTTTCCCTTCACCCACGTTTCTGTTGTTCGTCCCCCTGGGAGCAGGGAGTTATATGTCGATCATTGCAATCAGTTCCCCCTTTCTCTGCCTTTTCCCCCACCTCCCCCCTACCCTCATGGTATTGCTACTCTCATTATTTGTCCTGAGGGATTTATCTGTCCTGCATTCTGTGTGTCGAGAGCTATTATCTGTACCAGTATACATGCTCTGGTCTAGCTAGATTTGTAACATAAAACGGTCATGATATAGGGGGGGGGGAGGAAGCATTAAAGAACTAGAGGAATATTGTGTGTTTTGTCTGTGTTATACTGCACCCTGGTTGGCTCCTCCCTTCCTTGTGACCTTTCTGTGAGGGGATATCCAATTGTCTACAGATGAGCTTTGGGTTTCCATTCTGACCCCTTCATTTGCATAGAAATGGTTGTTTGTTTGGGATCTTCTGATGCTTGATACCTGATCCCATGACACCTCGTGATCACACTGGTTGTTGTGCCTCTTCCATGTGGGCTTTGTTGTTTCCCTACTGGATGGCCACTGGTTTAACTTCAAGCCTTTAAGACTCCAGACACTATATCTTGTAATATCCAGGGACCACCTGCTTTCTTCATCGCATTAGCTTATGCACCCATTCTGTCTTCCGCAATCCTGTCAGGAAGGTGAGCATCACAGAGTGCTGGTCCTTTAGGACACAATGTTCTTGATTTGAGGGGAGGGCTCTGGGCAATGCTGTGTTCTGTTGTACATGCCGTTGCTATAGGCCGAACCCACTGGACAACACCTGACAACAACTCCTTCACACACACACACACCCCAGACCTGAATGAGGGTGCAGTAGAAACTCCAAGCTCCCATCCAGGTGAGGTGCTCAGGGCTAGAATCCAGGGGCTCACAGCATTGCCTGCAGGTTACACTCAGCTGGAGAGCTTGTAAAAGTTCCTCATGACGGGGACCCCTCCCGAATGCTCTCTCAGAAACTCGGGAGGTGGGCCTGGACATTCCAGCACGGGAGCATCTCCCCCAGGCAATCCTGATCTCAGTTTAAGAACCGGTGGACCGGGCATGAAACTTGCCTCTCAGCTCTGCACCCAGCGAGCGGCCCGCGGGGAAGGAAACACACATGGAGACTCACCCGATGTCTGCTCAGCGGGTTTCCCTTTAAACACTGGTACCGGACCAGAAGGAAAAGCGTGGTCCAGGTCAGGACCAGGGAGGCCAGGAAGGCAATGAAGAATCCTGCAGCGTGGAGACCATGGTTTGGTAGAACCTGTAGGGACAAGAAAGGAGGGATTTGTCTGTGGCTTCATGTGACATCTTGGGTAATGGTCAAGAGTTGGGCTGCCGTTCGCATGGTTGGTGGTTCAAAACCACCAGCAGCTCCCTGGGAGAAAGACTGGGCTTTCTACTCCCATCATCAGTCACCATCTCGGAGACCCACAAGGGTCGCTATGAGCCAGTTTCTTTGGAGGCAAGTAGGAGATGACTACTGGACACATTCAAGGTACGTGAGATGAAGTCTTCCCATCCTGGCCTCTGAGGAGCGTGCTGCCTGTACATCTTCCAACGCAGGTTGGTGTGTCCTAGCAGTGCAGTCCTTTCGGTGTTCCTTGTCGACACCATAATGCCCCCTACTTCGGGTGAGAAGGAAGTGCTGGCAGGATGTGCTGGGGCTGCAGTCAGACATGCCGCCTGGGTTTGCAGCCCCGTGCTGCCACCTGCTGGCTGGAGGACTCGGGAAGTCAGTGGAGCTCCCTGGCGTAGAGCCTCCTACCTGCTTGAGCTTCCACAGGGCATGTTTCTTCAGGCCTGCAGGAGACCAGCCCTTCGGGGAGCTGGTGCCCGGTGCCCTGAACACACTAGGCTCTATGCAGCCCCATGTGTGCTGCCGAGAAAGCACTCAAGAAATGTTAAATCCACCAAATGGGCGGTGTTCCTTCACAGCCTCCCTTCCCGGGTCTGTCTGTCCTGCCCTGCGGACGCTTCTCGACAGACACACGGTCACCCTCGATTCTGGGAGCCCCGGGAGACGGCACATCGCTTGGGGGCTGTGCGAAGCAGAGGGAAGGCCAAATACCAGGCCATCAGGAGCTCGAACTGGGAAGAAACCCGTGGTCCAGATCAGGATGAGAGACCATGAGGCCATGGGTGAGCGTGAGAGCTTAGGCGGGCGTACCCTGCCCCGCTGGCTTGTTTCTCAGCTACAGCCTGGGGCTGGCAGTCCACGGACAGCCCCAGGTGGGTGGCCTCAAGGAGCACCTGTGAGGAGCAGGTGAATTCCGACTCCTCACTCCATCCACACTTCCCAAGAGGCTGTTCTGATTCATGGCAACCAAATGGTGTAGGTCAGAGCAGAATTTGGCCTTGTGGATTTCAACCTCGGGTTTTGGGGAGTCAAATACTAGACGTATGGTCCAAGATGCTAGTAGGGTAGCCTTTTGGTTAACAGCGGAGCACAGCAAGGGGTGGATCTGCCCCTGCCAGGGGCCCCAAAATGCAAGCCAGTTGCCCCTGGGTTAATTCAGGCCCAGATGACCTGGTATCTTTGAAGAGAACTGCAGTCCAAATGATTTTCAATGACTTATTTCAGGAGAAGTTCGCCAGGCCTTTCTTCCAAGGTGCTGGGTGGATTTAAACTGGCACCTTCTGGGTGGAGTGCATCACCGTTAGGACCAATCAGTAATGCGGGCACCACCAGCAGAAGCAGGGATTCACCGTGACTCAGCCTGAAGCCGCATGAGAAACATCCCGGAGCATTTATGAAAACACAAATTTGGGGGCCCACACCCTAAGTTTCTAATTCAATATGTCCAGGGTGGGCCCCAAGAATCTGCAGTCTTAACAAGCAAGCTCCCTAGATCCAAACTGCGGGGGAATCCACAGAAATCCAGTCGACGACACCTGTGGGAAGACGCAGACACAGACGCTCACTATCAGCGGCTAAAACCAGACCATCAAAGGCGCATCTCTAAGTTCAGGTGAAAGCTGAAGAAACGTTCAAACAAGCCCAGGAGCCAAAATACGACCTCGGGTCTGCCCGACCTGAATTCCGAGACCATGCCAAGCGCAGACTCGAGGCACTAAACACTAATGACAGACACCCGAGGAGCTGCCGGATGCCATCAAGAACATCACAACGGAAGCAATGGTCATTCAAGAGACAGGGAAGAAAGAAAAGACCGGCGTGGAGGTCAGAAGAGACTCTGACACGGGATCCTAATCGCAGAACAGCCAAAGCCAACGGGAGCCATGGTGACGTCAAAGAGCTGAACAGACGTTGTCAGAGGGCAGCTCAAGGAGAAAACCATAAAACACTGCAGTGAAATGTGCAACGACCTACAGTTAGGAACCAAAAAGGAAGAGCTGTGGAGGGTCTTCCTCGTTTCATTGGCCTGACCAAGCAGGGCGTCCTTCTCCGGAGGACGGTCCGTCCTGTTAGCACGTCGAGAGGAAGGCTCACCGCCCTCACTTCTAAGCAGCACGCGGGCTGTGCTTATTCCAAGACTGACTTGCGGGTTGTTCGGGCAGTCCCCAGTACCTGCCGCATGGTTCACCGCCCCATCATTCAAACGCGCCGGTTCTCCTCCGGTCTGCCCGATTCACTGGGCGGCTTTCGAGGTGAGGCTTCGATCACGTGCATCTTAGTCCGCAAAGCAACTTCTCTGCCCCTTAACGATGTAAAGTGGTCTTGAGCAGCAGATTGGCCCAATGCAACGTGTTTTGTTTCTGCTGTTTAAGGTTTTACTGTGACTTACGTGAAGGTTTACAGAGCAAGTTCTCCGTTTCACAGTCAGTAACTCATACCGGTTTTGTTTTAACTAACCTACTGTAATCCCCTCGGTGGACCATCACGTGTTCCGTTTCTCCTGGTACTTCCTGTTTCTGTTCCTCCTTTTTCCCTCACCCTCTGAACTTTGTCCCTGGGTAAAGGTTGCCCTTTTTCATCTTAAATGGTTGGTTATGCTAACACCAGGGTGAATTCCATTCCAAACCTGAAGGGTGGCTTAGAGCCATAGTCTAGGTGGTGTGCCTGTTTGTCTGCCTATTAAGCCTTGTTTCCGCCATAATTTTGAGTTCTGTTGAAGTTTTCTCCCATTCTACCAGGACCTTCTCATGGGCTCTGTGGCAGTTACATCATCTACTCTCGACTGGAGGACGGGGTGGAGTCCTGCCTGTAATCAGGTCACAGCTGGATGACCTCATTTGGAGGCCCAAGATAAATAGCTCCCTGGAGGTGGGACCCACACTCTGCTTTGTCTTCCTGTTAACAAGCCACATGGAGCCAGAGCCCTGGAGCTGGAGGAGCCATGTGGAGCCCCACGCCAGTGCTGAGATGCTTCCACTGCCCCTGGATCCACAAGACTTCCCACCCACTGACCTGTGACCTTTCTGCGTTCGGTGTTATTGCATGTGTTGTGCATGTCTGAAGAGGAATTTATAGATTGGTATCGGACATATAGGGTAATATTGGACTTATGGGCTTGATCTGACTGGGCTGGGATGTTTTCTCAATGTACAATTGCAACTCGAGGCTCAGACTTCTTCTCCTGGTCTTTCAGCTTCAGATACGCTGAGTGTGTTGTTCCCGTTGGTTTTCAACTGTGGCTTTTGCCCATTTCGTTAAAATGCTTTTTGTCTTCTCGGGCTGCCGTCAGCCCTTTCGGGATGGCTCTCCCATTCATTGTAGCTACTCTACATTCAAGAGCAAAGTTTAGAGTCGCTTCTCACATCCACTTTGATCTTTCCTTTGATTCCTATTTTTTTAATGCCTCTTGCTGTCTTCCTGTGTGGTGTTCTTGGTGTCCTTCCACAACCGTGCTCGGTTATTCGTGTTCAATGCGATTCCATCAGATGGTCTCTGGATTCAGATACAATAGGTCCTACTTTGGCTCTTGTGGGCTTGTTTCCATTTTCTCCTGCTTCAACCAGAACGTATATGTGAGCAGCTGATGGTCTGTCCCACAGTCGGCCCCGGCCTGGTTTTAGCTGTTGATATTGAACTTCTCCATCATGTCCTCCCACAACTGTAGTCAATTTGATACCGGTGTGCTCCATCTGGTGAGGGTCACGCAGATAGCTGCCACTGCTGCAATGAAGGCCATGGTCTTATAAATGCTATCCGGACAGCTCCAGCTTGGTTTCCATTTCGGAGGCCAGGTTTTTCCAACTGCAGCCACCAATGATTATCAGTGCATCTTGATTGCATGTTTGATCATTTCAGACAGAAGCGCTTGGCAGAGTTATTCAATTTCTTCTTTCGTGGTTGGCGAGCGGATTTAGACAATAGCGGTACTGATGAATCTCCTCGTAGGCAGATTGGCATTACCCAACACAGACAGTTTTACATGGCCAGACGGAACTTGAAATGTTCTTGTTGACGATGACGGTGAAGCCCTTCCTTCTGAATTTGTCGTTGCAAGCTTCGTAAACTATATGATTGCCAGGCTCAAAAGGGCCAACACCAATTTCAGTTCACTGATACCTGGGATTTCGATCTTGATGCCATCTATTTCACCTGTTGACAACTTCCAACTTGTCTAGATTCATATTCTGTACATTCTACCAATATTCATGCATAGTGGCCCATTTTCTTCCCATTTTGAGTCATGTCCTATCAGCAAGTAGAGGTCTCCAAACTTTGCTCCACCCACAACATCCTGGTCACCTCTACTTTGAGGCGGTAGCTCTTTCTCAGTCATGTTTTGAGGGCCTTCTAGCCCTAGAGACTCATTTTCCAGCACCTGATCAGGCAACGCTCCACTGCTTTTCGTACAGTTTTCGGTGGCTAATAATTTTCCAGGAGGGACTGCCTGTTCCTTCTTCCTAGTCTTTTCTGATTCTGGAAGCTCCACTGAGCCATGCTCCCCACGGACAGCCCTGCTGCTCTTTGGGGTATCCCTGGCAGAGGGAGCAGCATCGTGGCAAAAGGGAAGCCACCCAAGCGTGGCCAATGTGGCAGCCATGTGGCAGTGGAGAGGGTTAAAGAGAGATGGAAACACTGCCTTCAGAAGTGTCTGCGCCTGGATGGAGCACACGTCAAGAAACACGAGTTTCACATGCTGGAATTGTTAATAATGGTCTCTGGGCTTTCACGGCGATACTTTGTGGCTTGCTCTCCGTTAACAAAGGTCCACAATCCTTGTCCCCTGAGACCCTGAAGTTCCCTCTCTCACATCTCTGTCATACGTGACCTGAGGCTGGCGCTGGGTTTGCTTTGGGGGAGCTTTGAAGTTACTTTCTCCTCTCCTGAAGTACTGGATACACAACCATTTGGAAGAAAATTTTGAGAACACGTCAACTGATAGGAAAAAAAAAAATGCTCACGGTCTACCAGCAGTTCTCAACCTGTGGGTCGCGACCCCTTTGGGGGTCAAACGACCCTTTCACAGAGGTCACCTAAGGCCACTGGAAAACACATAAATATTTCACAACATATAATTTACATCTTGCTCTTGATTAATCACTATGCTTTAATTATGTTTAACTGTGTTCAGTTTGCAACAGTGAAAATACATCCTGCCTATCAGATATTTACACGACGATTCCTAACAGTAGCAAAGTGACAGGGATGCAGTAGCAACGAACATAATGTTAAGGTTGGGGGTCACCACACGTGAGGAACTGTATGAAAGGGCCGCGGCATGGGGAAGGTGGAGAACCGCCGTCTTAACAGGACATTTTAAAGAAGATTCAAAGCTGTAGATGGAGGATGAGCCCATTATCACTAATTGGAGACAGAGTTGATCACGGTGGCTGTTGTCCGTGTGAGGTGCCACTGAACTGGTTCTGACTGATCGCCGGCCTCCGTGCAACAGAACCCAGCATGGTCCGGTCCAGCGCCATCCTCTCAACTGTCCTTACATTGAGCCTTCTGTTGCGACCACACTGTGTCCGTCCATCCTGTCGAGGACCGTCCTCTTTTTTGCCGCCCCTCTACTCTTCCAAGCACGATGTCCTTCTCCAGGGACTGGTCTCGGTGTGAGCTGGAGTGTCGCCATCCTCTCTTCTAAGGCGCTTCTGTCCAGATGCTTACTGGAACCTGAGCTTAACTGCGCACCCACGTAGAGCAAGCCGGGGATGAGTCAGCCGCTGTCCTTTAACAGCTGCTATCAGAGATGGCCAGGGAACAAACGAGGCGTTCATCTCCAGACAGCCTCCTGATTCTAAACCTTGAATTCTGATGAGCAAGCTCCCCACTGATGCTGGAAACATCTGTCTGAGCTCTGCAGCCTGATGATGAGCCTGCTGGGCAAGGAAAAATATCAACAAACTGGATGGATAGGGAGAGCGTGCGTGGCAGTTCCATTAAAATATTTATGTAAATGATTCCGAAACCTGTCTCTACAGAGAACAAAGGACTATCGATAGGAAACCTCTTTTTAACAGAGTCGACTCTTTCCAATGTGGCAAAGACTTTGCATACAGATTTAAGATGTGAGATGAGGAGATAAAGCACTGAATGATGTTTCAGCACCTACACGATGCCCATCCACGTACTGAATACTGTCTCAGCACCTACACGATGCCCATCCACGTACTGAATACTGTCTCAGCACCTACACGATGCCCATCCACGTACTGAATACTGTCTCAGCGCCTACACGATGCCCATCCACGAACTGAATACTGTCTCAGCGCCTACACGATGCCCATCCACGTACTGAATACTGTCTCAGCACCTACACGATGCCCATCCACGTACTGAATACTGTCTCAGCACCTACACGATGCCCATCCACGTACTGAATACTGTCTCAGCACCTACATGATGCCCATCCACGTACTGAATACTGTCTCAGCACCTACACGATGCCCATCCACGTACTGAATACTGTCTCAGCACCTACACGATGCCCATCCACGTACTGAATACTGTCTCAGCACCTACACAATGCCCATCCACGTACTGAATACTGTCTCAGAGCCTACACGATGCCCATCCACGTACTGAATACTGTCTCAGCACCTACACGATGCCCATCCACGTACTGAATACTGTCTCAGCACCTACACGATGCCCATCCACGTACTGAATACTGTCTCAGCACCTACACGATGCCCATCCACGTACTGAATACTGTCTCAGCACCTACACGATGCCCATCCACGTACTGAATACTGTCTCAGCACCTACACGATGCCCATCCACGTACTGAATACTGTCTCAGAGCCTACACGATGCCCATCCACGTACTGAATACTGTCTCAGCACCTACACGATGCCCATCCATGTACTGAATACTGTCTCAGCGCCTACACGATGCCCAACATCCGAATATTGGTGTCCACACAGGGAGCAAGAGAGTCGAAGAAACGCACACATGCGCCCAGTGAGGAAGGAGGGTCTGGGAAGCAGGGACAGTGACTGCACTCTGGCGGGCACACTCCCAGTATTTCTGGCAGCCACTGCCACTGCTCTTCAGCGTCCCTCCTCCACGTGGACCGCCATGAGAGTAAGATCTCCAGTGCAGTTTTATGGGAGAGAGGAGGCTCCATGGACTCACCACCATCACCATCATCACAACTCTCCCTCTCATCGTCACCATCATCATCATCAGGATCGCCATCAACATCACCACCACGATCACCACCATCACTATTATACCATCCCCTCCATCACCATCATCATCACCACGATTATGCCTATCGTCACACTATCATGATCACCACCACCATCATCTCCATCATCAACACTACCATCACTTCCGTCATTACCACCACCATCATCACCACCATCACCAGCACCATCACCAGCACCATCATCACCACCACCATCACCACCTCCACCATCACACCATCACCACCACCACCACCACCACCATCACACCATCACCATCACCACCACCACCTCCACCATCACTATTTTATCACCATCACCTTCATCACCATCACCCCTTCATTATCATCATCACCATCTTCACCTTGCCAGCAACAGCAGGACCACCATTTTTGTAACCAGCATGTATTAAACAGATGTTGAGAGCCAGAGATGGACCCAAGTGCCTGGCCTGTATTCGTCTATTGAATCCCCAGCACGAGACTATGAGGCTAACCAGATGCCCGGGAATAAATCTGGACTCGCGGTGCCTCAGCCCGGGTGTGTGAAGAGCAGCACCAGGACTGGGCCCGCGGGATCGGCCATGGCTGAAGTGCAAGGGGCCTCGGGAGGATCGTGGAGAGTATAGTGAAGACATGATGGAAGTCTTCCACAAACTCTGAAGTGCCCTCCTAGATCACCAGACCTTTTTCTGAGGTGCCCTGGCTTTCAAAACACCAACCTCTTGGCGAGCAGCCAAGCTCGTTCACCACCAGCAACACCCAGGACTTGAACGATGAGGTTGGCATTGTTTGAATCCCCAGTTTTCACCTTAAAAAGACAAGGTGCAAAAGCATTAAGCTGCACAGAGCATGCTCGTCGGTAGTGGATCCAGAAGTCAGATCCATCTCATCTCTGCCACCTCGCCAGGGCTCGGGTCCCTGGCTGGCCCTTCACCAAGACCCCAGGGACTGGCACCACAGTTACCATGTTGAATCCCACTCCGAGTCTTCGGCTCTCTGAGGAACCTGGTTTTAGGGGGTAGACTTGGGGGATTCCTGAGCTTCCATCCAAAACCATCCCAATCATTTCCACATTCGCTTCAGCCAACAGCATCTTTACTGCCCTTGGGCCAGGGGCCAGGCCTTATACTCCTCAACTCTGGAGTCCCTCCATCCATCTCGCAGGGGCTGGGCAAGCGTGTGCAGCATCCCAGCGGCCTGAAACCATCTATTTGCCTAGACACGTCACGCTGGGCTGCCAGGTGTCACCCGGTGTTCAGGAGCAGTGATCAGCTTGTCTGATGCCAGGTCAGGTCTTCGGTTCAATGAGACCTGCGCTGGGAACTGCGCGGGCCAGGAGGGAGCAGCTGAGGCCCTGCTCCACGGACTCACACTGTCACAGGAGGAGGCCGGCCGGCAGCAATGACATCATGTGGCAGAAGCTGGGGGAGCCGAGGGCTTGGAGAGGCAGGGGGAGGCAGCCGCGGACCCTGCTCCAAAATAATACGAAACCCAACACCCTCAAGATGATTTCAGCAATGGCAGCCCTGAGTGACAGAGTGGAGCTGAGTGCCACAGGGCTCTCTTGGCCGTAAGTCGGAGTCCTGGGGGTGGACATGTGTTGACCTGTTGATCGCAAGGTCAGCAGTTCAAAGCCACCAGTCGCTCCACCGGAGAAAGACGAGGCTTTCTGTGCCCCCAGCTCCCCCAAGGAGTGACAGCCTCAGAAGCGTACACGGGCACTACCATGACTCCTACTGCCATCTATTTTACTATGACCGCCACCACGCCAGGAACCACTTCCGCTATCAACACTGTGTGTGCACGGTCTCTCAGCCCACAGCCCTTGAGGGGCAGGCCTGTGACCAGATCGGCTCTGGGTCTCCAAGCTGACAGAGGGCAAGGGCAAGGGCAAGGGCGGCGGTGCCTGGGGGTGTCCAATGGTGCCTGTTCATGGTGACCTTCCCCACGACAGAAGGAAACACTTCGCAGTGCTGTGACATCTCCGCCCACGCCCTGAGGATTCATGGGCGCCCACAGCTGTGGCTTCTCGTGTTGAACAGAAACGTCTGCACATGAAAGTGCTGGGAGCATTGTTCCCTCTGAATCTTGATGGTTGGCCCTGCTTTGGGGGAGGCAGGCCTTCCCCAGCCGTATTTTGAGTGCCTTCAATGTGAGGGGCTCATCTTCCGGCATTGTATACCACAGTCGTGTTCTTCTGCTGGTCTTAAAGTTTTCCGTGGCGACTCCCCATCCATGGAGCGCCTGTGCTTTCTTCCTACTCGACCTCGGTCTAGAAGCTCGGCTGAAACCTACACACTGTGACTGCGCCTGCTGGCATTTCACATGCCGGTGGCACCGCCGCCAGCACCACAGCGACATGCAAGCCAGCACAGGACGACACGCTGGTTTGCTGAGTGAAGGCAGAAGGTCATAGAGACTGACTGGGGGAATTCCAAAGGGACCGTCTCAAGGAGCACATCCTTATCGCCATCGGCGGGAGGCTGGTGGGAGGGCAGGTGGAGGGGTCCAGCCTCAACCTGTCCAGTTGGAAGGGTCATCGTCTTGGATACCAACCACCCAGTTGATTTCAACTCATGGCCACCCCGTGGGTCGGTGATGCACTGGTGTTCTTCCAAAGGAGTTTGCCAAATCTTTCTTCTGAGGCACCTCTGGGTACACACAGGGCATCAATAAAACATCCCAGCCAGGTCCAGATCAAGTCCATCAGTTCGATATTTGCCCATAAGCCCGATAGGAGCCCATGAATTCCTCTTCAGACTCACGCTACACATGCAGTAATGCTGAATGCAGGGAGATCACAGGCCGGTGGACTGAAAGTCCTGGGGGTTCAATGGCTCCAGGGCTCTGTCTGCCACCAGCTTGGCTCCGTGTGGCTTGTCAACAGGACAGTGTAGCTGAGAGTGTGTCCTGACCCCAGGAAGGAAGAGAGGAAGTCCCAGAATCCTCATGACCTGATTGACAGGCTAGACTCCACCCCTCCATTTGTATTTATCAAGTTGACATAAAATTGTGTAACGACCACAAGCGGAGGGGCAGCGGAAAGAGAGGAAGGCCCTCAAGGAGATGGACGGACAGTGGCTGCAGCCACGGGCTCCGGCCCAGGAACCACGGTGAGGACCTCACAGGAGCAGGCGGTGTTCCGTTCTGTGGTTCTATGGTCACTATGGGTCAGAACCAACTCAATGACACCCAACATTAGGGTTCCATCAGGGAGCAGAGCAAGGTAAGCTAATCACACCCCCTCAGGACATGCTGGGCACCTGAAGACAACGTGGGGTCCTCAGGCCCAACACTGGTCTGAGGTGCCCAGGGCCCGTCCCCGTGACTCTGAGGATGGACGGGCACAGGACCCCTACCCCACAGGCACAAAAGTCTGCCGAAATGTGGCGAGTGGGTTTCCCGTGTTCTGCCTTACCGTGAGCTTTTCCTCCACGGTGATGGTGAGCGCAGCTGTCAGCCGGGTTCGGTTCTGCAAGGAAGCAAAGAAAGCTTAGTCAACCATGTGCAGAGGCTCGGGGACATCAGACCAGGACTGCGGCCCTTCCAACCTGCCCTGCCCGGAGCTGCCACCAGCCCTTGGGTAGTGGGAGGTGAGTGGGAACCGCAAAGATCTTACAGCCCATGTGGGGAGGAGAGAAAACCCAACCCAGGCCATTCCAACTCACGGAGACCCTACCGACACAGAGTGCCCCGGGGGCTCTTCAGGGAAGCAGACCACCTCAACCAGTCTGCTAGCATCACAGTGTGGTTGTGAGGTGCCCTCCAGTCCGTTCCGACCCAGGGCAACCCTGAGCACGACAGAAGGAAGCACCGCGCTTCATTGAGGCCACAAGGTCAGTCCATCTCCTTAAGGGCCTTCCTCTTTTCCGCTGCCCCTCCGCTTGACCAAGCACGCTGTCCTTCGTCAGAGACTGGTCTCTCCTGACAACACGTCCCAGAGACAGCGTGTGTCCCGCCTCCCAGGAGGAAGAGAGGAGTTCCCAGAATCCTCAGGAGAAGGCCATGCCCACACAGAGGCCACATTGTCTATGACCTGATTGACAGGCTAACTCCACCCCTTCACAAGTTGACAGAAGATGATGTAGCTGCCACATCTACCATGCATGATGTCCTCCTCCAGGGACTGGTCTCTCCTGCTAAGGAATTCCATCCTCCTCCCTTCTAAGGAGCACGCTGACTGTCCTTCTTCCAAGGAGCATGTGTTCGGCTTCGGGCAGACCATGGGATGTATGCTTCCCCCGCACCACAATTCAAAGGCAGCCGTTCTTCTTGGGCCTCCCCCTTCTTCCTTGTCCAGCTTTCGTGTGACAGGACCAATACTGAGAGTAGCGATACCAGGAGGGTAAGGGAAAGGTTGGGGAAGAAAGGGAGAACCGATCACAAAGGTCAACATACAGCCCCCTCCCAGGGGGATGGACAACAAAAGTGGGTGAAGGGGGACAGCGGTTGGTGTGAGACATGAAATAATAACAATGATTTATAAAATATCAAGGGTTCATGATGGGGGAGGGGGATGAGCTGATACCAAGGGCTCAAGTAGGAAGAAAATGTATTGAAAATGACGAGGACAACCTACGTGCAAATGCACTTGGCACAATGGATGGATGGATGGATGGATGGATGGATGGATGGATGGATGGATGGATGGATGGATGGATGGTGGTAAGGGCTGTCAGAGTCCCCAATAAAATGATTTTTTTAAATAAATTTGAAAAGAAAAGACGAAGAAAAATATGTTCCCGTAACTGTGGTGCATCTGCTTCTGAATGCTCTCAGGAGGGTTCATGCCCCAATGTGCCAGTGCGGTGAGACCCCGTGCCTCCCTGGCGGTTGCTCATGGATCCAAGTAAAATGAAAGGCTTGACAACTCCAATCTTTTCCCCGTTGGTCACGACACTGCCCATGGGCCCCGCTGTGGGGACTCCTGTTTCCTGTGTGCTGAGGTGCATCAGAGGTCACTGTCTTCACTTGCTCTTCAAGCCCTCTCCCTGTCAGCAAGCAGGGCGAGGTCATTTGTGTATGACAGGTCACTGATGCACGTCCTCCAATCCTGATGCTCAGTTTTTCGTCCTGTCTTTCAGCATCTTTCCTCCATCCTCATTTTAACTCTATGTTAGACAGGGTTATTTAGAGAAACAAAACCAGGACACTTATGGTTGAATATTTATATAGATGGATAGTTAGATACAACATAAGAAATAAACAACTAATTAGTCTATACAGTAGTACAAATAGCTCAGTGAAACTCACTTCCATGAGACAGCTAGTACACTGGCAGGCCTTCAAGTCTTGAGGGCCACCAGGTGCAAGTCAAGGAAGTAGACCGCTGAGTCCTCTGTAGAGAAATTCAGGCCACAGGCAGCAAACAGCAAAGCAGGTCATCAACAGTCAGCCGGATGACAGGGTCGGACAGTCCCCAGCTCAAGCGATGTATACACCAGTTGCATAGCATCTTGAAGGAACTTCAAACCACAGCGACACAGTCCCTGGGTTGTGTGTCCCACAGGTAGTGTAGCTCACAAGTTGGGTCAGAGAACCAGCTCAGGCAGCCGCACACTGGTCCAACCATCAAAGAGCAAGAGACAAGAAAGGCGAGGCTTGCCAAGCCATTTATCTCTCCGCCCTTCGATGACTCCCACATGTGCTCATTGGCCAGGTTGGCACAATACACCTACCTGTCACAAACCCCACCCCACCTCCTCCTTTCCCTTCCTGTCCCTCCCCTCACCCTGCCTCCTCCCAGTCTTCAAAGCCTTTCCCTTTGGTGTGAAAACCATTTGCTCTGGTTTGGCTTGGTTTGTCCCTCAGCATCATGGTGTCAGGAAACAGTGACTCCGTGGCTGAGTGGGATGGTTTGAACTAGCGTCCATGCCGTGAGGAGTCTGACACACCCGCCACTGCCCTTTTCAGGGAGGCATCTAACTCCGCTGGGTGTTTGTGCCAGGGTGTAGTCAGGCCTTCCTACACACAGACCGCGTCCGGCTGTTCCGTCCTGCACTGTTGGAAAAATTGCTGTGATCCACGTGGGCAGCACCGTCTCGGCTCCCTAACTCCAGGGGTCCCCACATCTCGATGTGAGGCTTTTCTGCGTCTTCTCGGGCTGCCTTTGGAGTCCAGTCCTGCCCTTGCACCTTACTTCCTCCGCTCATCTGAGTGACTCTCCCTGCAGAGCAAACCTCTTCTGACATCCAGTGTGGTCCTGTCTTCCGGTCTTGTCTCTCCAGTGCCGGTTGGCTCTCTTCGTGCGTGCCATCTCTGATGTCATCCCACCACATCTCTGGCCTTCCTTCATCAGTGTGCAACACCATCAAACTGCTCCTTGACCAGGTGGGATGTACACTCAAGGGTCTTGGGTCTCCTGGACTTAGGTGGACGTTCTTCATCGTCAAGTTTGACTTGCAGAAAAGAGCAGCTGGTGGTCTGTTCCACGTTCAGCCCCTGCCCTTGTTCTGATGGCCCATGTGTTAGTCTGGGAAACAAATCCACAGAAACTCATGTATAAGAGAGAGTTTTATATAAAGGGTAAGTGTGTATCAAGAAAACATCCCAACCCAGTGCTGCCCAAGCCCACAAGTCCAACATTAGCTCATATGTCCAACACTGATCTACAAAGTCCTCCTCCATCTCACAAAGCACATGCAATGATGCCGACTGCAGGAGGAAAGCCGAGTCAGTGAACGTGTAAGCATCTCAGCGCTGGCAGGGGTCTCCACACGGCTGCTCCAGCACCCAGGGCTGCATCGGGGTAGGTCCATGTGGCTTCTCCTCAGGGATGTCTTGCAGGAAGTGAGCTTTGCCAGCTGAAGCAGGGAACTGGCTAAGGCAGCTGCACCCTGGTCCAACCATCAGAAAGCAAGAGACCCGAGAACTCAAAAGGCGAGGCTCACTGAGCCATTTATCCCTCCGCCCTTCAATTAACCCAACATGTGTTCATCGGTCAGGTTGGCACAAAAAACTAACTACCTCAGCCCCTCAAAAGAAAAGCCAAACTGGCTCCCATGGAGTCCTTGTGGACTCACAGGGCCCCGGGGCTTCCCAAGACTGTAACTGTTAACCCAAGTAGAAAGCTCAGTCGTTGTCCTGTGGAGCGGCTGGTGGTTTCAATCGAAGCCCAACGCGTCCCCCTAGACCACCAGGCTCCTCGGATAGATGACACTGTGTTCTTATGATACTGAATCACTCACCCTCTGCAGGGCTCAGAGGACACAAACAACTTACTCAAGGTCACAAGGAGAGCCAAGGCTCAAGGCTACCTCCATCTGAGTCCAGGGCCCCTTCACTGACCCGGAATGCATGACCCACCTGAACGATGAACCGACTAACAGACATTGTAGAATGCTCATCGTCCATTCAGAAGACCCAGGCTGGTGGCCAGACAGCGAGGCCCAGGTGAGCCCTGGGTTAAGCGTTGGGTTTTGATCTGAAAGGTCCGCAGTTCAAAGCTGCCAAGGTATTTCTCGGCAGAAAGACAGGCCTTACTGCTCCCATAAAGAGTTACAGTCTCAGAAACGCATGGGGGCAGTTCTACCCTGTCCCCTAGTGAGTGTGGCTTTGGGTTGTTGTTTTTGAGTCCCTGTGCAGCCACCACCCACCCGCCCGTGGGGACTCGCCCGCCACTATGACGCTGAACACCTTCCAGCAGAGCTTCCAGACTAAGACAGACGAGAAAGCCAGGCTCGGTGACCTACATTTGAAAATCAACCCAAGAAAGCCCTTTGGGTCACCATAAGCCGATCCACAGCTATCAGAGACAGGGGTACATGGGCATTGGCCTGCGGTTTTGCAAGGCGTGAGTCCCGCAAAGTCCTACTGGTACAGCAGTTGAGCACTAGGCTGCCACACAAACGTTGGGTGGTTCAAGTCCACCAGAGACCACCTGGGAGAGAGAGCCAGGCCATGTGCTCTCGTGAAGGTCAAAGCCGTTGGACTCTGTCCTACAGGGTTGTTGTGAGTCAGACTTGCTCAATGGCACCAGCATCAGCAATGACCCCGAGGGTGAGTGGCACCAGGCCCTCACTACCCCAGACCCCAGAGCGGCCAGCCTGGCAGCACAGAGCCGGGGACGGGACGTACCTGGGACGAGCTCTGGAAGGTGAGCTGGGCAGGGAGCAGCAGGATGTCCCCGTCCTGGACCTCTGCGGCCACCAGCTGAGCCGTGTAGCTGACAGCAAAGGCATCTCCAGCTGCTCAGAGAAAGGCAGGCGAGTCACAGGAGGGTGGGCCTTGTCCACGCAGTGACACCCCCACCCCCAGACCAATGACACATCCTGCTTTGGGGGCTCAAGAGGAGGCTGCTGCAACCCCACAGTCTACAGTTACTGTGTCATTAACCCTGATAGTGAGCTCCCTGGGGTGGGGGCTCATGGGGGCAGAATCAAGGCACAACGTGGCTCCCTGCTTTCTCCCCTGGAAAGGGGGTGTCAGGGGTGCAGGAGGGTCATTCAGCTCCGGCTAACCCAGCCTCACACTCATCCAGCACTGCCTGAGGCTGGGGTTATGGACTGAATCAGGGTGGGGGGCAGTGAATTCTGCAATTTGGCTCTTGTGTTCACGCTCTCTGTAACACACTGAGCGACCCTTTCCTGATGGGGAAAGTACCCACAGTTATGGGTGCTTGATTTCCCCCATAAAATGAGCCTTCTGAAAAGCAAGTGGGAAGATCTCCCTACTCGTCAGAGACAGGAGTGGGACGCATCTTCTGGACCCCGAGATCCCCCCACACAGTGAACCTCCGGGATCCAGAAGACAGCTGTGACATCATAGACGCAGCAGCGGAACCAGGAGTCAGAGCAGGAGCCGGAGCGTGGACGTTGAGCCCACGGATCAAGCAAAGCTGAGGGTTTGGGGGGCGGGAGGCTGGCTTGTGGAACAGGGTGTCTCTGGGCGGAGCCGAATGCCTTTGGCCTGAGCAAGACCCCTGAGGAGACAGATGGACCCAGTGGCTACCACACTGGGTGAAGATGGCACGGGGCCGGACAGTGTTTCCTTCCACGGTACATCGGGTCGCGCTGGGTCAGAAACACCAAGCACAGCTTCCACCACAAACCCCAGTCTGAGCACCGTCTGCGAGTGACCAGCCCCGAGCAGTGGAGCACAGAGAGCTGTGGAAGGCAGAGCAAACGGTGCTACCCCACAGCGCGTGCTGGGATCCTCACCCCGCCCTGTGGCGGGGCCCCACTCGGACGGGAGGCTGGGTCCAGGTAGGAGGGTCTTAAACCCGACGCCCTTTGAGAGCTGGGAGGAGCAGCTGAGCCCCAGAGAGACGCCATCCAGCATGGGGGAAAGACGGGTGTCGCAGAGACGTGGGAAAGGAGACAGGGCGCTTTGCCCCGAAGCGAGAGTGCGGCGGAGACAAAGACAGAGCAGAGAGAAAGAGGTCAGAGCCTCCCACCGGACCGGCACCACGAATTCAGATGCCTAGCCTGCTGAAATAAAATTCTGTTGGCTAAAGCCACCTGACGGCAGTTCTGTGCAGCCATCCAAGGGAACGCAAGCCAGTGGGGATCAGACTTCCCGCCTGGGATTCCCGGAGCGCACCGGCTCAGGGCAGACACCCCAGGTAACATAGTCTCCGTCTGTCCCAGGAGGGCATCTGCCGTCCCCAACCCCACCTCCAAAGGTATTTTTCATGGCCTCCCACGTGTGTGGAAGCTGGACAGTGAACAAGGAGGACCGCAGGAGACCCGATGCGTTTGAACGGCGACGTGGGCGAGGGATGTTAAGAGCACCTCGGACAGCCAGAAGGACCCACAACCAGAGTGCTGCTTGGTGGCATGACTGCCAGACGTGTGGTCGGGAGAGACCAGTCCCCGGAGAAGGGCATCGTGCTTGGTCAAGTGGAGGGGCATCAAGAGAGAGGAAGGCTCTCAAGACAGCGGACGGACACCGTGGCTGCAACAATGGGCTCCGGCCTGGGAACACTCAGGAGGAGGAGGCGGGCTGTGTGTCCTTCTGTTGTGCACGGGGTCGCTATGGGTCAGAGCCAACCCAACATCACCTATCACAGTCCCCTCACACCGAAATGAACGGGGCCTAACCGCTGCATGCGTGAAGGTTACTTTGTGTGGTCAGAGAGGCTGTGCTGATGGGGAGGGAAGACTGTCCTGGATTCCGGGGGACGGGGGAGAGCTGGTGCCAATGGCCTTACAGGAGAAAGCAGAGGAAGACGGGATTCAGACAGAACGGGGGAGGCAGTGTGATCACAGAGGCCAATGTCTTGAAGCCCCGGGAGCGTGCCCCGAGTGCCCGCTGAGGTTACCTGGCAGAGACTGCTTTCTGAAGGCCTGGAAGCCCCGTGACGTCCGATTTCCGATGGACTCCCGCACGCTCAGGCCCGTGACGTTGTCCAGGAGCAGCAGGTCCGAGAGGTCGGCGGCCCGGGGCGACCTGGGGTTGTTCACCAACAGCCACACCTGGGCCGTGCGGGCTGCGCTCTGCATGGACACCTGGGATGGGAGGGAACAGAGCCACGTGGATCTGTGGGGGGTGGAGGCTCCTGCTCCCCCCACCCGATGCCCCACTAGGGCAGAAGGAGCTGGGAGAGGAAGGAGGGGGTACCACAAACTCCTTGCCCCATCAGGTCACTTCCTGACTCCTAGTGACCCCAGAGGACAGGGCAGAACTACCCTGGTGGGTTTCTGGGACAGTCAATCTTTAGGGGAAGAGACACTTCGTTGTTACCCCCCACCGGAGTCCCCAGTGGTTTTGAACAGTTGACCATGCAGTGGACAGCCCAACACGTCACCACTACCAATGCCGACACCCCAGGAAGGGTGGAGCCACAGCTGCAGGTCCCCCCAACAGACCTGCCTCCCTCTGACTCCTGAGGTCCTGGGCAAGCTCCGACAAACTGCCAGTGTAACTGATGACTGCAGGTGTGGTTGCTGGTTGACCCCAACTCCTGGCCACCCCACATGCCCAGGAACTGCCCCACAGAGCCAAGGCCGGTGGATACATTCTGAACTAGGGAGAGTTCTTCCCAGAGGCCTACCCCCGACCCCCCGGCCAGGGCCAAGTCCCTTCCCACACTCCCTGAGGGACAGATGGACACAGCCCCAACTTCATTCCACCTGGACTCCAAGACAGGACTCCTGCATGGCCCTTCATGTGGACTGGAGTGTGTGTCCCCCAACTAGAGGGGGCTTCAAAAGGTCTGCGGTGAAATGGAACCCCAAGAAAACGTAACTGGTCCACAGACATCGTGAAAGCCCGCTCTGCCCTGTTGGAGAGCTGACGCCTGTAGGAGTGGGTGGATCCCATTTGGGAAGAAAGCTTCCTGTGTTTTGCTCATGGGGCTGTCTCTGTGTGCGGGTGGGTCCTCCGCCCGATCACTTCTGAACGAGGCAGAAGCCAGGCGTCAGACAGAGCAGACAGACAAGAGACCTAGAAGACGGGCAGCCAGGATGGACCTTGGAACCAGGGTGATGAGGCTGCCCCTCACCTGCTGGGGACACGTTAGGAGCCCGGGTGGCGTAGCGGGCTACGCTTTGAGCAGCTCACCTCCAGGTCAGCAGTTCGAAGCCACCAGTTGCACCTTGGGAGAAAGACAAGGCTTTCTACTCCCTAACAAGTTCTAGTCTTGGAAATCCACAGGGCACGTCTACCCTGCCCTACGGGGTCGCCAGGAGTCAGGGTCAACTTGATGACAGTGAGGGAGGGTTTGGTGACACGCTGTCAGGAGAAACCAGTCCCCGGGGAAGGACAGACATTGTGCTTGGTTAAGTGGAGCTGCAGCTAGAAAGAGGCCGCCCTTCAGAGAGCTGGATTGGCACCGTGGCTGCAACATTGGGCTCCGACACACCAGCACTCGTGAGGGCGCTGCAGGACCGGGTGGTGTTTGTTCCGTTGTACATCGGGTCACTACGGGTCAGAACCGACCCAGTGCCACATGACAGCAGCAACAGATACAGGGACCAGCAAGGACACACGGGAAGACAATGCCACCCGGAGGCCACCGAGGCACAGAGCAGAAAGAGGCAAGGACCTTCCCCCAGGCTGGTGCCCTGAATTGGGACTTCTAGCCTCCTGAACTGTGAGGAAATCCATTGCTGTTTGTGAAAGGCGCCCCTTGTGATATCTTTTACTGCAGCCCTGAGGAACTCGGCCAGCTTCTTCCCCATCCTCACCCTGCACTCTGCCAGACCACACACACACACACACACACACACACACACACACACACACACACACACAGACATAGCCCCTGCTCTTCCAAACCGCTCAAGGGTCACCTCTTGCAGGCAGCCTTCCTGGAACCACCAACACCCCCTCCCATTGAGTCACTGCTAACCCATAGTGACCTGATAGGACAGGGTTAAACTCCCTTGTGGGTTTCTGAAACCAGAACCCTTTACAGGGAGGAGAAAGCCCTGTCTCTTGTGAGTAACTCGTGGTTTTGAACTGCTGGCCTTGCGGCGAGCAGCCCAGTGAATAACCAGCCACTACGCCACCTGGACACAACACAACCAGGCCCCTCAAAGCCCGGGCCCCCCTCCCCCTGTTCTCCACCAGATGTCCCTCTCCTCGGGGGAGGGCATCTCACACGGACTGCTCTCACAGGAGGTGGAGATAAGGGCAGGCCCCATTTTCCAAAACGTAGCGCCTCCTGTGCGAAAGAGCCAGGTTCGACTCCAGCCAGCCACCCCAGGCCCCGCCACCCCAGTCTTGCCAGGGAGGTTTGTGTGCCGCCACGATGCTCCCTGGGTTTCTGAGCAGCTGCCGGACTAGGAAGACAGGCCTGACGTTCTGCTTCCCCAGGTCAGACCAACAGAAACCCTACGGGCTGCCAAGGCCTGATTCGGTCGGGCCTGGGGGCCCCGACGCATCCGGATCGGCAGCAAACAACCACAGCAGACATCAGGCTAGCCTAAACAGCCCTCCCACCTGCGAACTAGCAGTCACTCAACTCCCTGACTGCCGAGCACCGCATCCACGTCCACACGCCTGCAGAGACGGCACCAGGCTTGCCTGCCTTTAAACTCTCACAGGGGCTGTTTGCTGCCAATCAGGGGCTTCTTAGGAAAAACCCCAACCACGGTGCAGCCACGTGGCACTTACATCATCTCCTGTCCACTTGAGCAAAGGGGTGGAGTCTAGCCTGTCCATCAGGTCATAGCCAATGAGGCCTCTGTGTGGGCATGGCCTTCTCCTGAGGATTCTGGGAATTCCCGTCTTCCTCCGAGTAGGTGGGACACACACTCTCTGTGCTACACATTCTTGTTGACAAGCCATGTGGAGCTACGCTGATGGAGCCAGAGCCCTGGAGCTGGAGGAGCCACGTGGAGAGTCCTGCCAGCACTGAGATGCTTCCACTGCCACTGGATCCACAAGACTTTCCACCCACTGGCCTGTGATCTTCCTGCACCTGGTGTCATTGCATGACTGCGTGAATCTCAAGAGGAATGTATGGACTCGTATCAGACATATGAGCTAATATCAGACTTACGGACTTGACCTGGGTTCTTTGATATCAACTTCTCTCTGACACATATATGAGTGTCAATGAACTTGTTTCTCTGGTCTACCCGGACTGACACAAGCCACAAGGAACCATAAGCCCCCTTGTCAATGGCTGCGGGGAACCCCGAGTTCCACCTGTCCTGGAATATGTGTTTAAGACTCGATTTGCATAGGAGCCCCAGGGGCGTGGTGGGTTCCTGTTGGGCTGCTAACCACAAGACCAGCAGTTCGAACCAACAGCAGCTCTGCAAGAGAAAGACAAGGCTTTCTGCTCCGATAAAGATTCACAGCCTCAGAAACCCCCCGAGGCAGTCCTCCTGGGGCCTATGGGGCTGCAAGGCGTGGGAATCAATTCCGTGGCAGGGGAAGGCAGGGGCATTCGATTGGAGCCGCGTCCAGTTCTTTTCTCTGCCAAAGGATAAGCCCTGAAGGCTCAGTGGATTGAGTATGGGGCCACCAACCAGGTCAGTGTTCGGCCACGCTAGATGACAACAGGGCACTTCCACACGTCCCACAGGGCCTCTGAGAGATGGAATCAACTCAACATAACAGGGAGTTTCGTGATGATCTGGGGCCCCTTCTCTGACTCCAAACCAAATGTCAAACCTACTGCCGTGGAAAGGAGCCCTGTGGTGGCGTGGTTACACGTGGGCTGAGATCCGCACGGTCAGCAGTTCAAAACCACCCAGAGTGGGCTTTCGGCTCCCGTCTCAGAAACCCACAGGGGTCCCGTGAGTCAGCATCAACTCGAGGGCGGCCAGTCTGGTTTGGGTTGTGGCCTGATGGAGGGTGGCCCCGCGTGGTCCAGAGCGGAACCGCCCCTTGGGGTCTTCTGCGCTCCTTTTTGCAAAGGAACCCTGGTGGCACACAGGATCAAGCGCTTGGCCATTGGAGGGTGGAAGCCGCGAGGCAGGAGGAAGCCCCAGCGGTCAGCTCCCATCACAAAGATCACAGGCCCGGCCACCCCAGGGAGCAGTCCCACCCTATCCCAAGGGACCGGCACGTGGCCGTGGGTGTTCACGGACACTTACCACGGCGCATTTCTGAAAAGTGACTCCACTCCCAGCAAGACCTGGGCCTTCTCTTGAGAGGAGCCCGTCCTGCAATAGAAGCAGACGAGGTGAGGAACAGACATCCACCCCCCCCCCCCGCCCCACACGCGTGCTGAACTGAAGCGCAGTGAGAGCAGGAAGCAGGCTGGCATCACCCCAGAACTGTTTTGCTCTTGGTTTGTAAGGAGAGCAGAAACGAGTGGTCTGTTTTAAACACCGTCACGGGGCGCACGGGCGAGGGCGCAGGCCTGGCACATGCGAGACACTTAGGAAGTGTTCGCTGCCACGGTGAGCAGAAGAAGCCCCGGTGGAACAGTGGGCTGGGAACCCGGCCACTCACCCAGAAGGGGGGTGGTCTGAGTCCACCAGCCGCCTCGGGGAGAGCGCTGAGGCGGTCTGCTGTGTGGAATTGTGCAGCCTCCATAGGCCTCCCAAGCAGCCCTGTGGGGTCGCGATGGGTCGGACCGACTCAGCGGCAATGGGTTTGGAAGTTGCTAGGATGGCGGCCATTGTTTTTTAAAAGCCGGGACCAGAACAGGTGTGCCTAAAGCAGGGCCTTGAGCCTCACTTTCAAACCACTGGATGGAGCAGCCTGGTGCTCAGATCCAAGCATTCTATTCATCCAATACTCACCTATTCATTTTCTCAACGTCCAACTTCTATTCTGTAAGTTCAATAATCTTTAAAGCAGCGGCTCTCAACTTGTGGGTCGCGACCCCTCAAGGAGGTCAGATGACCCTCTCACGGGGGTCGCCTGATTCATAACAGTAGCAAAATGACAGTGATGAAGTAGCACAGAAAATAATTGTATGGTTGGGGGGTCACCACAACGTGAGGAACTGTATGAAAGGGCCGCAGCATGAGGGAGGTGGAGAACCACTGCTCTGTGGGGTTACAAAGGAAGGATGCCTTCCTGAGGACTAAGCTGCGCCTGACCCACGCCACGGCGTTCTCCATTGTCTCGTGTGCATGTGCCGGTGGACACCGAGTAAGGAAGACCGAAGAAGACTAGATGCATTTGATCATGGTTCTGGAGGAGAATATTGAAAGTAGTGCTAAAAAAGGGGGGGAGGGAAACTGCTAAAAAGACAAACTGAGCTGTCTTGGAAGACATACGGCCAGAGTGCTCCTTAGAGGCAAGGATGGAGAGACTGCCTCACATGTTTTGGCTGTGTTGTCAGGAGAGACCAGTCCCTGGGGAAGGACATCATGCTTGCTACAGCGGAGGGGCAGTGGGAGAGAGGAGGATCCTCAAGGAGATGGACAGACGCCGTGGCTACAGCAGGGGGCTCAGGCAGACAATGGTTAGGACAGCGCAGGACTGGGCAGTGCATGGGGGTCACTTCTGTTGTGCACGGGGGTCGCTGGGGGTCAGAGCCGACCCAATGGGACCCGACAATTCATCCAAGGATGGCATGTGGTGTAGACAAAATAGCACTGTGAAACAGCATGTGGACTCACTCCCAAACAACTCACTGCCATCGAGTCGATTCCACGCAAAGCCACCCCATAGGACAGAGTAGAACTGACCTAGCGGGTTTCATGTCGATAGACCGTCACAGGGGCAGACAGCCTCAGCTTTCTCCCATGCCGCCACGGATGGGTTTACACCACCGGCCAAACCACGAGCCACGGAACACGCGACCCTGCACGCTTGACCCGTCGCCCACCGAGCTACCCTCTCTCTGAGGGTCCAGACGCGGCTAACTCACCAGGCGGGCTGTTGTAGAAGACTCCCTGTTGAACAAGGTCTTCTTAGTCCACGAAGGCATCAAAGCCAGGAGGGAGTGCGTCCAGGGGCCACCTGAGGCTGCAGAAGTCAAAAGCAGGTTCAAGTGCTCAGAGTTCCCACTGGGTTTCCTCCAGGCGGAGTCCCCAGTGCCACCAGCGGAGAACAGGGGTGAGACAAGGCGATGTGGTGCAGTGGTCAGCTCCGCAGGCAGCCACGCCACGTGGGGGTGGCGAGTGGAAACTGCGTGCCGGAGAATTGAATGCCACACTGTCTCTTTGTCATACCAACAAGGGGGACCCCAAGCATAAGGAGAGCAGACCCCAGGGTGGCCTCCTTAGCGAAGCCTCCTGAACCAACAGGAAAGGGTTTCAGAGAGTCCCGGTTCAAATCCCGGCTCTGCCGCTGACCAGGTCAGCACCCTTGCTAAGCCTGCTTTCGTAACTGTCACGTGGGGAGTGGCCTCACCCCACTGCCTCTTTCTGAGGGTTCCGTGAAGTTAAACGTGTAAAGTGCTAAGCACCTCTTAGGACAGGCGCTTTGCAAGGTCAAAGGATCAGACCCACAGATGCTGCAGGGAAGAAAGAGAGAGTTATTTGTTCCTAAAGATTCACTTTCTATAAGAATCCAAAAACCAAACTCACTGCCATCGGGTGGATGCCGACTCCCACGGACCCCGTAAGACAGAGCAGAGCCGCCCCCTGAGAGGTGCTGAGACTGTCACTCTTGACGCCTCATCGTTCGACCTTGGACCAGCGGGTGCTTCCACCTGCCGACCCTGCAGCTGTCGGTCCGACGCCTGGCCCTCCCGAAACCAAAAGCAAGCTACATACACAGAAGAAGAGACCATGCGAGTGAACAGGGAGACTTAGCCTTGGGAACGCTCCAACCCTACCCAAAGCGATCTAAAGATATAATGCCATCCTGATCCAGAATCCAGCGCCCTCTGTCATTCATGAACGAGGAGAAGAGACCCCCGCTGGGGAATGGATGACTAGAGACAAAGAGCCGCCAGGGAAGCCTCCCACTTCCCCACCTGAAAACCCACCGCCTCAGACAGAACCAGCAGGCACAACAGCCTGGCGCTGGTCCAACCTATCTTAAACGGATTGGTTTTCTAACCCTGGGTCTTTTCACATTCCAGGACAGCGTTTTACTTTGTCTCCTCAAGCTGCCCTTTGGAATGTTCTGCCCAGCTCTGTGACTCCCTCCTTTCTCCCATCTCTCTTAGCGACTCTACGGGGGAGAGCAAGGTGCAGAGTCTCTGCTGGCATCCAATTCGATCATCTCTTCCCTCCCCGTCTTTTCCGTGGGCCTTTTGTTTTCCTCGTGCATGATGTTCTGGACGCCATCGTCCGTGGTCAATGCAGCACATCTTTTCTTGAGGTGTCCTCTCAATTCAGGTGGGAGATATGAAAGGCCCTGTTGGGGCTCTTGAGGACTTTTAATAATGTTCGTCAACTCCAGCTTGAACTAGCATATGAGCAGTTGACGACCTCTTCCCCGTCAGCCTTGAGAGGGCGGTTCTTCTTCACTTGGGGGTTTGAGTGCCTTCCAGCCTGACGGCCCCCCTCATCAGACTCCCCCCGACAGGGTCCCACGGCTGCCCAGGACCATGCCAGGATCCGACCGTGTTCCGCTGCCATCCCTAAGGTTGTCAGTGGCCAACTCCTCCAAAGTGGACAGACCCTTCCTGCTCGGTGGTCTGTCCTTAGTCTGGCCGCTCTGCCGAAACCTGTTCATCTTGGGTGACCCTGCTGACGTCTGAAATACCAGTGACAGAGCTGCCAGCAGCCCAGCAGCTCGCAAGCCACCGCGGTCTGACAGACTGACAGACAAGCGGCGCAGAAAAGACTCAGACATAAGCAAACACCGTGGATGAACAAGTCGCTGGGCCTCCTGGGAGCCAGGACCAGGGCTTCCAGGAACAGCAAGGTCAACTGGCACAACGTGATTTCCAAGGACAACGTCCTACGTCTTCCCTGGGTGAGCAGGGACGAGGGTCTCAAAAGCTCGTGAGCAGCTCCCTCAGAGCACAACTGTGGGTCTCTCCCCGTCCGGAGGAATTAAGAGCGACGAAAACTGGACCCCCTCACTCCCTGCCGGCCAGTCAGTACTGACTCATAGCGGCCCCCCGTGGGTTTCCAAGACACTCACTGTGGACGGGAGCAGAAAGCCCAGTCTTGCTCCCACAGAGCTGCTGGTGGTTTCAAACTACCCACCATGTGGATCACAGCCCAATGTGGAACCACTGCACTACAAGGGCTCAAAGTCCAAAGGACGAAGGGGCCACACATACGTGGGTAAATCCAGGCCTGAACCAGACAGAGCCCGGCTACCGCTGCCGCCTGCTCTGAGCAGGACCGCATTAGAAGGGCCTGGAGCAAGTGGGAGGGAGATCAATGTGGGGCCCAACCAAAGTCCTAAGAAGCCAGGTTTACTGGTCAGCTAGAGACCGGAGGGGGCCGAGACTATGGCCTGGAGTTCCCCTTCAGATCTGGAACGGAGCTCCCAGCTGTTGGAATCACCGGCCATTGACAGTCAGAAGGGCAGTGTTTGCCCAAGGACTGAGGGTGAGCCAAGAAGAGAGGAAGGAAGCAGGAGACCGAGCGAGGACATGGGACACACGCTGGTCAACGAGAGACTGGAACGGGAGGAGCGGATACAAAACACGTATGAATTGTTGGATGGGAAACTGATGATCTGCTCGATCAACCTTCGCTTACATCACAACTACAAAGTAAAAAACAAAACAACCCAACATCTCAAATGGAACGCTCTCTTATTCAAAGCCCATCATAGGGCCGGGCCCAGAGGGGTCAGGGGTCCATCCCCCTGCGCATCGAGTCGCCATGAGACCCGGGTGACCCCATGGCAGCCACCAGCAAACCACACACAGATTCAGTGTTTCCTTGAGCAGATTCCATCAGGGAGACTGAGTCCACCCTCCTTAGCCTAAGCTCTGCTCTGTGGCCCTGAGGTCACAGGCAAAGCATCACATGACCCCGGTGCTAGAAGGTCGGGGCTGGGTCTCTTGACCCACATCAGCGAGGCAGCAGAGGTGGGGGACCACGGTGAAGTCTTCAGGGTTCCTGGTCTCCTTCAAGGGCAGAACCAGGAAAACTCTACCAAAGCTAAACTCACCCGGAGAATCAAAAGGAGACCTCTCTTCATCCGGCCAACGCATCTGGGATGAACCCTAAAAAAAAGAGGAAGAATGAAAAAGGGGGGACTAAATCACTCAATACCTGAAGGACAATCATGGGGAAATGGAAGCCATTGTCAGAAATGGCTGTCACTGAGATTAGTATCAGTAATTAGTCTTCAAGGGCAGGTAGTCCCCGATTTTGAGTACAATGCACTCAAAAACAAACTGCCCTACAACCGTCTGCTTGGCTTTGTTGGGGCGGGGGCAGGGGAGTCTGCCTTACGGTAAGTGTATGGTGGAGCAGCAGCTAATGCTAACCAAGAGGGCAGTGGTTTGAGCCCACCGGCCGCTCTCGAGAGATGCAGCAGTAAACTTCCACAGAGATTTACAGCCCTGGAAACCCGGCGGGCCAACGCTACTCCGTCCTGTGGGCCCACCCCACGTTGAAAATTGACCGCACAGTTTTACTCATGCTGACGTACCAAACTGTGGGGCACAGATCCATATTGTTTCACCCCATTAGAGATTCTGTGTTCATTTGGGTACTTTAGAGAAACAAATCCACATCAACTTATGTATAAGAGAGAGTTTTATATAAAGGGTAAGTGTGCTTCAAGAAAACATCCCAACCCAGTGCTGCCCAAGCCCACAAGTCCAACATTAACCCATTAACCTATATGTCTGACACCAGTCCACAAAGTCCTCCTGCATCTCACAAAACACACACTATGATGCCGACTGCAGGAGGAAAGCCGAGTCAGTGAGCATGTAAGCATCTCAGCGCTGGCAGGGGTCTCCACACGGCTGCTCCAGCACCCAGGGCTGCATTGGGTAGGTCCATGTGGCTTCTCCTTGGGGATGTCTTGCAGGAAGTGAGCCTTTCTAGCTGAAGCAGGGAACTGGCTAAGGCAGCTGCACCCTGGTGCGACCATCACAAAGCAAGAGACTGGAGAACTAGAAAGACGAGGCTCACCAAGCCATTTATTCCTCTGCCCTTCAATTAACCCCACTTGTGTTTATCGGGCAGGTTGGCACAATAAACTAACTCAGATTCTGTCTGTAGGTCTGGCTGGCATCTATTTCTCTCCCAAACCCCCTCCCCAGCACCTTCCTACAGAACCCACTGTGTCCGTCCATCTCGTCGGGGGCCTTCCTCTTTTGCGCTGGCCCTCCACTTGACCAAGCACGATGTCCTTCTCCAGGGACGGGTCTCTGCACACAACATGGCCAAAGCACAGGAGACAAAGTCTTGCCATCCTTGCCTCTACGGAGCCCTCTGGCCGTACTTCATCAAGACAGGTTGGTTTGTCCTTCCAGCAGTCCCTGGTACTTGGCAATATTCTTCTCCAGCACCACCGTTCAAATGCATCCATTCTTCCATGGTCTCCCGTACTCAACGTCCAACCTTCACACGCACAGGAGGGGCCTGGCAGTCCCATGGCTTGGGTCAGGTGCACCTTATCCTCGGAGCTGCATGCAGCAATGGGCTCAAACAGAACAATTGTGCGACTGGCCCAGAACCATGTTCCCTTCCGTTAACCACAGGATGGCCATGAGTCAGACCCCACTTGCAAGCACTGACAAGAATAACAGGGTCCAGCGGACCTGTTTTCCTGTCATAACCCTGACAGTCACCAAGGTAACCATGGGTCTGTAGTGTGAACAGTTTCCCAAGCACCCAGGGGGCAGGGTAAACACAAACTTGCAGGCGTTTGGTGAAGTAAGGTTAGGAATTAAGCACAAGTTAAGTGGCGGCGCTCTTGCTCAAGGTTCGGCGCTGGCTAGCCTGGGTCTGAGTCGGAATCCACACGGACAGCTGGTGGTTAGCACCCGGCGCGTTAGCTTGCCGCCTGGGGAGAATACTTCCACCACTCAGCCACGTCCCACCCCACCCTTTGGGGGGAGATCAGTGGTGGTCCCCGAGTTCCTGATGAGAGCAGGGGCGCAGGACTGGCACCAGCCCGAGAGCTGGCTGTAGAGCGGGGGAGGGGGGGGGATCCCCAGGAGCGGGGCGGAGTCCAGGACCAGCGCAGCCGCTAGGCCCAAGGGACCCCCCCCACTGCTCCCCAAAGTTGGCGGCTCCAAACGGGGAGCGCCTCTGCCCGCTCCTTTCGAACTCTGCCCAGCCCGAAGGGGTCCTCCCCTTCTGCCGTGAGTGTAGATGGAGCCAGGCGGCCGGCTCAGACCTGGGGCCGCGTCCGGCGCATCCCAAACTACCTGGGCTCTTACCTGCGAAGTCCGCTGAGGCCTCGCTCCATCTAGCCTCAGTGGCACCCCCAGGCCGATGCCGGCCCCAGGAGCCGCGGGGACTCCGGGGCGCGGCTGTGGCTGTGCGTCCCGGGGACGCCGGAGGGGGCCCGAGTCCGCAGGCAATGCTAAGGCCACAGCCAGGACACCCCCGGTCAGCACCCAGGGGGCGCCCGCGGGGCCCATCGCCCCCGGGACAAGGGAGGTCCCTAAGTAGCCGGCGCTGCAGAGTGGCGGGCGCTTCCGGACCCCAGGCCCGCCCCGCCACTGAGCATGCTCAGTGCGCGCAGCTGCCCAAAGTTTGCTGGAATCACCCCGGCTGCTGAGACTGTGGGCGGGCCGGCGGGTGGGGCGCGGCTGGCGGGGCCATCAGGCCCGGTCACTCCCAGTCCTAGTGCTTTCTCCGATTCCAGAGGCCCTGGATGGGGCGCAAGTTCTCCTGTTAGCTAAAGGGTTGTCCAACCCAGTCCAGTCCTCCCAGATGCACGTTGGAAGAAAGGCCTGGCGATCTGCTTGCAGAAGTCAGCCAATGGAACCCCCGGCCGAGTCCAGTTCCCGTCCAACACACTCCCTTGGGGACTCCGTTAGTTGACGTCAACCGATGTCAACTAGCTTCCGGTTCCAGAACCTGCTGCTAACCCTGCCGGGTTCTTAGGTCGCCTGTCCAGGCAGTATGTCCTGCAATTGTACGCACACAGGGTGGATACAAGTTAGAACCGGCTTCATAGCGCCTACTAAAATCAAAATCCTCGCCACTAGACCAAGGGACGACATCATGACAAACGGAGAAGAGTTTGAAGCGGTCAAGGATTTTTGTCTCGCTTCTATCCACGTCGAATGCTACGGAAACAGCGGTGAGGAGAGCCATCCGGTGCACAGAGCCTCTTTAAAGTGTTGAAACGCCAGGGTGTTCCTTTAAAGTCCGGACCCACGCCACGGTGTTTGCAATCACCTCCAATGCCTGTGGGAGTCGGACGAGGAAGGATGGATAGATGCGTTTGAATGACGGTGCTGGAGAGGGATACTGGAAGTACCACGGGCCGCTAAAAGGACACACGGGGCTGTCTCCAAGGCAGTACAGCGAGGAGGCTCCTCGGAGGCAAGGAAAGGGAGACTTCGACTCAGGTCCTTTGGGCATGTTGTCAGGAAAGACTAGTCCCCAGAAAAAGGAGATCAACAGTCACCACTACCTACTACCACTGAGTCTATTCTGGGTCTTCTCCAGTCAATGGGATACAGCATGGAACGGCCTCTGTGGGTTTCCGAGGCTACAGCTCTTTACAGGAACAAAAAGCCTCATCCTACTTCCAAGGGCCATCTGGTAGATTTGAACAGCTAACCAGCAGCTCCCCAAGTCACTCTGCCACCGGAGTGCCTTCACAACCAGACGCCTCTAGAAAGGGACCCCCGGGTGTCACACCGCTTGGTCACTCGGCTGATGACTGCAAGGCCGCCGGTTCAAACCCACCAGCTACGCCGAGGGAGAAAGCAATGTGACACCCCATGTGCAAATAAAGATGACGGCCTATCGCGCCTGGGGTCCTCAAGGCTCGTCTACAAACAAGCCGCCAACCCGCCAAACGACAACCAAGTCCACAAGGAAGAAGCCTGTGTGAGCCAAGGATTGTAAACAATAAAATCCGAGACTAGAGGAGCTATTGGAACACCCAGTTTGCAGAAAGCTGTGGATGACATTGAAAGCCCCAAATCCATTGCAGGGTCCCCACTTGGATGAAGCCTCCAGGGAGGTCCCCCCCATCATTGACCAGGGTGTAAATAGCAGCGCTGTCAGAGAGAATGTATTGGAACGTGGGACATGCAGATGGAAATTAGCACCTTATCGAGTGTTCTCTCTTTTGACTCGTTCTAAATTTGTTCTAGTTTGGATTAGTTCCTGTTATCTATCGAGCTGAGGGTTTTTCTGTTTCATTTTTTCATTGTTTTGGGGGGCTTTGTTTTTACTTTTTTTGCTTTTTATTTTATGAAATCCCAGATGGGTAAATCTGCAGCGAGACAGCAACTGGATTAATAGTTTCTTGCGGTTCTGGCAGAGGAGGTTGGGGGGAAATGGGGAGCTGATAACAATAAGTATAAGAAATAAGGAAATGTTATAAATTTGATTGAAGTGATGATTGCACAACTCTTTTAATATGTTTAAACTGTATGAATTATGTGTCAATAAAACTGCTAAAATTAAAATATAAAAAAGATCACAGCCTTGGAAATGCTAGCAGGCAGGTCTGTTCTGTACTCTAGGTCCACCTGGAGTTGGGATGGAGCTAGTGGTGACGGACAGTAGAAAGATGGGTCCTAGGATGGCTGCTGTGGGCTGAATTGTGTCCCCTCTAATACCATGTGTTGGAATTCTAACCCACACACTTGTGGATTTCAAGGATGCTACAGGACCAGGCAGTGTCATTCTGTCCAACCTAGGTCACTGTGAGACGAATGGTCCACGGCACCCAGCAAGAACCCCCACCCCCCAGCTCTCTGATACGGAGGAACGGGAAGAGCGTGTGTGCAGACAAATTCTTTATTTGCATATTTAAGAAGCCTGAGAGGTCAGAGTTCTGGGTGGAGGAAGGGCTTCACACTTATGCGTTAGAGATGAATCTCAATCACATTCTCATAATTAATATTAATCCCCACGATATCCTCCCATAATAGTGCTCCCTTAAAAGCACATGGTTGATTGCTATCTGGCCGGCAGCTTTATCTACAGGGGCAGACGTGTTGCTATTGCTCTCCCTGCTCAGGGGACAGTCACCACCCCTTACCTGCCCCCAGTACTGGTGGTAGGGTACTCCCTCCAATGACTTCAGGGACCTCTAGGGTCAGGGGACCCTTTGTACCACTTGGTTACCTGTGTGGTTACCTGTGATTAGGGGAGGCTTGCATGCCCAAGGCTATATAAGTTGATGTTGAGAATACATTCTCTCTCTCCTGCCAGACCTGGTTCCTCATGCCATGACGGAGGTGAGCACCCCAAAACTTTTGTCTGTCTCTTAATTTCTTCCCTTCAATTACACAACCGCCCCTTAAGACCCATCCAGACTTGGAGCTGGATCCCACCCCCACCCCCACCCCCAGCCAGGTGAGAAAAAGGAGGGCAGTCAGAGTCTTTGGGCCAATAAGAGACTGGCCCCGGTCAGCCAGATGCTCCAGGCTGGGGTTGGCCAGTGCTTACGCCTACCATTACGCTAACTAGAACCTCCCTCGGGAGGAGGGGCTGATAAGAGGACCCACTGACCCACGGTGGGAGAAGGAGGAGGCTTTCTACTCCTGTCGAGATTCACAGGCTCTGAAACCCACCAGGGCAGTTCCACCCTGTCCTACAGGGTTGATACAGATTTGAGGAAAGTGAATTTGGTTTTCTGAGTTGGCCCCATGGCAGAGGAGCCCTGGCTGGTGCTTTCCGATACATTTTGGACTGCCAACCACAAGGTCAGCAGTTCAAAGCCGCCAGCCACGGGGTGGGAGAAGAATCCAGTAGGGGTCAGATGGACTCCGGGGGCCGTAAGACCCACCCCAGGGCACTCCTAGGGCATCAAGGAGATCACAAGGCAAACTGATGGGCAGCAAGTAAGCACTGAGCCCTGGCTGCAGTCACCAGCCGCTCCCCAGGAGAGAGATGGGGCTTTCTACTCCTGCAAAGAGATCCACAGGGGCCGGTCTACCCTGTCCCATAGGGTCACTGTGAGTCATCATCAACTCTATGATAGTGTGCTAAGCTTTTTTTTTTATTTTAAGCACTAAGCATGCCATCCTTACATCATTCTTCTGAAGCCAGAAATGTGCGACGTGCAAAAAAGAGCCGTTTGTTGGGTGCTGTGGGCGCGGTACTGACTCACAGAGTTAAACACGGTGCCACGTCTGCACAACGGTGCCGGTGCCTGAGCCGTGCGATGCAGCCACTGTGCCCACCCATGGCGGCAAGAGCCTTCCTGGTGTTCCCTGCCCCTCCACTTTACCACGCATGATGCCCTTCTCCAGGGACTGGTCTGTCTGACAGCATGTCCCAGGTACTTGAGACCAAGTCTTGCCACCCTTGCCTGGAAGGAGCCCTGGGCTGTGTCTTCACCCCAGACAGATGTGTTTCTTTTGACCATCCGTGGTACGGTCAAGTCCTTTGCACCGCGATTCAAATGCATCGATTCTTCTTTGGCCTTCCCTGTCCCTTTGCCCAGCTTTGGGCCAGCTCTCGAGACGCTGCCTGGGCCGGGCCCCCCTTGGGCCTCTCAGTGGCATCTGGGCTGTTGGAGATCTGTTTGGGGAGAGAGAGGCCTCCCCAAACGAGCCCTGGCGGGCCTGGCCGGGCATGCTCAGTGCGGTGGGGCAGGGGCAGGGCAGGGGGCCCAAGTAGGGGCGGCCCAGGCTCCTCCCTCACCCCGCAGCAGCGGAAGGCGAGGCGGCGGCGGGAAGGCCTGGCCCCGCGCCCCTGCTCCGGGTGCCCCATGGCCGGGGCGGCTTGCGGGGCGGACGCGCGGCTGCTGCTGGGCCGGGAGGCCGTGCGCCCCGCGCCCGCGCTGCTGGTCCCCGCGCTGCTGCTGGGCGCCGCGCTCGGCCTCTGCTGCGGCCTGGGGCTCGCTGGCCGCGCCGGCCGCCCGAGGCCCAGGCTCCAGGTGGGTCCGGGGGGCCGCGCAGGGCGGGAGAGCGGGCCTGGGGAGCGCCTGCACCCCTGGACCGGTGGGATTTCCGAGGGAGGCGGTCCGCCGCGTGACCAGAGGACAGTGACCCGGGCTCCCTCCCAGGCGATCGACCGGCGATTTCAGGGTATTGGGCTGCGTGCTCGTTCCCGGGCAGTGACCAGTGCTCCTAGTGAGCCTAGGGGCCAGTCTAGAGCTGCCCGCTAAGAGTTTCCAAGACGGCCGTGTGTTTCAGAAAGTTGTGTACTTGTTCCTGTGGGGTGCGAGTTTGCAGAGCAAATCCGAGTCCCGCTCCACAGACACTGCGTTCTGTTTCTGTCTTTCACTGCAATTCCCTCCCAGAAAGCAAGGCCCGTGGGAACCTTGGAAGGAAATTCAAAAGCATAAAGCCGACCAGGGAGAGGGGGGAAGGGAGACAGCGGTGTGGATGAAATTAATGATAATTTATCAACGGGTCACCAGGGGAGGGGGTCAAAAGAGGAGCTGACACTGAGGGTTCTAGTAGAATGTAAATGTTTAGAAATAACGATGGCAACATATGCACAAATATGCTCAATACAGTGGATGTATGAATTGTTATAAGAGCTGTAAGAGCCCCCAATAAATGTTCTTTAAAAAATAAAATAAAATGAACAGGCATGCTGGTCCGGTGCAAACTGGTGGACCGCCCCCTCCCCTCTGGAGTCTCTGGGCTGAATCTGAACCCAGGCCTGTGGCTTCACTCTCAGCCAGGCGTCAGACCAGCCTACAAGTGCCAGGAGAGCAAGGTGGAGGGGCCAGCCCGGTGGGAGCCCACCACGGGGCTTTCCTTCCATGGGCCCAACGGCTGACCTTTGGGTCAGTAGCCCAGTGCTTAATCGGTGGCACCACCAGAGAGCCAAGACAAGCCCCACTGGGCCTGAGGCTCCACGCCTGTAGCATTGCTCACAAAGAGCCTAGCTCGGCATGCGGCTTTAGCTCATCTGCCCTGGTGGTCCATTCCTGCTTCCATGTTGCCAGGTAGACCCGAGTCCTCTGGCCTAGCTGCCCCGTCTGCATTCAAGCATGCACGCATGCGCGCATTCAGTCCTACAGTCAATCACTGCTTCATATCCTGATATTGGGTGAACTCCCTGGACGCCCCTGCCCGCGTCCGCTTGTGAGTCACAGCCTCACCTTCCTGGCGAACACTGGGTTATCTATAACCCAGCCCGGTGAGTTCTGTAAAGGGGACCTGGCAGTACTGGCAGTGAAATTGTCACTCGGTGGCCGACCCTCAGTGATGGCTCACCACAGTTTACTGAGCCAGTGCCTACCTTTACCCATTTTACAGATGCGGAGACTGAGGCTCCGGCTGTGTATCTAAGCTCAGAGGCCATCCCCTTCTAGGTGCAGGGGTTCTGGCCAGGATGGGGCTGCCCAGGGAGGCCTGCTGGAGGAGATGTCAGGATGTGGGGGGGGAGGGGAGATGCTTCACAGTGGCTGAAATATGGCAGCATTCGATAAGTCATGGTCCATACCCACTGCTGTGCGAGGTGACTCGGATTCGTAGTGACCCTATAGGATAGAGTAGAGCTGCCCCCACAGAGCCCCCAAAGGCTGTGGGTCTTTATAGACGCAGACTACCTCATCTTTCTGGTGTGGAGCTGCAGGCGGGTTCGAAGCACCAAGCTTGTGACTGGCAATTACTGAGGCCATTTCTCACCCATACTTGGAGAGGCTGGGATTGGAGGCCCAGTCTGCCTGAACCCCAAAGCCAGCGCTCTGTTTATTCATCTGTTCCCTACTGACGTAGGCATTAGCGCTCCCACTTCACCTCTGGGTAAGCTGAGGCTTGTGGGGCTTAACCAGGGTGGCTGGGCTCTCAGCTGCTACCAGCAGGCTACACTGGTCCAGGCCGGGCCATGGGGACTCAGCCCAGGGTGGTTGCCCCTGAAGGGGCTCTGGTTTTCAGTTCGATGGCACTGGGTTTGCTTTTTCACTGATTGTTGGCAGCCTCAGAGACCGAAGGGGCCGTTCTATCCTGTCTTAGCTTAGAGGGCCCTGACGAGTCAGGGTAGACTCAGTGACAGTGAGTTTTGGTTTGCTTTGCTTTGGCTAACCTTTTTGGTATCAGAGTGGTTCTCGATGTTTGGAGGCAGGTGCCCTGCAGTCATGTCCTGCCCGTAGCGACCTGAAACACTGCCCGCTCCTCACCATGGCTCCGAGGTCTGAGCCCCTCGCTGCAGCCACTGTGTCAATCCGTCTTATCAAAGGCCTTCATCCTTTCCCCTGCCTCCTCTACTTTGCCGAACGTAATGTCCTTTCCCAGGGGCTGTTCTGGGACATGTCCCAAGTACATGAGACAGAGTCTCACCGTTCTTCCAAGACAGATCTGCTTGTCCTGTTTCTCACCAACACCACCGTTGAAATACATCATTTTTTTTCCTCCAGTCTTCCTTATTCCAACTTCCAATGCCTAGGAGGCGATTGGAACCTCCGGTGGATTGAGTCAGGCGTACCTGGGTCCTCAAAGGGTTCTTCAGCTCTCTGCGCTTTAGAGAGGCCCTGTGTGGCCGGTTGACCCGCTGCAGTGTGTCGTCTGACTCACGGCCGAGGCGTCCATGAGATGGCTGTGGAGCCAGGCAAGATGTTTAGTCGTTTCTCCGTTCATCGTGCTACGCATTGGTCCAGTGGTGAGGAGTTGGGTCTTTGGGACACTGAGTTGGGATCCATACTACTGGCTGCAACCTTTCATCCACCAAGGCGTCAAGCCCCCCTCACCTTCAGCGAGTGCGGTTGTGTCCTCTGCATAGCACAGGTGTGACCTCCTCCCATCCTGATGCCGCGACCTCCTTCATGTCATCCAGCTTCTCTGGTTCACTTTCCAGCATGCCGATGGAATGAAGACGGTGAGAGGGTACATCCCTGACGTGCACCTTTCCTAATTTTAAACCATGCAATATTCCTAATATGCCTTTGTCTGTTCACACAGCTGCCTTCTGATCCATGGGGAAGTTCTGCATCAGCGCATGGAGCGTTCTGGAGTTCCCATTCTTCCCAAGGTTGTGCCTAGGTCACTGTGGTGCACACAGCCCGGTGCCTCGGCATAGTCAATAAAGCCCAAGGAGACATCTTTCTGGGATTCTAGGCTGTGAGCCAGGATGATATCCCTTGTTCCACATCCTCATCTGAATCCAGCCTGGGATTTCTGGCAGCTCCCTTTCAATGTACTGCCGCAGCCTTGTAAGGATTGTCTTCAGCAAAATGTGTGTGCAGTGTCAGTGACCGCGTTCTCCAGTCTGAGCCTTCTGCTGGGTCACCTTTCTTTGGAAGGGGCATGGATAAGGCTCTCTGCCAGTCCGTTGGCCTGCCAGCTGTCTTCCACGTTTGCTGGCACAGACGAGTGGGTGCTGCCAGTGCTTCTGCAGCTGCTGAAACATTCCATCAGTGCCTGGAGCCTTCTTTTTGTAGTTTGAGCATCTTCCTCCAGCACCACTGGTCCTTGCTCATATGCCACCTCCCGCGATGCTGGAATGCTGGCACAGGGACCCTGTGTGTTCTTTTTCTTCTTCTTTGGATTCATCCTTGGGTTCTCAGGGGCCTTCAAGTGGCCCCCAACCACAGTTCTGTGTGACAGAGTAGAACAGGCCTGTCTCAGGGCGCCCTAAGGTGTCATCTTAGTGGAAACAGATGGCCAGGTCCTTGCCTCTGTTGGGCGTGAGTCTCAGACCCTTTCGATTGCAGTGGGCTCCTAACCACTGAGCCCCCAGGACTTTCTCATATTCCTAAATGCCTTGCTTACTTGGCTGACTTTTGTATGCGTGGCATTCAAGGCCACGACCTTGAACTTCCCACCATAGGGGCTGAGGGTTTCTCCTTTTCCGCCCCTCCTGCACTTACCACAAAACCAAACGCACTGCCATCGAGCCGATTCCAACCCATAGCGACCGTATAGTACATGGCAGAACTGTCCCTGTGGGTTTCCAGACAGTCGCCCTTGACGGGAATAGAGAGCCCGTCATCTTTCTCCTGAGGAGTGGCTGGTGGATTTGAACTGCTCACCTTGGGTCCAGCAGCCCAGTGCATCACTCGCCAGGGGTGAAACCAATAGTCCCTGTTTCTACCTTGAGGACCTTGTAAACACCATTCGCTGCAAGTCAAATATTGTCACATTTATCATTCTTTCTAATGCACCATTTTTTTCTCCCCTGGAGAGCTGCCCGAATCGGGAGGGGTTCTGTTTCATTCTGTTCGGGGGGGGGGGGTGTTGTTGGCTTGGCGTCCTCATTTTCAACTTCCCCTTCACCCGAGTTAATATGTGTCTACCCTCCTGTTAGTGACTTACTTTTCCTGCCCCTTCCACCATGGGAACCATCCAAGAATGGCTCTTTGCATGTGAAGACCTTTTAGAGTGTGGATCTCGTACAATATTTGTCCTGCTGTGATCGGCTAACTTACTCCGAGTCATGTCGTCTCGGTGCTTCGATGTGAGGAGGCCCTTTCCAGACCCACCCTTGTTCCTGCTGCAGGGGGTGTATGTGCCAACGTCCGTTGACGCATCTTCCCCAGATGGGCCATTGGAGTGTTTCCATCTGTTTGCTATTGTGGGTAGCGCTTCGATGGGCAGGGGTGTGCCTGTGCTTGTCCCTGTCACCGCCCTTGTTCCCCTAGGACGTACACCAAGTAGAGGGAGTGCTGAGTCATGTAGTATTTCTAGGAGCCCTGGTGGTGTAGTACTTACATGTTGGGCTGCTAACCCTGAGGGGTGCAGATCGAATCCACCAGTAGCTCCGTGGGTAAAAGACAAGACTTTCTACTCCTGTGAAGAGTTACAGGCTCAGAAACCCACAGGGGCAGCTCTACCCTGCCCTATAGGGTTCCTGTGAGCCAGAATCAACTCCATGGCAGTGAGTTTATAGTATTTCTGGGCCCAGCTTTGGGAAGAAGCACCATACTGCTTTCCACAGCGGCTGCACATCCCACAGCCTCCCCGACCGTGGAGATTAGGGTCCAGTCTCTCCACCGCCTTGCCAGCATTTGTTGCTTCCTGTTTCGTTTTGTTTTTTGTTTGTGTTTTTTTGCTATTCAGCCTGGGTTGAGATGGCATCTCACTGTTGCTTTGACTTGCATCTCTTGAAGGGCTAATGATCATGAGCCGCTTCTTCATCTGTCTGTGGGCCCACACGTGGCTTCTCGGATGGACCGTAGGTTCATGTCCTCAGCCCGTTGCTCAATTAGATTGTTTCTCATTGTCTGGTTGGGGTTACAGCTCAGCCCTTCATCTGATAGGTTATTGCCCAAAAAGAAAAACTTTCCCCCAGTCTCTGGGTTCTAGTTTACTCATTTAGTGAGATTTTCATACACGACAGCATCTCAATGAACAGTGGGTCTTTTTTGGTTTGTTTGTTTGTTTGCTTTTTTTTCATACATGATGTCTTGGATGTCATTCCATCATGGATCTGGTCTTCAGGCATTAGCGTTCAATACATCAATCCCGACTCTAAGGATGGTTTCTAAATCCAGGTCCCGTACACTCCATGTCATATTTTAGCTTTCATGGACTTGTTTTAATTTTCAACTTGCAAATATGGGAGCAATCCATATGTGTGCCCATTCCATGTTTGGTAATAACTGTTGAAAAACTATTGATATTCCTCCAATCAATATCAGAGGTGAGGTCCATAAACCTCTAGCAATCAAATCAGGCTTTGATGAATTGTCTCTGTCATCATAAGAGTCTACACACCTCACAATAGATAGCCGTGTATGATGTGAGCTTACACACTTACAATAGATAGCCGTGTATGATGTGAGTTTACACACTCACAGTAGATAGCCCTGTGTGATGTGAGTTTACACTCACAGTAGATAGCCCTGTGTGGTGTGAGTTTACACTCACAGTAGATAGCCCTGTGTGGTGTGAGTTTACACGCTCACAGTAGATAGCCCTGTGTGGTGTGAGTTTACACTCACAGTAGATAGCCCTGTGTGATGTGAGTTTACACTCACAGTAGATAGCCCTGTGTGGTGTGAGTTTACACTCACAGTAGATAGCCCTGTGTGGTGTGAGTTTACACTCACAGTAGATAGCCCTGTGTGGTGTGAGTTTACACTCACAGTAGATAGCCCTGTGTGGTGTGAGTTTACACTCACAGTAGATAGCCCTGTGTGATGTGAGTTTACACTCACAGTAGATAGCCCTGTGTGGTGTGAGTTTACACTCACAGTAGATAGCCCTGTGTGGTGTGAGTTTACACTCACAGTAGATAGCCCTGTGTGGTGTGAGTTTACACTCACAGTAGATAGCCCTGTGTGGTGTGAGTTTACACTCACAGTAGATAGCCCTGTGTGATGTGAGTTTACACTCACAGTAGCTAGCCCTGTGTGGTGTGAGTTTACACTCACAGTAGATAGCCCTGTGTGGTGTGAGTTTACACACTCGCAGTAGATAGCCCTGTGTGGTGTGAGTTTACACACTTGCAGTAGATAGCCCTGTGTGGTGTGAGTTTACACTCACAGTAGATAGCCCTGTGTGGTGTGAGTTTACACTCACAGTAGAAAGCCCTGTGTGGTGTGAGTTTACACTCACAGTACATAGCCCTGTGTGGTGTGAGTTTACACTCATAGTAGATAGCCCTATGTGATGTGAGTTTACACACTTGCAGTAGATAGCCCTGTGTGATGTGAGTTTACACTCACAGTAGATAGCCCTGTGTGGTGTGAGTTTACACTCACAGTAGATAGCCCTTTGTGATGTGAGTTTACACGCTCACAGTAGATAGCCCTGTGTGGTGTGAGTTTACACTCACAGTAGATAGCCCTGTGTGGTGTGAGTTTACACACTCACAGTAGATAGCCCTGTGTGGTGTGAGTTTACACACTCACAGTAGATAGCCCTGTGTGGTGTGAGTTTACACTCACAGTAAATAGCCCTGTGTGGTGTGAGTTTACACTCACAGTACATAGCCCTGTGTGGTGTGAGTTTACACTCACAGTAGATAGCCCTATGTGATGCGAGTTCACACACTTGCAGTAGATAGCCCTGTGTGATGTGAGTTTACACTCACAGTAGATAGCCCTGTGTGATGTGAGTTTACACTCACAGTAGATAGCCCTGTGTGATGTGAGTTTACACTCACAGTAGATAGCCCTGTGTGGTGTGAGTTTACACTCACAGTAGATAGCCCTTTGTGATGTGAGTTTACACGCTCACAGTAGATAGCCCTGTGTGGTGTGAGTTTACACTCACAGTAGATAGCCCTGTGTGGTGTGAGTTTACACACTCACAGTAGATAGCCCTGTGTGGTATGAGTTTACACTCACAGTAAATAGCCCTGTGTGGTGTGAGTTTGCACACTCACAGTAGATAGCCCTGTGTGATGTGAGTTTACACACTTGCAGTAGATAGCCCTGTGTGGTGTGAGTTTACACTCACAGTAGATAGCCCTGTGTGGTGTGAGTTTACACACTTGCAGTAGATAGCCCTGTGTGGTGTGAGTTTACACGCTCACAGTAGATAGCCCTGTGTGGTGTGAGTTTACACTCACAGTAGATAGCCCTGTGTGGTATGAGTTTACACTCACAGTAAATAGCCCTGTGTGGTGTGAGTTTGCACACTCACAGTAGATAGCCCTGTGTGGTGTGAGTTTACACTCACAGTAAATAGTTCTCCTCTTTGATCTGAGAATGCTTTGTTTTGCCTCTCTCCCTGTCCCCTCTGTGTCCCCCCCCCGCCCCTCCCCCGCTCTCTGAGTTGCTTGCTGCTCCAGGTGGCGCATGCAGGTCCCATTAGAGCTCCTCCTCACTGTGTTGCCATGGCTGGTTTGGGGACAGTAGATCATTGGCCTTTCTTCCTCAGCACCTCTGGGTGGACTCAAACAGCCGGCCCTTTGCTTGGTAGCTGAGCTCCTTAACCCTGCGCACTCACAACAGTAAGGAGAAGGACAATCCAAACACAGCCACCAGCCGATTCCGACTCATAGCGACCCTCTGGGATCGGGTGTAACGGCCCCTGTGGGTTTCAGAGACTGTAGCCCTTTACAGGAGTGTGTGCACAGCCTCATCTTTCTCCTAAGGAGCCGCTGGTGGTTTTGAACTGCTGACCTTGGAGTTAGCAGCTCAACACATAACCCACACTCCACCAGGGCTCCATCCAACAAGAAGATAATTCCTTTACAGATGTAGAGGCTGGACAGAAGCTCTTTCTACATTTTTCTTGACCTTTGCTATAAATGTATCCATACCCATGAGTTTAGTAGAGCATACAGGGACACTGTTATGAAAACTTCTTAGCTGTCGGCAAACACCGTTAGGGAGTGAGTCACTGTGACTGGAGACTCACAACTGTAGTTTCCAGTGACATCAAGGCCCATTGTCCTGACACAGTCCACAAAGACAGTACTGGATATGCTGCTCCAGTGAGCAGTGACTGGGGTCCCCAGAGCTCATGGACACAGCTATCCCTCTCTCTCGATCCAGAGCAAAGATGTATCAGGGAAAATCAAACCCCCTCAGGACCAATCATGAGAGGAGCGACACCAGGAGGGTAGGGGGGAGGTGGGGGTACAAGGGGGCGGGGCAATGACGATGATCGACATATAACACACACACACACAGGAGGATGAACAACAGAGAAGGGGGTGAAGAAAGACAGCGGTTAGTGCACGACAGGAAAAAAATAGCAATTTATAAAGTATCAAGGGATCTTGAGGTAGGGAGGAGGGGATGAGCTGGTACCATGGGCTCGTATTTTGAATGATGATGGCTACCTATGTACACATGTGCTTGACACATGGATGGATGGGTGGATTGTGATAAGAGCTGTAAGAGCCCCCAGTGAAATGATTTTTAAAAATATGTACCAGGAAAAAAGAAAAATAAAGAAGTAGGAAAACAATTAGTTCACTGGATGAAAGGGCCCCGTGAGCCCCAGCCTCCATGACCCTGAGACCCAGAGAACCGGATGCTGCCCTGCTGACTGCTCGATAAGAGATCACAGTAGGAAGTCCTGGATGGAGTTGAGAAAAATGTACAAAATCATTTTAAAAGACTAGGCTCATTGTTCTGATAGTGACTGATAAATACCAGAGCCTCGGCCCTCCGTCTCCTCCCAAGCCTGAAACCAAATCTGCTCCCCTGGCTCAATTTTCAACCAAACAATGGACCCACGAGGGGAGTCATAAGGCCAAGAAGGTACACGTGCTTCAGAACAACCAGCCCTGGTAGGTCCAAAGGGGCTGCGTCTGTCCAGAGATGAAGCTCAGAATGCAGGAAAGGACAGAGAAGGATGGAGGGTCACGGGAACCACAGGAAGGAGGTGGGAATAGTGCTCGTACATTGGGGCAGAGCAAGCCATGTCCTGAAATAAAATGTGCGTGCACTGTTGCGTGGAAAACCAATTTGCTCTGTAAACCTTCACCCCCACACAATAAGAAGTTCAAACAAACAAATGAAACTGCAGTTCTTGTTGAATCCACTCCAAGTCACGGCACCTCCCATGTGGCAGCACAGGCCTCTGCAGGGTTTTCAGTGTCCGGTTTTGGGGGGATATCCTATCACCAGGTCTTTTATCCAGGGCACATCTAGGTAGATTTGAGCCACCAAGCCCTTGGTCAATAACCAAGTTCTTAGCCATTTGCACTACCCGGGGACCCGTTACCTTAAGAGTAATCCCATGTGAGGGTGGACCATTGCCGGGAATTTAGTCTAACCTGCGTGTCATTTCCTGTGCTGCTCCGTTCCCTTCAAGGAGCTCAACCTCCGGGGGGAGCCGCGAGCAGAAAGCAAAGTGAGGGGTGCTTTGCTCAGACTATACCCTCAGGGACGCTTTGAGAAGAGGCAGCTCCCGGGGTGGAGTGGACTGGAGCTATGTGGTAGACATCAGCTTCCCGGGGGGGGGAGGGCATGGAGGGGGGCACTGCAGGTGCAGGCTCGGGGACGAGCAAGGGGACGGATGTGGAGAGGTGGCACCAAGCGGCGGACTTCAATGTCGTGTCCCCTCTGTGGATTTTAGAAAGACAGTGCTCACGGTTTGCTCAAGCACCTGGAGTCTGGTGAGCAGGTCCCCTCGGGATCGGGGACCCCATCAAGGAGGAGGAGGAGGAGGGACGCACAGACGTCAAAGGACTTGAGGATGCTGGAGGTAAGTTCTGTGGGGGCTCCCCTGCCGGGACACCAGGTGGATAGCCAGTGTCGCCCTGGCCACACAGCCTGCCTCCAGAGGCCCCTCTCAGAGGTTCTGTTTCCCAAAGAACAGCTCTTTCGCTTTTCTACCAAATAATAATAATAATTTTAATCATTTATTTCATATTTGTTGTCGTTGAAAATACACGTTGAAAATAAACAGCATGGTCCCGCTTTCACACCAGGTTTTTTCGGATGTCCTTTGGAGCTCCTCAGCTCCAAGGGAGGAGATAGCTCTCCAGTTCGGACTCATCCCGACCCCGTGTGTGTCCAGCACTCCTGCGTCCGCAAGCGGAGCGAAGAAGGAACCTGGTTACACAATAGTTAAGTGTCCAGTGGCTAACTGAAAGGTCAGCGCTTCGAACCCACCAGAGGCTCCACAGAAGACAAGACCTGACGCCTCGCCCCTGTAAAGATTTTAAAGGCAAAACAGAAGCCTCCAGCCTCTGAGCAGATTCCCACTCGTGACGACCTATAGAAAACCAGGCTCATTGCCATCAAGTGGATGCCGACTCACGGCGACCCTATGGGACGGGGTAGAACTACCCTTGTGGGTTATGGGACTTCCACTCTTTACGGGAGTAGAAAACTGAGTCTTTCTGCCTCAGAGCCGCTGGTGATTTCGAACTGCTGACCTTGAGGTTCGTAACCCAACGAGTAACCACTCTGCCACCCAATAGGGCAGAGTGTTCCTGCCGCCATCGGGGTTTCTAGGCTGTGAGCGTCACAACAGCAGACAGACAAGTCTTTCTCCCTCGGAACCTCCAGGGGGTTCGAACCACCAACCTGGGATAGCAGCCAAGCTCTTGAGGTAGCTCTGGCTGTGATGAAGAGAGCTGTGGCTTTGGGGTACGGAGTCCTGCACCCCAGTCCTGGCTCTGCCGCTGGCTAGTTGCATGATGTTGGACAGGTAACCCTGCTGAGCCTCCAGCCTCTCACCGCCACTCCCCCTGGGGCCCCCCAGGACCTGCTGCTTCCTGCCACACCGTTGCAGCTCCATCAGAGTCTAAGTCTTTCCTGCCCCGGAAAGGCAGACTCCCTCTTTCAGGCATGTTTTCCCTGCTCACCATCCAGCTTGTTGGTCCGTGACCAAGCTAATCATTGCCAAGAGTTCAGCTAACGAACTGCCTGCTCCATTGACCTCTCGGAATGTGCCAGGTCCGTGTGGCTAGGACCACTCAGGGCAGGGCGGGAGGAGCCCTCAGACATGCAGGAGAACAAGCAGACGATCCCTGCCACCCCTTGAATGAACTCTGCTTTGATCCAGAGTCCCCGCAGCCTAGACCCATCAGGGCACACCAGAAGGCTCAAAGGCAAGCCGCCCCCGGCTGCTCCTCTCCTGCTCCCGCGGTTCCTCTGCGGGCTCGTGATGGCCTCATCCATGCAGTCCACAAAAGGACCGCTCTTGGTCTGCTGAGGACACGGCTCCACCTTCCCCATCGTTGTGCTTCACCCAATTATCTGGGCGATCGCACCTCCCCAGCTCAGGACACACCGGAGTTTGAAGTTCCTGGTCAATGTGTGTGGCTAGCTTTCCAAGTCAGTGACTTGCTTCAGGCGGGAGATACCTCATCCTAAGAGCCACTGGAGGAAGCAAGGCGAATGCCAAAGCACGGGATGCTGTTTCGGCTACAGCAGAGCATCTCACACGGAGTGAGCTGAGAGTGTGTGTCCCACCTCCAAGGAGGAAATCCAGGAATGCCCAGAATCCTCAGGGGAAGGCCATGCCCACGGAGAGGCCTCATTGGTTATATCTTGATTGACAGGCCAGACTCCACCCCTTCCCCTCTTAATCCTCTCCAGTCCCAAGTTGACGCCAGATTGTGTAACTGCCACACTCCCCTATGAGGCGTGCCTTTATGAGAGAGATGCAGGAGAAGGCGGTGTGTGAGGGTGGAGCGAGAGGTTAGAATGGGGCTTGTGAATTGTTTTTTGCCACCGTGGCTGGGCCAGGATTCTCAGTGCTTTGACAGCTGAGGCCTCCCCATGGTGGGACCTAGCGTCATGTCATCTCCGTGATAGATCGTTGTGGGCAGTCAAGTAGTTGTAGGAGAACTGGGGTGGGTGCATCCGCTTACCCACATTTCCTCCAGGATGTGTCCTGTTTCCTATCTAAGCAGACTCCATGGAGAGCTTGTTTGTTTCTTACTGGTCCAGTTCCTACATCTGGCTCATCAACTTCCCGTCCTTGGGATTTGAGCCAATGGCCCGCCATATTGCCTGGGAGCCATCAGCGGCCTGCCATCATCTTACCTGCCGACCTTGGATTCCTGGGACTCTGTAGCCGCACACCTGCCTTGCAGGTGTTGAATTCCTCCACCTCTGCATCCAGCAACCTGTGGTCTTCCTGCTTCGTCAGCCTGGGCCTCCCCAGACACACGAGTCAGGAGAAGCGTCCCACTCAACATTTGACCCGTGGACTGGATTTATCAGCTTTTACAATTGTGTCAGCCTTCTTCTTGAAAGATACATAGAGATATCTCGATCCCCTAACTTAACCTTCACCCTAACACAAGGCATTGACAACCCAACGATGCCAACTCTTGCTGGACCATCATCTGAAGCGAAGCCAGCAGCAGAGAGCAGCTTCTCCCTCGGAGCCTGAGGGAGAATCAACGTGGCTGGAATCCTGGTCTCGGATTCCCAGCCCGCAGAACAGTGAAACAACACACCTCTGTCCGTGCAGGCCACCCAGGTGTGGCACGTCGTAGCAACTCCAGGAAACTAAGCCGGAAGGTCACCCAGGACCTGGCGCTACATTGCAATCTGGTGTTGCCCGCCATATGGGATAGGGTACCTTTGAGCAGGTGGATTGGCACAGTGGCTGCATCGAGGGGCTCCAAACGTAGGAGTGATTATGAGGCTGGCTTAGGGCCGGGCCGTGATTCGTCCTGTAATGCAGAGGCTCACTGTGAGTCGGACCCGACTCGACGGCACCTAGCAATGACAGTGTGGGATGGAATGATTAGGGTCTCTCGCTGCCCTGCTCAGAAGAGAATCCAAACGAGGTGCTCCTGGGATGTCCGCAGTCTGGGAAGCCAGCTCTCCCGGGCGCTGTGTAAATGCCCCACATTGAAGAAGCAATCAATCTCCTGTGTTCCCCTGTCATGTTCCAAGGTGAATTTAGCAGTTGGGAATCAATAGTGTCTTGGGGAGCTCTTGCCTCAATTGAGGAGAAGCACTGAAATCAATTTCGATGCACTGTCATCAGTCAGCCTGCTTGGAGCTGTGAAGTAGCGATTTCTCATGGTTCAGGGTGCCAGCCTCCCGGCCCAGTGACAAGGGTTGTCTCCTGAACATTCCTTCAGCAGTGACTTTGCAGAGTGCTTCAGGGCCACCGTAAGAGGAGGCAGATACGCAGAGGATGTGGGCATGTCAGCCAAGAGGGTACGTAGGTCCGTCGGGCAGTAGTCAGGGAAGGCTTCTGGGAGGAGGTGATCTCTGAGCACTGTGTTTCCGACCACCATTCACAGCTACCCAGTGCTTCTCTTCCCTTCTGGTCTAGCCACTCAGCTGAGTTCATCTGTCTGCTCCCAGGTGGGGGGATTCCACACCTGTTCACTCGCTGGTAAGGCCAAGGCACAGAGGAGCTGAACTTGTTGGCTGCCCACGAGGGATATTGCTGATGGCCACATAATTAAGGGTGACAGTTTGCCTGACTCCTGTAATTGAAAGATATTAAGTTGGCAAATGTTGTTTTAATTCTTTTAATAAAAAGTTTTGTCCAATCGCTTATTTTCATATAAAGTCTTGCGTGTACAAGGGGGCTTCAGAAAGGTCACAGGAAAACCCCATGCCACTTTCCATCGACCTTAGAAACCACACCCCCTCCAGTTGTCACCTGTGCTTGTGCTTACCCCCTCAACAGGGGCCAGAATTAATCAGGGTTTGCTTCTTCCACTAAAAAGGGATTCGTGAGTTTAAGAAAGACTCTTGGTAATTTTTGTCATGCTGTGCGAAACTTTATTTCTAATAAGCACTGGAATTAAGTGAAGACTGTATCATTGGGTTTGGTTTTTTTGTATTATCTGTCCATTCATTCACCCATCCATCTACCCATCCACCCATCCATCCACCAGTCATCCATCCATCTGCCCACCCATTCATCCACCCATCTATTCATCCACCATCCATCCATATATTCACCATCTGTCTTCCCATCATCTATCTACCATCCATCCACCACCCATCCATCCACCCATCCAGTCATCCTCCATCCATCCATCTACTCACCTATCCATCCACCCATCTATTCATCCACCATCCATCCATCTACCCAACATTCACCCATCCACCAGACATCAAACATACATCTATTCACCATACATCCACCCACCATACATCCCACCCATCCACCCACCATACATCTACCTCCATCCATTTACCCATTCATCCACTCATTCATCTGTCTCATCCATCTATCATCCACTCACCCATTCATCCATCTAGCCATCCATCCACTTATCTATCTACCTATTCAGTCAACCATCTGTGTACTCATCCATCTGTTTACTCATTCATATACTCACCTATCAAACCACCACCTTTCCCTTCATCCTTCACCCATCCATCCAGTTGGCATCCACCCATCTATTCAACCAATCATCCATCTACTGTCCATCTATCCAGTCAACTCTATATCCATCCATCCATTGATCCACCACCAATTCATGTTTCTGGGGCATAAACACACTTACCTGAACCTAAGAGCGGTCGTTGCAGCCCCTTTCCAAGATGTGGCACTGGGCAGGGCCTGGCTGGTTGGTTCTCCTTTTACAGAATGCTCCCCCCCCCCCACCCCGTCTGCTCTCTTTCCTCCCCAGGAATGCGGGTCGTCTTTCAACAGCAACATCACAGCGTTTGCACTGAAGGCCAGAGTCGTCTATCCCATCAACCAGAAATTCCGGGTGAGCGTTCAGAGCTCGGCGTGAGACATGCAATTGTTCATCGGGGAGCTAGAGAGTGGGGTGGGAGTGATGAGTGAAATGCCCGATTCTGGCTCCTAGTCAAGGGTTCTGTGGCATGTAAATAGAGATCACTTTGAAGCTTTGTAACAAAGCCCAATGTTACTACGGTTAATCCATCTTGTGACTACTGACAGGGAAGCAGTTACGGCCACGTTATCTGAAGGCGGGGAATCACTGCCATCTCTGTTGTCCCCTGGAACACCAGGGGAAGCAGCCAGGAAGGGCACCCAGCACCACCCTGCCCTTCTACCACTGACACAAGCACTGATACTGGCAGAGTGACCACATCAGTCCTCGGCCACAGACCCTGGGCTGCAGAGCACTTCCTGTGGGCCTGCTGACCTAAGGAGGCCTTCCACAACCAACCTCACTCACTGCCATTGGTCACTTCTGGCTCATAGCGACCCTATAGGACAGGGTAGAACAGCCCCTGTGGGTTTCTGAGACTGTGACTCTTTACAGGAGTAGAAAGCTTCCTCCTTCTCCCAAGGAGTGGCTGGCGGCTTTGTACTGCTGACCTTGCAGTTTACAGCCCAGCATGTAACCCACGATGCCACCGGGGCCCCTAGCTCCTAGGCACTCTAACCTCCCAGTAATCCTGCGACAGCAGTAGCTCCACTTTCCAGGTGTGGCCCAGAGAGACCAATGGCCTGCCCAAGGCCACCCAGCAGGAAGTGGCAGAGCCTGAGTCAAACCCAGGCACGTGGCTGTAGATCTTACACCTGGAGCCAGGAATTCACACCTGGGGTGGGGGTAGGGTCACCCAAAGATTCTAGCCCATGGGGCCACAAGGAGTCCTCGGCCCATGAGTTGGTGTGTGAAAAAAGATGTTGTTGGTCAAGTAAGCAGGAGAGAGACCTGGCGCTATGCAAGGTCACTGAGTCGGAATTGATTCAGTGGCAGTGGGTTTGGGGTTGAGTTTTGATCAAAGTCAAGTAGAAGGAGACCTAGTGGCACAGTGGTTTAAGCTAAGCATTGGGCTGCTAACCACAGGTCAGCAGTTCAGACCCACCAGCCTCTCCCTGGGAGAAAAGATGAGGTTGTGGGCTCCCATGCAGAGTGACAGCAGTTCCACTCTGACCTCTAGAGCAGTGGTTCTCAACCTTCCTAATGCCACGACCCTTTAATGCAGTTCCTCATGTTCTGGTGACCCCCCCACCACCCCCCACCATAAAATTATTTGCATTACTACTTCGTAACTATCATTTTGCTACTGTTATGAATCGGGCGCACCCTGTGAAACCCAAAGGGGGTGTGACCCACAGGTTGAGAACCACTGCTCTAGGGTCTCAGGGAGTCGGTATGGACTCAGAGGCATGGGGTTTGGGGTTTGGGTTTGGGTCGGGCAAATTGAGGCCAATTCTGCCTCCACTCCTGGTGTGCAAGTGGACAGGCGCCGGAGCCGCCACTTTGCCTCATTCCCAACCCAGCCTCGGCCGTTTCCTAACGTCCTGCCTCAGTCTCACCTGTGAGATGGGCGTGGAGGCTGGAGGAGTGTCTGCTTCGCCCAGGTGCCCTGAGCTACAATGGGAGACTACACATAAGGACTGAGAGGTGTGTGTGATTAGCGTATTCAGTGCTTGTAGGGGTTTGGGAGTTCGGCACTTTTTAAAGTATTACAGTAAGTCAGTCCCTGGGCTCGGTGCATGGAGCTTAATGATCCATACCTGCCCCTCAAAATAAAACCAGTGCCGTCGAGTTGATGCCGGCTCATAGTGAGCCTGCAGCACAGGGCAGAACTGCCCCTATGGGTTTCCAAGACTAACTGTTTAGGAGAGTAGAGAGCCCCATCTTTCTCCCGTGGAGTGGCTGGAAGTTTTGAACGGGGCTCCAGGGTCAGTGTGGGGAGGGTGTTGTAGGCAGAGGCCCAGGCCTGGGAGGGAGAGGGGGGTCTGGACCTGTAGCCAGCCAGTGCTGTGTGTGGCTGGGCAGATGTGGTGGCCAGCGTTGCTGAGACCAAGCCATGCCCAGGCCCCCTTTTACCCTGTGTCACAGGGCCATGTGCCTGGGGCTGGAGGTCCTTGTCAAGGAGTTGTGAGCCTGTCCCAAGGGCTGTGGGGGTGACCTAGAAGGCCCCTGGCAAGACAGTAGGCCATGGAGGTGGAGGTGCTGTGGGCCAGGGAAGGCCTTGGATCCTGGCCAGCAGCAGAGAGGTGGGGGAAGGGGCCGTGAGCAGACCTGGTAGCAGGCATTGCAGAGAAAGGTCGCCAGTGCCCAGGGGCTGTTCTCTTGGGGACACACGAGGGAGCAAGCTGGGACCAGGGCCGGGGCAGTCAGCTCCACCAGCCCTTCCTGTGGGCCACTCTCAGATGTCTCTGGGGGCCCCGGGGGCCCGGAATTCACCCAGTGACTTCTCCTCTGCCTCAGCCCCTTGCCGACGGCTCCTCCAACCCATCTCTGCACGAGAACCTGAAGCCAGTCGCCCTGCCGAACCAGCCTGGGGAGCCCTCGCCAGCCAGCAGCCTGGACAGCCTGAGCCAGGCAGGCAAAGACGACGGCAGCTCCTCCTCCAGCCTCCACTCGGCCGCCAGCGACGACCGCTTCCTCAGCCGCACCTTCCTGCGCGTGCACAGCTTCCCCCAGGTGCTCACCTGCGAGAGGTGAGGAGACAGCGTCTCTGCGAGGGAGGAGCAATGGGTAGGAGGCGGGGCCGCGGGGAGGCGGGGCCTGGGGAGGCGGGGCCTGGGGAGGCGGGGCTCGGGGAGGCGGGGCTCGGGGAGGCGGGGCTCGGGGAGGCGGGGACTGGGAATGGAGGAGAGAACGTGGGAGGAGAGGAGGAGCATGTGGGAGGAGGCGGGGCCTGGGGAGGCGGGGCCTGGAGAGGCGGGGCTCGGGGAGGCGGGGCTCGGGGAGGCGGGGACTGGGAATGGAGGAGAGAACGTGGGAGGAGAGGAGGAGCATGTGGGAGGAGGCGGGGCCTGGGGAGGCGGGGCCCGGAAGGCGGGGGCTCGGGAGGCGGGGCCTGGGGAGGCGGGGACTGGAAATGGAGGAGAGAACGTGGGAGGAGAGGAGGAGCATGTGGGAGGAGGCGGGGCCTCAGAAAGCCAGGTGCACGTGCGGACAGGGGAAGGGCTCATTGGGGAGGGGAAGTCTTGGGAGGAGGGGAACACGTTGGGGGAGGCGTTGGGGGCGGCGGGGTCTCCAGGTGCTGACCCTGGTGGGTGGAGATGGGGCTCAGGGATGTTGAGGGGGGCGGGATTAGGAGTAAGGCAGCCCTTCTGGCCCTCTGAGCCAGCCAATGATGGGTCATAGCATTGGCAGAGGAGGAAACGGAGGCTCAGAGAGGTTAGGGGTCAGAACCTGGCTCCTGGTGCCTGTGTGGGTCGGTTTGCCAGGACTCAGGCTCGAATGTCACAGGCAGCTGTGCCCCCGACTCTGACCCCATCCATGGGTCTCTAGAAACCACGGGTGGGCTCCACCCTGGGTCATCACTATAACCCCCTGCCGCCCAGTCCGACCCAGGAAAAGACCGACTGCCCACAGCGTGCCCCAGGCTGTCACCTTTACACACACCGACAGCCACAGCCTCCTCTGGAGCCGCTGCGGGGTTCGAACCACCAACCTTTTCCTGAGCTGCGGAGCGCCTTAACCACAACACCACCAGGGCTCCTCGTTAGGGACCCCGTTAAAAACCGAATGCCAAGCCCACGCACTGCCTGTGATTTGCTCCTGCCTCGGCGCAGCCGTCTAGATAGAGGCGACCAGGGGTGTCTGCGACGCAGCCTTATGGGAGCACATCTTCCTCCCAGGAGTGCCCTGGGGGTTCCAACCACCGGCCTTTAACTAAGTAACCAAGCCTTTAAGGGTGCTTCCTCCTTAAAGGGGCCTACGCGCCCTGAGCCCGCACCGCGGATGCAGCACAAGGCCCCTCCGTGTGTCGTCTTCTTTTTCAGTGTAGACATTAACTTGTGTGTCTACAACCTTCACTTAAAGGACCTGCTGCGATTGGACTCCGCGCTGAGGCAGGAAAAGCACCTGGTAGGTGGGACACCGGTTTTTCTCTGTCCAGGGAGCAGGTGCTGGGCATCAAGGCCTGCCCTAGGTGCCCCGGAGCCCTGGCACCAGGAGAGGAATCTCGGGGTCAGGTTAACAGCAGGGCGGAAGAGCGGCAGGGGGAGAGGGGGGCAGTTCCTGCTTTTTCTTTCCTCTCATCATTATCCAAACAGACCAAACTCACTGGCCTTGAGGTGATTCCGACTCACAGGGACCCCATCTGACAGGCTAGAACTGCCCCTGCGGGTTTCTTGAGACTGTAACTCTTCTGATTAAAAAGTGGGTGAAAGGAGACAGCGGCCAGTGTAAGACATGAAAAAAAAAAGAATTTATAAATTATCATGAGGACATGGGGGAGGGAGGGTAGGACAGGGAGGGGAAATAAAATGAGGAGCTGATGCCAGGGGCTCAAGTAGAAAGAAAATGTTTTGAAAAAAGATGATGACCACATATGTACAGATGTGTTTGACACAATTGAGATATATATAGATATAGGTAGATATAGGTATTGTGATAAGAGCCCCCAATACAAGTTGATGCCCATTTATACAGACCCAAAGGACAGGATAGAACTGGTCCTGTGGGTTTCCAAGACTGTAACTCTTTATGGGAGTAAAAAGCCTCATCTTTCTCCAGCAGAGCAGCTGGTGGTTTCAAACTTCTGACCTTGTGGAAGGCAGCCCCATGCATAACCACTACTCCACCAGGGGTACAAACAGAGATATCTGAGATATCTACAGAGGAGGATGCTCAAGGCGAGGTCTTCTGTCCCAAGAATGCCCACTCCGGTGTGCTGGTCTCTATCACCGACCAGGAAGCCCCACTGAGCTTCAGCGCTGGGATTTTATGAAGGGCCCATGATGGGCGCCTGACCTCCGGACCATTGGCTACACCACTGTGAGCGCATTTTCCAGCTCCCACCTCTCCCCTGAGTTGGGCTGACGCCGCGGGCTGGTTCTTTCTGGTGGGGCTAGCTCCCTCACCACATCACCCTACACTCTCCCTGGAATAACAAGGATACTCAAGTCACTAGGGAGATCCAAAAGGAACTGGGAGCGAGACACCAATTCTTTGGGTAAAGTAGCTTTCCAACACAGAGACCGGCCTCTGGGCATGGGCCAGGGTTCCTTATGTGTACCTAATATTGGGAGGCGTACAGGATTAGGAAGACATCAGCCGTGTGTGCCTGCTGTCCATCAGGTGGCGAAGCCAGAGGTGACAGGCGTGTCACCAAGAATGCTGTTTTAAAAGGACCTAACAGGAACAGCTGTGTAAGTCTCCAGAGACACAACATTCCCAGGTACTTAACAAAGGACAGAACTATATTCCTATCTAGGAGCCCTCATGGTTCAATGGTTGTGAGTTGGGATGTGATCCGAAAGGTCAGAAGTTTGAAACCACCAGCAGCTTCGTGGGAGACATGCAGGATGTTCTACTCCCGCCAGTGGTTACCGTCTTGGGAACTCACGGGGGGCAATTCAGTTCCACGCTGCCCTCTAGGGTGCTGTGGTAGTTACATAATTTCTTGTCAACTTGAAGATATATGCAAGTATAGGGGTGGAGTTTAGATTGTCAACCAACTCAAAGCCTGATGGCACCTCCCTGTGGGTGTGGCCTTCACATTAGAAGGGTCCTGGGAAACACACCACCCCCAACCCCCACTCCACCTTCACCTTCCTGTTGATGAGTCATGATGCTGCATCAGCCACTGGATCCACAAGACTTTGCACCCACCAGCCTGTGATCTTCCTGCATTCTGCATCATTGCATGCGGCTGCATGAGTCTGAAGAGGGACTTATGGACTAGGATCTGACTTTTTTGGATTTGATCTGGACTGGGCTGGGATGTTTGCTTGATCTATAATGACTTATTAATATAGAGTTCTCTTCTATACATACATGAATGTCACTGGATTTGTTTCTCTAGTCAACCTGGCCTAACACAGGTGGCTATGATTCAGCATCGACTTGATTGCAATGGGTTGAGTTGCTGAGTTGTGTACCCTCCCCTGGGAACTTTGGTAGCACAGAAAAGATTATATAATGAGCTGATAATCATGAGGTCAGCGGTTCAAAACCACCAGCTGATCCCCAGGAGAAAGATGAGGCATTCTGCTCCTGTACGTTTCAGAATAGACTCTGGGACTTGCTCTTAATTGTAGAGCAGCTAAAGGAAATGGGAGAAAGGATGAAGTCAAAGAATTGAACAGAAATTTCCAAAGGGCAACCCAAGAAGACAAAGCCAAATATCATAAGGAACTATACAAAGAACTAGAATTGGAAAACCAACAGAGAAGGATGCGCTCAGCATATCTGAAACTGAAAGACCTCAAGAGAAAGCTCAAGCCTGGAGTCGTTTATGGGCAAAAGGTTGAACGGTGCAGAAGCATCCAGAGAAGATGGAAAGAACACACAGAGCCAATGGACAAAGAGATCTCGTCAGAAGTCCGCTATTTCAGGAGGCAGCATACGAGCAAGAACCAACTGGGCTGAAGGAAGATGTTTTAAGCTGTACTGAAAGTGTTAGCCCAGCCAGAAGTCCTCAACCTGTGGGTGCCGAGCCCTTTGGAGGTCGAACAACCCTTTCATAGGGGTCGCCCAATTCATAACAGTAGCAAAATTGCAGTTATGAAGTAGCAATGAAAATAATTTTATGGTTGGAGGGGCTGACACCACAACATGAGGAACTGTATGAAAGGGTGGTGGCATTAGGAAGGTTGAGAACTGCTACATTAGCCAAAAACAAGTCTCCAGGAATTGATGGATTGCCAATCAAAATAGTACAGCAACCTGATGGATCCCTGGAAGCATTGGGAAGACATTGGGAGGCATTGGGAAGCATTGGCCCAGTGACTTCTGGAGATCTATATGTGCCCATTCCAAAAAAGGTGACCCAACAGAACACCCCAACTTCAGGAGAACAGTATCATTGACAGCCCATGCAAGTAACATTTCACTGAAGGGCATCCCGCCATAGCTGCAGCAGGACACTGACAGGGAGCTTCCAGATTCAGAAGAGCATGTGGAACAAGGGACATTATCGCTGCTGATGTCAGATGGCTCTTGGCTCAAAGACACAGAGAAAGACGTTTACTTGTTTTTTATGGACCATGCTATGTGTGACCCATAAAAACTATGGCTAACCTATGAGCCCCAATCAAATGACTAAAAAGAAACAAAGTTACAGTCCCGAGGGCTCAAGTAGAAAATAAATATTTAGAAAATGATGATGGCAACATGCGCCCAAATATGCTGGATACAGTTGATGTATGGAATGTTATGAGAGCTGTAAGAGCCCCCAATACAATGATTTTTAAAATAAATAAAATGACTTAATTTAATAAAAAAAACTATGGATAACCTTGAGAAGAATGGGAATTCCAGAACACTTCAATGGGCTCATGCAGAACTTGTGCCTGGACCAAGAGGCGGTTGTGTGAACAGAACAAAGGAATGATGCATGGTTTGACATCAGGAAAGCTGTGTGTCGGGGTTGTGTCCTCTCACCACGCTTGTTCAGTCTGTAGCTGAGCAGATCACCCGAGTGGCTGGCTTATATGGAGAGTGTGGCATCAGGATCCGAGGAAGGCTTATGAACCACCTGCAGTGTGTGGATGGCCCAGCCTTGCTTGCTGACAGGAAGGAGGACTGGAAGCCCTTGCTGGTGTGAAGATTGGGGATTTCACCCTTCGCTCAATATAAAGATGCCCAAACTCCTCTCAATTGGTAATGCTGGGATCAATGGAGAAAGGTTCAACTTGTCAGGGATTGTGTCTTGCTTGGATCCACAATCAGTGCTCGTGGACGCAGCCATCAAGAGGTCAAACGATGTGTTGCTTTAGATAAATCTGCTGCACAAGATCTTTTATAGTATTGAAGAGCAAGGATGTGACTGAGGACTAAGGTGCGCCTGACCCGAGCCATGGAATGTTCCATTGCCTCATAGGCATGTGAAAGTTGGACACTGAATAAGAATGAACGAAGAGTAATTGATGCATTTGAATTGTGCTGGAAAAGACTATCGGAAGTCTCATGGACTGCTAGGTCAGACTGCTAAACTGATCTATTTAGGAAGAGTTATAGCCAGAGTGCCCCTTAGAGGCAACGATGGCAAGGCTTAGTCTCAAATACTTTGAACGTCTTGTCAGGAGACACCAGTCCCTGGAGAAGGACATCGTGTTTGGTAAATTTGAAGGCCAGCGAAAACCAGGAAGACGCTCAAGGAGATGGACGGACACAGAGGCTGCAACCGTGGGCTCGGGCACAGGGACCATCGTGAAGGCGGGGCAGGACTGGGCAGTGTTTCATTCTGTTGTGCACGGGGTCGCTGTGGGTCAGAGCCAACTCGATGGCACCTCACGACAACAGCTGAGGACCGTATGCTAGACAAAGAAAGATAAAAACAGGAAGACCTTGGAGAGGTGGGTGGACACAGTGGCTGCAACAAGGGGCTCAAAGATAGGAACGATTGAGATGATGGTTCGGAACCGGGCAGTGTTTTGTTCTGTTGTGAATGGAGTCGATACCAATTCCCAACAACTGCGGCTGATTGTATAGTCAGAAAGCAGGGCCGCTGGGCGTTAGGGAAACACGGTTCCAATCGTGCACAGTCCTCTGGGTCTGAGCTGCAGTGTCAGGGCTAAGTCTCACACTCAAGACGGAGTTGCTGGTGAGGGTAGCCACACCCCAGGAGAAAGGGGAGATGGAGGTGGGTGGGGAAATGTCCTCCCCAGGTGACATTTTCAGAAACATGAAAGGAGGGCTGAGACCTACAAGATGGGGGGCGAGGGCCTGGTGGAAGGGGAAAGAGAGATGGAGAGGAGGACAGAGAAGTAGGGATGCTGACACACAGATATGCCCCCAGGGCAACCTCATCATCCACTGGAGAACTACCACTATCCAGCTGTGGGGGCGGGGGGCAGCAAAAAGGAATGAGGGTTGATGGGGAGGAGGACCGGCCTCATGTAGAGTGCCAATGTTCAAAGCCACAAATCCCTCGGGAGTCCCAGAGCTAGAGAGTGTCCCTGCACCCCTAGTTGCTCACTGTGTCAGTCCAGGTAGACTAGAGAAAGAAATGCTTAGACACTCATACATGTATAGGAAAGAGGTTTATATACAAGATCAGTTGACTATTAAGAAAACCTCCCAGTCCAGATCAAGTCCATAGTCTGATATTAGCCCATATGTCTGATACCAATGTATAAATTTCTGTTCAGACTCACGAAACACATACAATGACACCAAATGCAGGAAGACCACAGGGCAGTGGGTGGGGAGTCTTGTGAAACCAGTAGCGTTGTAAGCATCTCAGCGCTGGTAAGGGGTCTCCCGTGGTTTCTCCAGCTCCCAGGGTTCTGGCTGCATCAGGGTGGCTTCATGTGTCTTCTCCACAGGGATGTCTCCCAGGGAGTGAGCAGAGAGAGTGTGTGTCCCGCCTCCAAGAAGGAAATCCAGGATTTCCCAGAATCCTCAGGAGAAGGGCATGCACACAGAGAGGCCTCATTGGCTGTGACCTGATTAACAGGCTAGACTCCACCCCTTCACTCTGAATCCTCAAATTGACACTAGATTATGTAACTCCCACAGTCACTGAGTCAAGTGCAAAACTCGGCATCACCCAGGAATCTAACCCAGAGGAGGAACCTGATCATTCTTCCTTAACTGGCTGGAAGATGACGAAAGCAACACGCTTAGATACGTCGCAAACATGCAATCCGGGATCTGCCAGGCAGCCTGATGTATAAGCGAAGGTCTTTCCCTGTAGCTGGAAGTTTAGGTGGAGGTAGACAAGTAGGCAGGTGGGTAGATAGAAAGGCACGCCGATAGACAGGGGTGCAGAGGAGCGTGCGGGCGTGAGGGGCGGAGAGAAGAAGAGAGGGTGGCATCCATCTGCAGGGGAGTTGTTCAGATCACCCTCTCGTGTTTTCTGTTTTGGGCAATAGATGTTCATTCAGATTTTAAAGATGAGCCTCCTCGAACTTCTCCCTAAAAAGAAATCTGACGACGAATTAGACCAGAAGATTCTTTCACAGCAAGAAAAGGTAAGTCTGTCTTCAGCTTACAGCTCAAGGTGGCTGTGGAAAGCGTTCGCGGCAACATACAGGACTTGCATCATGACAGAGAACTGTCGCGGCCTTTGTGTACGCAGTTAATAGACACTTTTTAATACCATCGTAGGTTATATAATATACGTGTACAAATAATAAGTAACGACGTTCGGCAAATGTTGGAAGCAAGCAGACAAAAGGAAGACCGTTGGCCATGCCCACTACTCAAAAGACAATCTGTGAGGTGGCTTCCAAAAAAATATGGAAAAGTTTCATTATTTTTCCATTTGTTTTCTCCACAAACTTTCCGAAGGCCCCTGCTCCTTTGTTGGCTTCACTGTTCGCACTACTTGGTATCCTGTCCCCGTGCCTCAGTCTCCTGTGAATGGTTTCTTTGTTTCTGCTGCGGCAGCTAAAATAGGCAGGGTTTGGAGTCAGACTGGTAGAGGTTAGTATCCTAATTCTACAAGCTCTTTAGAATCCTAGTTGGGTTTTTTTGTTTTGTGTGTGTGTATGTGTGTGTGTGTGTGTGTGTGTGTGTGTGTGTGTGTGTGTGTGACACCTCCAGAGAGGAAGACGGTAGTTTCCCAGAATCCTCAGGAGAAAGCCCTGCCCACACAGAGGCCTCACTGGCTATGACCTGATGGACAGGATGATGTCACTGCCACAAGGGTCGTCCCATGACCGTCACCTGTGCTGTCATCTTCATTAGCATCCTTCTTCTGACACCCATCGCCCCCACCGCCATCCCATCACCACCGCCATCCCATCACCGCCATCCCGTCACCTCCGCCATCCTGTCACCACCGCCATCCTGTCACCACCGCCATCCTGTCACCACCGCCATCCATCACCACCGCCATCCTGTCACCACCGCCATCCTGTCACCACCGCCATCCCGTCACCACCGCCAATGTTAGTGTTTTCTTCCTCCTCCTCCTCTTCACGGCCGTCATCTTCACGCTCTTCCTCCTCACTGGCACCAGCTTGAAGTATGGGAGGGCTGGAAGGAAATGCATCTCCCCACGGCCGTCGGGATTCCGTGGTGTGGTAGTTATATAATCTGTTGTCACTTTGAAAGGATGAAAAGCAAAGAGGTGGAGTCTAGCCTGTCAGTCATGTCATAGCTTGATGACCTCATTTGGAGGTGCTAAGGAGATAAATAACTCACTGGAGGTGAAACGCAGACTTACTCTCTGGGAGACGTTGCAGCTGACAAGACACATGGAACTGTGCTAGTGCCCTGAGATGGTTACACCACCACTGGATCCACAAGGCTTCCCACCCTCTGGCCTGTGATCTTCCTGCATTCGGTGAAATTACATGTGTTTCATTGAGTCTGAAGAGAACTTTATAGATTGGTATCGGACATATGAGCTAATATCAGACTTATGGACTTGATCTGGACTGGGCTAGGATGTTTTCTCAATATTCAATTGCTCTTATATTTAAAGCTCTTTCTTATACACATATGAGTGTCTATGAATTTGTTTCTCTAGTCCACCCAGACTAACATACGTGGGGAACGTTGTCTCACAACATCCTCCTCTGTGGTCATCCTCCTCTGTGGTCATCCTCCTCTGTGGTCATCATCCTCTGTGGTCCACCACCAGGACCGTGACCATCACCAGCCAGTGCCCTCGGTGACCTACGCGCACCGTTTGGTTGACTTCTCACAAAGCTCCTGCGTGGAAGGATTGTTACTTCCGCTGGATGGTGTAGGAAACGGAGACTCCATGAGTTCAGATGAATTTCCAGTGTTGACCTATGATCGTGGTAATGATATTCAATATGATCGTGGTAATGATATTCAACATGATGCCGGTAGTAAAGAACCAGTGCGTGTGTGTTGAGTGGGAAGAATACAAGCCTGGGCCCACCTGCAGTGCAAGCCCGCCTCCACCACTCAGAGAGCTGGAGTCTCACCTGGGCGGTCACCTTGGTCATCATAGTGACGAGTACTCGTGGAACGCGGTGGCCTGGCTGAAGAGGGCAGTGGCAGCCCCCTGATAGAACTCTTGCCTTCCATGGGAGAGACTTGGGCTCAGCTCAGTGCACTTCCAGCGCAGACGCCACCCTCTGGGGGACTGACAGTGAGGCTTCCGGACGAGGACACCTGAGGAGGAAGGGCCTGGTGACCTGCAGCCGGTGAAAACTGTATGGCTCGCAAGGGAGCCTGACTCGGCAGCAGCTCCCGGCAGCAACTGCCTGTCCAACGGCTTTCCACGCGCGACTTCACGCATGCTCCCCACGGCCCTAAGTCTTCCCGCACAGAAGGGAACGAGGGGTGCTCTGCAGCGACAGCTGCTTTTGAGAGACAGATGGCAGGGTGCCTGCAGGTGGAAGAGGGATGGAACATCTGGAGACCGGCCACGTGGCACGCCTGGCACTACCCCTTCCTACCTGGGGACTTTGGGTGCAAGATCTTCAACTTTCCTCTCTGGAAACCTGACGTCTTTCTCGCAGAGATGCCGTGAGGGTTAGACATGGCTCGTGGCCTCCGCTTAGATATTCAAGAGCAGTTCTATCAACGTTATCGTTCCTCACACGCCTACCTGGCCGTGCACTTGTGTTGGCTGTACACCTGCCTCCACCGTGCATCGGGGAGGTCGCGCTTAGTCAGTTGAGTCAGCTGAGAGACAGCGCGTCAGTGAGACGATGTCACTGAGAGAGGACGGTTTGGAGGCTCAAGTGTGTAGCAGCATGGCTTCCTGGTACCGGGGTCCAGGATTAGCTAATTCCCCTGCTAATGAGGCTGGTTCACTGGGGCCTCCCTACGTGGAAGCAGGGTCTTTGCTGCCCAGCTTCCCATGGGCTGAGACCACACCCAAACAAGGACCTCCTCCAGCGGACCCGTGCTGAAGAGGAAACGCTGGGTGGGTAGAAATCCTGGGCTCACTTTGTGCTTTGAAATCCCCTCCATCAGACACACAGCGCTGCCTCCCAGAGGTGCAGTGACCATTTCCAGGGCGAACCACTGCTTTGGAGAATAGATGTTCCGGCCCAACCCCCTAAAGGTCAGGACACTTTCTGGGTCTCCATACATTCTGACAGATACGGCTTCGTTGCTTTTGTTGTTGTTGTTCTTAAGGCTCAATGTTAAATGAGGAAAATATAGATTTCTATCATCAAATGTGAAAATTGAACAGTGCACAGAGGATTCAGTTACGGGGAAGACATATTTCATGACCAACTGATGAAAATAGACATTACGCTGCTCCTAGAATTTAAGGCACATCCATTCGTCTACCTGCTTCCTTTTTAAAAAATATTAATTTTGTGTGTGGGGGGTAGGTGAATGTGTGCCTATAAAACTGGCTCCCCTTCTACAATTTTCAGACCCCTGGTTCCCTGCCGTTGGTTACAATGTGTAACAATGTGTCCTCAGCCTCCTCCCGCTTTCCCTTCCTTCACTTCTGCTTCCACTAATCGGCCATCCTTCCTTGCCGTCTGTTCTAGTTCCATAGGGACCATGTCGCCCCTGTGACTCCGCTCCTGGCCAGCGGGGGAGTCAAGCCTGTCAATCAAGGGGCAGCCTCATGACACCTCCTGATGCCATGAGCCTTTGGTGTAAAAGCAAGGGTCTGGCTCTGGGAAGGGTTCTCTCTCCGCCCCTCTGCCGTCCTGCCTGCTGGAACTCTGCCTGTCTGCAGGGCAGCCCCAGGTGGGCCACCGAGCCTGAGAGCTGCCGTGCCCTATCATGCTCCGTGTTCTCATGGGCTTTACATCAACTCTGCACCCACCAGCCTGCAATCCGCCTGCTCCCCGCTTCACCTGTCTGGGTCACCTGCACGTGCTTAAGTGAATCTGAAGAGGGACCTATGGACTGGCATCAGACTTATGGGCATGAGCTGGACTGGGCTGGGATGCCTTTTTGATAGATAAATACTTCTTGAGATATAGCTCTTTCTTACACATCGATGAGCATCCCTGGGTTTGTTTTTCTAGACAGCCCGGCCCAACACACCTTCTCAGCTTTGCACTGGAATCCGTGTTGACTCGCTGACCTGTAATTCATCCTTTAAGGGAGCACAGGACTCACGGGTAACAGACTCACAGGTCCTATCAGCCAGTCGTCACCTGCAGACACAGCTTCAGTCCCGTGCTCAGAAGTTATCTTGAGGTGGTAGTCTCAGGGCTCCTCTAGACTCTGTTGGTTCAATAGGTCTGGCCTTTGGTGGGGAATTTGGACGTTATGCTACATTTCCCCCATGTTATCCAGACTTCCAATTGTGCCCCTGGTCAGAGTAGTGGCCGGGCACCATCTAGTTCTTTTGGTCTCTGATCTGAGGAGGCTGTGATTCTTTTGGGGGGGTTTTAAATTGTTTTATTGGGGGTTTATACAACTCTTATCACAATCCATACATAAATGCATTGTGTCAGAGGCTGTGATTCTTTTGGGGGTTTTAAAAAATCACTTTATTGGGGGCTCATACAGCTCTTATCACAGTCCATACATGCATCCATTGTGTCAAGCACATTGTCCATATGTTGTCATCATTGTTTTCAAAACATTTTCTTTCTATTTGAGCCCTTGGTATCAGCTCATTTTTCCCCTTCCCTCCCCCACCCTCCCTTCCTCATGAACGCTTTACAATGTATTAATTTTTTTTCATGTCTTACACTGACTGATGTCTCCCTTCACCCACTTTTCTGTTGTCTGCCCCCCAGGGGGTTATTTGTAGATCATTGTGATCGGTTCCCCCTTTCTCCCCCCTCCCAGTATCACCACTCCCTCTATTGGTCCTGAGGGGGTCCATCCATCCTGTATTCCCCATGCTTCCAGCTCCTACCCGCACAAGTGCACATGCTCCAGTCTAGCCGAACCCATAAGGCAGAACTCGGGTCTTGATAGCGGAGGGGAGGAAGCATTAAAGAACTAGAGGAAAGTTGTATGTTTCATCAGTGCTACACTGCACTTCGACTGGCTCATCCCTTCCTCCCCCCATCGTTGAGGGGATGTCCAATTGTCTACAGATGGGCTTTGGGTCTCCACTCCACACTCCCCCTCATTCACATCGATATAATTTTTTTGTTTGGGGTCTTTGATGCCTGATCCCTGATCACATTGACACTTCATGATCACACAGGCTGGTGTGCTTCTTCCATGTGGTCTTTGTCACTTCTCAGCTAGATGGCAGCTTGTTTGTCTTCAAGTCTTTGCACCCCAGACACTATATCTTTTGATAGCCAGGCACCATCAGCTTTCTTCACCACATTAGCTTATGTGCCCATTTTGTCTTCAGCAATCGTGTCGGGAAGGTGAGCATCATGGAATGCCAGGTTATTAGAACAAAGTGTTCTTACATTGAGGGAGGACTTGAGGAGAGGCCCAATGTCCATCTGCTACCTTAATACTTAACATATAAAAATATATGTACATAGATATATTTCCCAATTTTATGTATATGTTTACATATGTACATGCCTGTGTGTGGACCTCTATAAATGCCCTTTGCCTCCTAGTTCTTTCCTCTATTACCTTTTACTTTCCTCTTGTCCCACTATCATGTTTGGCCTTCATTCGGGTTTCAATAATTCCTCTCAGCTACATGGCCCTTGATCAAGCTCCACCCGGCCTCCTACACCAACAGGCTGTGATTCTTGTCAGCTGGCCCTATGGACTCATTTCTTCCTGAACACTTTGTGTTACTTTATTCTCTTTTGCCCAGAGATGTTCCTCGTTGGGCCACATCAACAAAGAACGTAGAACATTCATTGTGAACGAGGTCACGCCAGCTGACAAAGTCGTCCCCACAGACTATAGCCCACGTCTCTAATCCAGTGAGCCCGTCCCACAGGTAGTTTGGTCTTGCTCATGGAAGAAACAGCCAAGAGATCAAAGCCTGTTGTACAAGGACCTCTTCAGCGTTTGCGAAGCCAGGATGTTACTGTGAGGACCAAGGCGCACCTGACCCAGCCATGGCATTCTCCATCGCCTCACCTGCATGTGAGAGTTTGGCATCGATTAAGGAAGATCCAGGAAGGACCGATGCATTTGAATTTTGGTTATGGAGAGTATTGAAAGCATCGTGGACGGCTAGAAGAACAAACCGATCTATCTTGGAAGAAGTAGGGGCAGAGAGCTCCTGACAGGCAAGGGTGGCGAGACTTCATCTTGCATCTCTGGGCCCTGTTATCGAAGAGACCAGTCCCTGGAGCAGGACTTCATGCATGGTCAAGTGGAGGGCCAATGAAAAGAGGAAGGCCCTCAGGGGGATGGGTGGACAGAGGGGCTGCAGCCGGGGGCTCTGGCACAGGCACCATGGTGAAGATGGCGCAGGATCGGGCAGTGTCTCCTGTTGGGCATGAGGTCGCTGTTAGGGTGGGCACCTCACAACAAGGACGCCTCCATCACTATGCCCTGCCCGAGTGACTTGTCACCTGCGTGGGTTGGTATGCAGCACATACCTACGTGGATATGCCTGGACCTACCACCTTAGCCCATGCACCTGCTTGGACTCTCCCGTGCCCTCCTATCTACACGTGACGGGCTTGCATCCCAGCTCCGCATACACTGCCTTCCTCTTGTCTTTTCAGGACCTGGAGGAGCAGGAGAAGGAGCTGCAGACCAAGCTGTCCAACATGGAGCAGCCGGCCCCTGGAGACTCCGAGTACCTCTCGCTGGCCGAGGTGGAGAGGAAGGAGCGGGAGTGTGCTGAGCAGCTCACAGATAACGTACGCCGTGGGTCTTCTCTCTGTCCCAGAGCCTCTGCTTCGGGGGCAGCCCAATTGGTTAGAGTGAAGGATGATACTTGGGGAGCATTTCTCGGTCTGGGTCCACCCTGGAGGTAGGAATCTCACTTCTGAAGTGAAGCTGCAGAGAGCAGGGTACTTCAGGGAGCGCCAGGATCGTCAAGAGGGCGCTTTTGAATGAACGGCCTCTGTTTAAACTCCAGGTTGATCTTTCCAGCCTCCGAGCAAAGCCTGCGGTGCAACCCTCTCTGCTGCTTTACTGCCCTGTGGGATGGAGCGGCTCTAGCTGCTAACGCCTGTAACCTCCAGGCCTCGCTCGGGGAAGCTTGTTTTAATTCCAGAGTGGCTGCTGTGCCCGCTGCCGCCCGCCCCTGCCCCAAGCCCCCCCCCCCCAAAAAAAAAACAGCAAATGTGTCTTTTTCTCTTTGAGTTTCCACCATCTTGCCAGTCAACTAGGTCCTTGATAATATTTATTTGAAAAGGCAGCCTCTTAGCAACCACTCTGCCAGGTGTTGTACTAGGCACGGGGTGGGTTCAAAATTAGCTTGGACTTGGCCGTACCAGAGACATACTCAGAGCCAGGGTGGTGGGGAGACTGCCCAGCCGCCAATGGCGACTCCATGAAGGCACAGGTGCCCTGATGGGGATACCAGCAGGGGACGAATGCACAAAGCAGCACCTTTGCCCACAGTGACCCCGGGCACCACAGAGGGAAACCCCAGCTGGTCCTGCACCGTTCTCACCACCGTTCCTCCACCTGAGCCCGTGGCTGCTTCCTCCGGGCATCCATCACCTGGAGGGCCTGCCTTCACCCATGGCGGCTGTGCTTGACTGGGGGGCGGGGGGAGGGACTGGAGATTTAGAGGGGTGGGGAGCCTCAGTCCAGCCTGTGTTCTCAATGGACCTTTCTGGGTCGAGGGTGCCAGCTCCAGGTTGTTTGCATCATCCTAGTGAGTTAAAGCCCACGGACCCAAAAGAGCCCACCAGCACCAGTCGCAGGTTGGTGCTCAGCCCCATGTCCAACACACACACACGGAATAAGCAGACACACTCCCCTCCTGTCTGCAGGAGGCGTGCGCAGCGATGTCTGTCCGGGTTGGTCCCTCTCTCAGCCAATCATTGCATCTCCCCGCTGCATGGTGACCGTCCCTTCACCTAAGTTAACCCTGGTCTGTGCGCTTCTTGGGGGTTAACCCTCCTACCCCACCCCCAAAGAGAGAGACCGAGCCCTGGAAGAGGCCATCCTGCTTGGTAAAATAGCGGGGCAGCGGCATAGAGGGAGCCCTCCCGCCAGAGTGGTGGACACCATGGCTGCCCACGGAGGGCACTCATGAACATGACAGTCTGTGAGGACAGCGCAGGGCCGGGTGGCATGTCCTCTGCTGTCCGTAGAGTCACTGTGGGTCAGAACCCCGGACCACCCAAACCAGCCAGGAGTCCTAGGACCAGGGTGGGTTGCAGGTGGGACTGCTAGCCGCCAGGTCCGCCCTCGAAAGCCAGCAGCAGTGCCCTGGGAGGATGAGGCGGCCAGCCGTCTGCCCCTGTGGAGGTGGTTCCCTCAGAGGCCCGGCGGGCAGCGCTCTTCTGTGCCGGGTGGCTCTGTGAGTTGGCCTGATCTCAGCAGCAGTGGATTTTTCCCAAGCAAGCAGAGAACCTGGGAGCCCGTGGCGTTCGATACGGTGGGGCCCAGGAGTATTCCAGGAGGGAGACTTGAAGGTGGGGCGTGTGCTGGTGATGGGAGCCTCCCCGCAGTGTCGTCCTGTCCCTGCAACAATCACTGTGTCTGTCCACACCTCCATGCCCAGAGCACGCTGAATCCCCGTTCACCCACGACGCTGGCCTGGCGTCCACATCACGATCTGTTTGGGACACCTTAAAGCTGCGGAAGCCGCGTGCCTCCATTACCTCTCCCTGTCTTCTCAGCAGGGCACCAGGCGTGGCTGAAAAGCCAACTCCCAGCCAACTGACACCCACCAAGCACCTGGGAGGGGACCAGATCTAAAGGGAAATTTTTGTTTAATTAAATATGCAATTTTTTTAAATCATTTTATTAGGGGCTTGTACAGCTCTTATCACAATCCATCCATTGTGTCAAGCACATTTGTACGGTTGTTGCCATCATCAATCTTAAAACATTTTCTTTCTACTCGAGCCCTTGGTATATCAGCTCCTCAGTTTTCCCTCCCCACGAACCCTTGATAATTCATAAATTATTTTTTCGTGTCTTACACTTATGTGTCTCCCTTCACCCACGTTTCTGTTGTCCATCCCCCAGGGAGGGGCCTATATGTCGATCACTGTGATCTGTTCCCCTTTCTCCCCCGACCTAGAAGGCAAATCTTGCCTCAGAAGCTCCCTCTGGGTGGCATCGCAATTAGACACCGGGCTGCGATCCTCAAGGTCGGCAGTTCAAATCCAGCAGCTTCTCCGAGCACAGGAGGGGGACAGAGCTTTCCCTTCCTGGGAAGAGTTGCAGTCTTGGGAACCCCCAGGGGCAGCTCTGCCCAGTGCTGGAAGGTCTCTCTGAGAGTCGGCTTCCACTTCATGGCAGCAGGGGGTGTGGTGTTTGCTGATGGGGGGGGGGTGGACAGAGTGGGTTTAGAACGCCTGCTGGGGGTGGCGGGTGAGTCCTGCTCCCCCAGTAAGCCACTCACCATCCTCAGTCCGTTTCTCTCCCCGTCTCCCTCCAGATGGAAGCGTTCTGGAGGCGGCTGGAGAGCCTCCAGGGCTCCCTGGGCGATCAGGTCAAGTGCTCCAGCGCCAGAGCCCGGCAGCTCGTGCAGACGCTGACGGACAGGATGGCCGACGTCGAACACTTGCTCTGCGAGTCCCAGGACGCCCAGGCTCTGGTAGGCGGGGACCTTCCGGGAAGTGTGTGGCACCTGGGGGCTTGAAGAGGTCAGCCAGCCAGACCCTTCATAAGGCAGAGAAGGGGACTCATTGGCTCAGTCAGTAGGGATAACAGTGGGTGCTCGGGGGTCAGCTGACCCGGTCTACACACCAGCGCCACGGAGGAAAGGCCTGGCAAACTCATGTCTATCACCCGTCACTGGAAACTGCGTGGGATACGGTTCTACTCTGACACCAAATGGACAGTGAGCAGCGAGGTGGTCGCTTCTCAAGCCTCGCCACCGTCCCTTAGAGCAATGGTTCTCAACCTGGGAGTTGAACGACCCTTTCAAAGGGGTCACCCAAGACCATATTTCTGATGGTATTGGGAGCTGAGACACCGCTCCTCTATCCGACTCCAGGCTGGTCCGCCCACACGCAGATACGTCCACCTACGAGCTCCCCACAACATGAGGCACTGTATTAAAGGGTCGCGGCATTAGGGAGGTTGAGAACCACTGCCTTAGAGGGTACTGGTGTTGGGTCTCCTGCCCTGAGGAATATCCCAGCCGAGACTGAGCCTATCTAAGGTCACAGCTGGGTCTGAGTCCCATGAGCCCGTCTGTCTAAGAACACAGCCAAGCCTGGGTCCCAAGATCTTGACCTATCTAATGTCCCAGCCAAGCCTGGGTCCCACAATCCTGTCCTGTCTGATGTCCCAGCCTGCCTAATGCCTAATGTCCCATCGTTGGCCCATCCGAGCCTGAGTGCCATGAGCCCGTCCTGTCTAAGAACACAGCCGAGTCTGGGTCCCCCAATCCCGCCCCATCCTAACTGAAGATGCCGTCTGTAAAGGGAGCCATCAGAGCCCCACACACTCAGCTGCTACCCAGAAGTGGGTGGTCAGCAGCAGCCCAGGGGATCTACCCGTGAGAACTCCACCCTGAAACCCCACAGGAACCAGTGCCTGGAGACTGGCTCTCGAGGTGGGGCTGCAGGGAGCCGGAGGTGGGCGGCTAGGAGAGCCGGGCTTCCCCTGTCCTTTACAGAGACTACCCCGCCTCCCCCCTGCCCTGCTCACCCCGCTCTCATCCTCCCGAGCCTTGGCGGCCTGTGCTTCCTCTCCGGGTGACACCAGCGGTGGGTGTAGCCGGGGACCCCTGGTGGCATAGTAGTGACCCGTGGGCTGCTCACCGCAAGGTCAGCAGTTTGAAGCCAGCAGCAGCCCCGCAGGAGAAAGACGGGGAGAGCGTGACAGTCCCGGGAACCCCCTGCCTGTAGGGTCGGTGTGAGTTGCCATCGGCTCCCCGGCAGTGAGCTTAGTTTTGCGTTTTCCCTGCTACCCCGAGCAGCCTGGCTGGTGAGCTAAGCATTAGGCTGCTTACTGGAAGCTCAGCAGTTCAAACCCCCCTCGCTGCTCTGAGGGAGAAAGAGGAGGCTGTGATCCAGCCAAGCCTTACATCCTCAGAGGCCCTGCTCAGGGGGGCATCCCAGCATGACAGCCCCCCTCCCTCCCACCACCTGCACCCAGCACCTGTCCTCTGGTACCCTCTAGTGGCCGCACAGGCAGCTGTTGAATTAAAACCAAGACAAACCCATTGGCAGAGGTACAGCCAGAGAGCTCCTTAGAGGCCAGGATGGTGAGACTTCGTCTCCCCTATTCTGGACGTGTTGTCAGGAGAGTGCAGTCCCTGGAGAGGACATCATGCTCGGGAAAGTGGAGGGGTGGCGAGAGAGAGGAAGGCCCTCCAAGAGATGGACGGACAGAGCGGCTGCCACCAGGGCCTCAGGCACAGGGACCACTGAGTGGACGGCGCAGGACCGGGAAGTGTTTCATCCTGTTGTGCATGAGGGTTTTTGTGAGTCAGAACCGACACGGGCACCTCGCCATGACAGGCTCATTGCCATCGGGTGGGTGCAGACAGGGACCGGGCAGGGCAGGGCAGAGCTGCCCCGTATCGCCCGGGGCTGTCCAACTGAGGGACGCACACTGCCTCGTCTTTCCCCTGCCGAGCGGCTGGTGGCTTCAAGGCCCTGGACCGTGTGGTTAGCCATGCCGTGCTCCACCCACTGCCCCCACTCCTTGGATTAGAGGAAGGAGGTTCGGCACTGCTGGGTCCATCCGTCTGTCCGTCTGTCTGTGGGACTGGTTGAGTTTTCCTGAGTCGGCGACGGCAGTCTGTCTGAACCTGAGCGGTCACTGCCCATGACTGTGCACCGTCCAGCAGAGCGAACCCAGCCTGGGCCAGGCACTAGGGACACGGGGAGCAGCCATGGCTGGTCTTTGGGGCCCCTCATCCGGCAGGATTGCCCTCTGTGAGCTCCCCAGGGGCAGAAGTGGGTGGTGCAGTATCTGAAGGGAGGGGCAGTGAGGTTCCCTGGGGGCGGGGGCCAGCAGCAGAGAGGTGGGGGGCCATGACCAAGAGATGATGATGGCCCCTGAGTGGAGGTCAGTGAGCGCAGGGTATGGGCTAAGGGGGAAGACATCCCCTGATGGGTTAAATTGTATTCTCCGCAAAATGTGTTGGAATCTCAACCTCTCCCTAGACTTGGCCAGACGGTTTGTTTAGGGAGGCTGGTTGTGGGTATGGCCATGGCAGGGTGGGTGGGAGCAGGACCTCATCACTCCTGAGAGCTTGAAAGAGGAGCCCAGACCCAGGGACTAGCCTGCCCAGATGAGGGTGGGGGACAGCTGCCAGCTGGAGAGCTCGAGGCCTAGGAACCCCAGGACCAGAGATGCTGAAGCCAGGGCCTCCCCCCAGAGTGTACAGAACCAGAGAGGATCCTTCCGAGAGAGAAAGAGAGAAAGAGAGAGAGAGAGAGAGAGAGAGAGAGAGAGAGAGAGAGAGAACCTTCCCTCGTGACCACACAGAGAGCTATCCCCTAGAGCCAGTGCCCTGGGTCCAGACTCTAGCCCCCTGGGCTGTGAGATAATCCATTTCTGTTCCATAAAGCCCCCTTGTGGTGTCTGCTTCAGCAGCTCTAGCAGACACACACACACACACTGTCTGTGGAGTGGGGCCAGGAGGGGACATAGGAGCAGACAGAGGGGCCAAGCACAGGCCGGGGGCCAAGGGAGGGAGTGGAAAGGAGAGACGGAGGAGGCTGGGGTGGCAGGGTGAGGCGTGGGGGCTGAGGGGAAGGTGGACCACCACTCATGCCTGCAGAGTGGCGGCTGTCCTGCAGGTGGGAATCAGTATCTTTGACCCTCCCTGACACATGGGGTCTCCAGCCTCCAAGCGGCTGGTGACTTCAAGCCCCTCGACCAGGGGTTACCTTGTGGTCAAGCTCAGAGCAGGACACCCCAGATCACTGTCCCTGTGTCCCCCACCATTAGGACATCCTGGAGAGGACCCTGGCTCGGGAGCATATGGCCCGAATGCTCGAGTGCCTGAAGCAGCAGGTCCAGGAGGAGATCAAGTGTCGGCTGGCCGCCATCTCCCACGGCCTGGAGCTGCTGACGGCAGAGGGCAGGCTGTCCAGGCAGCAGAGGGAGGAGCTACTGACCCAACAGCACAAGGCCTTCTGGGAGGAAGCTGAGCGCTTTAGCCGCGGTGAGTGGGCTGCATGGTAGCACCAGGACCCGGACAGCGACCTTCTGAGGTCCCCAGAACTGCTGGGCTTGGAGGGCAGGCCGGGGAGACTCAGAGCCATGTGGAGCATGAGACAGTGTCCCAGCGGCGGTTTCAGGTCCACTAGGGGACAATGACCCTCCTGTAGTCGCCATTACTCGGTGCCACTGAAATCTTCTGTCTTCTGTTCTAGAAGGCTGGGAGTCCGCGGCACGGCTCCGGTGGTACCAGGCTCTCTGTCTCTCTCCCATGGGCTCTTGGGAGGCACTCATCTCCTGCTTCTGCAGCCCGAGTCTCCTGCCACACCTTCCTCCGAGGCGTGGAGATGAGCTTTCGCTGGCATCTGTATTCTTGTCCACCGTGTCTCTCTCTCTCTCTCTCTCTGAGTCTGGCCTGCCCTGTTCGTGGGACCCCGTGCAGAAGCGATAGGACTTAGGACACTCCCTGCTCTAGAAGGACCTCCTTCACGTTCCAAACAAACAATTTCAAAAGCCACACTCACTGCCATCGGGTGGATTCCCAGTCACGGTGAACCCCCAGGACAGGACCGAACTATCACCATGCGTTTCCAAGACCGTAACGCTTGACGGCAGAGGAAAGCCACAGCCTTCTCCTGCAGAGCGGCTGGTGGGCTTAAACCAGCCAAATGTGTACCCCATTATGCCACCAGAGCTCCTTGTACACCAAAAGGGAAGTCCCTAGTTCCACACAGGACCACTGTCACCACCACCGTGGGTCACCACTACCATGGTCGCAGGATCCTGGGTAGGACCTGGACATGGATTGGGGGATGGGGGGTGGATTCCATCCACAGCACTTTCCCAACAGTTTTGAAATCTGGACTCCAGTCTAGATACTGTCTCTGCCTCCCCAACCCTCTCATGTCACTTGGTGCACCCTGCCCCTCCCTCCCTCTCGCCTCTGTCCAGGACAAGCACCCTCTACACGAGCGTACAGGAAAATGCCTCCTTTGTATCTCCTAGTCTCGTCAGCTGACTGCTCTACACAGCAGCTACCTGAGGCCTCTTGTAGGGCCCTGCACCCAAGACTCAGAGGCCTCAGGGGGTCCCAGCAAATAGCAAGGGACCCAGGATATCTGGCCGTCAGGGTAAGCCATGATGTGTGCTTCCTTCGAGGACAGAGTTTGTCCAGCGGGGCAAAGACCTCGTCAGGGCATCACTGGCCCACCAGGAGGCGGCGATGGGCAGACTGTCACTGGCTGACAATGAAGAGCGAAGAGGCTTCCTGGCAGAGGCCCAGCCAACCGCTGACCCCAAGGCCTTCCTCAAGGTGAGCACGTCTGGGGTGCTGGGCAGTGCTCAAGAAGTGGATACAGCCTTAGGATACAGAGGATTTAGGAAGGGGTGGCTGAATGGATGAACACAAATGAATGGATAAATAAATCATCAGATGACTAAATTAATGAACAAATGAATGGATGGTTGGCTGGAAGGATGGTGGATGGATAGGTGGTTGGTTGATAGTATGGATGGTCAGATGGATCGATGGTTGGTTAGATGAGTGGGTGGATGGATGGATGGATGGATGGATGGATGGATGGATGGATGGATGGATGAAGCCTCTAGATATTAGAAAGGTTCCCAGTTTGTTAGCAAAGCGCCATCTGTATTCCTGGAAAACCTGGAATTCAGGGATACCCGTCCGGGCTCAGCTACTCACTGGCTTGGCCGGTCGTGGCTGCTGGGTCAGGCGTAGTTGTGAAAGCCATGTGATGATCTCATCCCCACTTCCTGGTGTAAGAGTCAGAAATGAGCACCCTTCCTATCTGAGAGGCAAGGTCAGTGTGGAAGACTTCTGAAAAGAAAGGCCAGTAAGCGCCCACCCGGAAACCCAGTGGGGTGCAGCTCCTGTGTCGTCACTCCCAGGCGTTTCACGGGGTCTTGGAGAGGCAGAGACTGACCCGGAGCCACCTGGAGGAAATGGAGGACATCAGGATCACTGAGGCCATGGTTGGGCTCTGCCAGGTAGGTGACCTGATACCCAAAGACCCCGGGTTCAGGTCCATCTGTGCCACATCACTGGCTGTGTGACCATAGAAAAGTCCCATTCCTTCAAAGGCCCTCCCAGTCCAGGCTGGAATGGAGAGGTTGGTCAGGGTCACCTGTGAGGGGCCCCATTTCTGGGGTGCTCTGGCCTCTCACCTTCAAACCCCTCGATGGGATGGACGGACCCCGTGGCTGCGGCACTGGGCTCGCCCACAGCAATGACTGTGAGGATGATGCAGGACCAGGCAGGGTTCCGTCCTGTTGACGTGGGGACGCTCTGAGGCAGGACCGACTGACGGCACCGAATAGCAGCCGCAGTTCCCTGGTGATGCTGCAGCAGAGGCCACAAGTGGCGACTTTCAGGGACGGAAGTTGAGCTTGCAATTCTGGAAGTCAGGCATGTCGGTTCCCATGGCCATGTGGGCCACCGTGTTGACAGCGCTGATCTATCGTGGAAATAGGGACATGTCGACCAGGACTGACATCGTTTCATGGCGTGGCTGCCCCAGGAGGCGCTGGGTAGGACAGGGGTGGCATTTGTGGAGGAGCATGAGGGACCTCATCTTTACTTAGATTTAGTATTTCTCTTAGTTCAGACAAAGCAGACCTGAGTGGTTATCTTGCTATCTGTATGGGCATTGTTGGCTTCCCAACCCCCACCCCCAACTTAAATCATTCTTATAACGAGATTATCTACCAAATTGGTATAGGAGGAGGTGAGGATGGAGAACATGGCATGCTGGGAAACGAGCAGGACAGCGGGCCACCTTCTGAAGCATGGCAAAGCTGTGCCCGCCCGTGCTGACGATGGTGGTGTCTTTGCCTCCCGGGGCAGCTAAAGCACAAACCCCACGTTTATTCTCTCAGTCCTAGAGGCGAGAAATCCAAGCCAGGGCCCTGGCCGGGCCAGTCCCTTCCTTGTCCGCCCCCTTGTCCAGGACCTGCAGCTGCTGCTGTCTTCTCTTTGTGTCTGTCTGCTCTGCACCGTGGACAACTCGGGGGTGATCAGGTTTAGGACCCACCCTGCAGTGGGATGAGCTCATTAACATAGTACAAGGAAAGCCCTCTTCCCAAGCCGGCTCATACCAGGGGTACTCCTTGGGGAAATGCCCGTTGTCTTTCCGTGACGATTTTCCATGAACTCGTGTTACGATCCCTAACAGACAGTGAGGGGCCGTCAGACGTAGTTGAGCCTGTTGGAGTCAGATGGTCCGTGGTTTATCCCAATAACTGGCCCAGGTGAGGGCACAGAGGGAGGGCAGGGGGCCCTGTCAGGGGCTGTCAGGATCCTCCAGATGTGCCTCAGGGAAGGCCCACATGGTCTCTGTGAGGAGACACCCGAGATTCACAGCAGAGCGGTGAGGAGGCCGGCCTGGGAACTTGCTCCCTGAGAGCATTTCCGACGACCCAAGGGTTTCCCTGTGGAGTCTTGGCGGGCAGGGCTATGCCTGTGGGCAGTGTGCGGTAGCAGGGCTGAGGAAATCACATGGCCCCCACCATGCGAGAGTGACCCGTCTCCCGCCGTGGGGTTGTTGGCCTCAGGAGCTGTACCAGAGCACCGTTGGAACGTTCCAGAGGCTTGTGGACGTCCTGTTCCTCCAGACGCTCCCAGGCGTGACCAGCCTCTCCCAGGCAGAGTGTGACTACTTGAGACAGGAGGTCAGGGAGAATGCCACCCAGCATCTGGAGAAGTCCGACTGCTTCCGGAAACAGCAGTGGAAACTCTTCCAGGATGCCCAGGACCAAGAGAAGAAGGTACGGCCACCGTGAGTGAGTGAGTGTGTGTGTGTGTGTGTGTGTGTGTGTGTGTGTGTGTGTGTGTAGCCCACAGTGGGGGCTGATGAGACTCAGAGAGATGGCTGAGCATCTTCTAGTCCCTGGTCTGCACATCCGGCAAATCCCATCGTTGACAATTCTGACAGCAGAGACCTCTTTCCCCAGGGCGGGAAGTCAGCGGGCAACATGAAGAGCGAGTACAGCCAGGGTCACCGGAGATGAGGGGCGGAGGGGCGGTCATGAGGCGGAGGCATGCCTTGGGGGCCAGGGAGCTTCTGGAGCGCGTGGGGGTGGGGGTGGCCCTCCACGGGACGTGTGTATTTGCAGCTGTCGTTGTGAAGGCCATCGAGCTGATTCGAACTCAGGGCACCTCCTTGCGTGCAGAGTGGAACCGGGCTCCCTGTGGTGTTGTCAGGGCTGAGACTTTGGGGAAGAAAATTCCCAGGCTGTCTTCCAAAATTTGTTAAACCAACCAGGTTGTCCGGAGAAACAAGTTCAGCAACACTCGTCTCTGTACAAGAAAGTGCTTCCTATCAAGTAAGCAAGTACATGTCAAGAAGGCGTCCCAGCCCCGGCCGACTTAGGTCCCAACGTCTGCTGCTAGTACCCAAGTCCCTCCTTACACTCCCCCCACCTTCCCCTTCCCCTCCCGGTATTGCTCCTCGCATTACTGGTCCTGAGGGATTTAGCTGTCCTGGATTCCCTGTGTTTCCAGCTCTTATCTGTACCAGTGTACATGCTCTGGTCTAGCTGGATTTGTAAGATAGAACTGGGATCAGTTAGTGGGGAGGGAGAAGAATGTTTCATCAGTGTAATACTGCACCCTGACTGGCTCATCTCTTCCTTGTGACCGTTCTGTAAGGGGATGTTCAAATGTCTACAGATGGGCTTTGGGTCTCCACTCCACACTCCCCCTCATTCACATCGATATAATTTTTTGTTCTGGGTCTTTGATGCCTGATACCTGATCCCATCGACGCCTCATGGTCACACAGGATGGTGTACTTCTTCCATGTGGGCTTTGGTGGTCTCACTTAGGTGGCTGCTTGTTTAACTTCAAGCCTTTGAGACCCTAGAAATGGTGTCTTTTGATAGCCGGGCACCATGAGCTTTCTTCGCATTCGCTTAACCACCCATCCTTTTTAAGAACTATCACATAAAATCCTTTTTTTAAGTGATGTAACTATGGGAGTGTATGAGATGTGAATACTATATCAGGAAAAGTACTAAAACAATTTAAAAGAAGCCAAACTTGACTAACGGTTGTAACATCATGGGTGAAGGAGGTAGCGTTTCTGTTTAGTGGGCTGGGTTAATGGTGGGGATGCTTTGGAAAAGAATATCATAATGGTTGTACAGAACAAAGAGTATGACCAATGGCCCTGTAGAAGTTGTGGAATTAGAGAGTGTTGTGCACGGTTTTGCCACAATTTTAAAAGATAACCACTACATGAACAGTGAGTGCAAGGAGGAAGAGAACATTCTAGAATGGGTTGTGGTGGCGATTGTACAAGCCTTCTTGCTGTGATTGATTGTTGGCTTGTATGACGTGTGGATGAAGTGCCAATAAGACTGTAAAAATGAAAAAAGAACTATGTACATTAGATCAATGGCATGCAAGGCTTTAGACTCCTGTAGAGATTTATGGTCGTTAGGGGAGGGGGGAAGAAAGGGGCAATCGATCACAGGGATCGACCTGTATACCCCCGCTCCAAGGGGGACGAATGACAGAAAAGTGGATGAGGAGCGACGGAGGGCAATATAAGACATGGAAATGGTAATCTGTTACTTATCAAGGGTTCGTGAGGGAGGGCGGGGGAGGGAGAGAGGGGGAAGAAATGGGGAGCTGATATCAGGGGCTCAAGTGGGGAGAGAATGCCTTGAAATTGCTAGCAGCGGCAAACGTGCAAATGTGCTTGACACACTGGATGAATGTATGGATTGTGTTAAGAGATGTAAGAGCCCTCAATAAATGTATTTATATATATTTGTTTATATATAATATATTTATTTTTAAGGAGAGAGAGATTTATGGTCTCAGACGCCCACATGGGGCAGTGCTGCCCTGCCCTACCAGGTGGCCATGGGTCAGCGGAGACTCAGTGCCAGTGGTCTGCGGGGAGTTGTTTGTTTTTTTTCATGGGGTCCAGATGACTACTGGAAAGACGAGCTAGGAGCCACGGGGCTGTGAGAAAAGGTAGCTGGGAGGGTGGCACAGCTTGAGCAATGTGATCACTAAAGAGTGCGCGTAGGTGTCTATTTTTACCTGTGACAAGAACAAAATAAATGTAAAATTTACAAAGAGAGGAACTGAGGCAAAATTGCTGGATACAAGAGACATATATAAAACCTATAGCTCTTCTACATACCAGCAACATCTAGGATAGCGGAGATAAAGATTCTCTACAGCCCCGGAACCTCACAGGGGCGGTTCCGCCCTGCCCTGTAGCGTTTCTCTGAGCGCTGGCTGCGTGGCAGCGGGTTTGGTCTTTTTGGTTGAGAATAAGAACTGATTTCTGCGGGTGCCTAAGAGTAAACATGACCGAGGTCTACAGGAGCCTGACAGAAGATGACAACCCTTATTGAAGACATACAGGATTATTTGACAACAGAGAAATGCCCCATTGTGGATGAAAGGTGGAATTTTGAAAAGATAGCAGTTCCCTTTCATTCTAACTGCCGTAAAATCCACAAAGGTTTCCCGACTGAGCTTGGCCGACTGTCTCTGAAACTCATCGGAAAGGAGAGACCACCGAGAGTGGCCAAGAACATGTAGAACAGGAGAGTCAGCGTGGCCCTGTCCTAGCAGTCTGGTGATGACCTGCGGGCATCGCAGCCATGTGTATTGGTGCAGATATGAACAGGGACATAAGAGAGCCAACTAGAGACCTGGAAGCAGAGCTGCGCTCTCTCGACTTCGTCTGGCTCGCTGGGACTTATGGGATTGGGTGGCTGATGTGTTTGAACTGCTGACCTTGAGGTTAGCAGTCCAGCCCCTAACCCACAGTGCTGCCAAAGTCCTTCTCTGATATAGACACGCTAAAAACCTGACTCATGGTCATCAAGCAGACGTGACTCCTCACTACCCTATAGGATGGGGTAGAACTGCCCAGTGGGTTTCCAAGGCCCACTTTCTGGGTGTAGAAAGCCCCGTCTTTCTCCCTCTAAGTGCCTGGGGGGGGCGGAGGGGGTTTCCCGCTGCTCAACTTGTGTGGCCTAGGGAGACTGCGGAACGCAGAGGTGGCATCACCGGCCACTAATGGAGCGACACATGACCCCAACTGTGGTGGGGAGATTAGTTATGTGGAGAAAATGGGATCCCTTCCCGCACTCCGTGAAATAGATACGTAGTTACATGCCTCACGACCTACATGTGAACGGTAAAAGAACCCCAATTGTTAGTGCTTAAAAAACTTGGAGAAAACGTTCATAAACTAGGGTAGGAAAAAGAATTTGGAGAATCCTATCATGAAATCAGGACAAGAAAAACAATTTTTTTTGACAAGACACCAAAGACTCAATGTTCTCCGACACCGACCCTTTGGTAAGGATGCTGATCCAAAGACATGGATACAGGGTGATGGTTGGAAGACACGAGGACTGTAAGTTAATACTCTGGAAAGTGTGTCCTTAGGGAGAACAGTGAAATAGCAAATGATTTGCTACCTATGTTGACTACAATTAAAAAAAAATTTTTTTAAGAAGTGAAAAAGAAAATCCAACTAATCCAATTTTGGAAAATCCAAAAATTTCCAGCAGCAGTTAGTAAAATGCGCTTCCGTGGACTGAGCGTGTGTGTTCTCTGCCCGTGGTGTTTAGCTGTGGATGGAGGAGCAGGCCCTGTCCGCCGTCCTGCAGACGCACCTGCAGGAAGACCACCAGAGCATCATCCACGGGGCCCTGGGCCGGCTCGGTGGCCTCAGTGAGGGGTGAGTACAGACCCTGCCTGAGGCCCCTTTCTGACCTTGGTTTCCGGACCCGCAGGTGTGACCCGCCACCCCCCTTCCTCACAGTGCGGCTTTGAGGACCCCAGCAGGTTTTCAGTACAGATGTGCCGTCAAGTGACAGCCGAATGCCACAGGTTAAAGGTCACACTTGAAGGCAGACTTCATCTGAGCCAGTGACGTAGCCTTGACTTCGTCAGCTATGAAATGGGGGTCAGAATCCCTTCCTCCAGTGGTGCATGTAGTGGGCTTGTAGGCCCGCCTGGCCCTGTAGCTCTTTACATGTTAGTTTGGATTGTTCTGCAGGTGTTCTCTATGCTTCAATCTGAGTATTTTCTTTCAACCTATCTTCGAGTTCTCTCCCTCTCCCTCTCCAGCTTTGTTCTGACATTCAGTTCATCCCCTGGGTTCTTAGTGCATGTCCATTTCTACACTCTATTGGATTGCCGTTTCGTTACCTGCTGATAGTCTTCATCTTGTCAACTTCTTGAACCTGTGAATCATAATTATTTTTAAATTTGCATCTCTATCTGATACCTTATGGGTATGTTTTTATTGCCTTTTACCCTGTCTTTGGTCAGCTCATCTCTGTCTACAGGTCTGTTTATTTTATTGAACAGTGGCCACGGTGTATGAATTCTTGAAGCGATGATTCAGTCCTTTGAGTGGTGTGGTCAGAGAGGGATGATCTTCCTTCTAGGAGAGATTGTTTTAGCCGTTTTATTGGCACTTTATCCACACGCCGTACAAGTCAACAATTCAATCATGTCAAGAAGAGTTGTACAATCGTTACCACAATCAGTTCCAGAATATTTTCTCCTTCCTTGTACTAGACCACCGTTCAGGTAGCTGATTCAAAGCTAGGCCTTAGCAAGAGATGTCCCACTCTTTATTATTTGTTTAAATAAATCATTTTACTGGGGGCTCTTTCAGCAACCCATACATTGATTGTATCAAGCACATGGGTGCATCTGTTGGTGATGGTCCACTCTTATTCCTAGGGTAAGACCTTTCGGAGGTCCCAGGATTTGCCAAATCCTTCCTCCTTTGTAGGTTGTTAAGTCTAAGTTCTTACACAATGGGTTGCTAACCTCAAGGTCAACCATCGGAAATCACCTCACTGCAAGGGAGAAAAACAAGGCTTCCTATTCTCCTGAGAATTACAGTCTCAGAAACTCACCCTGTCCTCTTGGGACACACTGAGGAGGAATCCGCTTGCTGGCAGGGAGCTTGATTTTGTTTGTTTGTTTGGTTGGTTCATCCCCCAGAGGACTCAATCCCTAGGTTGTGCAAATGATTTAGATAGTTGGCAATTAGAGCCCCGTGGACATTCACGAGTCAGAGTGACCCACTAACCTGTTGGCAGTGGAACACCTGGCCTTTCTCCCGAGGTGCCCCTACCTCTGGAGGGGTTTCCACCAAACCCCTTAGTGCTAGTGGCTAGAGGCCAATCTGGTGTCAATTTGAGGATTCAGAGTGAAGGGGTGGAGTCTAGCCTGTCGATCAGATCATAGCTAATGAGGCCTCTGTGTGGACAGGGTCTTCTCCTGAGGATTCTGGGAACTCCTGTCTTCCTCCTTGGAGGCAGGAGACTCTCTCTCTCTGACATTTCTGAGAAGTCACCAGATCGTGTAACTACCACACACCTTAGTCCTCAAAATCACCGTTCTTGCCTTTGACCGCTTTATAGCGATCTCCTGCAGCAGGTGGACCCAGTGCAGTGAGTCCTTTGATCTCTTGACTGCCTCTCCCACCTGTGGATCCCAGCTAGCTGATGAAATCCTGTACAACATCTGTCTCTTCTCCGTTTATCATGATGTGACCTACTGGCCCAGTGGTGAGGGTGTGTGTCTTCCTTCCAGTGAGTCATCATCCGCCCGGAAGGCTGCCGTCCTTGATCTTCCAAAGCAGTTGCTCCAAGTCCTCTTCACGTTCAGCCAGCACGGCGGTGCCGTCTGCCTATCGCAGGCTGTTCGTAAGCCTTCCTCCCATCCTGACGCTGCGTCTGTCTGCGTATCATCCAGTGGACAGGAAGAGGGATCGAAAGAGGAAGGATGCTTGCAAGGATGGCTTTCTTAGAAAGGGCACCTATAGGCAGAGCCGTGTGAGCCCATAGTATCTAGTCATCCGTGTTGCTGTAACGGAAATGCCACAGGGAGGGGCTTTCACAAACAGCAGTTTATCCCCTCACGGTTTTTGAGACTAGGCATCCGAACTCAGGGCAGCAGCTGTCAGCTAAGGCTTTCTCTGTGTGCCAGCTCTGAGGGGAAGCTTGTGTCTCCTTCCCTGGGAGATCTCCATGCTGTCCTGGCATAAATGACCCCCTGGGTGTAGGTGATGCTCGGCGCAGGGATCTCAGGTTCCAAGGACTCACTGTGCTCCTGGCTCTTCTCTCTTGGAGGTGCTGAGGTTCCTCTGAGCTCTGCTTTCTGGTTTCATCTGCCCTGTATCTCAAAAGGGGTGGACTCCGTGCAAAAGGAGCACACCAGCGCAAGTGATCCAAGGATTGTCAATAATAAAACCCAAGGCCGGAGGGAGGGATTGTATTGGAGCTTAAATTCTGAATGTATTTTCAGGGCCCTCGCATGGATTAAGTCTCCATTGGGCTTCTTCAGTCCATGGACCGGGGATGGGGATAGGCTTGTCCTCAGACAGTGTGCATTGGATACGTCAGGTTGACATGCACTCTCTTACCATTGGTTTTCCCTTTAAGCCCATTTTAACTAGCTCTAGTTTGGGTTATTTTCTGCCTTTCTTGGGATTGCGAGCTTTCTGTATTTTATTTTGTTGTGGCTGCTGGAGCTGTGTGATTTCTCTCTATATGAAATCCAGGATAGTGAATCTATAGAGATAGGAAAATAACAGCTTCTCAGGGCTGGGGAAGAAGTGGGGAAGGTTGGGGGTAGAGGGGCAGCTAATAAGAATAGATACACGAATGAAGAAGATCTTCTGACGTTGATTGTGAGAAATGACCATACAGCTCTTTTTCATATATTCAAACTGTTGAATCATATGGGAGGTGAATTATAGGTCAGTAAAAGACACAGGCTCACTGCCATCAAGTTAACCATCAAGTCAATCTGTCTCATGGCAACCCTGTAGGTCAATGAAACTGTTAAAAGGAAAAGGGTGGGGGATGCAGCCTAATCCTAAGGCTCATTAACATAACTACTACTCATTAACATAACTGCCTAATTAACATAACTACCGCTCATCCTGCCTCATTAGTACCCTAGAGGCGAGGATTTAGAACACACAGGGTAGAGGATAGCCACATGGGATCGCGAGGCAGAAGAAGACAGTAACACAGAGCTGAGAATCATGACCTAGCCAAGTGGATGAGTAGTTGGCGGGAGGAGACGCCATGCCATCTGTCATTCAGTGAATAATCCGAGAGCGCTGACCTGCCTCCCGCACTCACTCTTCCCAAAGGTCCACGCGGAGCATCCTCCAGGGCCATGGCCTGCTCCTGCAGTCGGCACTCCGGAGGCTGGCCCTGCGCAGCCGCTCCATCACCACCCTGGCCCGGATGCGGCTGTCTGGGAAGAAGAGCCTCCTCCTGGAGCTTCAAGAGCAGCATGCGCTGGAGCAGGGCTCCTCCCACTGCCTGGACGAGCACCAGTGGCAGCTCCTGAAAGCTCTGGTGAGCTCGCCCCGCCGCCCACACTCACCCCAACCATGGCGGCCAACACCCAAAGCCCTGTCACTGCTGTTGGCTCACGGTGGAGCACCCCACGGGGACCCCTCAGTGTGCCAGCTGGCTCTGCGTGTGAGCGAGGCCGTGAGAATCACACTAGAACCTTCTCGGGCTGTAAGTGCAGAAGGAAACACTGCCTGGTCCTGGGCCGTCGTTGCCGTGGCTCCGAGGTCTGAGCCCAAGGCTGCAGCCACTCTGCCGATCCATCTTGCTGGGAGTCTTCCTCTTTTCCCACCGCCCCATCTACTTTGCGGAGCATGGTGTCCCTCTCCAGGGACTGGTCTCTCCCGACAACACGTCCAAAGTATGTCATTCAAAATCCCGCCATCCTTGCCTCTAAGGAGATGTCTGGTCGCCCTTCTTCTGAGACAGATCAGTCTGCCCTTTAAACAGCCCATGGTTCTTTCAATATTCTTCGCCAGCACCTCAATTCAAAGGCAGTGGATTCTTCTTCGGTCTTCCTTATTCAGAGATTTACAGTCTCAGAAACCCCATGGGGGAATTCTACTCTTCCTAAAGGACCTCCCCCCCTGAGTTGGGGAGTTGACTCAACAGCAGTGGGGTGAGAGACGAATGTGCCAGCCCTGAATCTATGCCCTCACCCCATCTCAGACCCCTCACCCTCCACAGAAAGGCAGCCCTGCCCCTTGTGCCCTGCCCCAGCTTCCTGATGTCCCCAGACTCCGCCAAGACGCAGACCTGACCTCTGAACCCTGGCCTCGCTGTGTGGCATTGGGGGAGTGTGTTAAGTCGGGCTCTCCAGGGAAGCATAAACCAGTGACACCGATCTGTCGGTACAGACACTGATACGAAGAAAATGACTCAAGAGGGTTGCAGGCAGGAGCCAGTCCAAGTCCATCCTGATTCTGTGGGTCCGTGGGTCCTCTGGAAGCTTCTACCGACTCGGGTAGCTTCAGGGGCCGATGAACCCATGGTCAGCAAGGCCAAGACAGGCTGCTGGCTGCAGAGGTGAGTGAGTCCAGCCTCGGCCGGCGGAACGGCAAGTCGTTGGCGGGTAGGTTACCTACACCCCCGAAGAAACTTCCTGTCCATGGCACCAGGGCTGTGGCCCGAGCATGGGATCTATACAGCACCTAGTCTTCTTACAACGGCGGGGCTGCGCACAGCAGACCCCGTCACGGATTCGATTACATCACGTTAGGTCACTCCTTGGGCTGAACTGCCGAGTGGACGTAAGACCTGCTGAGTATCACGGGGAAATTTCTTCCCTGAATCGACCCACCATGTACGCACGGACGTGGCACCAGGCACGCGGTGGGTGCTTGTCAACTGGGCTGGGCCAAGATTCTCCAGGGATCGGATGTCACCTGGTGTGGCGCGCTCCGTGAAGGGGTCTTCTGTGGAGCAGGCAAGCAGCTGAGGGGAAGAACAGGGTGGGACGCCACCTCCTGAATCCCTGATAGGTGAGGGAGGTCTCATTCGGGGTGTGGCCCGCTCTTCGGACAGACTGACCATATCTGGCAGCCAGGTCGTGTCTACTGCCGGGTCTCAATCCTGCCTCTGGCTCGTCACCCTTCTGCCAGCCATGCTGCCTGCTGATGCCACCAACCATCAGTGGAAACAGCCAGCCTCGTATTCATTGAGCTCTGCAGCCGCCAGCCTGCACTTCCTGCATCCACATGGGTCGGGAGAAGCTTCCAGCTTACATCCAACCCATAGGGTAGACTTGAAGCAGACGGGACTTCCCACTTCTACAATGTAGCCCTTTGTCGACATGAACCGCTTTCCGTGTGCACACACAGACCAGTGTCCCTGGCTTTGCTCCTCTCCAGCACCCAGCCTCACACAGCACCCAGTAGAGGCTCAGTGGGGAGCCTTCAACCACAGTCCAGCCATCAGGGGTCCTAGCAAGCCCAGGCCTACCATCTTTCTCCCCACACCTCTCCCACCTTCGTGGGCACAGGGCAAGACCAGCCCTTCCCCGTCTGAGCTTGCTGGTGCCCACTTGCTCTCTAGGAGGCCCGGGTCCAGGAGGAAGCCAGCCGGCTGGAGTACGAGGCCCAGCAGATGCGGCTGCAGCTGCACCAGCAGCTCCTGGCCGAGGCCCGGGAAGCGGGGCGGCTGCTGCAGCAACACACGGAGCGAGCCATCGGGCGGGTGCTGCTGGGGCATGCTCGGAACTCGGCCACCAGGAGCCGAGCCCCGGACAGAGAAGACTTCAAGGTACGTGCCAGCAATCCCCACGCCCCCCCCCTGCCCCCCGGAAAACTGACATGCACAAAGGACTGGGCTGGGCAAGGCCGGCAAGAGCACCCCCGAGGGTCAGCATGCCTGCTCAGGGTTCTATTGCGCCCTTCACTGGGAGCCTGGGCCCTTGCAGAGATGACTCCCCCTTTCTGAGCCTCAGTTTCCCCACGTATAGGAGGAGGGGCCACCACCTAGATGGCAGACAGCGTCTTGTGTAGCCGGGCACACAGCTGGGATGCTGGAAGCTCTCTACACCCCGGAACATTGCATTGGCCCTTGAACAATGCTCAGGTTGGGTGGTGCCCCCACCGCCGACCCAAGCGCAAAGCCCAAGCCCAGCTTTGACTCCAGACGAGCTTGAGCTCCGGGTGCCCTGCCGCTCACAGAAAGCCGTGCCGATCGCATTGACAGTCTGACAGTCGTCGCCGTCGGGGGGCCTTTCGTTTTGTCTTTCTTGCTGGCCCTCGACTTTTCCGGGTGTGATATTTGCTCTTGCTCGTTCGTCATCTGCCTGAGCGGAAGTCCGATTCGTGGGGACCATCCCTCGCCCTCCAGGATGTCGGGGACGGACAGGAGAGTCGGGAGGACATGGTGTCGAAATCCTGCCAAGTGCATCCTCATGGCCCATGTTGGGAGTGAGCCCATAGCCAGGGCCCCTGGGTCCATCCATCTCACCGACATCTTCGTCCATGTCCCTGACCTTCCGCTTGGCCCAGCCTTCTGGCCTTCTACAGGGACTTCCCTCCTCCTAATGTGTGCAAAGTGAGGGACACTCGATGGACAGATTCGATGAAGCAGCTGGGTCCTATGAAGAACGCGCTTCAGTGGATAGGAGGAAAGTTTATTCAGGACCTGCCGCTATGCAGATGACACACCTTGCTCGCTGCCAGCGAGGAGGACTTGAAGCACTTATTGATGAAGATGAAGGGGGATCGCGGCCTTCGGTCTGGATCGTACACTTCAAAGAAGACCAACGTGCCCACCGCTGGACCAGTGGGTCATCACGTGATCCGTGGAGAGAAGGGCGAAGTCGTCAAGGAGTTCATCCGGGTTGACTCCCAGTCGGTGCTCATGGAGGCAGCCGTCACGAGGTCAAAGGGTGCCGTGCCTCGGGTGAGCCTGCTGCAGGAGACCTGCTTCAGGTGTCCACGAGCAAGGGGGAGACTTGGAGGGTGAAGGGGCACCTGAGCCACGCCACGGTATTTTCAGTCGCCTCCTCTGCACATACAAGCTGGACACTGACTAAGCCCGGGCGGAAGAGGAATCACTGCATCTGAACCACAGTGCTGGTGAGGAAAATTGAAAGTAACACGGGCAGCCAAAGGCCAGCAGGCCAATCCGGGTGGGAAGAAGCTGAGCCAGCGGGCTCCTTGGGAAGCCAGGACGGTGCGGCGTGGTCTCACGTACTGTGGGCACGTGGTCAGGAGAGACTGGTCCCTGGAGGAGGACGTCGTGCTTGGTTTGCGGAGAAGAGGGGCACTCACAAGCTGGAGGGACATGGGCTGCGCCCATGGCTCCTACATCGCCAGGATGGTGAAGATGCTGCCGGACCCTGGGCGGTGTCTCATCCCGTCGTACACCGAGTCGCCGTGACGTAGATCCGGCTCCCTGACTTTCCCCGAGGCCCTTTTCCGTGACCGCGGACCGTGTGCACCCGCAGAGAGACTGCTTCAAAGGACCGTGATGCTCCAAACAGAACCGAGGGCGATCCACTCCTTTTTCCGACTCCGGAGAAAGCCCCCAGGGGGTCGTGAGAGGGCTGCAGGTGACCTCAAGACAGCAGGTGGAGGCTTCGAAGCAAAGCGTCCATGTCAAGTCCAGACGGTGGTTGTGCAGTGCCGTCGGCCGGTGCCGGCCCGCAGCGCCCCGAAGTGCGACAGGAGGAACAACACGCCGTGCTCACAACCGTCCCCACACCTGCGCCCAGGGTTGCCCCCACCGTGCCCGTCCAACTCCCTGAGGGCCTTCCTCCCTCTCGCTGTCCCTCCACTTGACCAAGCCCAGTGTCCTCTTCCAGAGACTGCTCTCTCCTGGCAACACGTCCAAAGTCCATGAGGCCCAGTCCCCCCATCCCTGACTCTGGGGAGCTCTCTGGCCGTACTTCTCCCAACACAGAGATCTGTTGGTTCTGATTCCAAAACCAACTCACTGCCGATCAACTCCTGTGGGTTTCCGAGACGGTAACCATTTGCAGGAGCAAAAAGGCCCGTCTTTCTCCCGTGGTTTCAAACTGCCGGCCATGGGAATTGGAGCTCAGCGGCGGGTAACCACTCCACTTTGTTCCGGAAGAACAGTTTTATTTGACCAGGCCTGCCCTGGCCAGGGGAAGTACACTTCACGTGACCCATGTCCGCCAGCCACAGCTCCCAGCCTGTCACCGGCAGCTCCTCGCTGAGCCTGCGTCCTTTCTGGCTCCGGCAGGCGGCGTTGCTGGAGGCAGCGGTGGAGAGCGTGTACGTGACAGCTGCTGGGGCAAGCCGGCTGGTGCAGACGTACTACCAGCAGGTGGGGCAGGTGATGCAAGACCATGAGGAGAAGAAGCTGCAGCAGCTGAGGGCCGTGCAAGGTAGGGTGCCCACCCCAGGGAGCCCCCCCGGAGAGGGGGGAGGTCTGTGGGCAGGGTGGGGTTCCAGGCATTTCTCATTTCATTTGGGGGGATTTATTATTTGGTTTGGGGGGAGTGGGGTATGTATTTTACGGTGTTCTGTATTTCTGGGTCACTTAGAGGGGGGATTATACAGGTGGACACAGCTCATTCTCATAGCTCCGAGCAGCTGCTGTACCAGACACTACAGGGCGCTCTAACCCACGGGAACAGACTGTCTCCCCTGAGACCAGAGGCTATGTTCAGGGTGCTGGCTTAGGGGAGGGTCTTTTCTTGACCAACTCTGGGGGCAGGGCCCAGTCCCTTGGGGTTTTCTGTAACCCAGCATTTGTGGGTGACCGACACAGGCCGCCTGGCTTCTTCACTGTGTGCCTCCTGCTCGCTGGGTCTGCACGGCTCCTTCTCAGACATGAGATGGGGCAGGACCCACCCTACACTGATTACCGAGGCAAAGCAAACACTGCCCCAGATGGGGTCCCATGCAAGAGGAGGTACATCACCCGCTGCCGTCCAGCCAGTGCCGACTGGACAACCCAGTGGGACTGTGGGATGGTTCCGTGGTGTTCCCAGGGCCACAAGACTTTCTCCCATGGGGCAGCTGGTGAGTTCACCGCCAATCCTTCGCCCACAGTGTCACCAGGGGCCCTCCTACCCACAGGTATGGGGGTCAGGATGCCAACATCTCTGGGGAGGAGGAGAGGTGGGTCAGTTCATAACACAAGAGAGAGAATGGGCAGGATATATTTTTTAATAGCTTTATTGGTACAGAATTTACAGGTCATGCACTTCCAGGGTTAGGGTACTTTTAAAAAGAGTTGTAGACACCTCATCGGTTCTAGTACTCCACATTCATTATTTGCTCCCCAATTCCTCTCACCCTCCCACCCCCACTCCCATAAGCCATTGTGCCCACTCCTTCAGTGCTTCTTCCACTGGGAAACCCCACAGAAACAATAAAAAGCCAAGACAACATGAAACAGAAAGAAAACTATAAAAATAAGATATAAAACATAAAGAGTAAGATTTGCAGAGAATGGTCCTTGATAACCTCTTTTTTTTTTCATCACCTCAAAATTCACCGGAATATAGAATATTGTATGTACGGGCCATTTTAAGGAGTTGGGTACGTGCATTGAGAATTGTGTGCAAATGGTCCACCCTGCCCCTCAAGATAACCGATCAACTGCCGGTTACAAAAGCGGAAATCAAATGAAGAAGAAGGGCGCTGAAAGAGGCCCGTGAACGTACAAGGGAAGAAAGAGCGAGACAGAAGAGGCCACCGGCCGTATTTTAAAAAGCCGGAGAAGAAATATCTGTCGTGGAACAAGCGAGAACTATTAATGTCTAGGCCAAATTCAAGGGACAAGAGGGAGGTCACCTGCCCGAGGATCATCGGATACCATAGTTGGGTCGCCCGCACTCCAGTTGGCAGTAACCTCCGACAGTACAGCCGTTCACCGGAATGGACAGGCTCCCCCATGCCACTGTGTTAGTCCAGGTAGACTAGAGAAACAAATTCATAAACACCCATATGCGTGTAAAAAGAACTTTATATACAAGAGCAACTGTACATTAAGAAAACAGCCCAGCCCAGTCCAGATCAAGTCCATAAGTCCGATATTAGCCCATTTGTCCGAATCCAATTTATACAGCCCTCTTCTGACTCACGAAACCCACGCAGTGACGCCGAGTGCAGGAAGATCGCAGGCCAGTGGGTGGGACGTCTGGTGTGTCCAGCGCGTGGTAAGCATCTCAGCAATGGCAGGGGTCTCCACGCGGCTGCATCAGGGTAGGTCCATGTGGCTTCTCCTCCAGAATGTCTCACAGCAGCCTTGTCAGGAGTGAGTCTCCAAGGGCGTGGAGAGAGTGAGAGTCTCCCGCCTCCAAGGGGGAAATCCCAGAGTTTTCCCAGAATCCTTGAGGGGAGGCCATGCCCACGCAGAGGCCCCATTGGCTGTGACCCGATTGACAGACTGGGCTCCACCCCTTCCCTCAAGCCTCTCAAGCCCCAAATTGACACCAGATGATATAACAACCACCGCCACCCAGGAACCTCCCAGTGAGGGAGGTCAGCAAATGGCAGGAAGATCCTCGGGGAGACAGAGGGACAGTGTGGCTGCAGCAGTGGGCACGTGAGTGAGCACACACTGGACAGGCGCAGCTGCTTTCTGCTGGGCCTCTAGCTGCAGGGAGTAGGAACCGCGTACAAATGGCCCTTGCTTGGAGGCCAATTTTTCTTTCTTTACTTGTATTGCGCATTCGACAACGGGACACGGGCCGAGCGGATCGATCGCCCCTCCAACGAGCCATCCGTACCCTTTGTGTTCCGTCTCATGCACCGCCATCCCCACGATGTGCGCCCACCCCGCTTCCTCCCAGGACCTCCTGCTACCTCTCCCTGACTCCTGACCCTGCCGGGGGGCGGTCCCTGCGTCGTCGGGCTGCCCTTCTTCTTTCTTGTGTTTCTACAGTTCGACTGGCATGAGGTACCCGTATCCTACTTCCCCTGCCAGCCCCCCGCCCCCCCCCCCACACACACACAAAGGAGCCATTCATCCGGGCACTGTGTCTATAGACTTACCTATCCCGGGTTTCATATGCAGAGAAACCGTTTTCAAAACAAAAACAACATGAAGAAACAAAGCAACGCGGATGGATAGCTCCTCCATCGCAGAGAGAGCAGAAAACCTGGAAGAGTGGGACAAATTGAACTAGACCCGGAGGGAGAATGAATGATGGGGTGCTAAGCGAAGCCTGTGTCCGTGACAGTCAAACGCTGCCCTTGACCTCACGTGGGGCTGAGGGGTCCGTGCCGCCCCAGGGTTGCACCATTGTGTCACCCTCTGACCCCAGCTGTGAGACTCTAGTGTGATCCTGACAGGCCTGCCCATTGTTGGGCTGCAGACTGAAGCATTTTCAGGCCCAAAGGATGGCTGCAGGCTGCTGTCCTCAGGGTCCCGCCCGTCTCTACCCGAGCAGTAGGCCTGCTCCCTTTCAGGAGGTTGACTTGTGTTCTGCGGCTCCTCCCAGTCCGTCGGCGGCCACCCCACATTCCATCCATTCCGGATGGCACACCGTGCTGTCTGGTGGGTTTTTTTGACTGGCTCGCCCAAGGCCTGGAGTTGAATGTGCCAGAACAGACGGGCAGAAGGTCCTTGTGCTGGTCTTCCGGGTCGGTGTTCTCAGCTGAGCTCAGCGGGCCTCCCACTTGCCCACGACCTGGAGAGAGCCAAGGCCTAGGCTCGAAGTCTCTCACCACTCGTTCCCTTGGATCTTTGTGCCAGAAATGTGCCGGGGAACTCAGCAGCTCCGTCAAGGATTCTCCAAAGGAATCATGGACTCGTGTGGCAGGAGACAGGTGTCTTCCCCCCATGGTGGAACATTCTGGAACCAGGGCGTGTCATGTCCCCTCCCTGGCCACCATCCACCCCCTGTCTGCCCCCCCTCTGTGGGACCCAGATTGGACTCCCCCAACGTCCATGCGCTCGGCTCTGCCTGCCTCCTCCGCTGAAGCCCCAGCGCCGGGATTTCTCAGGAGCAGCTACGGATTGGGAGCCACACAGTCCACCAGCCACACAAGCTGCCCTCTTGATGCATCCGGGAACAGGGTTCCTCTCGAGCCGCAGCCGCCCCCAGCTGGAAGTCTCTTTGGGAGTGCTGCCTCCATGGGGTTCAGAGTGGACGCCTCACCGCGTTGATTTGTTACGTGTGAAGGGCCATCGGTGTCTCCCAGGTCACAGCCCAGTGCTCACATGCTGTCTCCCCTGGAGTTAGTGATGGGGGAGACAGGTTAGTGGACATATCCGCATGTCCAAGCAGGGCCCCCTTGTTGAGTGTAGATGGATATTATTAAGAATTGCAAGGAGTCCTGGTGGCCCTGTGGGTTAAGGATGGGGCTGCTAACTTCAAGGCTGGCAGTTCAAACCCACCCGCTGCTCCCAGGAAGGAAGATGAGGCCGCCTGCCCCACTACGCGCTGGACACTTGGGGACTCCCCAGGAGCAGTTCGCCTCTGACCTACAGAGGCGCTCCGAGATGGAATGGAGTCCTGGGCGGGGGGGTCAGCAGTCATCCCATGAGCTGACAGGTGTGGGTGGAGACTCCCCGGTGCTGCGGGCAGCTGAGTCTCAAAGGAGGTGTCCTGAGAACCCAGGGACCCCTCAGTCTGTGCGGCTGACCGCGCACCTGCTGCCCCTCATCAGCCAGGGCTGGGGATCGTGTGTGATGCCTTTCCTCGCTAAGTCAGAAGGATTCTGCCAAAGAGCTAGACGCTGTGCAGGTGGAGAGAGCACCCAGGGGTGGTCTCTGCTGCGACGGGGCTCAGAGGTCTGTAAACTGTCTTCATTCACACACACACACACACACACACACACATACCTATATACCTACACATGCCTCATAGCACACAGATGCACACCTCATTCTACCTGCACACCCCCAGCCACAGATGCACCACATACATAACACACCTCAGACCACATACATACCATGCATCTGCATATAACTCACACCACACACATTTCATACTGCATACTCAGCTCACACCACATACACACCTCATACCACCTATACATGTACCACACACCTACATATACCTCACAGCCCATGCAGATACACTTCATACAACATACACAGCTCACACCTCACATCAGGCACACATACATAACACACACACCACATACTCACAAACACACCTCACACCATATCTCCTCATGCAGACTCACCTACCTCATGTCCCCACATAAATATCTCATACCACACACACACACACACACACACACCCCACATACACATACATGCTGTTGGTGAGACCATCATGCACCCTTGGCAAGCTGGGATCTCGATCCACCACTCCAGCCACATCCCAGAGAGTCCCCCCTACTCCCCACCCAGCCCCTGACCTTGTGCCCGTGGCTGCAGGGGACAGGATGGACCATCTCCAGCTGCAGAAGCAAGAGCAGGAGGTCCATTCTGCGGAGCCCAAGACGGCCGGCGGGGCCCCGGACACCTCCCAAGCCATCCACCAGAGGTGAGGTCACGACCCTTGTCAGCCCCGGCCTGGTGAGGGGGCGCCCTCTGCCTCCTCCTCTCCCTGGGGTGTCCCCCCTCCCCTCCCCGCCGTCGGGAGCCCCATCGGGAGCAGCATCTCTCCCAGAAGCCCACCTGGCATGAGGGGTCGGCAGTTGTTAGCAGGGTGACGACCCAGCAAACACAATGAGGGGCGGCAGTGACCACACAAGCTGACCCTCACAGACCAGGGGCCAGAGGTCAGGGTGGACCTTGGCTGGTTTCTCACAGGCTGAAACCAAGACAGCCTCCCTCTGGGCTCTTCCGGGGGACCCTGGGAAGAGCCCAGGCCACTGCCGAGAACACTCAGCTCATTGGATTGACAGCCTTCAGCTTCCTGAGGGCGTGAGGAGGACAGAGGGCCCATGGCCTTGCTGGCTGTCAGCCAGGGTTATCTGTGGATCCAGCCAGGAAGCTGACTCCCAACTCACAGCAGCCGTGTGGGACAGAGCAGCGCCCCACCCCGCTCCACAGCTGCCATCTGCATGGACTCGGACGCCCTTGGCCTTCCCCTGCAGAGCAGCTCCACCCCCTAACCCGCTGACCTTCCCGTTAGCAGCCAGCCTTAACCACGGTGACACCAGGCCTCCTCCTTAGCCCTAACCCAATGCCATCGAGCCTGCACTGATTCTCAGTGACCCCATGCGACAGGGCAGAACTGCCCCTTTGGGTGTCCACAGCTGGGCATCTTTTTTTTTTTAAGATCATTGTATTGGGGGCTCTTCCAGCTCTTATAACAGCCCATGCATCAGTTGTATTGAGGAGCTTCATTCATATCTTGCCATCATCCTTTTTCTAAACATTTACTTTCTATTTGAGCCCTGGGTATCAGCTCCTCTTTCTTCCCCTCCCTCCCCCACCCTCGTGAGCTCTTGATAAATTGTAAATTATGAAGCTGAGCATCTTCAAGGACTCAGCCCCAGAGTTCTTCCTCAGAGTGGTGGGAGGTTTCAACCCACTCCTGTCTCCTTCCTGGACCTTAAACTAGCAAACAAAAAAACAAAGCCAATGCCCTCCAGCTGACTCTGACTCACAGTGAGACTACCTGGGCCCTGGCTACCTGCTGGGAGCATCCAGCCTCACCTTTCTCCCACAGAGCAGCTGGTGGGTTTGACCGGCTGACCTCACAGTGACCAGCCAAACACGTAAACTGCACCGCCCTCGTGTCCACATCTGGTGTGGTTCCTTGGCAGGAGGAGCAAAGCCAACCAAAGTCGAGGCAGGATCTGAAGGAAGGCGCCCTGGTAGCCTAATGGGTTATGTGTTAGGCTGCTGCTTGCAAGGCCAGCAGTTCAAAGCCACCAGATGCTCCATGGGAGAAAAGTAAGGCTTTCTACTCCCGTGAAGAGTAACAGTCTTTAGAAGCCCTGTCGTGCAGGGTCACTGTGAGTCAGAATGGACCGGATGGCAGTGAGTCTGGATTTTCTTAGAAGGCCCTTCTATCCACCCTGGCTTCTCTGGAACCATCCAAGTTGGCTTCCTTTACTCTGAAAGCCATTTTTATTTCCTCTCTATATTTTATCATTGTGGCCTTATTCAATAATTGCGTTTGTGAGGTTCACCACCTTCTCTCAGCATTTTATTCTCCATTGAACTTTGGCTGAAACTGTGTTTTTGATAACAGAAGTCATGTAGGATGAAAAACTTTTTTTATTGTTTGTTTTTGTTTTTTTAAATCATTTTATTAGGGGCTCATACAACTCTTATCACAATCCATACGTACATCAATTGTGTAAAGCACATTTGTACATCCGTTGCCCTCATCATTCTCAAAACATTTGCTCTCCACTTAAGCCCCTAGCATCAGGTCCTCATTTTTCCCCTCCGTACCCCCCCTCATGAACCCGTGATAACTTATAAATTATTATTTTGTCATATTTTGCCCCATCCGACGTCTCCCTTCACCCACTTTTCTGTTGTCCGTCCCCCAGGAAGGAGGTCACATGTAGATCCTTTTTAAAGATTTCATTTTGGAAGGAATAAGGATTTTGATACAAATTGCTGTCCTAGAGCCAGCCTTACAGGACAGGGTAGACCCATCGCCCCGTGGGTGTCTGAGACTGCAACCCTTCACGGGAGTAGAAAGCCTCATCTTTCTCCCTCAGGCGGAGGGTGGTTTAGAACTGCTGGCCTTGTGGCTAACAGATCAGTGCATAACCGCTCTGTCCTACAGGGTCGCTACGAGGCAGACTTGACTCAACGGCCCTGAGGTTGGCTTGGTCTTTGGTCATTTCAGGAGGGTGTTCTGTCACCTGAGGGGGTGTTGTATTCCCACAAGAGAGGGGCTTGAGAGCCAGAGGTCCTTGGGGATATTCCCCAAGCTACTTGGGGTCAGTGCAGAACCGAGCACATGACACCCTGTTACCCCAAGTCTGCCTGCTGCTGCCTCGACGGACCCCAGGAAGCACCTGCCTCTTCTTGTCCCTAACTCAGCCCAGAGCCCTTTGAAAAGGTGGCAGTGGGGATGCTGACCACCAGCTTCCCCCCGCACCCCACCCCTGCAGGATGTTGTCACAGCAGAAGAGGTTCCTGGCCCAGTTCTCCCGGCACCAGCACCTGCGCCTGGACGCCGGGAGGCAGAGGGCCCGAGCCCTGGCCCTTCTGGAGGGCGAGCTGGAGAGGCAGCTCCAGGTAGGCGGGAGACACCCTGGACCCCCAGCCCTTCCCCTGGGCCCCTGGAACCTGCACACTCCTCCTGGCCGGCCGGATCACAAGGCTGGCGGCCCGGGATGAGGTCAGTGTCCTTTCACCAGCAGCAGTGCTAACTGGAGGCCACTGGTGGGTGTGAACGAGGGGCAAACCCACACAGGTGCCTTGGAAGAACAAATTGGTAACTTCCTTCTGAAAGATCAGCCGTGGGAAACCCTCCTTCAGCCGTGGGAAACCCTCCATTCAGAAGGCAGCCGCTCTCGGGGGTCTTTGCCAGAAGCCAGAACGGGCTTTGGGGTGTTCTCGCCACACAGAGGAGTCTTTCACCTTGGAAACATCTGTCCCTGACGTGAGCAGAGGCCCTCGGCCACCAAGCAGGCTGCTGTCGCCAGGAGCTGCCGAGCTGGTGCCGACTGGCAGTGACCCTGCGTCAGCAACAACCAAACACACCCAGTCATGCGCCGTCCACATGCCATTCTTATGTCTGAGCCCATGGTTGCAGCCACTGTGTCCACCATCCTGGACAGCCTTCCTCTTTCCCCTGTACGTCTGCTTTACGAAATGCAATGCCCTCCTCTCTGTTCCCGCCCCCACCTCCGGCAGCCTAATGGTCATCCAAGTCTTGTCTGTTGGTGTACAAACCACATTCTTCCTCTGTGTTTCCTTCCAACATGACGATGTCAAGTGCTTTGTGATGTGGACTGAGTTTGCGAAGGGTCATGTGCTCCAGCTGTGTCCGTGTCTTCCGATGCTTCGTATTCCACGGGGTGAATGCGCCAGAGCTTGTTGACCCGTTCCTCTACCACTGGGGTTTCTAGTTGTTTCCCTGGGTTGCTATTACGGAAATTGCTGCAGTAAACATAGGTGTGCATCTGTCTGATGGTGGTGTGTCTGGATTTCTTGAGGGTGTAGATCCAGTGGAGAGCTCGCTGATCCTAAGGCACGTGTATTTGCTTCGTTTAAGGCAGCGCCAGGCTGATTCCCACAGGGGTCGTACAACTCTGTGGTCCCACCAGCTCATGGAAAAGCTGATCTCTCCAGTGTCTCTGCACCTCCTCTCCAGCATGTGTTATGCTCTGTTTTACTGAAGTCTGTCAAAAGTGTCGGTGTGAGGTGGCAGCTCATTGTCATCTTAATTTCTCCTATTGCTCATGAACGTGACATTTCTTCATACGGTTGTTGGCTGCCTGGGTGCCGTCTTTGGTAAATTGCCTATTCATATGCTGTGCCCACTTTTTATAGGATTGTTGGTATTCTTCTTGTTGAGATGTTGTAGTGCCCTGCTTTGGAGATTAGCCCTTTATCTGATATATTATTACTTAATTTTTACCCCCAATCTGTGGGCTCCCAGTGGACTCTTTTGAAGTGCAGGGACGTTGTGTTTTAAGTGGGTCCCCGGTTCTGTATTTTGTCTCCCATAGTGTGGATAGTTTCCATTAGGTCCAATAGTGTGTTTATGCTGCTTTGTATCAGGGTCCCTAAGTTTGTCCCTGTTATTTTGTTGATGGCCTTTATGGTTGTGTGATTTATATTTAGGCTTTTGATCCATCTTGAGTTTGCCTCTGCACAGGGTGTGAGGTAGGGGTCCCGTTTCATCCTTTCACAGGTGTGAAGCTCCGGTGTGTCCAGCATCCTACGTTGAAAAGGCTCTCTCTGCCCCATTTAATGTGTTTGAGTCCTTTATCAAAGACCAGGTATCTGTAGGTACCTGGGCTCTCAATTCTAATCTATGGTTCTTCAGAGCTAGCCTTGAATGCTCTGTAGGGTTCTCAAGGCTAGGTGACCTTGTGTGACCTTTTAGAAGCCAAGTGCCCACCCAGGGACTCAAATCTAAACTCGCTGCCATTGCATACCGGTTAGGATCCCCGCTCCTAACCATGAAGCCAGGTGGGAGTTGGGGTGGGAGGCTGTTATAACCAGAGGGACCCCTGGTGGCTCAGTGGGTCACTGTCAGCAGTTGGAGACCACCAGTCACTCCTTGGGAGGAAAGTGAGGCTTTCTGCTCCGTAAAACGCTGCCGTCTCAGACACCCGCAGGATCACTATGTGTCGGCATGGACTCCCTGGCCGTGGGTTTGGTTGGCGGTTTCATAAGGGACCCTGGGCTGGAAGCTTTATATGCCCCACCTACAGTCACCCACCGACCAGCAGGGAAGGCACTGCTGTGACTCTCGGAGGGGGATGGGGCTGTGAGGTGCAGAGAGCCCCACAGCTCGCAGGGTGGAGACAGTGGGGTCTGGTGGGGAGGACCCGGGTCCTGGAGCTGGACAGGCAGCTGAGAGTCTGCTCTGTGACCCCAGTGGGTCACAGAGCTGGCCCTCAGTGTCCCCATCTGTAAGCCGCAGCCAGGTCAGGCAGAGACTCCCTGCATGACCACCTGCCTGTGTCTACCCAGACCTTTCTGGATACGCCCAGAGATGGGACCACAGGTCAATTTCCTCCAGAGCTGCAGGGGTGGGGAAGGGCAGCGGGGACCCTGCTCACCTTGCCCCTCTACGCCCAGGAGGCAGAGAGGACCTTCATCTCGGAGCTGGCCGCACTGGCCCGTGTGCCCCTAACCGAGAGCAAAGCATCCACCAGCAAGCGCGGGCTGCCCGGTAAGTTGCAGGGGTGGGATCTGCCCTGTCCCCAGCCTCCTCTGGGAGTAGGCTCAGGAAGGATGCTCCAGCCCCTCCCCGCATGGTGACATCACAGTGTCCCTGCACCTGGCCCCTCCCACCAGCAGTGACGTCACAGCACCCCAGTCCCTGACACACACACACACACACACCTCCTTTGACAGTGACAACCTCCACGTCATCACAGCATCCTTGTTCCTGGCCCCACCCCACCCCCCAGCAGTGACATCACCCATCCCTGGTCCAGCCTACAGTGAGGTCACAGTGGACTCTTCCGTCTGTCGCTTTGGAATAAATGCGCAGCACCCCCGAGGGGCCAAAGACGTCACTGAAAAAGCCCTGTCCACTCCTGCCCCACCCCACCCCACCCCTACCCCATGGGTCACGCCCAGCATGAGATGGGGCGGGGCCAGGGGCGGGGCTGGCTGGCAGAGAGCAAGGCCCTTAGGTAAAGCTGTGGTCCAGGCGCCAGCATCTGCCTCTTCCTGCCCCGAGGGTCTAGTGGTGAGACTGGGGCGGGGGAGTGGTCTGTGAGCCCAGTCACATCCCAGTCCCACCCCCCTGAGCCTCAGTTTCCTCGTAAGTTAAATGTGCATCACAGCAGTGGGGCCCACCAACGATGCCCCGGAAACACGCAGCCGGTAGAGTCGTCCCAGATCTGGCGCCAGAGCGAATATCTGGGTCTGTGTGTCCTCTACAGAGAAGCCCCTGAGGACCAAACGGAAGAAGCCCCCTGTTCGGGAGAGAGGGGATCCAGGGGGGCCCAACGACGAAGACCCTGATGCCAGGAGCCACTTGGCAGCACCGCTCAGGTATGCCGGGGTGCTCAGCCACTGTGCACGGCCCCTGGCACAGCCAGCGAGGCAATGCCACGCATAGAGCCTGTAAGACGGGAGAACTGCTCCCTGGAGTTCCCGGGTGTGTGAGTCGGGTAGACTAGAGTAACAAACAGTATAGACACTCATGTGTATAAGAAAGAGCTTTATACACAAGAGAAAAACTGAATATTGAGACAACTTCCCAGCCCAGTCCACATCAAGTCCAATATTAGCCCAGGTGTCCGATACCAATCTACAAATTCCTCTTCTATCTCACGCAACACATGCAATGACGCCAAATGCAGGAAGGTCACAGGCCAGTGGGTGGAAAGCCTTGTGGATCCAGTGGCGGCAGAGGCATCTCAGCACTGGCGTGGGTCTCCATGTGGCTCCTCCAGCTCCAGGGCTCTATGTGTCTTGTCAGCAAGCATGCCTCGCAGGGAGTGAGCCTGTGCCCCACCTCCAGAGCACCTCCAAATGAGGTCATCAAGCTGCAACCTGATTGACGACTAAACTCACCCCTTCTCTCTCAAATTGACCACAGAGGGTGTGATTACGCACCGAGGCTGTGGGTCTCTCTGGGAGTGGTGGTGTTGTTGCTGCGGTTGTTGAGGTTGCTGGGTACCTGCAGTGAGTCCCCATGCGCACAGAACACTGCGGGTCCTGCGCCGTCCTCGCCGTGGCTCCTGTGTCCAAGTCCATCGTTGCAGCCACTGTGTCCATCCAGCTCCTCGAGGGCCTTCCTCTTTCACTGGCCCTCCACTTTACCGAGCATGATGCCCTTCTCCAGGGACTGCTCTCTCCTGCCAACATGTCCAGAGTGTTGTCCTGGCCTCTAAGGAGCGCTCCTCCTGCACTTCTTCCAAGACAGATGTGACTGTCTTCTCAGCAGCCCGTGGTACCTTCCATATCCTATGGGAGGAGACCGTGTTCTCTTTCTCCCTTGGAGCAACTGGCAGGTTGTGAACTACCAACCTTGTGGTTAAGAGCCCACTGCACCACACAGGCGCCTTTGAATGACCCAAGCCAGGTCAGAAAGGCCTGCTGCTGTATGCCCCCACTTGTAGAAAATATCTAGAATCGGCAAAGGGCCAGAGGCCAAAATTCACTCCCAGTCACCAGGGAGGCAGGGAGCAGGGCAAGAATGTCTGTTACAGGGAATGAGAAAAATGGGGACATGTACATGGGGGAGGCGCACAGGAAGCCCATCCAGGAAGCACACAGTAGGTCCACCCGGGCCTGAGCGCATTGTAGGTCCTGCCCTGGAGGGGGCACACCTGGGTATGAGTACACAGTAGGTCAGCCCAGGTGTAGGCACACAGTAGGTACAGTAGTTCTGCCTAGGGGAGACACAGGTAGGTCTGCCAGGGTGGTGGTGCTCAGTATATCTATTCAGGTGGCCATGCCCAGGGGACAAGGAGAAGGTCCACAGTGGAGGCACATAGTAGGTCCACCCAAGTGTGGGCACATAGTAGACCCTGTCAAGGGGAGACACAGTAGGCCTGCCTGCTGTAGGAATGCAGTAGCTCTGCCAAGGTCAAGGCACACAGTAGGTCTGCCAGGTGTGAGTCCGCAGTTGGTCCACCCTGGTGGAGGCACACAATAGTTCTGCCTCTTTGGTGACACTCAGTAAATCCACTTAGGTATGGGCACGCAGTAGGTCATGCCTGGTAGACATATCATAGGAGGTCTGCCCAGATGTGAGTACACAATGAGTCCACCCAAGGGAAGACACACAGTAGGTCCTGCAAAGGGGAGGCACAGTAGGACTGCCTGGGTGGTGCTACTCCGTAGATCCACCAAGGTGGTCATGCCTGGGGGACACAGAGTAGGTCACTAAGTAGATACACACAGGAGGACAGCCCAGGTGAGGCACACAGTGGGTCATACCCAGAGAACGCGCAGTAGATCCACCCAGGTGGAGCGTGACCATGCAGAGTGGAACCTGGTCTGGACTGACCACGCAGGTTCTAACTGACTGACTTCTTCCTTGTTTGCAGCCTCAAGAGGGCAGAGGCAGACAGGCAGTGACGCTGGTGATGCCAAGGTGGTCAAGAAGGACCAGAATCGCCTGGCCGGGCAGTGACCTGGGCAGAGTCTGAGATCCTGAGAGGGGCTCTGCAGACCCCACCCCACACCTGCCCTCAGCCTTGAGGAAGACTATGGAGCCGGCAAGGGGGAGCTGGGCCTTCGGGTGCAGAAGGGGGTCTTCCCTGGGGTCTTGTAGGCTGCCCGGAGTCTGATGGCCCTGCGCTTGGGAAAATGAGGAGCCGGGCGTCAGGAAATGCATCTTTGCAGGTTTCTGGCCTGTGTTCCTGCCCCGGAACTATGAAGCACTCTGATGCTGACCCAAAAGTTGGTGGTTCAAGTCCCCCAGCCACTCTGCAAACAAAGACCAGGCGGCCTGCTCCTGTCACAGTTGGTTTGGGAAACCCGATGGGGCCATTCTGCTCTGTCACGTGGAATTGCGATGAATTGGAATCGGGGTCCGGCACTGGGACCCTACACTCGGGGACCCTCCCCCTGAGCTGTGCTGACCCCAGCACCACGGGGACCCTCCATGAGGTCCCCTCACCCCTAGTCTTGGCCTCTGTCACCTGGTCACCCCATCCCATGGGCCACAGCCACCACCAGGAGCAGAAGCGTGGGGAGAGACAGAGGAGGAGGCTGGAGGCTCTACGGTGATGCAGGGGTTTCTGAGGAGAAATACTGGGGCAGCAGGACAGACTTGAGTCTCCACGACCTCTCCCACCTCCTCCCCAGCTGGACAGGGGCTTTTATAGCTCTGACGATCCAAGGTGACACGGTGACAGGAACCCAGGCCTCCAAGGCCACGCTAACAAGTGTTCAGAAAAGCGACATAACATGAAGCAGAAGTGAGCTCGCAGCCAGCAAAAATGTAGCCATGTTCAGCCTCACAAACCTGCTCCCTACCCGGTCCCTCAGCCTTCTCCAGTGCTGCAGTTCAGCCAAAGTTTCTCGGGACCCGAAACCCTGACAGGGACCCCAGGCCCCTGGGTTTGTCCTGGCCACGTCCAGAGAGCCCCAAACCCATACAGGTTTGGTGAGCAGCCTTTCCTTGGTGTGAGAGGAGGGGGGCCCTTGGTGGCCTTGGAAAGAGGCCTTGTCCAGCCACTGGACTTCATCTGGGAGTGTAATAAGCCCGTCTCTCAGATAGGCACCCTGACCCCTCACCGGGGAGAGGTGAGAAAATCTAGAAGTTTCCCTGGTTGAGAAGCACCGTCTAAATGGGAGCATGAGCATCCCAGGCAGGTCCACCACCACCCACCACCCACCCCCCCACCCCACAGCTTGATCTGTATTTCCGGATTACCAGGGAAGGGTCATCCCCATGGCTGTGGGGACCCTCGGGTGGACAACCGTCTGTAGCCAGAGAATTCCTTGCGACTGAGCAGACCGCCTTATTCAGAGCTGGACAGTCCCTCAGCAGAAAGGGTGCCTCATACCATGTACACAGGGTCTTAACCATGCCCAGGAGCCCGGTGACCTCGTGGTCATGCATGGGACTGCTAACCGCCAAGTCAGCAGTTCATAACCACCAGCCGCTCTGCCGGGGAAAGACGAGGCTTTCTACCCCTGTAAAGAGTTACAGTCTCAGAAACCCACAGGGGCAGTCTCTGTGAGTCAGGCTCAATGACATTTTGGGCAGGGGGCGGGGAGGAGTGTTGATGAGTTTGCCTTTTCTTTTTGTTGGCCTTTGGGTTTGGGATTTTTGTTTCGCTTTGCTAATTAATATCTGTCCCGCCAACATTAACCGGCACCGCCCTCTGGTGGCTCAATAAAGCATCTGCAGAATTGGCTTTTGGATCTCGTTTCTTTCCGGTGACTTGGGTGATGGTTTACAGAGCAGATCAGCACGCCATTCGACAACCAACGTGAACTTGGCTTCGTGAAGGCCACCGCCTTCCTGACTGGGCCACTCTGCCCCCCGTATTGGTCTTTTCCAAAAGCCCTGGCTCCCTTTGGGCAGTATCCCAGGGTCCCACTGATGAAATCACAGGGTGCCCTCGGCCCAGAGAGACTCTCGGGGGCCGGCTCTTACCGAATGTCTAGTTTGGTGTCTCCCGTGTGGTAGAGGCAGGTATTGTTGTTAGGTGCCGTGGAGTTGATGCCCACTACACAGCCCTGCGCCGTCCTAGAAACGTATGGGCCTCATAGGTGAACGCTGGACACGGAGCCAGGAAGATGGAAGAAGCATGATGCCTTTGAACTGAGGTGCTGGAGCAGGATATCAACGGTACCATGGGCTGGACAGGCAAAGGACACACACAGCCGTCTTGGAGGAAGTCGGGCCAGAGCGCCCCTGAGAGGCAAGGATGGCTAGAGTTCCCCTCACGTGCAGGAAAGGTGGCCCTGCGGGACTTCATGTGTGGCAAAGTGGGTCAGTGAAAAAGCGGACGACCCTTGATGAGATGGATGGTCGCCGTGGCTGCGGCCATGGGCTCGGGTATAAAGACCACGGAGAGGAAGACGCAGGACCGGGCGGAGAAGTTCTGTTGTACACAGCGCCCCTAGCAGTTGGAACCTAACGACAGCCACAATGACCAGGAACCCCGGTTTTCCGAGGCCAGGCTTCCAGCAGCGGGAGGGCGCTTGCACTGAGCATGCCCAGTTCCTCCTCGCAGCCTGACCAATCAGGAGCTGGTCCTTCTGCCCTGGGGAAATACCTGGGATAACCCAGGCGCTCCCCCCAGCCTCCCCGCACCGCATGGCAGCCCCTTCCCTCTGTGGACACACAGGAGTGAGAAATAAACACCCTTCCTTCTCCGTGAGCTGCTGTGGCCTTGGCCAGACTGGTGGCGACCCCGTGCAGCACTGACCGGCCCTGCGCCAGCCCCACAACCCACTGCAACCGGCGATCCCTTGCGCGTTCCCTGGCTCCAGGTAGGTCGATCCCGCTCCGTGGCGCCCCCAGGGGACAGAAGTGGAACTGCACCGCATAGGGTTTGGGTTTTTTTTTTAATGTGTGGCTGTGATCTTTTGGAAGCAAATCGCCAGGGCACCTCCAAACCCTTTGCTTACAGGCGAGGGCTCCCCCGTTTGCACCTCACAGACCCAACCGAGGGTGCTTGCAGCCCCGTGTAGCGCTCAGCAAAGAAGCACCGCCTTGTGCTCAACACCTTGGATGTGGGAGAAGCACCCACAGGCCCCCTGCCCCTGAAGTCTGGACCCCACCAGCCTGCCTGAGGTTTCCCAGCTCCCTCAGGACCTCACTCGCCAGGCACTGGGTGTCTGGGACGCACAGAGCAGCGGTCAGGCCTCCCTCACCATGCCTGGGGTCGGCTGTCCCCACCTCTCCCCAGCACACCTAAACTTACAGGTGAGCACCCAAGAGGGCCCCAGGAGGCCTCTTGGAGCAAGGCTGGGCCGTCACTCCAGTGGACAGGGCCAGCCTGGGGGCGGGGGGCGCTTGCAGATTAGGGTTCAGCAGCTGCTTTCAGCACCTACCTCCAGCTGGACATTCTGGGGTGCAAGGGAGAGGTAAAGGGTTCCCTCTCAGCGGCTGCAGAGTCAGCTGACCAGTCCCGTAATCGTCCCTAAGAAAGAAGATGCTGAGGTCAGTGCCTGCAGGAACCCAGTGCTCCCTAGTGCCCCCGCACTGGGGGGGAGGGGGGAGACTAGCAGCGGCTTGGTGGACTGGAGCGGACAGGCAGCCATGAGCCTCAGTGAGGAGAGCGTGCAGAAGTTCCTGGACCAGAACCCTGACTTCGTGGAGCGCTACTTCCAGAAGCCGCTGCCCCCTGAGCATGCAGCCAAGGGCGCCGAGGGGCAGGCCCGGGGCCCGGCTGACTGCACCAGCTTCCGGGAGCTGTGCCAGGTGGAGGAGAGCGAGGCGCTGCTGGAGCTGGTGCAGGACATGCAGGAGCAGGTCAACATGGAGCGCGTGGTCTTCAAGACCCTGCGGCGGCTCTGCGGGGCGCTGCGCGCCGACCGCTGCAGCCTCTTCATGTACCGCCAGCGCAACGGGGTCGCCGAGTTGGCAACGCGCCTCTTCAGCGTGCAGCCGGACAGCGTCCTGGAAGACTGCCTGGTGCCCCCCGACTCCGAGATAGTCTTTCCGCTGGACATCGGCATCGTCGGCCACGTGGCGCAGACCAAGAAGATGGAGAACATCGGAGACGTGAGCCAGGTGGGTCCCAGCCGGTGGGACCTAGTGGGGAGGGGGGGTGTCACCAGGGCCCAGCGTCCACGCTGACTCTGACGCCTGGTACACCATGCAGCCTCTAGCTACTAGCACCAAAGGGGTTGGTGGAAACCCCTCCAGAGGTAGGGGCACCTGGGGAGAAAGGCCAGGTGTTCCACTGCCACCAGGTTAGCAGGTCACTCTGACTCATGAATGTCCACGGGGGCTCCACGGCTGGGATTTTTTCATTAGGAGATCGCCAGGCCTTTCTTCCGAAACACGCGGGATTGATTCTAAACGCTACCCTTCCCATGAGTAGCCAGGTCACAGTTCTGCCATATTCCGCGGGGCTGACCAGGAGGCAGCCCTAACTCCGTGGCGGCAGGCCCGGCTTCTAGTGGGGTGGTTGGCAGAAGACATGAGAATGTTTCAGGGCTTCTAGCCAGCACTCTGAGGCCCCAGGGCTCATTCTGCCCAAGGCCACCCCTCTTCCCCATTGTCACCCTACCCTCAGAATCATTACCAACCTCCTGGGTCCCCCACCCTGACAAGACATAGCCAAACCTTTGGAACCACCACCTAGTCATCCCAGCCTGGAAGGTCCCTGACCCATGACCGCTATCCTCTGCTGCATTGGGCTCCTCCTGCTCAGCTCTGCAGGGGACAAGGGTGCCCCACTGTGCCTCCAAATGCTGACGGCGGGGGGGGCACACAAAGACCCCAGGGTGAGGTTGAGCGTCCTGGGTGAGGTAGACTCCAGTTCCAGCAAGTTCCCCGCCCTCACCTGCGTCCTATGGCTGTGCCCCATGGGGCCCTGGAGGACCCCAGCTCTGGGGAGGCAGCTGTCGGGGGGTCAACGGAGGTCCACACAGAGCTTGCATGGAAGGCAGCCCGTGAGGAGGGCACAGACAGGGCCTGGTCAGCCCCTCAGCCCTGGGCTCCAGAGGGAGCAGTCGGGCTCGGGAAGTGGGGGGAGGGGGTCAGGCAGGGGTTGGGGTGAAGAGGAAGTACAGGGATTAGAGAAGGGGAGTCCGAATCCCCGGTGGGAAGTGAAAGCAGAGGGTGGGGAGAGCCGGGTTTGGGCCTCTGGGTCCAAATGGGCACACATGAAGCCCTCAGCGGCGGACTGAAGGGTGAGGGGCTCGAGTCTACACCAAGCCCCCCTGGGAAGAAAGGCCAGGTGAGCCCACTTCTGAAAGTGGTTCCAGCCATAGACCACCCCAGGGAGCACCGTTCTATCCTGACAGGCAGCACGCACAAGTCAGGGACACCTCAATTGTTGAGCCAGGGGACAGGGGCGTTGGGGGTGGCACAGGATGACAGAAGGTGATATATATAGGCAGGGGGTGTATACTGGACCCGGGTGTGGGGCCAGAGATGAAGGGAGACACTGCCCACGGGGACAAGGAGGTGGGGTCACCCAGTGGGCAGGACTTCCAGCAGGAAGAGGAGGCTGCTCCGCCCCTCCCCTCCCCCATCCTTCCCTCTGGACAGGGAAATGGAGACACACACACCCCAGCCCCAGCCCCGCTCCCACAGTCACCTCCCTCCTAGACACACCTTGGCAGGGGCAAAGGGCCCTCAATCCTCTTATCTGCTGCCCACAGACGGCGCCCAGAATAGGATAATCTTGAGGATCAGCTTCGCCTTCGCTTCCTTTTAAAGAAATGGGTCACTGAGTGGCACCGGGAATGCTGGGAGTCCCGGGAATTCCACAGCCCGCCGTGGGGATGGGGGGCCAGGGCCTGGATTCCCTGATCTGCCTCCTTCACTCCACACTCCCTTCCCCGCCCCTGGTCTGCACAACCTTCATCCTGACCAAGTCTTCCCTGCCAAGGATCCCCCCAGGCGCCCCTGAGAACACTTCAGAGCCCCCAAGCCCTTTAGGAACTACGATCACTGTGAGAGTGAGTTAGGGGGTCCTGGAGCCGGACAGGGTGACCCTTCAGAAGCGCCAAGCAGCCACCCAAACTGCAGTGCCCTTCTCTGGGGGGCCTGGCCTCCCCTGCCCGGACTCCCTGCACCTTGGCGTACCCACACCTGCCTGCCCCCCAACCAGCATGGCAGCAAAGTGGAGAGGTGCTGGCCGGCCAGCCCAAGCAGCACAGGTTCAAATCTACCCAGAGAACCCACAGAAGAAGACCTGGCAATCTACTGGGGGAGATGAACACCGTGGGGGCCAAGGCGCTGTGTATAGTGCATCTGTGGGGTGTGCGGGTGCCTCCTGCATGAGCCCCTGCAAAGTGGGGCGATGGGGGAGATTGAAGCAGCGAGCCCTGGCTCGAGCAGCTGGACGGGAAGCCTGTGGGCTGTCTTGGAGGGCAGGGTAGGGCCGCCTTGCTCCCGCTGGAAAACATATAGGAGGGGGTGACCAGGGAGAAGAGCCAGGCCACACCAGGACGGGCCAGGGCAGACCTCCTGTGAAGTGGGGTGATGGTGCCCACCCTGCAGGTTGATGTCAGGGGCACAGGGGACCCTGAGTGCAGGACTGACCCTCCCTGGTTGTCTCATGCTGAGGCTGACATGGACTGTAGCCTCCTGCCTGCTGGGATTGGGTCACAGGCTGGGGTGCCCACTGAGCCTCAGAAAGGCATTGGCTCTGGGACCCGGGACATGTTGGGTGTCGTGGCCACGCCCTGGGGCAGGCAGACAGGGCACCTGGCAGGCCTTGAGGAGCCGCCTGGGGGTATTAGGGTAGGGTCAAGGCACCGATAAGCAAGGTAAGCACAGACTGGCATGTGCTTACTTAATCATTGAAAACTCACTTCCATCGAGGCTATGCTGACTCAGAGAGACCCCCCCCACACCCGACCCCGTGGGTGTCCAAGACTAAAACTGCTTCCTGGAGTAGAGAGCCCCGTCTTTCTCCTGAGGAGTACCCGATGGCTTTGAACAACTGGCCTTGTGGGTCACAGCCCCACGAGTGACCACTACTCCACCAGGACTCCCCTCATCCCGAGGACCCTGCGTGGTTCAGAGTCTGCACCCTTGGGGCCCGCACGGTGGTGGGAAGGTGTGGGCTGGCATGGAGGGCTGGGCTTTGACTGGAGAGATGGGCGCCGGGCAGGGAAGGCTGTTCGGTGAGGGCAGAGTGGGGCTCAGAGGGCACTCACAACAAGAGGAGTTGGGGCCAGCCGGGGGTCAGGCAGAGGGAAGGCTGGGCCTCCTTCCCAGGGAAAGAGGAGGTCCCTGGCCATTCTCCCAGGGCAGAGTCCGACCCCCACCCACTATCTCCAGGCAGGGTCCAGGGAGCCGTGAAGGAGACCCCACAGTAGGTTTGCAGGTGTGCCTCAGTTTCCCCCCTGCATGGCTCAGGAGGACAAGAGCCAGGAGGAGTTGTCTGAGAAAGGGAGCTGCTGCCGATGATGGCTGCTGGGAAATGCCGCGGGGCCCCGGACCCAGGAACCCCAGGGATAAAGTGCACACTGGGATTGGGGAAGGTTTCCCTGGGGCTGAAGGATGGGGTCCAGGACGGGGAGTGAGGGGCTATCACAGCCCTCAGCTGATCTGCCAGTGTCTGGAGGGCTGCTACCCACCAGCCCCGCACAGCAGCCGGCCTGGGGCTTCCAAGACTGGCCACCCTCCCCCCTCTGAGGTTAGGGGGGTCATCACCCTCCCCCTGATGGGGTGGGAGACTGCCACCCCCCCTCTGAGGTTAGGGGGGTCATCACCCTCCCTGTGAGGAGGTGGGGCTGTTTCCCAGTGCCCATTCCCTCTGGGTGGGGACCCAGCTCAGGTTGGACTTGATGTTCGGTGCCACTCAACCAACCCCAGACCAAGGGAGAGGTCCAGTGAGGCCCAGCAGGGATCCCCCTCCAGGGACATGCCCCCACACCCAGCTGGGGGAGTCTAGCCCCAATCAGACTGGGGCTCAGCCTTCATTCCGCCAATTGTTGCCTTTAGGGACAGAACCCACCCCTGCTCACAGAAAAGTTGGGGTTCCTGGGCTTGGAAGGAGCCAGGTGTGTGGCCCTAGCCCCGCTGCACAGCAGGGAGTGAGTGGGCAGGAAGCTGTTTGGCTGAGAACTGGGGGGCCCTGGCTTCCCATTGGGATAATGAGCAGGGATGCATGGAGAACAGGGTGTAAGTGGGCTTCTGTCCTGGGGGGTGGACCAGCCTCCCAGCCATAGGGACTAGGCCCTCAGGGAGCTCCCCGCCCTGAGCCATGGTCTCCCCACCCACCCCCAGTGCCCCTACTTCAGCCCGTTCGCCGACGAGCTCACGGAATACGTGACCAGGAACATCCTGGCCACACCCATCATGAACGGCAAAGACGTGGTGGCCGTCATCATGGCCGTGAACAAGCTGGACGGGCCCTGTTTCACCAGCGAAGACGAAGACGTGAGTGCCAAGGGACCCCTGGATGTGGAGCCTCTGTCCCCAGTGTGTGGTCCTGGGCAGCCCTGTCCGCACTGGGGCCTACCTGTCAGCCGGTGCTCTGCCACCGTGTGTATGTGGATGACGAACCTGCCTGTGTGTGGTGGGGATGGCCCAGGACCGGGCAACGTTAAGTTCCGTGGTGTGGGGGTCTGCCCCAACTTTCTGGGCTCGACTGGACCACAGCCAACATCAGTGGCACGGGGAGGTCCCTGTTCAAGGCTTGTGTGCACACAGCGCCCCTGCTGGGCACACCTCTAACTGCACCTACACTTCCTGTTGCAGATTTTCTTAAAATACCTGAACTTTGCCACCTTAAACCTGAAGATCTACCACCTGAGCTACCTACACAACTGTGAGACGCGACGAGGCCAGGTACCACAGGAGACACCAGGCGGGGGCTGGTCCCCAGCCGGCCTGCTTTCCCTCGCCAGCCCACTCCACTCAGAGCCCACCCTTCAACCTACCCCAAGCTCTCTCATCCAATCACTCCGACCCCTTGTCCTTCTGTCCTTGGGGCCTCGAGGCCCCTTCCGGCTCCGCCCCAGAGTCCAGGCTGCTGAGGGCAGAACAGGCTCTGAGCTTGGTGCCACCAGGACCCCCTGGTCGCCAGCTTCAGCCAGGCCTGGACCAATGACTTCCTTCAGCCTCTCTGAGCGGTGATGGCGGCACAGTGACCCCCTGGGCAGGGAAAGGAGGTTTTAGCGGGCTTTGGGGTTGGGGTTGAGGAGCTGAGGGTGGGAGCTGCCTGCAGGAAGACCCACCCCTTCCTGGACACTGTCTGGAACTTTCTTTGGAAGGCGTTGTTTTTGTGATTGTTGGGTTCTGACCCACATCGGCCACACACACAGCGGAAGGAAACCAATGTCCGGTCCTGCGCCGTCCTCACAAGTGTTGCAGCCACCGTGTCCGTCCATCTCCTGAGGGCCTTCCTCTTTTTTCACCAACCTTCCTCTGTACCCAACCTGAGGCATTCTCCAGGGACCGGGCTCTCCTGACATGTCCAAAGCATTGGCGACTAGGTCTCGCCATCCTTGCCTCTGAGGAGCACTCGGGCCATAGTTCTCCCAAGACAGATGGTTGGTTCTTTGGGCAGTCCATGCCACTCCTAATATTCTTCACCAGCACCACGATTCCAGGGCATCGATTCTTCTTCTGTCTTCCTTAGTCAACGTCCAACTGTCACATGCGCATGAGCCAACGGAGGAGCCCGTGGCTTGGTCAGCCGCACCTTAGTCCTCAAAGGAACATCCTTGCTCTTCAAACCTCTGAAGGGTCTCGTGTAGCTGATTTATCCAGTGCAAGGCGTCTTGGTATCTCTCGACTGCTGCTTCCATGAGCATTGGTTGTGGATCCAAGCAAGACAAATCCCTGACAATTTCAATGTTTTCTCCATTTATCATGATGCTACCTATAGGTCCACCAGTCATGAGGATTTGGATGGTCTTCCCATTGAATCATTGCATTGTAATGTTGGAAGGGCCAAGGACTGACCCCTAAGAAAGCCCGTCCCCACCCCACCCCCACGTTGGACCTTTGAGGAGCAAGGGCTGGCTGCCCAGGGACCATCATCTCTGGGCCAACGGAGGTGGGAGGGGCTGCCATACTTGCTGGATCATGGCTGCCAACCCCAGAGGGTGGGGGAGGGGGAGGTCTGGTGCTCCCTAATGACCCTGGCAGGATGCACATGAAGGGATTTTCCACGGGTCATGGTCCCCTCAGCCCAGCAAGAGCTGGCATCAAACTGGCCAGTGGTTGAGCGTAATGGGCAGCTGGGGGCCCTCAAGGCGCTGAGCCGGGAGCCGGGGAGCAAGTGTGCCGGATGGGTGGGATCCTAAGTCCCATCACTGTGTGAGTGTTGAGCGAGTCCTGGCCACGTGATGTCCGCTGGTGAACTTCACTCTTGAGTGTGTTGCTGGGGTGAGGGCCGTGGGGTGCCCCCACCCATGCATGGCGGCCTTTAAGTGAGCAGAACATTGCTGAGTCAGGCGCCATGTTTACGGATGATCGCGGTGCATTGGCACCCGGTGACCTGTTTTCACCCTCTGCTTCGGCAGCCATCCTGGTGATCCAGGGCTGCTGACGGAGAGACACCACCACCGGGCACTGACTTCATGTCAGGGGACCCACTCCAGGGGACATGTCGCCCCGCCCCCTCCCTGTCTCGGGGAGCCCTGGGGGGAGATTGCTTGGTTCCTTGGCTGTCTTCACGTGGCATCCATGCGCCCCCATCGCCGTTTGCTCCGTCTGCTCTTTGATGCCCCAGAAGATCCGCTGAAGCCACACCCTCCTCAGATGCTGCCTCGTGAACAACGCAGAGAAGCCCAAACGCGGCCACCTGCAGGGCCCCCGTAGGACAGAGGAGAACTGCCCCTGTGCGTTTGCAAGCTTGTGTATGTAACGGCAGTCGAACGCGCCATCTCTCTCCCAGGAAGCAACCGTTGGTTTCAAACTGCTGGCCTTTCGGACGGCAGCTCCACACTCACCCACCAGGGCTCCCAACCACAGCTCCGAGGGCCGGGATTTACAATACATCTCTTAGGGGACAAGGTGCCATCTTTCACAGCAAACCCGATGTTCCCTTGTCGGGATTCCCCGGAGTGAGCTTCAGAGTCTCACCGGCTGCCACGCGTCACCAAGACTGTGTGTAGACCAGGGGCCTCTGGTGGGTCTGTGGTTGGAAGGCTCTGACCCGGAGCCCCAGAGGCCTTGACTGGGGTAGGAAGCTTCCTGGCCCAGCCAGAGACCCCAGGGTTCATCAAACACAGGTTATCCTCCTCAAGCCAATAAGGGCCCACCGTCCAGGGATGGGGCCCCAGGTGGAGGTGCAGGCAGGCAGGAGACCTTGTGCACACCAGGGCGGGTCTTCTACTGTCTTCACGGTCACTGGCATGATGGTGCCCTTTGGGCACCCCTCGCCCCCTGGAGGGATTTCTGGTCTTCACTGACCTGTGGTGGCGTTCACGTCACTGTGGCCCCAGAAGGAAAGTCACCGGTACCCCACATACCAACAGGGTCATTTTCAGCCAAGCTGCCAGACAAGACAGACCAGAAAGGCAGCCCTCCTGACCTGCTTCTAAAGCCAGCCCGTGAAACCCTGGCAGAGAACAACAGGATGCTGCTACACACCTGCTCCAGGTAGTCGACATGGGGAGGTAGGGTTTTGACATTTAGACCAGGTAGGACCAAACTGAGCTCTTTCATATATACAAGGGGTACCCCCCAAAAAACAGCGGAATTTTTTTCAAAGCTATATATTTAATTTTTTTTACAAAACAACCTTATCACCTTCCAAGTGCACACCATGCGTACTTAATACACGTGTCACATCTGCGATTCCGTACTTGGAAACCTTTTCAAACGCTTCTGTTTGGGTGGCTGACAGCACCGCCCACAGTTTTTTCTTCACCTCCTCTATGTTCAAATCGCTGTCCTTTCATGTCCCTCTTCATTCGCAGGAAAAAAAAGGAAGTCACACGGGTCGAGGTCAGGTGAGGCAGGTGCGTGGAGGAAGAAAGGCATGCTGGGTTTTGCCAATATTGGCGCCCTGAGATGGCTGCGTGAGCAGGTGCATTGTCGTGGTGGCAAAACCAGTCCCCCGTCTGCCACAAATCAGGCCTTTTTTGCCGCACACTGTTATGCCATCTTTTCAGAACCCTGCATTAGAAGCTTGACAGTCTGACCTGGTGGAACAAACTTCAAATGCACTATCCCCCTCACATCAAAAAAGCAAATGAGCATCGGTTTGGGGGGGACCCCCTCAAACATACCTGTGCCTCTGAGGTAAAACTGAAAGGCAAAATAAAACTGTTTTCGGGGGAATGGCGATTTCGCCTGTTTATAAGACTATATTTGGGACTCTCAAATCATTTGTAAATTGTGAGGGACAGGATTGGTTCTTCCATCTCAAAAGTTTGCCGCCCCCTGATTGAGACAACTCACTGCCTACTTCTCCACCACTTGACGTGTTATCGGGAGAGGCCAGGCCTAGCGGAAGGACATCACGCTTGGCTGAGGAGAGAGAGAGCCGAGAAAAGGCGGAGCTTTGACAGTGGTTGTAGGTTGTAGCGGTTGTGAGGTTGGTGCAGGGTGGGCGGTGCTTCGTGCGGTGGGGTACATGGTGGCTACGGGTCAGAAAAAACGACTAAATGGCACCTGACGCTAACCACCGGTTGAGCAACTAGCTGCTCACTTTTCTGTAGCAAGCAGGCAGTTGACGCTCAGGTGCGGTCGTCACCCAGTCTGGTGTCAATTTAAGGATTAAGAGTGTAGGGGTGGAGTCTAGACTGTCGATCTGGAGATAGCCAATGAGACTTCTGTGGGCATGGCCTTCCCCTGGGAAATCTGGGACTTCCTCCTTGGAGGCAGAAGACACCTCTCTCTCTCTCTGTGACTCCCTGAGAGACATTGCAGAAGACAAGTCACATGGACACAATCAGACTTCAGAAGCTGGAGAAGCCACAGAGACCCCTGCCAGCACTGGGATGCTTACAACGCCACTGGACCCAAAGACTTTCTACCCACTGGCTTGTGATCATCCTGTATTTAGCTTCATTGCATGTGTTTCGTGAGTCTGAAGAAGACGTTACGGATTGATATTGGACATGCAGACTAACACACTCAGGGCGCCTATGACCGGTCCCCTCATGAGCAGTGTCAGAGATGCTGTCAGACATCGCAATCACCATCTCGTTTGGGGACAGCAATTGTCATCCCCCACCCACCCCCAGCTCTCACTTTCCTCCCACCTCAAGTCCTTTGCACGAGTTGCTGGAGGCAGTTCAAACCCACCAGGGAAAGGAGGCAGCAGTCTGCCTCCACACAGTTTAAAATGGAAACCTTCCGGGACGGTTCTAATCTGTCCCGTAGGGTCATCGTGGTTGTTGTTTCCCTCGTGACTTCTCCCAGAACTGGACCAAGCGGTGGACCACAGCCTCTGCCACCAGCCAAAAACACGGAGTGGGCCTGTGTCCCCTCGGGGATCCAGTCTCCCTGACGTTAGCTTCTCCTGCTGTGCAAGGTGATCCCTCCAGGCCCACCCGTCTTATAGTGTGAGTTTGCCATCTCAGGTCTGTGGAGCTAGGGGTGCTAGCCTCTCTGTGGAATTAGACTGAGCCTGGGTGTCTCTCTCTCTCTCTCTCTCTCTCTCTCTCTCTCTCTCTCTCTCTCTCTCTCTCTCTCTCTCTCTCTCTCTCTCTCTCTCTGTCTCTCTTGTTCTCTGTGTCAGGTGGACTGGGGGTTGTGAGAAATGGCCATCTGGTGGTTGGTCCACTCAGAAGGACCTGCTTTACCCAATATCTCTGTGTGGATCCCACCCTGAACGCTCTCTGATGGTGTTTGGCTCACTGCTCTTTCTACAGAAATCCGGGCTCCGGGTTCTTCCTCCGACTCTGGTTACCTCACGTCTCCGTAGCAGAGGCCCAAGGTCTTGGCCCCCATCTTTGACCGGAAGCCTCCGCATCTGCTCTGCCATTTCCCTCGCATGCGGTGTCAGTGAAATTGTCGGATACTTTCCACATCCCCTCGGATCCCCTTTCTTTGGAATGGGCACATACGCAGATCTCTTTTATGCGGTCAAGGGAGAAAGACGAGGCTTCTACTCCCTTGAAGAATGAACAGTCTCAGACACCCACAGGGGTTCTGCCCTGGCCTATAAGGTCACTCACGAGTCAGAATCGACTCGATGGCAGAGTCTCCAGGCAGTCAGCCAGGTCTCCCAAGCTTACGGGCATAGGCAAGTGAGCTCATGCAGGGCTGCATCCCTAGGAGGAAACATCCCCAGTGGTTTTCCATCAGTGCCTGGAGCCTCGTTTTTTCACAAATGCCTTCAGTGCAGCCTGGACCCTTCCTTCAGTACCAGGACTTCTTGATCAGATGCTGCCTCCTGAAATGCTGGGGATCGGCCGGTCCTTTCGGAGCAGTGACTCTGTGTCTTCCTTTCAGCATATCTTGATGTCAGGGTTTGTTGTTTGGGGTTTTTTTTTGGGGGGGGGGGCCTAGAGAATCCTTGGATATTGCTACTCGAGGCTAAATATTTTCTTCTGTTGTTTCCGCTTAAGACACACCAAGAATGTTCTTCCCTTGCGGTTCTCTGGCTCCTAGTCTTTGCAATTTTTTACAACACATGCACATTTCAATACAATATAATACATTTCTTTACAATAATTTGCTTTGTCTTCTAGAGGCACCCTAGGAAATAATCTCGTCCGCTGTTTTACCTCGTTTCTTCAGTTCAGTGTGGCTAGTCCATGTTGAAGAGCAAGTTTCAAGGCCTCTTTGCCCATCCGTTTTGGCCTGTCCTCTTTCTCAAATGACCTCGTGCCCTCTTCCTGCGGAATGCCCTGGATGCGCTCCCTAGCTCATCTGGTCCTCCATCGTTTGTATTCAACACTATTGAAAGGATCCTCGAGCTGATCTCCAGACCCAGGCACGGCATACCCAAGGTCATACTTCGGTTCAGTTGGGCTTAATTTCCATTTTCTCAGCTTCAGCCTGGACTGGCATGGGAGCAGTTGGTCCGTGGCCTTGCTTTGACGGATGAAATCACACCCATCCCTCATCTCTTTCCATAGACACGGTTGATCCGATCCGTGGACATTCCACTGAGCGAGGTGCATGTCTGCAGTCACCATCTCCGGTGGTTGGTTCCATTGGGTCGACTCCAGGTCCTGAACCATCCTCACAAAGGTGGTTCCGTTAGGGCCCCGCTTTGCAGCCAGGGTGTCACGTCCTCTCGTGGATGATCTTTCATGATACCGTTTTCCAGGAACTGGTGTCTCCTGACACCACGCCCAAGGTCCCTGAGAGGAACCTGGCCATCCTCAGCCCTGAGGAGCAATGTGGCTGGACTTCCCTCGGGGCCAGGTTGGTTTGTTTCTACGGCAGTCCATGGGAGTTTCAACGTTCTTTGCCAACATCGTAATTCAAATTCATCAGTGCACCTTCCTTACTCATTGCCCAGCCTTCACATGTGCGTGAGGCTGTTGAAAAGACCACGGCTCGGGTCGGACACACCTTCCTTCTCAAAGTAGCATCTTTCCTCATTAATACTCTAAACAGCCCTTGTGTAGTGAAGTTGCCCGGCGCAGTACGCCATTGGATTTTTATTTTATTTTTTTGGCTCCTGCTTCCATAAACATTGATTGTGGGTCCAAGTAAAATGACAACCTCCGGGATGACCTCTATCTTTTCTCTGTTGGTTGTGATGCTCTCTAATTGGTCCAGTGGGGAGGATTGTTGTTTTCTTTACACTGAGCAGTCATCCACACTGAAGGCTGCCGTCCTTGATCTCCACCAGCGACGGCTTCCTCCTCCCTGTCAGCGAGCAAGGCTGTGTCCTCAGCATACGGCGGGTTGTTACCAAGCCTTCCTCCAATCCCGATCCCAAGTTCTTCCTCAGATAGTCCAACTTCTGGTGTTATGTGCTCATCCTACGGCTGGAATGAGTATGGTGAAAGGATACAGCCCTGATACACAGCTTCTCTGGTTCTAGACCATGTCCTGCTCAAAGGCCTTCATATATATATATACATGTATACATGCATACATATATATATGTTTACATGTATACATATGGGTATACATATATGTATATATACATATATGTGTGATTTTATTAAGAGCTTTTATGGCTTGATAACTGTCCATACATCAATTGTATCAAGCACTTTTGTACATATGTTGCCATCATCATTTTCAAAATGTCTCCTTTCTGTTTAAGCCCTTGGTATCTGCTCCTCTTTTTTTTTTAACCTCCCACCCTCATGGACCCCTGATAAATTATCAATTATTTTTATTTTCCTATCTTACACCGCCCGTTGTCTCCCATCACCCATGTTACTGTTGATTAAGGGCTTCTTCTGAATACATGTATTAGTTCTACATGAGGCCAATGAAGTGTTCTGAAAATCCCATTCTTCTCAAGGTTATCCATAGTTGGGTTTTTTTTTTAATGAGCCACGCAGTCTAATACCTTGGCCTAATCAATAAAGCATGAGTAAACATCTCTCTGGTGTTCCCTGGTTTCAGCCCACGTCTATCTGACATCAGCAACGCTATCTCTCTGGCAACTGCTTGTCGGTGCGCTGCTGCAAGGGTTGTTGAATGATCTTCGGTGAATTTTCTTGCATGTGGTATTAATGCTATTCATCAATACTTTCTGCTTTCTCTAGGCTCACCTTTCTTTGGAATGGGTGCAAATATGGAGCTCTTCCAGTAGGTTGGCCAGGTAGCTGTCTTCCAAAATTCTTGGCGTTGATGAGTTCTTTCCACAGCCACTGTCTATGTTGTTGAAAACTGCATCTGCCATGAATTTGTTACTGATTTTGCAAACTTCTAGGATGCAATCCCCAGCATTGTTGTTATCACCAAAGTCATATTTTCTTTTTTTTAATCGGTTTATTAGGGGCTCATACAACTCTTATCACAATCCATGCATATACATACATCAATTGTGTAAAGCACAGTTGTACATTCATTGCCCTCATTATTCTCAGAACATTTCTCTCCACCTAAGCCCCTGGCATCAGCTCCTCATTTTTCCCCTCCTTCCCCGCTCCCCACTCCCTCATGAACCCTTGAGAATTTATAAATTATTATTTTGTCATGTCTTGCCCTGTCTGACGTCTCCCCTCACCCACTCTTCTGTTGTCTGTCCCCCAGGGAGGAGGTCACATGTAGATCCTTGTAATCGGTTCCCCCTTTCCAACCCACCCTCCCTCCACCCATCCCACCCTAGTATCACCACTCTCACCACTAGTCCTGAAGGGATCATCTATCCTGGATTCCCTGTGTTTCCAGTTCCTATCTGTACCAGTGTACATCCTCTGGTCTAGCCAGATTTGTAAGGTAGAATTGGGATCAAGATAGTGGGGGAGGAGGAAGCATTTAGAAACTTGAAGAAAGTTGTGTTTCTGTGTTGCTACATCGCACCCTGACTGGCTTATATCCTCCCTGACCCTCTTCTGTAAGAGGATTTCTAGTGGCCTACAAATGAGCTTTGGGTCTCCACTACACTCTCACCCTTCATTCACTATGATATGATTTTTTGTTCTGATGATGCCTGATACCTGATCCCTTTGACACCTCAGGATCGCACAGGCTGGTGTGTTTCTTCCATGTGGGCTTCATTGCTTCTGAGCTAGATGGCTCCTCATTTACCTTCAAGCCTTTAAGACCCCAGATGCAATATCTTTTGATAAGTCGGGCACTATCAGCTTTCTTCGCCACATTTGCTTATGCATCCGTTTGTCTTCAGCGATCATATCAGGGAGGTAAGCACACAATGATATGATTTTTTTGTTCTTCGATGCCTGATAATTTTTCCCTTCAGCACCTCGTGATCACTCAGGCTGGTGTGCTTCTTCCATGTGGGCTTTGTTGCTTCTGAGCTAGATGGCCACTTGTTTACTTCAAGCTTTTAAGACCCCAGATGCTATATCTTTTGATAGCTGGGCACCATCAGCTTTCTTCACCACATTTGCTTATTCACCCGCTTTGTCTTCAGCGGTTGTGTCAGGAAGGTGAGCATCATAGAATGCCAATTTAATAGAAGAAAGTATTCTTGCATTGAGGGAGTACTTGAGTGGAGGCCCAATGTCCATCTGCTACCTTAATACTAAACCTATAAACATATGCACATAGATCTATTTCCCCATCCTCATATATACATATATTTGCATATGCACATGCATTTATTTAGACCTCTATAAATGCCCTTTGCCTCCTAGCTCTTTTCTCTATTTCCTTTGACTTTCCTCTTGTCCCTTATCATGCTTAGTCTTCATTTGGGTTTCAGTAATTCCTCTAGGTTACATTACCCTTGATCATGCCCTACCAGGCCTCCTACACCCTCCTTACCACCGATTTGGATCACTTGTTGTTCCCTTGTCCATGAGTTTGTTAGCACCACTACCTTTCCCCCCACCGCCCCCTCTCCCATGTCCCCCTGGCACAATCGGTCCTGTTGTTTTCACCTCCAGATTGTTCATCCAGCCTATCTTATTTAGACAGACCTGCGGAGATAATGATATGCACAAAAACAAGACAGAGCAAAACCAAGCAACAATATACAACAAAACAACAAACCAATGACAAAAAAAACACAATAAGAAAGAAAAGCTTTTAGCTAGTTCAAGGACTGTTTGTTGACCTTTAGGAGTGTTTTACAATCCAGTCTGTTGGGGCACCACACCCTGGCCCCAAAGTCCACCTTCAGCATTCCCTGGGGACCTCGCCGCTCCGTTCCCTTGCTGTTCTGTTGCACCCCCTTAGTGTTTTGCCTCAGTGTGGTGCGATCAGACCAGGTGCAATTCCCACAGTGTATCTCCGGTGCTGTCCCCTGTAGGGGTATGGGTCAGTGAGGGACATCGTGTCTCATAGTGGGGCTGGCCATGTGGTCCTTTCTGTGGACTGGCTGCTCTAATCAGGAACATCGTCCTCAAGGCCTGGTGGGCCAGGATGTGCTCCACTCTCTCCTCCTCCCCCTTCATCTGTTCCCGTGTGCTCCGATCAGATATGTCCCTCTCCCAGAGCTGCAGATTCAATCCCATCCTTTGAAATAAATTCTTCTGGGGGAGGTGCAAGTGTTCACCTAGTAGATAGGATTGGGGCCGGCCCCTCAGACCTCTCCACTGGTTCCCTGCTCCATGCAGGCATGATACATTCACATCTTGGAGCACTGGGTTGAAGTCGTCCCTCTTTCCCTGTGGAGATATAAACAATACCCTCCTCTTGGGTGGGTTAGTACCCTGTGCCCCCATCACCCATTTATTTTTTTTCCTTTCCCCACCTCCTTTTTAGTTGGCTACCATATGTATTCCTGTATTTGGTCTGGTCCCTTCCAGATTACCTGGTCCTCACCCCAGGAATGTTTGTATACAGTAGCTTTTTCCTTATGCCCCTTTTGCATTTTTTTTTTAAAGCTTACCTCAGCGGACTCATGTTGTACTTGTCCTTTTGTGCTTGACCTACTTTGCTTAGCATGATTTCCCCAAGTTCTTCCCATGCTGCTATGTGCTTCATACGTTCATCACTGCTTTTTAGCAATGTGTAATAACTCCATTGTATGTATATACCACAGGCTTTTAATTCACTTGTCAGTTGATGGAAATTTGGGTTGTTTCCAACTCCTTGCAATTGTGAACTGTGCCACAATGAACACTGGAGCACAGATGTCTGGCCTTGGTTTGTTTCTTGCCTCTTCTGGGTATATTCCCAGTAGGGGAATTGCTGGGTCTTGTGGTTACTCGATTTCCATCTGTTTTAGATATCGCCAGATCGATTTCCATAGTGGCTGTACATACTTACAGGTACACCAGCAGTGGACCTCCAACACTTGTTACTTTCTGATTTTTTTAATTGGGCTATTTGTGAGGGTGTTAGGTGGTACCTCATTACTGTTTTAATTTGCATTTCTCTTATGGCTAAAGATCAGGAACATTTTCTCATATGTTTGTTGGCCATTCAGATTTCTGCCCCTGTGAAACTTCTGTTCAGGTCCTTTGCCCACCTCCTCAGTGGGCAATTAGTTTTTTTTCTCTTTGGAAGCTAGCAAAGTATTGTAGATTTTAGTAATAAGGCCTTTGTCTGATTTATCATTGATAAAGATGTTTTCCCAGTCCGTGAACTCCCTTATTAGTCTCTTGCTGAATTCTTTGGATGTACACAGGTGTTTTATCTTCAGTATATCCCATTTGTCAATTTGTGTCTCCTCTGTGTATTCCCTGTGCCAAAGTTCTCAAGTTGGTCCCAATTCCCTCATTGATGGCCCTAATAGTTTGGGGGTTAACTTCAAGGTCTGTGATCCACCTTGAGTTTATCCTTGTTCATGGAGTGAGATAAGGGTCTTACTTCATTTTTCTGCAGGTAAATATCCATTTTTTCCAGCACCACTTGTTGAAGAGGGCATCTGCTTCCAATTTGATATTTTTGGGGCCCTTATCAAAGATCAGTTGTCTGTATGCTGATGATTTTATTTCTGAGTTTTCAGTTCTGTCATTGTACCAATACCATGCGGTTTTGACAACTGTGGCTGCATAGTATGTGCTGAAGTCAGTAAAGCAAGCCCTCCCACTGTGTCCTTCTTCTTGAGGAGTTCTCTGTTAATCTGGGCTTCTTCCCTCTCCATATGAATTTGGTAATCAGCTTTTCCATTTCTTTGAAGAAAGAAGAGGGTAATTGTATCGGGATTGCATTAAACTTATATCGTGCCTTAGGCAGAATGGACATCTTGACTATATTGAGTCTTCCATTCCACGAACATGGGATAGTCTTCCATTTGTTAAGGTCACTCTTGGATTCTTGTAATAGTGTTCTGCAATTTTCCCCATCTAGCTTTTTTGTTCTTTTAGTCAGGTATATCCCTAGATATTTCCATTTGTGTTTGGCTATTGTGAAGAGTGCCACCTTTTTTATCTCCTCTTCTGTGGCTTTTTCCGAGGTGTATAACAGTCTGATGTACTTCTCTGTTTGTTGATGATCTTGTATCCTGCCACTCTGCCAAACTCCTCTATTGCTTCCAGTACTCCCCTTGTGGAACTTTTGGGATTTTCCATATATAAAATCATATCATCTGCAAATAACGATAGTTTCACCTCTTCCTTCTCCAGACAAATACCTTTGATGTCTCTTCTTTGCCTTATGCTGTTAGCTAAAACCTCCAGCACCATATTAAATAACAATGGGGACAACGGGCATCCTTGTCTGGTCCCCCTTTTCAGTGGGATTGTGTTAGTCTTTTCTCCGTTGACTAACACATTGGCTGTTAGCTTTTCATATATATCTTGTAATGTCTTGAGGAATTTTCCTTCTATTTCTAACTTCTCAAGTGTCTTAAACAGGAATTGGTGTTGGATGTTGTCAAATGCTTTGTCTGCATCTATCGATATTATCATGTGGTTCTTATAGTTTTTCATGTCAATATGACACATAATACTAATGGTTTTTCGCATTTTGAACCATCCTTGCATCCCTTGTATGAATCCCACTTGGTCATGGTGAATTGTTTGTTTTATATACTTCTGTATTCTGTTGGCTAGTATTTTGTTAAGGATTTTTGCATCGATGTTCATAAGGGAGATTGGTCTGTAGTTCTTGATTCTTGTGGGATCCTTGCCCGGTTTTGGTATCAGAGTTATACTAGCTTCATAGAAGGAGTTCAGGACGTTGCCATCTTTTTCTATGTTCTGGAAGAGTTTTTGTAGGATTGGTGTTAGTTCTTTCCTAAATGCTTGATAGAATTCTTCAGTGAAGCCATCTGGTCCAGGGGAGTTTTTTGTTGGTAATCCCTTGATAACCTTGTCTATTTCTTCTATTGCTATGAGTCTGTTGAGAGTCTTGAAATCCCTTGGGGACATTCTAGGGAGGGATTGTTTTTCCAAGAATTTGTCCATGTCTTCCAAGTTGTTGAATTCATTGGAGTACAATCCTTCATGGTACTGTGTATTTATCCTTTTGATTTCATTAGGGTCTGTTGTAATGACCCCTCTTTCATCCCTCATTCATGCTATTGAAATTTGTTCCCTCCTTTCTTTGGTTAGGTTTTCCAGATATCTGTTTATCCTTTCAAAAAAATCAACTTTTAGTGGCATTGATTTTTTCCATAGTTTTCTTATTTTCTCTCTCCTGAATCTCAGCCCTGATTTTTATTATTTCTTTTCTTTTGCTTTTAGTAGGATTGTCCTGCTGACTATGCTCTAGTTGTTGTTAATTTTGTGCCAGCATATCAATCATGAGTCTCTCTTCCTTTCTCAGGTGTGCGTGTATTGCTATGAAACTTCCTCTGATAAGTGCCTTTGCTGTGTCCCATAAGTTTTGGTACTTTGTGTGCTCATTCTAGTTGGTTTCTAGAAATTTCCTAATTTCATTTCTGATCTGTGCCAGAACACACTCCTTTTGCAGTAGAGAGTTATTCATCCTCCAATTGTTTGCTCTTGTTTTCTTCATCTTCCTTTTGTTGATTTCCAGCCTCATGGCACAGTGGTGAGAGAAAGAAAGGTCTGTATGACATCAATGTGCTCAAATTTATGTAGATTGGCCTTATGCCCCAGCATGTGGTCTATCTTCAAATATGTGCTATGTGGGCTTTAAAAGAATGTGATTTTTTTTTGTATTTGGATGAAAGGCTCTGTAAATATCTATCAAGTCAAATTGTCTAATTGTAGTGTTTAGATCTCTAGCCTTCTTGTTGGGTTTCTTTTCCTGTGATCTATCTTTCTCAGAGAGCGGTGTATTGAAGTTACCTACTATAATTGTTGAGGCTGTGATTTTTTTTTCATCTTTTGGATTGTTTGGTTGACGTATTAAGTGGATCTCTCATTCAGGGAATATATGTTTGCAATGTGTAGTGGTTCTTTGTCTACCATTCCCTTTGTCTCTTTTTATGGTTTGAACTTTGAGGTCAATTTTATCGGGGATTAGTATTGCAACTCCTGATTTTTTTTTTTGAATTGCTGTTTGCTTGGTATGCCTTTCTCCAGCCTTTGATTCTCAGCCTATTTTTGTCTGTAGCCTTGGGCTGTGTCTACTCTAGACAACAGATTGATGGGCTGTATTTTCTAAACCAGTCTGCTAGTCTCAGTCTTTTAATGCCTGAGTTAAGGCCATTGATATTCAGGGTTATTATCTCCATCTGCAGACTGTGTGATGTCATCTTATACCTTTTGTGTTGGGTGTTTTCCTACCTTCTTTTCTCATTAGTGTGCTGTGCGTGCACATGCGTGCGCATGTGTGTGTATCATTCTTGACTTCTTTCCATCCTTAAGCCAATGCTATCTTGGGGTCTGTTTTCCCTTTGTTGCCTTCTTGGTGAGGTTGTTCTATGTGGCGGTCTCTTATTTATGCTTGGTGAGTGTTGTTCTTCTGCCCATACTGGGTTGGCAAGGATCTTTTGTAGGGCTGGGTTTCTGCTAACGTATTCCTTGAATTCTTCCTTGTCTGAGAAGACTCTTACTTCTCCATCTATCTTGATCGATAATTTTGCTTGGTAGAGGATTCTTGGGTTTGCATTATTTTCCTTCAATTTTTGGAATATGTTACTACACTCTCTCCTCTTCTTCATAGTTTCTGCTGATAGGTCTGAGCATATTCTTATTTGAGAAACTTTATATGTTATTGTTTATTTTTCCCTAGCTGCTCTCATGATTTTCTCCTTTTCCTCAAAGATGGATAGTTTAACTATTATGCGCCTTGGTGACTTCTTCTTAGGTTTCAGTCTAGCTGGTGTTCTTTCAGCCTCCTGAATGGTTGCCTGGTTTTCATTCATTAAGCTGGAAAAGTTTTCCTCCAAGAATTCTCTCACTATTGTTGCAGATGACTTCTTTGCTATGTCTTCCTCTGGTAAACCAATAATTCTAATGTTGTTCCGCTTCATAACATCAGACATAGCTCTTAGGTTTTCTTCAGCTTCTCTGATGGTCTTATTAGATTTTTGTTCGCGTTTGTTAAAGTCTGCTTGGCTGTCCTCCAAGTCACTGATGCGGTTCTCTGCTTCCGCCAGTTGATTCTTGAGGTCCGTGTTTCTGCTACTGGTTTTTGTTATCCCCTCCCTAAGCTCCTGTATTTCCCTTTGGTGTATGGCCTTTATCTCCTCTATCATTTCATCCTTTTTCTGCATTGTTTTCTTCATATCCTGTATGACGCCAAGGAGCATTCTGAAAATTTCTTTCTGTGGCAGCTCAATGTCTGTTTCGTCTATGCATGTCATTATGTTCGGGACATCTTCTGTCATTGCTTTTTGTTTCTCCTGTTTTTTCTTTGAGGGTGTTTGTTGGGGCTGATGGCTGTTTGCGTTGCATTGTTATAGAGAAGCCAGGTGCCATTTTCCAGGAAGTCAAAGAGCCCTGTCTCTCTCTGAGAGACTTGTAGGAATGCTTCTTCGAACTGCCTACAGCTAATTTCACTATGGAATTAACCTACCACTTTATCCTCCTGTGGCTTCCCTCTCAGGGGAGTGCCCCAGAAGGCTGGTGGGTTGCCTACTTTGGTGTTTCAGAGGTTGGGAAGAGGTTCATGCAGCAGCTTGGAACGTTGAGGAGTGTTGGCCGAGCTACCTTAGGACTCCAGACACACAGGCAGGAATTCCCTATAAGAAGTTGGGCGGAGTATCCCTGGTGGAGGTGGGCAGGGCTTTCCCCAGCCTCAGGCTAGCTACACAGGGTGGAGCTCACCTAGCTGGACGCGGTGCAGGCATAAATGTTCTAGGCTAAGGGGAGTGGTATGGAGGTCAGCAGTGGAGTGTGAGAGAACAGGAAAGAGACACAGAGGAGAAAAAAATTAAAAGTAACTCCTGTGCTGGGAAATAGAGAAGAGAGGGAAACAAAAGTAACAATCTAGCTGAGCCACAATCCCAGAGGAGGCAGCAGCAAGTTGTTGCTGTGTTGAGAAAAAAACCTGGAACAGCCCTCTGGGACTGTGGGGGAATAGAGAGAAGAGAGGAAAACAAAAGTAACAATATAGCTGAACCCCATCCCTGCCCATGGGGCTACAAGGATTTAGTCCCTGCCTCGAGGCAGCAGTAAACTGTGGCTGTGTTGAGATTAAGTCCCGAGCACAGGCTTCAAATGGTCCAGGCTCCAGCAGACACAGTGGTGAGGCCAAGGTCAAGCCCTAGCCAGCCTCCACTGTGGGAAGCCTAAAGCCCCCAGCCCCTCAGAACCTTGTGTGTCTGTGCCTACTTATCTTTATGATGCTCCTCCTGTGGTCCAGCAGTGTTGAATTTCTCTCTAAGCAACTCTCCTGGGTTGAATTCTGTGGAGTTCCTCTGGTATGTGTTACTCCGTCACCATCTTCCCGGAAGTGCAAAGTCGTATTTTCTAGCGATCCTGCCTTTTGCTTCCAACTTTTGCATCCTATTCACCAGTAACACATATTTTCATTGCATTTTGATCCACTCCAGACACCTGAAGTTGGTAAATATATATTGCACTATTGTAATCTTTAATGTTGGACTAGCTTCGTAGACCTGAAATAATCCCACTTGACCCTCGGGGATCTGCCTTTTAAAACATGGTTGGTTTCAGTGTGCTAGTATTTTATTGAGAGTGTTTGAACCAAGATTCATTAATGAAAGGAATGCTGGCTGCACTACCAGTCAAACCCAAGGTCCACAGTTCAAACCCACCAGTTATTCCACAGGAGAAAGATGAGGCTGTCTGCCCTCGTAGAGATTTGCAAAGCTTCAGAAACCCTACATAGTGTCACCTGAGTCAAACTTGACCAATGGCAGTGAGTTGGGTTCATTAAAGACATTGGTCTGCCATGTTCATTTATTTCAATTCCCTTGTCTGGTTTAGGTATTAGAATCATAAAAACTCAAACTCATTGCTGTCTAGTCAATTCCGACCCACAGTGACCCTTATGGCTCTATGTAAAGACAACAAAAATGCTCACAACCGGACCACTAGGTTACATCATGATACATAGAGACAAGGTTGAAGTTGTCAAGGATTTCGTCTCACTTGGATCCACAATCAATGCTCATGGAAGCAGCAGTCAAGAGCTGGAAGCTTGCGCTGCGTTGGGTAAATCTGCTGCACAGGACACGGTGGGACTGGCCCAGTGGGTATCGAGACTGTCGCTCTTTATGGAAGTACTCTGTTTGCTTCTATTTATGAAAACGATTGTAGGAAATTGGTATTATTTCTTCTTACTGTATATTTGAATCCATCAGTGAAACCACCAGAGTCTAGTGGTGTCGGGTTTTTGGGGTTTTTTTTTGGAAGATTATTACTTATGGGTTTAACGTCTTTCATAGTTACAAATACATTCAGAAGATCTGTTTCTCCTTGCTTTCAGAGAGATTTTAGATGAGGCAGATCACATTTTGCTTGGGTTTGGGTTGGTAGTGCCCTTCAAGGATTTGGGCCATTTTATCTACGTTACTAAATGTTGGTGGGCACAGAGCTGTTGATAATATTCCATTATTATCCTTTCAATAGCCAGTGACCCCTGTGTTATTTCTGACAGTCGTCATTTGTCATCTTCCTCTCTTTGCTCCGTTGCCCTGGCTAGAAATCTCTTACTTTTCCTCATCTCTTAAGGGACCAGCTATTGCTTTTGTTAATTTCGGCTATTGATTTTTTTTCTCATTTATTTCTGCTTTAATTCTTATTGTTATTCTTATGCGAGCTTCAGGCCTGAATCGTTCTGTTGTTGTTGTTGTTGTTGTTTTCAGGAGCCAGCGAGTCAGCTCTGATCCATGTCCACCCCAGGGAGCAACACAACAAAACACCAGCTGGTTCTGCACTGTCCTCAAGATCACTGCCGTGTTGGGTCCACCATTGCAGGCACTGCGTCAGTCTGTCTCAGTGAGGGTCTCCCTCTTTTTTGCCGACCTTCTACTTTGCCAAGTCTAATGTCATATTCCAGGGACTGGTCTCTCCCAGCAACACGTCCAAAGCATATGAGACAAAGTCTCACCATCTTTGCATCTAAGGATGTTCCTGGCTGTACTTCTTCCAGGGCACATTTGTGAGGTCGTCTGGAAGTCCATGGTGCATTCAATATTCTTCACCAGCACCGTCATTCCAATGCATCCTTATTCTGGGTCCTCTGTATTTACTGTCCACTTTGACTGCCAACAAGGCCATTGACCACACCATGGCTTAGATCTGCTCAAAATGACAACATCCTTGCTCTTCAACCTTAGAGGGATCTTGTGCAGCAGATGTGCCCGAAGCAATAATATGTCGCTTGATTTCTTGATGGCTGCTTTCACGAGCACTGAGATCTGACAATGTTCATAAGGTGTCAATGGCTAAACCTCAGAAGTGGACAGTCTGGTCTTCTTTGCTAATCTGGTCTAAGCTGAAAGCTCTGCTGAAACCTCTTCACCTTGGCTGACCCTGCTGGTGTGTAACATACCCATGACAGAACATCCGGCACCACCGCAATCCACCAGCCCCAACGGTAGGAGGCACTAACAGACAAGCTGGTGTGACTTTGATGATTTCCTTAGTATTGTTCCAGTATGGTAAACAGCAGCTCGGTTGATTTATTTCAGACCTTTCTTCTTGTTAAACATGTCATTGAGTACTAAAAGTCCCTCCCCTTACCATTGTTTTCACTGCATCCCACAATTAAAAATAAAATTTTATTGACCTATATTTCGCATACCCTACATTCCAGGAGTTGGGTCATATTAGGAAGAGTTGTACAATCATCACTACAATCAATGATAGAATATTCTTTCCCGTACTCACTGTCACTAGCTCCCCATTTGCCCCAACCTCCAGGTGCCATCGAGTCAGCTCTGACCCATCGCAACTCTGTGCACAACAGAATGCAACACTGCGTGGCCCTGCGCCATGCTCACCATTGTCCCTGTGCCGGACGGAGCCCCTTGATGCAGCCAGTGCCCATCCATCTGGTCAAAGGCCTTCCTCGTTCTTGCTGCCCCTCCACTTTGCCAGCTATGATGTCCCTCTCCAGGGACTGGTCTCTCCTGACAACAGGTGCAAAGTTTATAAGCAGTCTTGTCATCCTTTCCTGTAAAGAGCATCCTGGTCATCTTCCAATACAGATCCGTTTGTCCTTTAGCAGTCCATGGTGCTTCCGATAGTCTTCTCCTGCACCAATCAAATGCATTGATTGTTCCACGGTCTTCCATAGTCAATGTCCAACTATCACGCACACACACGATGCAATGGAATACACCATGGCTGGAGTCAGGTGCATCTTAGTCCTCAAAGTAACGTCCTCGCTCTTCAATGCTCTAAAGAGGCCTTGTGCGGTAGATTGACCTCATGTGATACATCTTTCGATCTCTTGACTGCTGTTTCCTTGAGCATTGATTGTGGATTCAAGCAAGACCAAATCCTTGACAACGTCAACCTTTTCTCCATTTATCATGATGTGACCTATTGGTCCAGTTGTGAGGATTGGGGTCTTCCTGACACTGAGTTGTCATCCACGCTGAAGGCTGCAATCCTTGATCTTCATCAGCAAGGGCTTCAAGTCCTCCTAACTTTGAGCAAGCAAGGCTGTGTCGTCTGCACAGCACGAGTCATTCATCAGCCCTCCTCCAATCCTGATGCCACATCTTCTTCATAGAATCCAAGCAGCCCTCTGAGTGAGGCATCAACTAAGCCCACATCAAAGCACACCCTCCTGTGTGATCCAAAGGTGATCTAACCAAATCCAAATGTGACCTAGGGAAAAGTATCAGGGCTTAAATTTTGAACACTCAATTTTGTAGAAGGAGATAGAGGAAGCCCCACATCCATCTGCATGGTATCCAGTCTGATTAAGCCTCTGGCAGATCCTCTCTGGCCACAGGAGAGGGATTCGAACAGCTTTACCCTCACACAGAAGGTATTGTAAACTTGATGGTGGTGGATCCAGCCCTGGGGTAATAGGATACTTGGCCAGTTGACCTCCCTGAATTTTCTCTAGGCTCAAATATTTCTTGCTTGGTCCACGACAGAAATTTCTTCTCTGGATTTTTAAATATTGTTGGTGGTCTTGTGTACTCTTTGTTTTCATTTTTATCTTCTTTGTGTGTCTGAGTATGTTCATTAAGCAATAAGATCATTCACCTGGCGTCATAGTAAGCAGTCTGTTAGCACAGTGGCTGTGTCCATTTGGTTCTCTCCAGTGCCAGCTGCTGGCTCGATTCTATGTCAGACCCTTTGAGATGCAGGATGGATCTTCCTTCCCAGTCACTGAAAATGGTGCTCATAGAAAACCAGGCACTGCAGGAGGAAGCAGGGCAGAAGGGTGATAAAACTGTGCTGTGAATTCAGTCCATCAGAATATGAAGGAAGAAAATCTCGCAGGCTGCGGAAGCCTGGAGTTTGTCGGGAGAGGCAATGCAGAGCGCCATAGATGCACCAACGAAGGCGGGGTCGGGCCAGGCTCCGTGCGCGTGCGCACCACGTTCTCTGCGCCCCAGGTCTTGCTCACAGCGGCGTCCAGTGAAATGGGCTATTTTTATCTTTATATTTTTTTGTTTCTGTTTCATTCTGGTTTTTATTGTTTCTGTTAGGTCTCCCAGTTTACGAAGCACAGAGGAGTGGATGCATAGAGGCAGTCACTGATGCAGTGATTTATGGGGTTGGGGAGTAGGCTGGGTGGGGAGAATTGGGGGCAAACAATGGATGCAGGAGGGGGAGGGAGCCCTAGAACAGATTGTGACAATGGTTATACAAGTCTTCTTAAAAGCCATTTAGCTATGGAAGTGTATGATATGGGATTATCACAACAAGAACACCACTAAAATAAAAGTTTAAAACAGACCCCGCACTTGGCCAGTGGTTGCCGTGGGTGGAGGAGGAAGAGTTGTTGCTTAGGGGTCACTGGCGAATATTAATGGTGGTGGGATCACGTGGGAAAGGATTCCACTAATGGGGTACACAGGAAGAGTCTCATCAATGGCACTGAATGTTACAGGTGGAAGTTGTGGAATTGGAGAAGGCTTTCTTCTGTGTTTTGCCAGGATTTTAAAAAATAATTAAACAGCAATGAGTATGCGGAAGCAGATGTTCTAAACTCGATTGTCATAATGAAAAAAAAGAAAGAAATTAGTTCAAAAATATCCAATTAGAAAAATAAGACCACAGCCCACAGAAAAACTCTGTTTTTCATTTTCATTTAGCTGAAAAGTGTTGCTTAATTCCTGCTGCAACTTTGTCTCTGGTCCCTGTGTTGTGCAGAAGTGTGTTGCTTGCTCTCTGAAGGGGTGAGGGGGTGTGATTTCGAGTCTCCATCCATTGAGCTCTAAAAATAAATTTTCTGTTACTTTCCGTTTGCTAAGGGGTGTTTTGTAGCCCAGAACGTGGCCCCGGCTTGGTGGGTGAGAAGGATCTGTGTTGTGCTATTGACGATGAGCGATTTTATAAATGGCCATGAGATCTGGGGGATCCACGATGCTACTGGGCCTTCCAACCCCCTTATTGATTTTCTGCCTGCTGCATCTATCAGTCATCCAAGGAGGGGTATCGAACTCTCCACCTGGAGTCGTAGACGCTTCCCTTCCCCTTGCAATTCTGCCCACTTCTCGCTACAAATTTGGATGCCCTGTTGATGGGCGCGCGCGTGTTAAGTTACATCTCCTCGGAGAATGGGCCCCTTTATAAGGATATCGTGAACCTTCCCAATCCCAGCTGGCTCTCCTCATCCCACTGTCTGAACTTCTGTAGCGCTCCACTCGCTTTCCGCTGGAAAGTGGATTCCAACTCACTGCCACCCCCTATTCCAGAGGACTACCGCCCTGTGGGTTTCCAAGACTGTGCGTCTTTGTCGTTGTGGCTAGGTGCCGATGAGTTGGTTCTGACCCGTGGCCATCCTCTGTACAACAGAACGAAGCCCAGCCAGTCCTGCGTCGCCCTCCCCATTGTTCTTAGGTTGGAGTCCACTGTTGCAGCCACTGGGAAGATTCATCTTGTCCGGGGCCCCTACTACCAAGCATGATGCCCTTCTCCAGGGACTGGTCTCTCCTGGTAGTGTTCAAAGCATGCGAGACGCAGTCTCACCATCCTCGTCTCTAAGAGCACGCTGGCCGTACCTCTTCCAAGCCGGATTGGTTTGTTCTTTTGGCAGTCCATGGCACCTCCGATGTTCTCCTCCAGCACCATGATTCAAATGCATCCACTCCTCTCTGGTCTTCCTGGTTCAACGTCCAACTTGCATGTGCACAGGAAGTCACTGAGAGCACCGCAGCTCGTGCCAGGCACACCTCAGTCCTCAAAGGAACGTCCTTGCTCTTCAGTCTTCTAAAGGGGTCTTGGGCACCAGATTGACCTAATGCAATACGTCTTTTGATCTCTTGACCTCTGATTCCATGAGCATTGATTATGGACGCCAAGCAAGACAAAATCCTTGACAACTTCAACCTTTTCTCCATCTATCACGATGTTCCCTGTTGGCCAGTGGCGAGGATTTAGGTCATCCTGACACTGAGTCGTCATCCGTAGAAAAGGCTGCAGTCCTTGATCTTCGTCAGCAAGGGCTTCGAGTCCGCCTCGCTTTCAGCGAGCAAGGGGGGACAGCCTCGTCTTTCTCCCTCCTAGTGATTGGTGTTTTCTTACTCCTGAACTTGGAGTTAACCATCCCACTATGCCCCCATCCATCTGTGACTAGTAACAACATCCCTCAGTGACTAGTAACCCCATCTCTCGGTGACTAGGTTTAGCATGGTATATATTTCTCTGTCCCTCTACTTTATTATGTTTCTAGATTCTGATCATACACTTGATTAACTTAATTCAATGCCCCCCACCTTGCTATTTGAGAAACACGGAAGAAGGTGAGGATGCTTTGAGGATGAGCCAGGAGGTCGGAGAGTGAATGGGGTGGGAGAATTGTTAAACGGAGGTAAAATTTACATGATATAAAATGAGAGTGTACAAGCCAGCGGTACTCAGCACAGTCACCCCTTTCGGTAGCCAGCACCCAGATCTACTTCCATAAGGAAGCCACCCTCCACAAAGGAGCCCCTGAGCGCATCAGTCACTCCCCACTCCCCTACTCCTGGCAACCATCAGTGTGCTGTGTGTCTCTGTGGAATTGTCCTGTGAGGAGTTTTCAGACAGATGGCACCATGCAATAGCCTTGCACTGCTTCAAGGGCGGTGAGGATGATGTGCGGTTCCTCCTTCTTGTTCCCTGCTGTCATTCACGTCTCTCACCCCTATGCTGCATCATCGTTAGATGCCATCAAGTCGATGTGGACTCATGTGACCCCTGTGATGGGTTTACTCGGCTGTCATCTTCCTGGGAGCATGGCACCAGGTCTTTCTCTCCCAGAGCTCTTAGGTGGGTTGGAACTGACAACCTTTCTGTTAGCACCAACGCATTTCAGCCATTGCACCACTAAGGTCCCTTTCATGTGCCCGAAGCAAATAATATGCTATTGCTATTGGTGCTCGGGGAGCCCTGGTGGCCTAGTGGTTCTGCTTTGGGCTGCTAACCGCAAGGTCAGCAGTACAAAACCACCAGCCGCTCCACAGGAGAAGCACAGGGCTTTCTACTCCCACAAAGAGTTACAGTCTCTGAGACCCACCTGGGGGCAGTCCTTCACTGTCCTCGAGAGGCACTAATGAGTTTGGGATCAGTTCAGTGGCAGTGAGTTTGGCATGGGGTTTATTATTATTGCTTTCGTAGATTTTTTTTTTGGCGCCTGTTTCTTCTCATTTGGGGCCATGCCCCATCAGTGAGGAAATGAAGGTCCCAAGGCTTTGCTCCCACAGGCTTGACTCTGTGACGTCACTATGGTCGATTGTACTTTGAGCCTTCTGCCCTCAGGGGCTCCTCTCCTGGCACGGTCTCTGACAGTGTCCACCAGGTTCTCAGTAGCTGGCAGCGTTTTGACGCTGTCCACGAGGGTTTCAGGAGCAAACTCCGCTGGAATGGACTGCCAGTTCCTTCCTTTCATCTCTTCTGAGTCTGGGGGCCCCACTGAGACCTGTACGCTGGTGACTGCCGGTGTTTGAGCCTGCATGGACATCGCGTCCACCCTCATGGCGGCACAGAAGCCACCGCAGTAGGACAGACGGACAGACAGGTGGCAGAAAGAATCCCCAGGGTCGCTGTAACAATAGGAGTGAGCCCACATCCCACCACTCCAGGAGGGAGCCTGTGAGCAAGAGCCAGTGGTGCTGAAGGAAGAAGCCCACGCTGCCCGCAAAGCTTCAGCCAAACGCAAGGCTCCAGGAATGGATGGAATGCCGGCTGAAAGTTCCCGCAAGCTGAAGCTGCACCGGAAGCAGGAATGTGGAAGACAGCTAGCTGGCCAGGGACTGGAAGAGATCCGTATCTGTGCCCGTTCCAAAGAAAGGTGACCCATCCGAACGCTCAGATTATAGAACAAGAGCATCGATGTCTCATGCATGCATGCACACTCACACAAATAGGGCATGTCCATGCTCATGTGCACATGCATGCATACACACTCACACAAACAGAGCATGTCCACGCTCATGTGCACATGCATGCATGCACACTCACACAGAGCATGTCCATGCTCGTCTGCACATGCATGCATGCACACTCACACAAACAGAGCATATCCACGCTCATGTGCACATGCATGCATGCACTCACAGCCACTGACAGGTGCACATGCACACATACACATGTGTAGTCATGATATACACAGGTATGCGCGTGTGTTCTTGCACCCACAGACTCACACGAGCACACAGCCATGCCCTTCATGCTGGTGAGAGGATCTGCGCTGACAGATCCTCAGTGGACCGTGATTGCCAGTCCCCCACAGGGCACGTGAGATTCACACACACACACACACACACACACACACACACACACACACACACACCCGTCCATGAGCTGGACCCTGTGTGTTCCTCCCACTCCCGCTCTCAGAGCCATGGGGTTCTGTTGACTGTGGATGCAGTGTGGGCACTCGGTGTCAGTAGTGGGTGCTTTCACCAGCCCTCGCCGGCTGGCTGATGTGGTTCCTGGTCAGGAGGAGCACTGATGGCATGCTGAGCTGCCATCCAAGAGGTCAGCAGTTCAAAACCACCAGCTGCTCCTCTGGAAAAAGACTCTGCTTTCCACTCCCATGAAGTGTGACCGTCTCGGAACCCCCCGGGGGCAGATCCACCCCATCCTGTAGGGTTGCCGTGAGCCGGCATGGGCTCCGTGGCAGTGAGTGTAGGGCGGCCACGGGTAGGAGGAGTCGTGGAGCCAGCATGTGGAGGGTGGATCAGAAGCCCCCGTGCAAGAGGGGCGTGAACAGCACTGAAGGTGAGGGGCCGGGTCTCCAGCTCCCAGTGAGACCAGAATCTCAGTGGCTGACGCACGGGGACGTTGAGGACAGAGATGCCCAGGGCACTGAGCTCTCCCAGGATGGTGGCATGGGGGAGTAGACCAGAAGTCAGAGGCCAAAGTCGTCCTGCCTCGGTGAGGGCTGGCAGTGGACGTGTCCAACATAAACTCCACCCTCCCCATAGGGGCGGCATGGAGGGCAGAGAGGGGCCTTGTCTGAAGGTGGGTGTGGGTGGGAGCAGGACTCGGCCCCCCCTGCAGAGGGGCATGACTGTGGGCACGGGAGTGTCTTCTGGATGCTGGGGGACAGAGCCCCCTTTCACAGCAATGGACACAGGAATCAGCAGAGGATCTCAGGGAGGGAACGGCAGGGAGGGATCCTGAGGGAGGAAGCCACGGCAGAGGCCAAGGTCTGGGTGCGGGGACAGCACTCTGCGCGGGGGTCTGTGGCACCCTCAGAGGCACGGGTGAGCGAGCATTATGGCGGTGGGTGGCCTGCAAACCAGAGAATCAGGACTCCAGTGTAGAGGGGTGCAGGGAGCTCCCGGGAGAAGACCCCAACCCTGGCCAACACTCAATCAGTGATGTCCCGGGCCATCAACAGCCACTGCCAGACTCAGTGGCCTGGACTGGTGGACACCAGCAGCTCAGATGACCATAACTGGTCAGTGGGGCTGCATGGTCAGAGCTTTGTGTTCCAAGCTCCTGGCAGTCATTCATTCATCGCTTCACCGGCCCCACGCCAGCAGCCGCCTGCTGTCCTCACCGCCCAGTGGGGTTCTGGGGCCCTCGGGGGTGACGGGCTGTGGGTGGGCACCCAGTACTGGAGGCTCGAAGGGCCATGGCCGGGCCCAGCATGGCCCCCTTCCCTCGGCCAGGCCGGTTGGGCAGGTGTGTCTGCATGTGGCCATGGCAAGTGTGCCCCCCTCCCCAGGTGCTACTGTGGTCGGCCAACAAGGTATTTGAAGAGCTGACGGACATTGAGCGGCAGTTCCACAAGGCCTTCTACACAGTGCGGGCCTACCTTAACTGCGACCGGTACTCTGTGGGACTCCTGGACATGACCAAGGAGAAGGTGCGGCCCGGCGCGTCCCCTGGGGGCTCTCGCCCACCTCACCCAGATCCCAGGCAGCGCCAACCACTCCTTTCTGCCCTCCTCCTCCACCCAGGAGTTCTTCGACGTGTGGCCTGTGCTGATGGGGGAGGCCCAGCCGTACTCCGGGCCCCGCACGCCCGATGGTCGGGTGAGTCCGGGTAGAGCAGGCCCTGGGGCCCCTTGGCTCCAGCTCTAGGGATGGAGAGGCACGTCCAGCTCAATCTCTGGCTGGGGGCAGAGGGGAGGGGTGGGGAGGAGGCATGGAAGTGGGACAAGGAGGTGGGCAGCCCCCAGCCAGCCTGCCTGTATCTCAGACTCTGGCCCTGGGGGTATGGTCAGCTGACTCAGTCACTGGCCTACAGGTCATGGCCAGCATTCACATTGGGGGCGGTGCCCCTGCTGCCCCACCCTTCAGTCTTCCTGACATCTCTCCCCGGTGGAATGTGTGTGTGTGTGTCAGGGAAGTGTGTGTGTGTGTGTGTGTGTGTCGTGTGTGTGTGTGTGTGTAGCTGTGGGGGGGCTGTGATGTACTCTGTGTGTGTTGTCTGGGTAGTGTGTGTGGGTGTGTGTGTCTGTCATTACATATGTGTGGGCATGGTTGGTCAGTGGGTTGTATATCCAGGTGGTGTGTGTCTGTGTATGTGTATAGTATGGGGGCTGGACTATGATAGTGCTCATGTGTGTGTCAGGGAGGGGTGTGTGTGTGTGTGTGTGTGGTGTGTGTGTGTGTTTGTGTGTGTGTGTGTGTGTGTGTGTGTGTAGGCGGCGGGGGGGGACTGTGATGGTGCTCATGTGTGTCCGGGTGGGGAGAAGGGTCTCCCCAAGAACCCCCTTAACACCCACCACGTGTCCTTTCTCAGGAAATCATTTTCTACAAAGTCATTGACTACATCCTCCATGGGAAGGAGGACATCAAAGTCATCCCGTAAGTGGCCAGGCTCCCGCCAAGGCTCTCAGGGGACCGGGCCAGGGGAGTGCTGGCCCCGAGTTCTTAGGGAGGAGGCTGAGGAGATGGAGGGGACAGGGCTGCCTGTCCAACAGTTACTGACCACTGGGGCCCTCAGGCCAGGAGGAGTGGGAAGATCCGGTTGGTGGGGATGGGGGATGGGGGGACAGCACAGCTGGTGGAGGGCAGGGCAGGAGGCCACTCCTAGGGACACTGAGAAAGGCGACCAGCCCTCCCCAACCCACATCAGCCAGTCAGTGCCCCATCCTGCAGGCCCCACTGGGGACTGGGTACAGGGCAGGCCAGACCCACAGACCTCAGAGGGTAGGCACACAGCCATTTGGCCTCCAGTGAGGGACCAAAGGGGCTATGCTGTTAGGAGCACCAGCCTGGGCAGCCCCCAGGAGGAAGGAGGCAATAGCTCAGACACCCCCCAAGACCCTCTGGCCGCTGCTTCTCCTGAGGACTCCCACAGTCCACCAGCCTTGTCCTTCCACCGACAGCTCTCATGCCCTGCTGCCCCTGAGCCCAGAATGGGAAAGAGCCGCTAAGCACACACATACACACACACACACACACACACAACTAGCACACACCTAACCACCCAAGTGCCTGGTCCATCAGACCCTTTGAATCTCTCCCCAGGACACCCCCGGCCGACCACTGGGCCCTGGCCAGCGGCCTGCCAGCCTATGTGGCAGAAAGCGGCTTTGTGAGTTCAGCTGAGGGCCTCGCTCTGACCCACCGCCTCACGCCTGCCCCTCCCGGAGCCCGCCCCTGTGCCCGCCGGCCCTCGCCGCCCCCACCCCTCCCCCCCACTTTGTCTGACCTAGGCTGGGATCGCCTCCCAGAATCGGCCTGCACCACGTCGACTGCGTCCACTGAGATGGTCTTTCTGCTCCTCTTTCAGATCTGTAACATCATGAATGCCGCGGCCGACGAGATGTTTCAGTTTCAGGTATCTGTCAACGCCCCAGTAGCAGGTGTCGTTTTCTCGGGACGACAGGCGCTGGGGTTGGAATAGCGCTTGCGGCCTGAGAACACATGCGGAGAATCCCAGCGGCTGACAACAAAGTGCATGGAGTTCAGCTGTGAGGGTCGGTGGGGGCTTGGCAGGTCCTGGCAGGGCTTGGCAGGGGCTCCGCTCATCCTGGTGGAGCTCAGCTGGGACTCAACTAAGACCAGCCTGAAGCTCCTGGAATGAAGGTCTCCAGAGCAGATGATCCGTTTGATATTCCCCAGTTCCTGCACACTGTGTTCCGTCTCACTGAGGATGGCCCACCACTCTCCCCACCTCCGCCCTGCGGGTCCTGTTTCCATCCCTCCTCCTTTCCTGACCTTCTGAACTTGGGCCTTGGGTAGTAGCTGGAGCTCCTGAGGCCTAAGGGGTGGGTACCTCACCAGTGCTATTGCTCCCCCTGGTCCATCTGTCTGTTTGTTTGGGGCTCAGGGCTGAGCTTGGCAGATCCTAACTGCGGGACTCAGCTGGTCTGGGCTGGGCATGGCTGGGTCATGGCTGATCTTGGCAATGGGGCTCAGCTAAGCTTGGCTGGGTCGTGGCTGGTCTTGGCTATGGGGCTCAGCTAAGCTTGGCTGGGTCGTGGTTGGTCTTGACAGTAGAGGTTGGCTGGGTTGGGCTTGGCATGACTGGGTCAGGACAGATCTTGGCTATGGGGCTCCACTGTTCTGAGCTGTGTCTGGCTGGGTCATGGCTGATCTTGGAGATGAGGCTCCGCTAGTCTTGGCTGGGTCATGGCCTATCTTGGCTGTAAAGATTAGGTGGTCTGGGTCACAGCCCTTTTTGACTTTGGGGCTCAGCTGATCCTAGCTGGATCTGACTGGGCCAGACTGCAGACTGAGTCCCGCGGTAGGTTCCAATCTGACCAACGTATTTCTATCTGGGGATATATGGCCATGCGATGGGGCAGGCTCTTTCCTGGGGGCCGAAGTGGGTCCACTGGAACTGTGTTTAAGCGCGCTCCACCTCTGAGGGCCTCCTTGAGAAGCTGGTCCGCTCCTGCACATTACTGGCCAAGTCCAGCATCCATGGGCCAGGAGGCCACGTGATCCCAATGCCAAATGAATAGTTGAGTCCCACATCGCTCAGCTATGGCGAATTCTCAGCCAGCAACAAGCAGCTCAACCACATGCGGGGCCCGTCTTGGAGTGGAGCCTTGCCTGACTGTCCAGCACACACATCCATGGAGCTGGCCCTGGTGGGAAGCTCCCCCCACCACCCACCCAGTGGAGCACCCACATCCCAGAACGCCCACAGGGAAACCTCACCTGCCAGGAGGGCATGGAGAGCCAGGAGCGATAGCCCAGTCGTCCCCGTTGGCATTGGCGGGAGGCATCCAGGGAGTCTCCTCGCTTTGGGTGGGAAGCCCTGGCCAGGGGCTGTGTCTGATGACCCGTCCCTGCAGGAGGGCGCCCTGGACGACTCGGGCTGGACCATCAAGAATGTCCTGTCCATGCCCATCGTCAACAAGAAGGAGGAGATCGTGGGGGTCGCAACCTTCTACAACAGGAAGGATGGGAAGCCCTTCGACGAACAGGATGAGGTGCTCATGGAGGTAAAGCCTTGCCCACAGCACGGGGTGGCACGGGGGGCAAGGCAGACGCCACCCTACCTTCCTGTAAGCCACCGGGCCCAGCGGGAGGTCCGGGGAGAGCGGGGGCAAGGAAGAGCCCAGGAGGAACCTCCCTCCGATGGGCACCCTGTGTGCAGGGACGCAGGGCCTGGCAGGAGGTCGTGCAGGTGAGTGTCAGGGGACACTGTTCCCGTTTCCGCCTCGCAGTCCCTGACCCAGTTCCTGGGCTGGTCCGTGCTGAACCCCGACACCTACGACAAGATGAACAAGCTGGAGAACCGCAAGGACATCGCCCAGGACATGGTCCTGTACCACGTGAGGTGTGACAAGGACGAGATCCAGGAGGTCATGGTATGCCCCCACCCCCACCTTGAGGGGTCACCCGGCAGTTAGGACACAGCCCTGGGCCTGGGGTTCCCACATGTCTCTGTCCGACCCAGCATGAGTTTCTTCTCTGAGCCTCCCTTTCCGCCCCGGTGATACGGGCTGCCTGGTTGGGAGAGGTGAGCACTCCGTCAGCCCCCCAGTAAGCGCCCAGAGCCTCAGAGACAGGAACCCACAGGGAGCTAGAGGTTCTGGTTAGACTGTCCCAGGGCGGTGTCTGTCCTCTGTGGCCCAGCTGCAGACCACCGCCCATGGGAACTGTTGAAGCCGCCGTCCTGCCCAAGGAGGGCTTGGGTCACAGAACCTCCTCTAGAGATGGGAAAACCAGAGACGAAGCCGCCCCAGTATGGAAGTGTTGGGGACACCTTATGTGAGCACCCTAGTGTCCCCACCGAGCCCACTCCCTGGATCTGGGCCCCAAAGGACACCCCGAAGAGGGTGACCTAGATTCTTCCAGGAGAGACCCGGCGCCCATCAGAGTGGGTGCAGGAGCCCAGAGGCTCTTGGAGGCGCTGACCAGGCAGGGTGGGGAGGAGCTGTGACTCGGGGTCAGGGTCGGAGCGGGTGCCCGGCTAGAGCAGAGTCCACCGCGCCCTCCTGGAGGAAGGAGGGCATTCGTGCTGGGCCCACACCTGGCCGTGGACCCTGTGACTCCGCCGCCTGATGGCACACCTGCGGTCCTCTGCCAGCCCACGCGGCAGCGCCTGGGGAAGGAGCCGGCCGACTGCGAGGAGGAGGAGCTGCAGGCCATCCTGGTGAGGAGGCTGACTGCCCTCCGGGCCGGCTGGACGCTCCCGACACTCCCGGGCTGGACGCTGGGGTGGGGAGGGGTATAGGCGGGGGGGGGGGGTGGACGGGACCTCGCCATCCTCAGGAGAGCAGGGTGTTCTTTGAGCTTGGAGAGCCATCGTGTGAGTGTGAGTGTGTGTGTATGTGGCTGCGTGTTGTCTGCACCTCCACTGAACCATGTTGCACCATGGGAAGTGGGTCTCAGGGTGTCTCTCCTACGGGAGAAGCAACTGGAGGTCCACACTGCTGAGCGCACCTCTTCAGTGACTTGACTGTCCCCGATCCCCAGTACTTTAGTCTGGAGGGGGGGCACAAGACGTGTGTTTTCCCCGGGAAAGAAGTCGCCAGGTGCCCGCAGCACCCAGTGCTCTTGTGTGTGCATATGTGTGCATGTGCGAGAGTTGCTGTGTGTTTGTGCGTGTGCCTGCACACGCTTGTCTGTGGTGTGTCTCAGAGCACATTGCCTCTGCAGACACTGGGCCACCTCAGCAGCGCCAGCCATCTTCCTGCCTCGGCCAGAGCCTCCCGTGTCTGTGGGCCTCGGTGAATGGGCTTTGACTAGGCGTCTGCAGGCAGAGACAAGCCTTCCGGGCAGTCAGCCCACAGTCTGTGTGTGCCTGCGTACAGTAGGGCCGCACTCATGTCTGCGTGTCCTTGTCTGCACCCCACCCACGTGTGTCCCCACGCACCGTGTGTCCAGCCCCGTGTGTGTATGTACCTGTTTTTGATGGTGTCTCGGCATGAGCTTGTATATCTGTATGTGCACGCTGTATCCATGCGTGTGGGTCTGTTTCTATGTGTGTCTGAGGATCCGTGCGTGGCCTGGCTATCCATGTGTGTCTGTGCCTGCATGTTCATGCATGTGCCCGTGTGTCTGCATGTGTGCCTTATATATTCTGTGTGTGCCTGTGTGCCCAGGTGCTGTGTTTCCATGGACAGCCCCTGGGTGTCTGTGTATCCGTGGGTTCGGGTTGTTTTCCACGCTGGGAAAGTGTAATTAAAAACAAAATTTATTCCTGGCTCAGAAACCCACACTAGACTTCCTGCCGCCTTCCCCGTGCCGGCTCCCAGCGCCCCTGGGTTTCTGAGACTGTATCTGTTTACGGGAGTAGAAAGCCCGGTCTTTCTCCAGAGGAGCTGCTGGTGGTCTTGAACTGCTGGACATGCGGATCAGACAGGTCTGCCCTATTCTACAGGGTCACCGTGGGTCAGAATCGACTCGGTGGCAGGGAGGTGTTGTTGAGTGATGGGTCACAGGCAATCAACTAAAGAGACTGCAAAGGGTGCGAGGAATTCTTACTCTCATGTCGCTCCTGGTGCACAACGCTTCACGTTGCTCCTGAGCTGAAATTGCTCAGGTTGCAGAATCTGTGTGGCCTGAGCCCCGGAGCGATGCCAGCCTCCTTGCAGGGCACTACGGCGTCAGGGGGAGTGGGCCCTGGGGCTGCACGTCAGAAGAGAGGGTGCTTGTTAGGCCCTGGGAGAAGCAATTGTGGTTTACACAACCGTGGTGCCACGCTGGACCGAGAGGACAGTGACGGAGGTCCTGAAGTCAACACGAAACAGTGTGGGATGGGGGGGGCGGGGGGGTGGCTCGCATTGCATCCGCCCTTACAGTAACCCCGTGCACTTAGGTAACGAGGCATGTGTGTGCACTGTACATGTGTGTGTGCCGCGATGTCACGTGTGTGCTCTGTGTCCACCTGTGGCCTGCGATGTGTGCCTGGGTTTCCCTGCATGTGACCGTGCATGTCCACTGACTATCCCTGTGTACCCAGGTGTGTCCCTGCTGCTATCTCTGTGTGCCTAGGTGTATCTTTGTGTGCCTTTTATGTGCATGTCCGTAGCGTGTGATTTCGTGTGTCCTTGGCCATGTCCTTTTGTCTGCCCACATGGGCGAGTCCCCTGGCAGGGGGACACCAGGCGGGAGATAATGGGGGGGAGGCTTGTGGCCTGAGCAAGCAGGGTCTGCGAGTCCCCCCCAGCGGAGGCCAGGGTACTGGAGGTGCAGTGGTAACAGTAGTCGTGGGGAGGACTGCTGATGGGGAACTGGGGACGGGGTTGGGGGGCGGCGGGCTCTGCCTCCTCAGCCAGCTGCCCCTCCCGCAGAGGGAAGAGCTCCCGGGGCCCAGCAAGTTCGACATCTACGAGTTCCACTTCTCGGACCTGGAGTGCACGGAGCTGGAGCTGGTCAAGTGCGGCATCCAGATGTACTACGAGCTGGGCGTGGTGCGCAAGTTCCAGATCCCCCAGGAGGTGAGGCAGGAGGGGGACCTCCCCCTAGAGAGACGGAGGGGCAGAGGGCAGGGCCAGCCACCCTGTGACTGGTGTCCATCAGCGGGTGTCCCCGCCCTGTGTCAGAGCGCACTCCCAGCCCGGGCAGCCAGGGTGGCCTGGTCTCAGTGAACAGGATGCATACGGCAGAGCCAGCACAGGCAGGCTGGCAGGGCTGCACGTGGGGGTGAGGACAGCAGGGAGCCCGAGAGCGTCCAGAGTTGGCCGTGGGGAGTGGTGGCCCTGGAGCGTGAGGCCGTGGTGACCAGTCTTCTTCCAGACGTCACTGGAGAGGTCTTGTGAGGCAGGTGGTCAGGGACACCCCTGAGACCAGGGTTCACAGAGCCCAGAGGGGAGAGACCAGGGTGGGGGCTTGTGTCTGAAATGATCCAGTCACTGGGGCATAAAATCCAGACCCCGCTGAGTTGATTCTGACGCATGGCACCCACCCCACCCCTGGGTGCCAGAATGAAACTGCCCCACAGGGTTTGCAGTGACTGTGGTTGTTTGGAGGAAAGAGATCACCAGGCCTTTCTTCTGAGTCACCTCAGGGTGACCTAGTACCTCTGACCTCCTGGGTGTCCGCCGAGCCCATGAACGGCTGCACCACTCAGGGGCTCCCAGGGCTGGTGCTAGCAGCCCTTCAGGGCCGGGCGAGGCCACCCTAGACGTGAGACGAGAGGACAGCCCCCCTCCCCCCTCCCCGCACTGAGCTGACACGTCTCACTGAGGAGACGGGGATCAGAGAAGGAAGATGGGGAAAAACCTGACCGTCTAGTCTGCACCTGCGGGGGTCTCCTCTCGGGTTGCAGAGAAGAGGAAATATGATCAGAGATCCCCGGGAGGATGAGCTCCAGGAACCACAGCCCCCACAGCCCTGGGACCAGAAGAGCTCGATGGTGCCCGGCAGCAGAAGGTCTTGAGCAGGAAAATGTGAAACAAAATCCAAAACATATTAAAACACACACACACACACACAGACTGACTGGTCTGCAAGACTGTGGCCCTTAGACACCCTCTAAACCAGGATCAACTTTCAGCCAAGCAGCAGACAGGTCCGGGGGAGTACTAGGTTACACATTAGACTGCGAACCGCAAGCTCAGCAGTTCAAATCCCCCAGCCGCTCCTCGGGAGAAAGGTCCTATAACGACTGTCTGTCTCCGAAAACCACAGGGGCAGTTCTTCCCTGTCCTGCGTGAGTGCGCCAGGCAATTCCGAGAGCCTGTGCCAGCCGCGTTGCCTGGGACAGTCGTGGGTCCCGGGTCCTCGTCACTGGGTCCCAGTCATGCAGTCCTGCGCATGGGCCTCACGCTCACAGGGAGTCCCTGCTCTTGCCCAAGAGCCGAGCCTGTGCCCTTCTCTGGCGACACCTCATTCTTCACCCAGGGCCCCAGGCCCACCCGGAGGGGAGGCTCCAGCTGCTGCTGGTCTGTGGGGATATTGTCCTAAACGGTCTCCAGCATTGTCACCCCTGTGTCTTCCTGTGGAGAAAGACGAGGTTGCCACTCCCGTAACGAGCTAGTCTCAGAAACTCACCCTGGGCGGCAGTGCTATCCCCTGCAAGCCATTGTTCAGACCTTTCAAGGGGGCAGAAATCGTCAGAAGTTACTCTACCAAACGATCAGCTACAAATTGTGGCGCGAATGCAGAAACCCCATCAGACGTGTTGGCTAGAAATACATGGAAATGTTCAAAACGTACTCTGAAAAGGCGCAACGATGATCTGAAGGTGCTGAAAAAACTGTCCCCACATGAGGGCTGGGTAGCAGGTTTCCCCTGTACTGAAAGCTCCCTAAAGATGGGGCAAGGGGCCACCTGGCGCCTGGCTGCACATCTGAGTCTAGAACAGGGAAGCAGGTGGAATAGACTCACCACGTGTGCCTGGAACACATGACTGGATGATGGATGGATGGATGATGGATGGATGGATGGATGGATGGATGGATGGATGGATGGATGGTAGGTGAATATGGGTGTGTAGGGAGATATATGGAAGGAAGGATGGATACAGAAATGAATGGATATGTGAATAGATGGATGAACATAGGTAGATGGATAGGTGGATGAGCGGATGGATGGATGGGTATATGGGTAGATGGGTGAGTATTGCTGAGTGAGTGGATGGGTGGACAGAAGGTGGGTAGGTGAGTGACTGGATAGGTGGAAGGTTGGGTGGGTAAATATTGGTGAATAGATACATAGGTGGGTGGTGGGCATATGCGTAGATGGAACGCAGATGAGAGGGTGGATACATAGACACATGGTGTGCTGGTGGGTGGATGAACGAGTAGGTGGGTGCGTGGGTGGATAGATGCATGGGTGGGCAGGTGGGTGGATGAATGTATGGATCAATGGGCAGATGAATGGATGAAGAGGTAACTATGAGGAGGTGGATGGGTAGGTACATGGATGGGTGGATGGATGGATGGATGGATGGATGGATGGATGGATGGATGGATGAGTGGGTGGATGGATGGATGGGTGGGTGGAGGGATGGAAGGTGGGTAGTGAATGAATAGTTTGGACAATATAAAATACAGGAAATGTAAATATTAGGGACATCACTGGGTAAAGGGGACACTTGGGGTGGGATGGGGAGGAAACAGACCAACCTGTGACCAGAAAGCACAGGTCATCCTCTCAGGCCTGAATGCAGCAAAACTCCCAAGACACCCCACAGACAGGAAGGGCCCCCACCTCCTGGGCCCACAGTCCTGTGCCTCCCTGCAGCCCTTGCCCTCCGCAGGGTGTGGGCTGCGAAGAATCCACAGTGGACGCATTAAGAGAGTCCCCGTGCCCCATATTCTTTCCCAACCCATGGCTCTTGCGCCCATTCTGCCCCCTGCCGACCCCCCCCCCTCCTATCCCCTCCCCCGAGCCCAGTCTCTGAGCCTTCGGCCGCCATCTTATCTGTCCAGCCCTGAGGTCAGCCACCCATACCTACACCTGGTCAAACACCAGAGTCCAAAACTAACTTTATCTTCTTTTTCTTTTTAAATCATTTTATTGGAGACTCTTACAGCTCTTATCACAAACCACCCATCCATACATCCATTGCGTCAAGCACATTTGTACATTTGTCGCCATCATCATTCTCAAAACATTTGCTTTCTACTTGAACCCTTAATATCTGCAGCTCATTTCCCCCCTCCCTCCCTCCCCCACCCCTCCTCCCTCATGAATCCTTGATAATTTATAAATTGTTATTTTGTTCATATCTACTACTGACCACTGTCTCCCTCCACCCACTTATCTTAACGTCTCCCAGGTCCCGTCAGAGGGGCATGATCGCCCAAAGATGGTGGTGGGAGGCAGGAGGGTGTAGGGCAGACAGCCAGAGGGCACCCATGGGCCCAGGAAGGCAATGAGGAGGGTGCAGGTCCCTGTGGTCCCTGGGGCTGTCCCAAAGCAGTGTGGGGACCAGCTGTGGGCTGGGGCACCAAGTCGCTCCGTCTGCTGTTCACCCAAGCCACAGTGGAAAGGAAAACTCCCAGGTCGCCCTGGGCCCCCTTCCCAGTGCTCGCCTGGAGACCAGATGGGCGGGCACCAGCGGGGAGGCCTCAGGGGCCCAATGACCAGTGAAGTGGCCTTGAGCTCTTCCCCTCACCGCCCCCTGCCCACTGTAGGTGTCCGGCCGACCCACACTCCCTGCTCTGGACTGGGTGTCAGGTGTCTGCTGGTGAATCCGTGGAGAGTGGGCAATCGGCGGGAGGGGGTGTGCGGGGCCCTTGGGTGATGGGGATGGAGGCAGACTTGGTGGGAGTGTGAGCCGAGGTCCAGCTCAGAGCGTGTGCCCCCCTCCCACCCTCTCAGGTCCTGGTGCGCTTTCTGTTCTCCGTCAGCAAAGGCTACCGGAGGATCACCTACCACAACTGGCGCCACGGCTTCAACGTGGCCCAGACCATGTTCACGCTGCTCATGGTGCGTGGGGAGGGTTTCAGGGTGTGGGGACAGGACATGGTACTCACAAGCCCGGGCCGTCTGCAGGGGGTGGGGTGGGCGGAGGGTAAGACATGTCCCTAGGAACCTGAACTGTCTGCAGGGGGGCAGGATGAACCCTGGCCTGACCAAACCACGTGACTCCTGGTAACCAGGAGTGACTCGCCAAAGACCCCCACCCCACGTACCTGTCCCTGGAGGGGCAAGGGGGCGGGCTTTTCCACATACAGGGTTCCTGGCACTGGTGCGCCTCATCCCACCCCCACCCCCAGGCAGTGGCCCGGTGGCACCTGAGGCCTCCAGGGAGGAGGGGAGGCCCGGGGCCAGGGCTGCACAAGTCAGGCATGGCCAAACCCACCCCGCAGACTGGCAAGCTGAAAAGCTACTACACGGACCTGGAGGCCTTTGCCATGGTGACAGCCGGCCTGTGCCACGACATTGACCACCGAGGCACCAACAACCTGTACCAGATGAAGTAGGTGCCGGGTGGGCGGGGGCAGCCTGGGCTTGCATGGTGGCCCTATGGGGGACCAAGGGCACGGGACAGGGGTCCCGCAGTGCTGTGGTGGGAGTCTCAGCCCCTGCACTGGGGGTGGAGCTTCAGAACAGGGGTCCAGGGGGGTGGTAAGGGGTGGGGGGATAAATGGGAGATGCTATCAAGGAGTCCAGGAAGACAGAATGTTTGGAAACCGACTATGGTAGCAATCATACAATTCTGTTTGACATGATCAAACTATGGAATGATATATGTATTAACTAAGGGAGCTTCAGTCACAGGGCCAGGGAAAGGGTGGGCCCTTGAGGGACTGTGATCCACTCCCAATTCAGGGTCCAGGGGGTACCGACTGACCAATGCCACTTGACGGCTGGTCCTCGTGTCACAGATGGAGCGGGGAGTGTGGGCACGGATCACCACACCAAGCTGAAAGGTGAAGGTCGGGTCCAGGCATCACAGGCCAGCCTGGCCACAGACACTCTGAGGGAGTGCGGGGGTGGGGAGAATGACCCTTCCCGGCTTCTAGTGGCCTCTGTCACCCCCGGCTTACAGATGCACATTCCCATGGCATCTGCCCACCCGCTCCCTGAATGCTGGTCTCTGGCTGTGTGTTCTCCCCTGTGCAAGATGCCACCTGGGAGGGGTTGATGCTAGGGTTCGGACTGGCCTGGGGCAGGCCTGGGGGTCACCACAAGCAGAGTCACAGGCCCTGGGTTTCCCAGCACTGCCCAGAGTCGAGTGCACGCTGGACTGCCATCTGGGGAGCATGTGAAGGTTTGAGGTGTCATGAGAACGGGCCGTGGGGCAGAGAAGCAAGTAGGGGCTCAGGCCACTGGGAAATCAGCCAAGGGAAACATGCCCAGGAAGCCTCCAATTCTTCCCCGGCACAGAGCTCCGTGTCTGCGGGGTGCCGAGAGCAGAGCCCCAGCTCAGAACCCCCGGGCACTTCTACCCCCTGCCCAAGTGAGAGAGAGAGAGAGAGAGAGAGAGAGTGTGTGGGGCATGGTTGTCACTAACCACAAGGTCAGATGTTTGAATCCACCAGTGGCCCCGTGGGAGAACAATGAGGCTTTCTTTGCCCATAAAGAGTGACAGTCTCCGAAACCCACAGGGGCAGTTCTCCCGTCTGATGCAGCGAGCTCAGGGGTTGATTTGAGAGAGAGAAGTGGTCCATTCACGCCATGTCCCAGGCCACCCTGGGAAGTTCTGGCTCACAGGCTTCAGTGCAGCGGCTTCAATGAACGACCCATCTCTGTACCAGGGCTGCATGGTCATGGGTCCCGCCCCAGCGCAGTCCATCCAGGAGCCCCAGAACTATCCCCCAACCCCCACCCCACCCCGAAACTTTCCTAGTCTTCAATCCTGGGCCCTAGTCTCCCTGTGACATGATGGGTCCATCAGCCACCGATCATTATTCCAGAACTGATCCCTTGTTTTCCGTGACTGTGATCAGCTACGTTGCCAGGAATCTTTGGACACCACCATGGCCTCATGCTGACGATCTCCCTCAATCAGGACGATTTGTCTTCATTTGGTTCAAGACTTCATAAAGGGCATCTCTGAAAAGGGAGCCCTGGTGGTGTCATGGTTACGCCTCGGGCTGTGATCTACATGGTCAGCAGTTCGAGACCACCAGCTGCTCTGTGGGAGAAAGACTGGGCTTTCTACTCCTGCAGTAAACAGTTACAGTCTCAGAAACTCACGGGGGTCGATGTGAGTCAGCATCGACTCAGTGGCAGTTAGCTCTGTTTAAAAAGGAAGGGAGGGGGAGGACGGATCAATGGATGAATGGACGATGGAGAGATAGAAGGATAGATAAGTGGAAGGAAGGATGGATCAATGGATAAGTGGTGGATGGATGATGTGTTAGCCCTGGTAGACTAAAGACTAGAGAAACAAATTCATAGACACTCATATGTTTATAAGAAAGAGTTTTATATAAAGGAGTAATTATATATTCAAAAAGCATCCTGGTCTAGTCCAGATCAAGTTCATAAGTCCAATATTAGCCCATATGTCAATACTAGTCCATAAATTCCTCTTTAGACTCATGCAGCCAAGCAATGATGCTGAATGCAGAAAGATCACAGGCCAGTGGGTGGAAAGTCGTGTGGATTCAGTGGTGGTGGAAGCATCTCAGCACTGACATGGGTCTCCATGTGGCCCCTCCAGCTCCAGGGCTCTGGCTCCATCAGCATAGCTCCATGTGGCCTGTCAGCAGGAAGACAAAGCAGAGAGAGTCTGGGTCGGGCCTCCAGTGAGCTACTTATCTCCATGTCTCCAAATGAGGTCAAACAGCTGCGACCTGATTGACAGGCTAGACTCCACCCCTTCATGAGTTGACGGGAGATTGTGTAGCTGCCACAGATGGAATTGCAGAAGGATGGGTTGGTGGGTGCATGAACGGCAGGAAAGGTGGCTGGAAGGATGGGTTGACCCCATTTCTGTACAAGATCACATGCAGGAGGCCACCCCAAACTCATCACCACTGAGGTCGAGCCATCGAGTTGGTCCCTATAGGTCAGGGTCGTACCGCCTCCGTGGGTTTCCCAGACTCTCTCTGTACACCGCAGTCGAAAGCCTCATTTTCATCCTAAGCAGCAGCTGGTGATTTCAAACTGATGACCTTGTGGCTACCAGCCCAGCATGTAACCACTAGGCCACTAGGGCTCCTGAGGATGGGCATTAGAAGTCCCACCTCTCTTGGGAGTCGGGGGGGGGGGGGACACCTTTCTGCACAGTTGTGGGGGCTTCTAACCATTGGTTCCTTTGTTTTTCCTTCCTCCATCCTCCGTAAAACCCACCCCGACAGGTCCCAGAACCCACTGGCTAAGCTGCACGGCTCCTCCATCCTGGAGCGGCACCACCTGGAGTTCGGGAAGTTCCTGCTCTCCGAGGAGGTGCGCACCCCCTCCCCAGTTCCCCAGACCCCCACATCGATGGCGGTGGCAGTTCCCTCTGGGCATTGAGGAACACGGTGGCACGGTCAGGCGCTGTCCCCTGGAAGGCGGTGTCCTGGACACCCAGGGAGGGACGAGAGGCCCAGGGAGGCTGATTGGGGGGTGGGGGGGGGTTGAGGGTTGAGGCAGGCCTCGGCACCCTAGGTAAGGGTCATGGGCATGGGGAGAGACGGGCAAGTTTTGCAAACTTGTGGTGGGAGCTGCCAGCCGGGCCACTGGGCCAGAGCCAGACCCAGGGGGCTGGAGGCTTGGGCGGCTGTGAGGTGGGGTCAGAACAGGGAGGAAGAGTCCATTGATGACCCCGCCGCCAGCCTGCTGAGCTCTCCCTGCCCAGGCTGGGCGTGATGGCAAGAGGGCATACAGTGGGTGGAGTCCACGCGGTGGGGGTGGGGGCAGCCCTGTGACCGGCAGCCCCGCCTCCGCAGACCCTGAACATCTTCCAGAACCTCAACCAACGGCAGCACCAGCACGTGATCCACCTCATGGACATCGCCATCATCGCCACCGACCTGGCGCTGTACTTCAAGTGGGTGTCTCCGCCTGCAGGGTCCCACGTGCCGCCCGCCCCCAGGACGAGCGCAGGAGCCCTGCTTTCGCTCCCCCCCAGCCCTGCAACCCAGCGGGGGCTCAGCCCGCAGCCCCCGGCTCAGGGGAGGGGAGCCCTGCTCAGCCCCTTGCATGGGCCCTGTGTCCACCTCCAGCAAAGGACGCAGAACAGTGTGGGGCACAGGGCCGAGTGGGGGTGGGGAGCAGGGCCATCATTCCTGGTGGGGACACTGAGGTCATTGTGGCGTTCCTGGGGCCGCCCCTGTGCCCACTGACCCCCACCCGCACCCCATCTCTCTGCCCCTCGTCCCCTTCCTGACGCTCAGGAAGAGGACCATGTTCCAGAAGATCGTGGACGAGTCCAAGGACTACGAGGACCGCAAGGCGTGGGTGGAGTACTTGTCCCTGGACACCACGCGGAAGGAGATCGTCATGTGAGCAACGGGCCGCCCCGCCCCACAAAGAAGGGAGAGGGGTGGGCGAGAAGAGGAAGGCGCCCCTCCCTCCGGGGAGCCAGCAGGACTCCCACGGTGACCCTGCGCACTCATGGTCTCATCGGCGCGCCGCACCCACCGTGCGCACGTCAGGGGAGCGCGCGGCTCGGCGGAAGGCTCCGGGACAGGAGTGGCTCGTGTCCTATGGACCGGGCTCACCGGGCCTGGGAACAAGCCCCCCTCGTTACCCCAGGATCCGTCCCCAGGGCCAGACACCTGTGTGTGATGCGACGGCCGCATAGGCTGCCACACAGCACAGTGGACGCGCCCTGAGTGCCCTCAGTGAGGAGAGTGGTAAATGGTCTCGTACAACAGCGGGGTCGAGGTCAGGGCTCTCGGGAGGAACCGAGCCGCTGGCGGGTTTTCTTCCAGGAACTGGCTCCTGCAGCTGTGAGGACCGGTGAGTCCCAAAGCCCACGGGCCAGTGGGCAGGCCAGAGGCCTTGTACCCCCAAGACGTGTAGATCGGGGCTAGGGGCTCTGTGCAGAGTGAAAGAGCCGTTCCTCCCAGAGCACCCACTAGAAGCAGAGTAGAAGCAGACGCCACCCTCGGGAAGCTTCCTTGTGCGCATGGGTTACGTCACATAGCAGTATGGAGGGTCACGGCATTGCATGAAGCACAGTGTGGAGAGTCGTAACATTATGTTACATGACAGCACGTTATGGAAACCCATTACATTTCCTTGCATTATATTACCAGAGGGAAAGTTGTTACATGACATGATATCGCGATATGGAAAGCCGTGACATTGAGTACATGGCCGTGCGTTACATAACATTGCGGTGTGAAGCGTCGTTACATGGCATGACAAAACAGCAATGACTCTAGTGTCTGCGAAAACCACGGGAACCAAAGCCTGGCTGAGGTGACACAAATCCAGACGTGGGCCCTCTCCAACACACCCTGCGATGTTGGAAAACAAGAGTAAAGCAGGGGGTCCGCATCTCACACACACAAGGCTCCGTCCTAGAGTAGGGAGACGAAGGGGCCCTGGTGGCGTAGTGGTTCCGTGCTGGGCTGCTAACCGCAGGGTCAGCAGTTCCAAGCCACCAGCAGCTCTGCTGGAGAGAGATGAGGCTTTGTACTCACAGAGTAACAGTCTCAGGAGCCCACTGGGGCAGTTCCACATGCTCCTCTGGAGTGGGCCTCAACGCGATGGCAGTGAGTTTGGGTTTGGTGACCCCGCTTTGGGGCCTCGACTCCTTCTCCTTGCTGACCCCTGAGCCTCCTTGTCCACCATCTACAGTGTCCTTCCCCACTCCCGCCCCGTCCCCCGCCCCGCCTCAGCGCAGCAGCGCCAGCCTCGGGCCGGGCACCGAGAAGGACGGCCCTGGTGGTACTTGCTCCATTTAGGCTGTGAGCACCCTGGGGTGCTGGGGGCATACAGCCTTCGGGGGCTGGTGGAGGTGGTAGGCTATGCTTGGGCAGTGAGTCCCCAACACTGGCATTTGGACCTGCCGCTCCCCCCTCCCTGTGGTCCCCCGTCCTTCTGAGAGCCGGGAGCCCTGTCCAGCATCCCTGAGCCCCTCTGTCCCCTAGGGCCATGATGATGACCGCATGTGACCTGTCTGCCATCACCAAGCCCTGGGAGGTTCAGAGCAAGGTCAGAACTCGGGCCGGACACACCGGACCAGGGGGCACACTGTCCAGCAGGGCCCGCAGGGTTCAGGGTGTTTCTGGGGGGACCTTAAACAGAGGAAAGGAACTCTGCAGGTTTGGGGGGCCTAAGCATTGGCCTGCCACCTGCTGGGGTGGGGGTTCAAATCCCCCAGCCCCTCTGCAGGAGAAGGATGAGGCTGTCTGCTCCCGTAAAGACTGACAGCCTTGGGAACCCCGCAAAGCAGTTGACCTCTGCTCCAGAGGGTCACTCTGAGTGAGAATTGACTGAAAGGAGAGGGTTTGGGGGACAGGGGGCTTGCACCCTGGGCTGCTGGGAGAACCAAGTCCACCCAGGCGCATACGCCCCAGGCTACTGTTTGCTGAGGGCCAGTTCAGGGGACAGAGGGGTGGGGGGGGTGCAGTCCTGAACAGGAAGGATCCCCGGAGGGCCCAGAAACTTGTGGTGAGTGTAGCCCAACGATTTCTAATGGACCCATGACTCACAGGCCACCACAATCCCTGCCTCCATGGTGCCCGGCCACCATGGCCAACCATTCTGAGAGGGCTCCATCAGGAGGTCCCGGGAGAAGGAGAGAGAAACAGAGTGGAACTCAAAATACGAACAATCCCAACACCAGGCTGACTGGTCTGATCGAGGCCCAGTACCTCGATCCTTGAGACAATGGCCCCTGGACACCCTGCAGGCCTGGAACTGAGCTCCTCCCCACACCCAGCCCCCTCCGCCTAGAGGCTCGACAGTCACCCCACCTCCAGATGCCCCTCAGGTGAACAGCACCTGGAAGGCTCGGGTCCTTAGAACAATGACCAGAAGAGCTCGAAAGAGCAGCGTTTCCCCCGGGACTAAAAAGTTCGGAGGCAAAACGGGTTGGGAAAGGAGGAGGGATGGACCTAAGACTCTCAGGGAGGAAGGAGGGGGAGTGCTGAGACTCGGGGGGCTGGGGGGACAAAGAGCCCAGGGGTGAGTGAACTGTGCAGTGGAAACCCAGCTTGCTTTTCTGTAAGCTTCCCCCCCAACCACAGCAGGAAGCATGTCTGTGCTCTCAACCTCTGGTGAAGGCTGGGTCTTCACGTCCCTCCAGGTGGCCCTTCTGGTGGCAGCCGAGTTCTGGGAGCAGGGTGATTTGGAAAGGACCGTGTTGGACCAGCAGCCCATCGTGAGTATCGTCACAGCCCCGACCCCTGCTGGCAACCTAGGGGTTCCAAGGCCCGGCACTTGCTCTGGGGATGGGGGAAAGGCCCCGGATTCAAACGCGGTCTATAGAAACCCTCAAACACAAACTCAGTGCCATCAAGTCGACTCCAGCTCTCAGGGGCCCTCCTATAGGACAGGGTGGACTGTCCCCCAGGGGGTTTCTGAGACGAACGCTTCACGGGCATGAGAAAGCCTCATCTTTCTCCGTACAGTGGCTGGCTGTTTCGAACGGCTGACCTTGCATTTCACAGCTCCATGCATTGCCCACCACACCACCAGTGCTCCACAGTCAGCAGAGATCTCTTTATTCCTCTCTGAATGGAGCCCAGGTGAGACAAAGATGGCCATCTGGATGACGCAGCCGTGAGCATGAGGCCACGATGGCATCCACTGAATTTATGGCCACCAAGCACTGGAGCCAAGCAGACCTAAATCCAACCAGACCTAAAACCAACCGGACCTAAAACCAACCAGACCTAAAACGAACCAGACCTAAAACCAACCAAAACTAAACCAAGCACTGGAACAAACCAAAACCCATTGCCCGTAAGTCAATCCATGCTGCGTCACGGCGACCCTACAGGACAGAGTACAACTATGGCTGAAGCAGGGATGCCCCCACGATTGGAGACTGAGGTGACAGGATCGATTCTGAATCCTAACCACATGGTCCTGAGCCATTGCCAACGGCCCCCCCAACTTTTAGGACCTCCAGCAAGATGGCGGCGTAGACAGACTCACTGCCCAAACCCTCTGGGTACCACTTGGCACTCTTGGTAAACTGCTGTGGACATGCCTGGGCAGGCCCCCTGGTTCTCTTCGAAAGGCGGACGGGGCAGGAGAGCCGCTCCTTGGCTTTGCCTGGAGTTGTAACCTACTTGTGAACACATTCTGCCAGCGGGGGTGGGGGTGCTGGGGGCCCCATGGGTGGTGAATGGCCAGAAAGGATGTTACTGTTCCAAGGAGTGCTGTGGGTTCCTGAGGGAAGGAGAGGCAGGGGACTCGGGGGGACTCTGAGAGGGAAACTTCTGGAAAGCTGCTTGGGGTCCAGTCTGTGGGCACAAAGAAGGGTTCCAAGGAGTGTTCCAGGGGGCTGCACCAGAGAGGGCTCAGGGTCAAGGGGCATGCATGCCAGGCTCTGGGTCAGCAGCACGGACAGAGCCCGGGGTGTGGTTCTCCGCTGGCCTCGAGAACTGTGGGCCAGGCAGCCTTCCAGCAACCTCAGCAGCCCCACCTCTTACCCCCGCTTCACCTGCTCCCCATCGCAGCGCCCCTGAGAGCTGTGGGGACGTGGGGGACCAGCCGGCGCTGTGAGCCGGTGAAGTGGCTAAAGCCCCAGGTCCCGGGGAGCAGGATGACTGGGCAGGCGGGCGACCAGTCTTGGTTCTGAGTGTGTTCTAACGCTGGCACCCCGAGTGTGTCGGCCTAGAACTGCAGTCCATGGGGCTTCCGTGGGTGGTTGGGGGTAGCAGGCGCCACACCTTCTTCTGAGGTGTCCCCTGGGTGGGCCGGAGCTGCCCACCACCCAGGGGAGGGGAGCCCTGCTCGGCCCTTCGCATGGGCCCTGTGTCCACCCTCAGCACAGGGAGGCCTGGGCTCCCTCTGACCCCCTCAGGCGCAATGATCCCCAGGGCCCTGTGTATCCTCCATATGCTGTTGGAGCAGTGGGCTGGGAGGACAGTAGCAGGCGGGGCTGCAGGGCTCTGGGCAGCGGAAGGCCAACACCGGCAGGACGAGCTGCTGGAGCATGTCGTCCATTGCTCACGAACGACCTGTCTCTGCTTCCTCCCAACCAGCCCATGATGGACAGGAACAAGGCCGCTGAGCTCCCCAAGCTGCAGGTGGGCTTCATCGACTTTGTGTGCACCTTCGTGTACAAGGTACGGACTGGGCAGGGGCAGGGGCAGGTGGGTGGGGACCCTTGGTAGAGGTCAGCAGGAAGGATTTACAGCCAAGGGCTGGGGCTGGACAGAAACCAGACAGTGCCTTGTCACTGCAGGGGGGCATGGATGCGGAGGTGACCCCAAGGTGGCAGAGGAGGGGACACAAGTATGACTCATCCTCCCCCACCCTTAACCCCACCCCCAGCATTGCCACCCCGTCTGAGCTACCTCGACCGATGACCATGAGCAAGCAGAGTTCTGTCTCTGTGTCACCATGGTGTGGGGCCTGGCACCTCCCCTCCCCATGATAAGGTTGAGTCACAGAACTCCAGCACTCGCTGGACTCCATCCACGCCTCGTGTTAGGGGGCGACATCCTCAAAGACCCCGTTTCCACATGCGGTCCTGGCCACAAGCACATGATGCGGACTTTCAGGGTCATGGTCCCTGGTCCAGACCCCCTCCCACTGCCTTCCAGCCTTCTCCCCAGACACGGAGCAGAGGGCCAGGAGGCACACGCAGGGGAGGGTGTGGCCCCCAAGCGTTGGGCCCTGGAGCCACCAAGCCCGTCCGTAACCACTCCCAGCGAGCAGCCGGATCTGTCTGAGACGGAGTCCAGCCAGAGCGCCCACAGAGGCAAGGATGGCGAGGCTGAGTCTCACGCACGTTGGACGCGCTGTCAGGGGAGACCAGTCCTGGAGAAGGACGTTCTGCTTGGAACAGTGGGGGGGGGGGGGCAGCGAGAGAGAGGAAGACCCTCAACAAGACGGACGGACACGGTGGCCCCCACCGCGGGCTCAGACACAAGAACAGCAGGGAGGCGGACGCAGGACCAGGTGTTGCACACGAGGCTGCTAGGAGGGATGCAGACGCGGTGGCACCGAGGAGAACAACCAAGGGGACAGGCAGCAAGCCGCTGCTTAGGAAGCCCGGCCAGCGCAGCACATGCAGCCGCAAAGGCTGCTGGGTCGGCACTCCCCTCCTGTCAGTGCACGGCAATGTTTCTATCGTCTGTTCTGGCGATGTTCATTATGCAATGTCGGCAGGCAGGCTGTGATTCTTGGGCCACGAGAGCGGTCACCCGAAAAGCAGAGAACGTAGACAATGTGTAAAAGAAGAGTCCTGTCATCCATGACCTTGACCTTCACTCGATGACTGTCCTTCATCAGTCTTAGACAGTGGCCCGGAAAACCCAAAGCAGAGCAACCAAACTCACTGCGACCGAGTCGATTCTGACCCACAGCGACCCTCGAGAACACTGGGTTAGACCACGTCGACTAGAGGAACAAACTCACTGAGAGAGCTTTCTATCAAAGAGTACTTGTAGATCAAGAAAACATCCCAGCCTACTCCGGATCAAGCCCCTAAGTCCTATAGTGGTCCATCAATCCCGCTTCAGACTCACATCACATGTCCTGATGCAGAAAGATCACATGCCGGTGGGGACACTGTCTGTGCGTCCAGTGGAGGTGGATGCCTCTCCAGGGCTCTCTCAGGTCATCAGCAGGAGGATGAAGGCAGAGAGAGAAGGGAAGGCAGGAATCCGGAGAGCCATTTATTTCGGCCATCCTTCAAACTGTGTCCTGATTGACAGCCTGACACGAGATGATGTCCTGACCACAAACACAGAAGAGCTGCCCTTTTAGGGTTTCAAGGCTGTAACTCTTTACCAGAACAAACAGCCCCGTCTTTCTCCTGTGGGGTGGGGGGTGGGCTCGAACTACTGACCCTGGGGTTAGAAGCCCAACAGGTAACCCACTGCACCACCAGTTTCCTTCCCAGGAAACCCAAACCAAACCCATCGCCATGGAGTCGATGCTGGCTCACAGCAACTCCAGAGGAAGAGTAGACTTGCCCCTGTGGGTTTCTAAGACTGTCACTTTGCGGGACTAGAAAGCCTCGTCTTTCTCCTGAGGAGTGACTGGTGGTTTCGAACTGCTGACCTGGCAGTTAGCAGCCCCACACATAGCCACTCTGCCACCAGGGCTAAAGACAGGGGTGAAACTAACACCTCCTTCCTGCGGCCAACACCTCTCACTCCAGCCTTGGGTCCTCTGCCCCCAGATAATCTGTATCCTGAGAATTGACACCAGCAACTCCCCTCAACCCAGAGCTTCCGCGGTTCTGCCTCAGCCTCGGGAGTGCCCGTGTCTCGTGGCAACCAGCTCTCCCCACCCGGGGTTTTCTGTTTACCTCTGTCTTGGGGGTGAGGATCATGGGTCTTATATCCAACACCTCGTCCCTCTCCGTCCCCTCCTCTTCACACGGCCTGCCCACATCTCTGTGCTTCTTGTTCCCACTCCTCGTGCTCTGCTGCCCCAGGCCCCTGGACTGCGTGCAGCCCTAGGTGGCTGGTAAACCACTGACCACGCCCCGACTGAAGGGTGACCAAGACGCGGGTCTCTGATTTGGGATTCGGCTCCACATTTTTCTCCCACTCAGTCCAGGACTTTCCAGTGTGAGCCTTCCCAGAGTAGTAGGTAGTAGTGGGCGGACACCATCTAGCCCAGCGGTTCTCAACCTGTGGGTCGCAACCCCTCTGGGGGTCGAACAACCCTTTCATGGGGGTCGCCCGATTCATAGCAGGAGCAAAATGACAGTGATGAAGTAGCAATGAAAGTAATGTTATGGTTGGGGGTCCCCACCACATGAGGACTGTATGAAAGGGCTTGAGGAAGGTTGAGAACCACTGGTCTAGCCCGTCCTGGCCTCAGGGGTGTGGAGACGGAGGTTGGCATGTCCGAGGGAGTTGCGCCTCAGGTGGATGTCCATTAGCTTCCGCGTGGCTGGAAGAAAGTGGCCCTGCCCCACTCCAGGATGGCGGCTGAGCTCACGTCTTGAAGGGCTGGCCGCCGTGTTTGAGGGGGGCGTGCTGTCTGGCCCTTCCTTGGGCTTCCTACTTGTCCCAAGAGATTGGGTTGCTATGCAACACGTATGCTCCCTCCACCCAGCCGGAACCTTCTGGAACCAGGGGGAAGGTCTGCCTGGAACCCCAAACCCACCTGGGACACCAGCCCAGCAAGTGCCCGCCTCCTTTCAGGGTTCTGCTGAGGAAGGAAGGGCATCTCAGAGGTCACCCCTCCTCCATCAGGCAGGGAGGGCCCCTTCGGGGATCCCTCAGAGCAGAGTGGAGGAGGGGCCGGGCAGGGGCTGGAAAGGGGTGGGGGGTGGACTCTACACATCCTCCTGACTTCCCGATGCCCGTGCAGGAATTTTCGCGCTTCCACGAGGAAATCCTGCCCATGTTCGACAGGCTGCAGAACAACAGGAAGGAGTGGAAGGCCCTGGCCGACGAGTACGAGGCCCAAGTGAAGGCCTTGGAAGAGAAGAAGGAGGAGGAGACAGTGGCGCCCAAGAAAGGTGTGGGGGTGAGGGCGGGGTGGTGTCCCCAGTCAAGGTGCACAGGTGAGGTCTTAGAAAGGACTCGGGATGGGGTGTTCAGCCTGGGGACAAGACCAGAGGGACTCCCAGTGCCCTGCTGGGGTGGCAGGGCTGGGTCACTGCACCCACCATCTCTAGGCCCCTCCACGCCCAGGAAAGTCACCCCCAAGCCAGGACTCCCCAGTGTGTCCTCCTGGAGGAAGCCCCGCCCACTGGGGGCCACTGCTGCCGCACCTGCTTTGATCCTCCATCAAGAAGCCCTCCCCTAAGCACCTGGGAAGCCGCCCTCAGCCTGGGAGACAGGAGCAGGATCAGGAGAGGAGGGAGAGAGGGAGGAAGGGCACAGAGGGTAAGAAAACGAAGCTCACGGGCCCCCCAGTCCATTGTCAGACTCAAAGCCACCCTACAGGACTGGCCAGGGCTGCCCCTGTGATGGTTTCTAACTGCTGGCCTTGCAGTGAGCAGCCCCAGTGCACAACCCACTGAGAGAGTGATGGAGACAGAGGGGACAGATAATAGGTTGGTGCACAACCCACTGAGAGAGTGAGGGGGGACAGAGGGGAGGGGACAGATGATAGGTCAGTGCACAACCCACTGAGAGAGAGTGAGGGGGACAGATAACAGGAGGCAGCGGGTGGGGGGCAGGTAGAAAATAGAGAAAAGGGGAAAGGGAAGTGGAAAGGAGAGCAGGAGGGGAGGGGAGATAGGGAAAGGACTGGGGGACTCACGGCCCCCCAGTCCATTGTCAGACTCCTAGCCACCCTACAAGACTAGACAGAGCTGCCCCTGTGGGTTTCAGAGGTTGTAAATCGTTGCCCAAGGAGTGCTTTGTGGTTTCTAACTGCTGGCCTTGCAGTGAGCAAAACGGGGAAAGGGAGACGTGGGGGGGGAGGGATAAAAGGGGGTCAGAGAGAGAGAAAGGGGGCAGAGAGAGGGGGCAGGAGGGAGAAGAGGAGGGAGGGGCAGGGAAGGAAGAAAACAGATACCACCTGGTGTTCTCTCCTGTGTCCAGGTAGGTCTTTGGCTGTCTGCCCCCCTTGTGGGGGATGACTTATGCAACATCTCAGCCAACCCCCTTGGGCCACAGTTCAAGTTCTCAGGCACTGTGGTCTTGCAGGGACTTGCTGGTACCGGGCTCCTGGGCTTTGAACTGTATTCTTGCTGACCCTGCTAACAGTGGTGGTGCCCCCAGGGTCTGGGGAGGGTAAGACCGGCTGAGCAAGGCCATCTTCTGTAAGTTGCCATGGCCCACCCACCACTTGCTGCCCCTTCCACCTCCCACCCCACGCCCTCTCCTTTCCTTGCAGCGGGCTCCCAAGTCTGCAACGGCGGCCCGGCCCCCAAGTCGTCCACCTGCTGCATCCTGTGAGGCCTGTCAGAAGGTCCCCGCCACCAGCCTCCTCCACCCAGCCTCGGACCGCCCCATACCACACCAGGAGGCCTGAGAGCGGTCTGGAGACATTTGGCAATGCAGAAATGTTCTAGGACGGGTGTTTTCGGAAGCTCACCTGCAACAGCCAGAGGGGATCATTGACCTCACAGCGACCCTAGAGGGCCGAGCAGAACGCCACCCCTGCCTGGGGTCGGGTGTGTGTGTTTCAGGCTGTAGCTCGGGCAGACCCAGACCTACACATCTTATCCGGAGGGGCTGGTGGGTTCTGATGGCAGTGAGTGTTTACCTGCAGCGCCCCTAGGGCTCCTTTATAAATTAGAACAAAACCGTAAAGCACTGCCACTGAGTGGATTCCGACCACAGCCGCCCTGCACGGGGTTTCCGAGGCTGCACGTTGTCACGGGAGCAGCCTGCCTCATGGTTCTTCGGAGCAGCTGGTCGGTTTGAACCGCAGACCTCGTGGTCAGCCGCCCAGGGCTTACTTGGCAGTGCCGCCAGAGCTCCTTGCCCCTACTTGTAGGGACCCTATAAGGCAGCGGTTCTCAACCTGTGGGCCGTGACCCCTCTGGGGGTCGAATGACCCTGTCATAGGAGTCACCCGATTCCCAACAGTAGCAAAATGACAGTGATGAAGTAGCAACGAATATAATGTTATGGTTGGGGGTCACCACACGAACTGTATGAGAAGGTCGGGCATGGGGAAGGTTGGGAACCACTGCTGTCAGTTTCTGAGGCTGTCCATCATCACAGGAGAGCCTCCTCTTCCTCCCTCAGAGCAGCTGGTGGCTCTGAACCACCAGCCTTGGGGTCAGCGGCCCAGCACTTACCGACATCGCCACCAGGGCTCCTTTGATAAACTACTTATTGCATCCAACAGAGCAGGTCAATGACACCACCGTGTTTGGGATGCCTCGGGATGCCATCAGATCGGGCCCGAGCGTCGGGAGCGTGTGTGGGACCTGTCAGTGGGTCCATTCACGCTGGCACATGTACATATGTGTATACAGGGGTATGCCAACGGGCACTGGAGTGCCCACACTGGCTCAGGGGAGAGCATGATGTCCAGACATTTAGAATAAAGAGGAAACGTCATGTCCATTCTTTGTTATGTTGTGGCATGCGAAGGTCAAGGCCATGGCTCCCGCAGAGCAGAAGCCAGCTGTGCAGGTCTGCCGGAGGGCAGTGCCGACGGCACCGTGGTAGAAGTCGTGAAAGAAGCCATGGGGAGACGTCAGTAGTTCAATTCCCGGCCAGTGGGCACACACCTGTCATGGAGGTCTGTGTGTTGCGGGCGCTGCGGGGCGCACTGACCCTGTGGCTGCAGCCCAGAGCTCCAGCATTAGCACAATTGTGAGGTTGGTGCAGGAACTCTGGGTCAGAACCAACTGAAGGACACCTGGCCAGGCCTCCTCAGAGCTTCTAGACTCCCAAAGCCAAGCTCACTGCGACCCTATAGGACAGGGGACCACTGTCCCGTGGGTCTCCGAGACTGTCACTCACTACAGAAGCTTCATCTCTCCACACAGCGGCTGGTGGCTTGCAGCCCAACATACAACCCGCGACACCAGCAGGGCCCCCAGAGCTGCTGGACTAAGACACCCAAATACTAACTGCCCACCCCTGAGCCAGCAGGTCAGGTCCAGATGGGGCCTCTGAGGCTGTCAGTCTCTCCCTGGTGTTTGAACCACTCACCTGGGCTTCAGGAGCCCGGTACCTGCCAGGCCGTCCTGACCCTGCAGGGGAGACATGGCCATGCCCAGTCACCTGTCCTCAGGGCTTTCACCGCTGCAGCAAGCACCAGCTTCCAGGAAGTCAAGAAAGGGGTCCCTGGACCCGTGGGAATGACTGTCTGGTAGGACAAGAGGACATTTGATGGTTTCTGACTCAACAGCAAAGGAGCCACAGCAGTGGCTCCAGACTCCAAACCAGCTCCACCGGGTGGGTCCAGACCTGTGGTGTAGGTGGCCATCAGGTAGAAGCTGGAAGCAAGCTCAAGGCCAGGGCTACCAAGTGGGACAGGCCTCCTTAGTTGTTGGAAGCATTAGGGACGAGCCCCCAGTAGGAGCAACCCTCCAATGACCAGCAGAGAATGGGGGGGGGGGTGCCAAGGCAAGCCCCCTGGGAGGGCAGGTGTCCAGAACAGGGCCCGCCGCACCCAGCCCTGTCCCAGGAGGTCCTGTGCAGCCTGGGCACCCCCTGGGGTCCAGAACGACCCTCAGGAGCAGCCTTCCCTCAGAAAGGACCAGCCCCGCCCTGCCTCTGACCCCAACCCTGAGGCTGAATTCCAGGCCTTGGCCTCTCTGGCTGAGTGACCCCATGGCTAACTGGGACACTTCCCCTGCCATCCAGGCCCTGCTGCAGCTGTCCCAGTCACCAGCCAGCAGGGAGGCCCCCAGAGCAGACAAAGGGCTGGGTTCCACTCTGGGTCTGGGATGGCGACACGTTCCATTGCAGGGACTTGGATCTCAGTCCTCCACCGCCCCCCAATCACAGTTACATTCACAGTTAAGGTCTCGCTTGACACACTCCCCGTCGCTCCCACCCCCAACCCCCCTGGAATGAGAGCCAGAGAGGGTCGGTCCACAACACATGAGGCTTTATTTGTCCACCGCTGCTTCAGGGCGCCGTCCACGGGCAGCTCACTTCAAGATGCTGTCATCTTGGGCTGCAAGGTGAGAAGAAACCATGTGACTGGACTCCCCACACCTGCTCAGGACCACTGGGTCTGACACCCTCCATCTGACCCCAGGGTGCTGGCTGTGGGCGTTTCACCCACCGCCCATGGGGCCCCTTGCCCCTCCCTCACTGCCAGGGAGGGGTGCCCACTCACAGCCAGCCTCCCTACAGGGGACAGAGCTGACCATGGGCGGATGAGGCTGCTCTCAATCTTTAGGGCAGCTTCCTGAAAGGCTCCATCTGTCTTCCCAATACAAACCCAGATGCCCCAGGGCTCCTTCAAAAAGAATTCTAGGCAGGCGGGGTGGGGACGCAGAAGGACGGACAGGGGTGGCGGTACCTTCTGCCAGTTCCCTGGCGATGCGCTTCAGCTCATCTTGCTTCTTCTTCTCCTCGGCCGCGATCCTCCTCTCCTCCTCCGCCCGAGGCTTCAGGTAACCTGGCCAGATGCGGAGTGGTTTTTTCAGGGGGACGACTTCCGGTTAGCATCTTCCCATTGAAAGGAACTGAGCCCCGACACTTAACACCTAGGGTGAGGCTCTCCCACTCTCCGGGCCTCCACCCTGCCACGGGTCCACTCGACACACACACACACCACACACCCCCACCTCCCCCACCCCGGGGGCCAGGGCGAGACCTGCCGTCGTGGTCCCCCCCCCCTTGCCCACCCCGACCCTGCGGGGTCACTCACTGTAGCGCTTGGCTCCGTAGGCCACGCCGAGGAACAGGGCGGAGTAGCGGGTGAGCTGTGGGGAAAGGGCAGTCAGCGAGGGGCGGACGCCGGGCAGGGGGCTCACGGCTGGGAACGCCAGGTCCAGGGTCACCAGACAGGACTCGCAGGAAGGACGTGGTCTCAACTAGCAGGGTTCCCGGTGCGGGGGTTGGGGGTGCAGGGCCATGGGGTCAGGGTCTGGAGATGCTGGGCAGACGTGCGGGGTGCAGGTGGCGGGGGGTTGTTAGGCGAGCGGGTACGGGGCCGCGCAGGATCTCAGCCGGACGGTTTGGGGGGACAGGAGGAACGGGCTCGCAGGGGGCAGGTCCAGGGACGCCGGGCAGGGGCATGGGGGCCAAGGAGACGTTGTGGGGTCGGGGCACCTGGGCACCCAGGAGGAACGGGATTGTGGGGTGCAGGTCTAGGGAGGCCGCACGGGGACGCGGAGCAGGTAGCAGGCGCTGCTGCGCAGAAGGGCCAATGAGGGTCGGGGCGCGTGGGGACCCGGCAAGACGGGGCCGCGGGGTGCAGGGGCGCGGGGGCGCGGGGGCTGGCGCGCGAAGGCCCACGAAACAGGCGAGAAGCGGGTCTGCGGCCGCGAAGCCGGGTTCACCTTGATGAGCGGCGAGACCTGCACCGGGGGCACCATCTTGTCCCTGACCTTCGCACCGGAAGCACAATCCGAGGACGGAAGAAGACGCCGCAGGTCCCGGAACCGCGCTTCCCGAGGGCGAGCGCATGCGTTCTGGCGGAGCGAGGACGTGGGCGCGGCGCCCCCTGGCGGCCGGGGAGGGAACAGCGCGCGCCCCGCTCAGCAGGTGACGTCACCGCGCGCGCGGGACCGCGATGACCGCGCGTGCGCAGTCAGCGTTCTGGGACGCGTGGGATTCCCCCCGGGCTGGGCGTGGGAGACCTGTCCCCTGGCGTTCCTCCCGCCTGGCCCTGCGCGACGCCCCCGGCCCCCACCTCCCACCCCGCCGGGACCAGGGCGAGTCCAGCCCACGGCACACGCACCGCTCCCTGAAAGCTTGGAGCGGAGTGCATGAAGTTTACAAATCGCACGTGCCAAACCGGTGCAGGCCCCCCACTTCGGAGATACCCGACGATCCTCTCGGGGTCCTCCCCAGGACAGCCCACCCCCAGAACTCAGTGCCCAGGGACCCAAGCTCCTCCAGTCCCACTGGGTCAATACCAAGGGCTCCTACCCCTCAGCCTGGCTCTGCCCTAGGGAGCCGGTGGGGAAAGGTCCTGGGGCTTGGGAGTTGGAATTACACCTTTGGCACAGGGTGACCTCAGGGTCTGTAGGTGGGTTCCCAATGGAGAAGGGGGCCCATTCCCTCTGCAACCCTGCAATGACGCGCCGCACACACACCCTGCTCAGGCCACCTGCCCAGCCCCCACCCCGAGTCCTAGTCTTCAACCTTGGGAGCTCGCCTCACTAAGCCAACAGCTGCCCCGGGCTTCCCATGCTGACCTGCCACCCCAAGCTGCCAGCCAATCCCAGCCAGGCATCTGGGCCTCAGGGACCACTGGGCCCCAGATGGTCCCAGCACCTCAGGAGGCAGCTGTGTCCCTTTTCCTGATCAGGTCAGTCCTGGACTGAGGGGAGGTGTAGCCTGGGGTAACCGGACTTCACTTCCAGTGAGCAATGCAGTATGACCCCATGGTCCTCATGTGGACCCAGCTAGCCCCAGGAGAATCAGCAGGAGAGGCCTCGGGGGCTGTGGGGAGCAGCCAGCCCCACTCCAGACGCCGGGAGGCCATGCTGCTCTGTCTGGAGAGCCTTTGGGGTGCTGTACTTGGACGCCCAACGCGGTCCGTGGGATGCGGAAGTCTCCCTCCCATTCCCCATCACATCCATGCGTGTCAAAAGAGACCTTTACAATGAACGGACAGGGTCCCTGGTCAAGAAACCCTTGTGGAGGAGGCGGGACCGGAACTGGACCAGACCAAGCCCCCACTTCCGGCGTGTTCCATCATCCAGACCCTTGGCTGGATTGGACAAAGGCCCTGCCCTGTGGCCCTGACGATCGGTGGGGGCTGCTTGCCTGTGGGCAGCCCTGTCTGGAGTCCTCTGGAAAGTGTCCGATGAAGTCAAGCTATAAAAACTTAAGGAGCACACCGTGCTGCGGGGAGCCCTGGTGGCCCTGTGGTTAAGCGCTCTACCACTGGCCAAATGGTCAGGGGTCAGAACCCTGCCAGCATGCGGCGGTCTGTGCCTGTAGAGTCCAGCTGCCACCCAGGCCGTTCCACTCCTGGCAGTCTTATATAGAGTCTCCGAGGCTGTCCGTTTTTACAGGAGCAGACAGCTTCCTCGTTCTCCCTTGGAGCAGCTGGTGGGTTTGAACCTGCAACCCTGTGGTTACCAGCCCAGTGCCTAGCCCAGGGAGGCTTCTTCAAAGCCCTTGAAAGGCTTCTGCGGCCATTCTACTCTGCCCTACAGGGTCACTCTGAGTCCATTTGCCTCAAACGAAGGCAGTGGGAATCCAATAGCAGTCGCAGGAACCTGGCTTGGAGGATGCTAGCCAGGGAAAGAGGACAGGCGGTGGACAGTGGTCATTTAAGTCAAGATTGGCCCTTGTCCCACCTCACCTGTTATGAGGCACCTGGTGATGACTCGTGGGAATGAAGATTTGGAAACACCAGTTTCCAAAGGGAGGATTTTGGGAGGAGCCCTGGAGCTGGGTGGGTATGTTGGAGCTGCCACCCTGGTCTGATGGAAGTCGCCTGGCATCTGTTTCCTGGGCCGGGGACACTGGGCCTGTCAGGACCTCTGAGCCCTCAGGTCCACCGTCTGTCTGGGGCCCCACCACCACCCTTCCCGCCTCTGAGGTGACCCCAGATCCTTCATGGGCACATCCCCCGCCTACCCTGAGCCTTTCTGCCTGCGCCCCAGTTCTTGGGCCCAGGAACCCGTCTGGTGCAGACTGCTCAGCCTCTGTAGCTCCATAGACCCCAGGTCCTGCCCCAGCATCCTCCTGCCGAGGATCAGGGAGCAGCGGAGAGTGGATAGGGATGTGGCCTGGACTCTGCCCAACCTCATGGAGCGGGGCCAACTGCTCCTGCTGTTGCTCCTCCATGCTTCTGAAGCACTTCAACATTGCCACAGGATGGGGAAATCCCGGAGCAGGGTCACCTCGCTCTGGCATCCCTCGCCGCCCCAGCATCACCCCCCGCCCAGCCCCCAGAGCCCTGAAGCAGCTGGGCTGGTGACCTCAGGTGACAAGTGAGCTTTGCTTACACTGCATTTTTTAAATAGACCAGGCATCCCAGCAGCTTTGGCTTCCAGAATCAAAAATAAGTGTCTCTGGGTCCCAACGGGGGAGGAGACCACACAGCCAGGCTGTGTGTGTGTGTGTGTGTGTGTGTGTGTCACGGATCAGAGGCTCCCCTCAGAACACACGCACACCTACCTCTGCCCAGGTCCCTCCCCTGGGGTCCCGGTGCCCACCTGGCACAGGATACAGGGCGCCGAGATGCGGCTGCACCTGTCATCCGGTGCAGGGCCACGTGACTCCCAGCATCCTCCGGGGCTGCAGCAGTTATCTTTAGAGCTGGCTCCGGCTCTGCTCCCCAGGGGGCTCCCTGGGCTCTTCTCAGTTTCCCCCCAAGCATCAACCTCCCCCTTCCCCACCTGCCTTAGAACACCCCCTCAACCTTGCCCTTGGCTCCAGCCCCATTCCACAGTAGCCATGCCCTCCTGCGGGGGTCTCCCCAGCCGGACCCTATTACTGCGCTCTTCCCCAGCTCTGGCCTCACGGCATCCCATCTCCCTCACCTGGTGACAAGTCCCAGCCAGGGTTCCCGTGTGCCAGAATCTTCCCGGAAACCTCCAGTGTCGTCAAAACTGTGTCTCCTAGGGGGTCGGGACCCCGACGGAGGAGACTGTGGGGACTGCTTTGGCAGATGCACATGTAGCTCAGCAGCCAGGCCCTCCTGGGGGACCCAGCTTTACACCCCCACCCTGCCACCCACACACAGGTTCTGGGGGCACATGGGGGCGGGGGCAGTAGGACCATCCAGGCAAAGTTTTGGCAGCCACTCCTCTGCTTGGCCTCAGACAGCCCGAGTGGTCCTCTCCCTGACCAGGCCCTGGGGCTCGTGACATCAGGGCACCCCTCTCACTCTGCAGGCCCGCCCCCCAGAATGCTGCCTGTGACCCTGTGATTGGTCCTTGATTAGGGGGTGCAGTGAGAACCCTGTAGGCCAGGAGGCTGGGGTGCCTGCCTCTCGGCTCCACCAGCTCCCTCCCACCCAGGACAGGTCACTGGCTTTGGGGCCAGGCAGGAGCCCCAGCCATGGGGGCGAAAGGGTGGTCCTGGGACCAGGCGGAGGTGGGGCCTACTGACCATTCTTGTCACACAGCCCTTGATGACCACCCCCCAGGTCCACTGGAGGCCACTCTGCAAATCTGGAAAAGGCCCCCCTTCCTTGGTGGGGGCTCCCTGGGCCCTCAGGATGAGCACATGCAGGGCCGGGAGGGGCACTGGGTCACTCTGCAGCTGTCTGGTCCCCCGGGGTGGGCAGGAGCCTGCCCTTGTAGGGAGCGGTGGCTGAGGTCTGAGCCGTCCTGGGGGACCAGGCGGGAGCTTAAGACCGGCGAGTCCTGGCAGCTGGCACAGGGGGCTCATTGACAAACCAGGCATGGTGAGCGGCTTGCTGGTGTGGGCTGCTGGGGTCCAGAGAGCATGAGGGTGTGAGGGTTAGGGTGAAGGCCAGGGTCAGGGTGAGGGTCAGAGGGAGAGTGAGGAGGGGGAGGATGATGAAGGAGTGAGAATTTAGGTGGGCGGTTTGCATGAAGCAGAGGGTGAAGGGGTGGGTGAAGGATGAGCGGAGATACTGGGCTTGGGAGACACGCTCCACCCTGCTGAGACTCCCCTCCCAGAACAAACCCACCCACCTGGGGATCCCCAGGGCACAGCCTCCTCCTAGCCAGACCCCAGGCCTGGGTCCCAGGGGCCCCTGCCCAGTACACGGATGCTGAGCCTGCAGCTGTGCTGCGCCCCCGCTGGGCACGGGCGCCCATCCTGGGCCCTGGAGAACTCCGGCACGGCTGGCTCTCGTTGCAGGCCAGCAGGAAGACCAAGAAGAAGGAGGGGGGCGCCCTGCGGGCCCAGAGGGCGTCCTCCAACGTCTTCTCCAACTTCGAGCAGACGCAGATCCAGGAGTTCAAGGAGGTGCGATGCGCCCCACGTGAGGAGATCACCCCTGGGCCCAGGACCCCTGGCACGGGCCAGGGAGGGGGTGGGCCTCCCCGGGAGGGAGCAGGTCCCTGGGCACGTGGTGGGGCCAGGAGCGGGGGAGGGGCTGACGGCGACGGCTCCGCAGGCATTCACACTGATGGACCAGAACCGCGACGGGTTCATCGACAAGGAGGACCTGAAGGACACCTACGCCTCCCTGGGTAGGCAGCCCTGGGAGACCCTCACCCGGCCCCCCAACACACGCACGCACACCCTCCCCCCTAGTCCTTCTGGATCGGCCTGCACCCAACCTGAAGTATGATCCTAGGGTGAAAGCCGACCCCCACGGGCCTGCTTGCCCGCGGGAGGTGGGGCTAGGGACTCCCCCACTCACCCCCTGGTATGGAAACCCCCCTGGTAGGACCAGAGCTGGCAGGGAGGGCTGGCACAGGTTGTGGGGGATGGGCCCGGCTCCTGGAGCGGGTGGGCACTGCAGTGAGGTCGGGATGGGGCTGGCCCAAGGAAGTGGAAACTTCGGTGACACCCCCCACCCCACCCCGGAGCTAGAGCCAGACACAGCCCTGCATGACATGACCTCTCCCATGGCTCCCTGTCCCCTGCTCAGCCTGGCCCACTCGCTGGGTGCTCAGCTTCTTCTGGGGGGGGAGGGGTGACCCTCCCACCTGCATGCTGAGCGCCCCAGTTTGCTAGCCTCTCTCCGGCTCCCCTCCTTTGAACCGGCACGGTTGTGGGGGTCACGATGGGGAGAGGATGGAGGTGGGTGGACCTCTCTAGGAGTCAGGGCAGAGAGCTGGGCGGACAGATGGGGGTGAGGGGAGGGCAGGGCCTTCCCCAGGCCATGACGTCGCTGCCCACGCCCCACCCCGCACACACACGCACACCTGACCACAGGTAAAACCAACATCAAGGACGACGAGCTGGATTCAATGCTCAAGGAGGCCTCGGGGCCCATCAACTTCACCATGTTCCTCAACCTCTTCGGAGAGAAACTGAATGGTGAGGGGGCATGGGGCGCAGACACAGGGGGGGTGGGGGAGGGAGGGAGGGCCCGCAGACAGCAGACGGGCGGGGACACCGGATGGAGGATCCCAGGTGTCTGGACACTGGGTAAGGATTGCGGCTAGCAGGAGTGTGGACAGCGGATGTGCAGGAGCCAGGGTTGGGGACTGGGTGCCAGGTTTGGGACAGTGGGGTGTAGGGACATCAGGCAGGTGCCAGGGGTCAGATGCCAGGTGAAGTCCTCAGGCCCAGGTGTCCACTGCGTCTGTGTATACATGTAGCTGGGGAGACCCCAGGGGGTGCAAACCGCTCACAGACTCAGCCGTGAACCAGAGGGCTGGAGGTTCAAGGCCACCCCAGGCCCCTTGGAAAATAGGCCGAGGGATCTACGTCCCCGAAACCAGCCGCTGGCTGGCCTGCAGAGACAAGTGAGGCCCACGTGGAATTGAGTCACCCATTTAATCCAACTCCAGACGTTTCCCATCAAGACTGGTATTTCCCGTTCTCCTGGAAATCCCCAGCTCCTAGTCTCAGGGCACTCCGGTCTCTGGAGAGCCCCCGGTAGCCAGCTCAGGGGTGTGTCAACTGAGCCGCTCCAAGCCTACCTGGAGCTGTGCCTGCCCTCCACTTCCGTCTGTCCCTCCATCACCGAGCCCTGCCCCCATTCCAGCCCTGGCTGCACCCTAGGAGATCCTGAAGAGCCCCGGCTCACCAAAGTGACCGCGAGGGGGGAGTCCATGGTCTCCGGGTGGACAGGCTCAGGCAGAGGGCACACGTGGCAAAGGCCTGGACCCCCGGGAGCGGGCGGTATCTCCCTCCTCCCCTACCTGGAATGGGAGAGGGCGAGGCCGACCCTCCAGGAGATGGACTGGTGCCGTGGTTACAAGCATGGGCTCAGAGCCCAGCCGGGACCGGGCGGTGCCTCATTCCTCCTGTTGCTGCGGGGTCCACACGAGGGGAAGCTGCCCACTCGGCGGCCCGAACAGCAGGCTGTCTTTGTGGGCAGGTGTGGACGCCGAGGAGACCATCCTAAATGCCTTCAAGATGCTCGACCCCGACGACAAGGGCAGCATTAACAAGGACTAGTGAGTGTGGGGGGGGGGGGGGGCAGGATGGGTCCTTAGCGAGGGGCCACCCCTCCTCCTCTCTCCCCTGGCCCCAGTCCCGGCCTCCATAACTGAACATCAACCCATCCCAAACCCACGCCCGCTGCCCCTCAGCCAATGGGGACCGATAGCAGGGCCCTCGCGCCAGCTCCTGCCCAAGTGCTGGTGTCACGGCCTTGGAGAATTTCCCGAAGGTCACCAATCATGGTGATTACGCAGCAGCTGTTGGTACCAGGTGGGGGCCACAGCGGCCGCACCAACGGGCTCGGGTGTAGGAACGACTGTGAGGATGGCACGGGCCGGGCAGGGTTTCATTCTGCTGTGCGCAGGGTCGCTGTGGGCCGGAGACTCAGAGTGATTAACTGTAGCCCCTTTTATTGCCGGAGTAATCTGAGTCCAGTCTTGGCAACATAGTGGGCGGCCAGCTGCCAGGTCAGCAGTTGGAGACCACCAGTCGCTCCTCGGGAGAAAGACGGGCCTCTCCACTCCCGTCCAGAGTCACCATCTCCAACACCCATAGGTGCAGTTCTGCCCTGCCCTGCAGGGTCCCACAGTCAGCATCCACCCCGGGCCAGTGAGTCTGGTCTGGGACCGAGGAGCCCCCGGGCGGTGTAGTGGGTGCCAAGTTGGGGTGCTAATGCAAGATCAGTTCAAACCCACCAGCCACTCGGAGGGAGAAAGGCGAGGCTCTCTGCTCCCAGAGATGTCTAGCCCACTGGGGCAGTTCTGCGGACTCAGAATCCACTCAGTGGCAGTGCCTTGGTTGTTTTCCGGGCTGCAGTGGGGTAGGGAGTAAACTGGGCTGCTCACTGCAAGGTTGAAGGTTCAAACCCCGCCTCCCCCCACCCCCAGGCTCCGATGTTAGAAAGGCCTGCTGATCTGCTCCCATAGACTCCAGTCTAGGAACACTCCTGCCCCCCACCAGAGTGGCCTCACTAGCACCAAACCACCAGTCCTTTATACCAGGCACTGGGGGAGGGAGCATTCTGACCGCATGTGCCTCTCATCACCCTCCACCTCTGCCCCCACCAGGTGCCCACCCTGAGCCCAAGCCCCTGGGCAGAGCCCCCGGGATATTGGCACCCCAGCCACCCCAAGCCCCTGTAGGGAGCAAGGCTGGTGGAGACCCCATGGACAGGCCGCATGCTCTCGGGTCTCCCCTGCCCGAGGGAGTGGGTTCCAGGCAGGTGGCCCCTGGGGCAGCCCCTGCTGCTGCCCCTTTGCTCAGACACCCTGCCCTTTTATAGCATCAAACGCTTGCTGATATCCCAGGCCGACAAGATGACCATGGAGGAGGTGAGGCCCTGCCCTGTCCACCTCCCCCTGAGCAGTACTGCCACCAAGTCTAGTCCAGGACCTGGGGGCGCTGAGGGGGGGGCAGTGCAGGCAGCTGTGGGACACAACCACCCCCACCACGGGAGGGTCTCTCCTTTGATGACTTCGCCCACGGAGTGCGGGTGGGGGTGGTCGGGAGGAGAACGGGGAGCTGAGGTCAGCAGGGTCGGGGTGGGGACTGAAGGCTGTCCTGGGCATGTCGGTGCCCCGGCAGGGATCTCCACACCCTCGCACCCTTACCTCCTCCCACGCCAACCCTAGCAGGATGACACCCGCCCCCCCAGTCTGCTACAACTCTCAGTCACCCACCCAGCCCCCACGGGATGAAAGGCCAAGAGCCTGGCAGTGTCCTGCTAGGTGACTGTGAAGGGGTGGGGCCCAATGTCTGCACTGCCCCTCCCACCCACCCCTGCACCCTAGTCCCCATCACCACCACCCACCACTCCAACCACAGAGAGGTGTTGCCAACAGCAGTTCCAAGCTTGTATTTCCCGTCTCCGTCCAGCCCCTGGGGGCTCTTCAGGGACCCCTCTCAGAATTGCCCCTCCCCTCCCTCCTGGGCCAGACTCGCCGGGTGTCTGACGCCCCGCCCTCTGCTCCCCCCGACAGGTGGACCAGATGCTGCAGTTCGCCTCCGTGGATGCCGCAGGCAACCTGGACTACAAGGCGCTGAGCTACATCATCACGCATGGGGAGGAGAAGGAGGAGTGAGCCCCAGCCCCCCGGGCTCCGACCTTCAATAAATGTGCTCCCACAAACCTGTGCTTCCCAGCGTCTGACTGGGGTGGCTGGGGGAGGGGGGCACTCCTCCCCGATCTTCCGCGCCCGCCCTGGGACTGGAACACGATTCTTCCAGCCAGGCCCTCAGGAACGAGCCCAGTTCACACCAGATTCTATACCGCCCCCCAGGGGCCACGTCCCCCAGGTTCAGGCTGGCCACCAAGGTGTCCAGTGGTCCCTCTAGGTATCACTAGACCAGGTATCCCACTAGGTATCCCACTAGAACCAGTCCCCATGGCTGCAGCCACGGTGTGTCCTCATCCTGAGACAATCCGTGGGCTGGGCATCCCCGTGAGTCCGCAGGGAGCTGGCCCCCACCCTTGGCTCTGGGTGGCTGTCTAGGGTGTGCCCTCGTCTCTCCAGGCCAGGCTTGCAGCAAGTTCTGTGTCAGGAAGATCTGCCTCTTGTCCCTGGCAGTCTGCTTCCTCTGCTGGTGGGCCACCACGACCCCAGGGTCCTGGGCTTGGCGGGGGTCGGGGCCAGCAGCTTGCTCCCCTACACGGCCTGCAGAGCCGGCTGTGGGTGCAGGGCAGGGGACTCGGGGTGCGACTGCCATGGGGGGACGGTGACCTCCTGGATGGAGGGGTTGGCGCTGGCCTCCACCTGCAGGCGCCGGTACGAGGTGTGGAAGAAGATGACGAAGACACAGCTACACACGGTGCACAGGGCGGCCATCACCAACAGCGGCACTGCAGGGACACTGCATGTCACACGGTCACACAGCCCCCCCCCTGACCCACGCTGACCGCACAGCCACCCAGAAACAGACCCTTCCCACAGCCTTCCACAGCCTGGACTGGGCCCCCGCTCCAGTCCAAGGCAGACAGGCCTACACAGTCTCTGTCTCTGGTCCCTGTCCTCACACCTCTCTCTCTCTCTCTCTCTCTCTCTCTCTCTCTCTCTCTCTCTCTCTCTCTCTCTCTCTCTCTCTCTCTCTCTCTCTCTCTCCCTCCCTCCGTCTGTCTCGTCTCTGTTTCTCTGTCTCTGGTCTGTGTGTTCTCTCTCTCTCTCTCTCTCTCTCTCTCTCTCTCTCTCTCTCTCTCTCTCTCTCTCTCTCTCTCTCTCCCTCCCTCCCTCCCTCCTTCCCTCCCTCCCTCCGTCTGTCTCTAGTCTGTTTCTCTGTCTCTGGTCTGTGTGTTCTCTCTCTCTCTCTCTCTCTCTCTTTCTCTCTCTCTTTCTCTCTCTCTCTCCATCTCTCTGTCTCTGATCTGTTTCCATCTCTCTGATCTCTCCATCTCTCTATCTCTGGTCACTGTCCCCATCCTGTATTTCTGTCTCTAATCTGTGCTCCTACCCTGTCTCTCTCTCTGATCTCTGTTTGGTCTCTCTTATTCTCTGATCTCTCACTTTTTCTCTCCTGATCTCTCTGTCTCTAGTCAGTGTCCCCACCCTGTCTCTCTGATCTTTCTTTTTTTCTCTGATCTCCGTTTCCATCTCTCTGTCTCAGACCTCCTGGACCTCCTCCTTGGGGCTCAGCAGGGCCTGATGTCCACCCCAACCACCCTTCTGTGTGCCTTTCACACCCACCCCTCGCAGGAGCCTGCAGCCAGCACCCGAGACAGAGGACGCTGAGGGCGTGAGGGGAGCTGGACCCTGGCAGGATCAGGCCCTGGCCTCCCCCAGCTGGACCCCTTGAGGCTTGTTCTGGCCATCGCTGGACCCCAGCCGCCCTCAGCTCTGCTCGCTGTGGCTTGGCCCACACTGAGAGTCTTGGGGGCAATGCCCACTCCCGAGAGAGGGGCTTAGAGTTGAGTGGGCTCACCTGTCCAGTCCAGCGGGGCCTCCCCGTGCTGGCAGGTGGAGAAGGAGGGCCCCTTCCGGGGCACGGTCAGCGCAGTCAGCAGCACCATGATGAGTGTGCCCTCAATCTGCCTGGACACACACACGAGACACTCAGCCCCCACCAGCCGGACACCACCAGGGAGCAGGGCAGCCGTGCGGTCAGCGAGCAGGGACTGGGCCACATGGCCTGGGGCTGACCAGTGTGGTGTGCACGTGCTGGCACTAGAGAGAGGGTACTGGTCCTAATGCCGCGGGGCCCAGGGGCGCCCGGTCACTCACCCCAGCACAAAGACCAGGCCCGTGGAGGCGCCCTCGCCCACGGGGAAGGAACACTCCACAACCAGCTCCGTGGCTACGGGGGCGATGGACAGGCCGAAGAAACCAAACAGGAAGCAGACGACGGCCAGCCAGATGGCCTGTCCTCGCAGCTGGGACACCTGAAAGGGAGAACCACCTCAGCGGATGGGGAAGCGCCGTGTGTGTGCCGGAGCCCCCGCTCCTGCCGCACACCTCCCAGGACCAGCCCCGAGGTCAGAGGTCTGGCTGAGCCCCTGCAGGGGTGGCCTCAGCCCGGAGGTGGGGGACACTCACCACTGAGAAGGCCACACAGGCCATGGACATCAGGGAGAAGCCGATCTTTGTGGCCTCCATGAAATGCTTGGTTCGGTCCACATACAGGCCCAGACCCAGCGCCCCCAGGAAGCCAGCCACGATGAAGAGCGCCCCGCAGAGGCCAGAGAAATCCTGGGGGAGGGGGTCGGGGCACCCAGGGAAGGCCGCTTAGCTCGAACCCTTCAGACGCACCAGAGGCCCAGGAAGGACCCCACCGCACCCCGGTCACTCCACACCCAGGCCTGCAGGTGGGGAGGTCTCCCCTCTACCGTGTGAGCTCCTCACTCAAGAATTGCTGGGGGAGATGGGCCCCTAGGCTAAGGGGAGAGGGTGTGATCACTGTGGTAGCCCCCGGAGGAGGTGGCACATTCGCGTGGGGACCAGCGATGACGCCAGATGACAGAAGGGCAGTGAACAGAGCTGGGGCCTCCTCTCCACAGGCCCTCTTTGGTCTCACCTCCAACTATCAGAGAAGGGCCCCTCCCTTGAGACCTTCCAGGGGTGGAGCCTGACCGGTAAGGAGGGCAAGCACCTCCACCCTCACCACTGAGGGTCCACCCCTGCAGTTACCATCGCCACCACCAGACCCTGCCACCAGGACTACACCTCCTCCTCCATCCCATCTCCATGGGAACCAGGACACCATCCCTCCCATGGCCACTGACAGCTCCTCCTCCACCACCCTGCCCCAAAAACCACCATCTAGAACCACTTCTACCATCCTGGTCCATGGCTACCTCCGCCACCACCATACCCCTGGCCCCCAGAACCATGCCTCCCGTGTCATCCTATCCCCATGGGCACCAGAACCCCACCCCATCCCCGGGCCATCCCCACCCCTGCTACTAGGAGCCTTCTTCTTCCTTCCCATCCTCAAGGGTGCCAGGACCTTCACCCCATCCCCATGACCACCCACACCGCTTCCTCCGCCACCGCCTGCAGGGCTCAATGACACCCTGGCAGCCAAAGGGCAGCAACACCGTCCCCGTTGAGTTGTGGACCCTGGGCATCTAGGGAGAGCTGGGTGGCCGGGGAGAGACACTCACATTGGAGTAGCCCTGCGCACAGAGGATCTGCTCCAGCAGGGCGCAGAAGGCGGAGAAAATCCCGACGGCAGCCCCGAAGCACAGCGCCAGGATGATGTAGGCCTTGTTCAGCACCAGCTGGGGGTCAGGAGTGGGCGGAGGAGGCACAGGGACAGCTCAGCCTGGGGGCCACCCATGGGGCGCTCATGCTGGTGTCATGACAAGCGGGAGCTTCCCCAACCCCCTGCCCTTCTGGGATCCTCCCAGCCCAGGGCCCATGGCACTGACCAGCTTCAGCCCAGCAAAGAACTTCTCCGAAGTGGAGCTGGCGGCCCCGGCTGAGGGAGGCGTGGGCGGAACACTCTCCCAGAGGCACGTGGAGGCCAGGAGGCAGGCAATGCCAGCAGGGATCACATAAATGCCGAGCTGGGGGGTGGGGTGGGAGGGTATGCACGTGTGAACACCTGTGCACACACATCTGACGCGCACATTCATCTATATGCACAGCCGCCTCACACACGTGTGCTGGGTTTCCATGACAACACTGCCCCCCATTGTCTGTCCTCCCTGGCTGTCTGGCTGCGGGTCCAGCTGGGACTAGCGCTCTGCCCTGCTTTCCCCATCCTTCTTCTCCAGGTGAGTGCTTGCATGTGGAACTGTGGTTTTCAGGACACCTCTCAGGATCCACCCTCAGACCCTGTGCTTCTCTAGAGCCCAGACAAGCCCACGTGGCAGAGTGGTGCAGGGAGGGCCTGTGTGTGCCCTCCTTCCTAGTTCTTTGAGAAATACTGTGGGAGCATTCCTAAACCCTTGAAGCACTTCACTCTGGTCCAGTTCTTGAGAGCAGTTACCAGGAACAAGAGGACCTGCAACTCCCTCCCACGTAGCTTTCTACCCTAAAACGATGGCTGGTTTTGCTCCAGTGAGGAGTTGGTCTCCAGAAGCATAAAACATTGCTTCTATACAAGCTCCGAGTTGATGGGCATTATCTCATGGGTAACCAAAGACTGGTGGAACTCTGGCCTGGCTAGGGAGGCCCCATCTTACAAGTGATGCATGCTGAGATCTACAAATGGCTGGATTACAGAGGTCTCCTGGGTCTCCTGGTTGCGAGAGAGGCTGCAAAGAGCTGAGTGGGTAGAGGAGCAGAGCCAGGTGGAAGCTGAGTGATCGTGAAGCTGCCACTCTGACTGTGAGCCAGGCCAGTTATCAGCAGAAAGGCCCATGATGCCGAGATCTGGCTACAGTGAGACCTGGAAGGAGAGATCAATTGAAAGCTGAGCTGGCTGCTGTAGGAGCTGTGAGCTGGGCTGGGCTGGTTAACGATGGAGAAGCCCAGTGTGGCAGAGGGAAACAGAAGAGGAGAGAGCTGAGCTGGCTGCTACAAAGGCTATGAGCCGGGCCAGTTAGCAGCAGCGAAGCCTTTATGGCAGAGCAGTCACATTCAGTGACCCGTGTAGGAGGTCGTATCTGTTCCAGTGGGGGGACATGTCTGCTCCGTGAGCTCTTTGGTCCTGGCCAGAGGCTGTCCTGCTTGTGAGCTTCCGGATCCCAAGTTACTCCTGTTAACACGTCCATCCCGATCCCGTCCTGTAGCCTGTTACTTCCCTAATCAGCCACAAAACTGCGAGTGGGATCTGTGAGTTTCCAACGGCTGTGGCAACTAATGACCAAACCCTGCCAAGAAGCGGAAGAGGCCCTGCAGGTTTTCGCTGGAGAAGCAGAAAGGAAAGAACTTCTACCTCGTGGGAACCAGCTTTGTGTTTGTCTCCATTCTCGTCCCTCGGGAACGGAGACAATTCATTACAAACAATTCCATTACCAACGACTCACTGGCCGTCTCCTGTCCTACCATGAGCCAGTCACACTGAGCTCACCTCGAAGGGAACTTCTGAGCCCCTTGGATGCCACTCTGGCTTGCTCCTGTCCCTGGCTCAGCCTGAGACACCTGCACTCATCCACCTGGTCCCCGATTCCCTCCCTGCACCCCCAAAGCATCAGCTCTGTATATACTGTGTAGTGTAGCACTTGCTGCCCACAGCTTCCCTACACCCCAACCACAACCTTGGCACCTCTCCCTGGGGCTTCAGCCTCTCGTCCACGTGCCCAAGTCCGTGTTTGTGCCAGAAACGCTCAGTCTCCTGCATACACCCTCCTCCATGGAGCAAAACCCCACTCCTGATACCTGTTGCGGTTTTTGGTTGTTGGGTTTTTTTTTTTTCTGTCCTGGCTTCTTCCCTCACCCTCATCTTGCTCAAGGGACTCCAGCCTCCCTGGCCTTCACTTTGAAGTTCTGACTCCTCAAGCTTACTGACATTTCAGGGTCCCAGCTTCTGCTGGCCCCTCTTCCTCCCTGACTCTGGTCACCAGCATGCTCCCCACTGCTGCCTCCAGCCTCCCCTGTAGACTCATTTACCCAGGGAACCGAAACCCCAAGCACTGCGCCTTGGAAGGCCCCCGGCACTCACACAGATGCACAGAGCCCCATGCATAGCATGTCACCCACCCCAGTGTCTGCACAGGGGGGCTGGGTGTGTGCCCATGCTCGCCTAGATGGCCAGGTGCATGCTCCCATGGATAGATGTGGATATTCACGTGCACATGCGTGCACACGCACGCGCACACACACACACCCCTGGCCTCACTCACCATCAAGGGGATATCATCCTCGTTCTTGACTATCGCAGGTGACAGCACATTGGCCAGGAGGATGCCCAGGGGGTTTGCTGTATGGACAGGATGGACAGACCAGCATCAGGTTTGCTTGCTCCCAGCAGGACCTCACCAGTCCCAGTGTGGCGGGAACCCGCGGCAGTGGTGGGGTCACGGGGGTGGAGGGAGGGAGTGGGGCATCCCCCCCTTGCCGTTGGGACTCACACATGGTGGCGATCATGTTGGCCGTGGCTCGCTGGTGCTCAGGGAACCACAGGGCAGCCAGCTTGGCCGGCGAGAAGATGACCAGGGTCTGGGCCAGGGCACAGAGGCTTTGCCCGGCCATGAGGTAGAAGAACGGGGGTGGGACTGAGACACTGGCGCCGGGCAGAGCACGCAGCCCGCTTCCCAAGAAGTTTAACCAGGCACCCAGGATGGTCTGCAGGGACAGATGGACAAGGATGGCGCACTGCCCAGGCCACCTGCTCATAGGCCCCGGCTCCTCCCTGCTTCTACATCCAGGACAGAGTGCCTCCTTCCTGGTCTCCATGGGGGATGGGCGGGTGGGTGGGAGTAGATGGAGGTGGAGGGGGTTCTGGGGGAGGTGCCTGAGAGAAATGTGGAACCAGTCTTGAGCCTTTTGTGCCCCTTGGGCCTTCACATCTCTGAAGTTGAGGGGGGTGGGGGTGGGGGGTAGGCAGCCTCCTGGCCCTCACCTCCCCTTCCACAACAGTCTCCGCCTCTCCCCACCGCTGTCCCCATGTCCAGCCCCCTCCTGACTGCCTTGCGCCTCACAGGGTCTGCCTCTTTGCTCCTCTGCCAGGTCTCCTGCCTCATGCTCTGGGAGTGCCCTCTGCTCACTGGCCTGCCCCCTGCCCTGGCCAGGCACACCCCAGCACCCACTGTCTTTAAACCCTCCCTCAGCCATGCTCCTCTGAGTACCAGCCCCCAACCCCTTCCTCCCTCACAAACTCCTGAGGCACCCTGCCATCTGTTACCTCGAGTGTAGGGGACCCCCATCTGAGCCTGCCCAGCCTCCTCTGGGGCCCTGAATCCTGACTTCCACCCTCCCAGCTGCCCTGTGGCCCTGCCAGGGAGCTGTCTACCAGGGGCAGGAGTGGGTGAGGAGGAGGGTCCAGGGTCCCGGGCCTTGGGGGAGTTGGCAACCACACCAGCGTGGGGCTGGAGACTCACCGCGCCACGGAGCCCAATGGAGTCCAGGAACCAGATGGCCACCATTCCAAAAGGGACAGAGGCCACCAGGTAGACCAGCGAGAGCCAGTTGACCTGCCCGATGGACAGAGAGAAGCGCTTGGCGACAGTGTCGGCGACGGGTGCGAAGCTCAGCCATAGCTGCGGGCACAGACAGGGCCGGGGGTCAGCAGGGGGTGGTGCCCACAGCTAGCAGCACCAGGGAGGAGAGGGAGGAGGCCATGTCGAACCAAGGACCAGAGTGCGCAGTCATGGCCTCTGTTGAACCTGGAGGAGCAGGTGGACGAGGGCTGGTTGCCCAATGCTGTGCCCAAGCAGAGGTGGCACCCCCTAGTCCGTCCACAGCCCTGACGCTCACGCAGGACCCACGGCGAGGACCGAGCAGCCCGTCCTTCCTCCTTTGCCCACCGAAAGCAGGGTGAGGGGCCTCATGCAGGCCCGCTGGTTGCAGCGCCGCCAACCGGCAGAGGGGACATGGGTCCCCCAAAGAGCCCCTGCTCCTGGCCGGACTGGGCAGAGAGGGGTCGGGCGAGGTGGGGATGGAGTCCTGATCTGCCTGATCCATCCTTCACCGGCTCCTAGAGCTGTTCCACGGGATTCCGTTGCAGGCGGCAGGTACACCCGCCGCACAGACGGCTTCAGCGTGTTGAGGACTGAGGTGCGCCCGACCAGCCGGGGTCTCGTCCATCACCTCCCACGCGCGCGAAGCGCTGCTCACTGAGTAAGGACGGCTGTAGAAGCATCGCGGCATCAAATGGTGGCGCTGAGAATACGGAAAGGACCAGGGACTGCAAAGACCGGGGGCCCTCAGCCTTCCTCATGCCGTCGCCCTTCACACAGGACCCCCCAACCACAACATTATTCTCCTTGCTAGTTCATCACTGTCATTTTGCTACTGTTACGAATCGTCGTGTAATGTCTGGTAGGCAGGATGTCTTTTGTTTGTTACAAATTCAGCATCACGAAAGCATAGTGATTCTTCACAAAAACAATGTCTATATTGTGAACCATTTAGTTCTGATGACAAATCAATGAAATTCTGTCTTGAAGCATGGGGTAGCGTGGGTTGCAGTCTTCAGGCCCCGTACTCATAGGTGGGCGTATCTGCATGTGGGTGGACCCGTCTGGAGTTGGATAGAGGAGGGGCGTCTCGGTGCGTAAGACCATCAGAAATATGTGTCTTAGGCGACCCCTGAGAAAGGGTCATTCAACCCCCCAAAGGGGTCTCGACCCACAGGTTGAGAACCACTGTGTTAAAAGGACAAACCCATCTGTCTTGGAAGAAGTCCGGCCAGAGTGCTCCTTAGCGGCAGGCATGGGAGAATTGATCTCACGGACTTTGGACGTGTTGTCAGGAGAGAGCAGACCCTGGGGAAGGGCATCGTGCTTGATAAAGCGGAGAGGGAGTGAAAACGAGGAAGGCCCTCGGGGAGATGGACGGGCGTGGGGGCTGCAGCAATGGGCTCAGGCTCAGGAACCCTAGTGAGGACGGGGCAGGACCTGACAGTGTTTCGCTGTTGTGTGTGGGGCCGCCCTGGGTCAGAACTGACTCATGGTGCCTTCCAACAACGTCTCCTGGGACCCAGATCACACTGCCAGCACTGCCCTGGCCTATCCCTCCCACTGCCGCTCCTGCGGGCCGGCGCCCTGGCACCTGGGGCTGCACAGAGAGGACCAGGCGCCTGGCTTTAGTAGACAGCCGTGAGCCGTGGAGACCCAGGCACAAGGGAACAGACTGCTGTCCAGCCTTGCGCTGTCCTCACGATGGGACTGCTGGGTCCCGCTGGACTTTCAGTGACTGATTGGTGCAAGGGGATCACCAGGCTTTTCTTCCTAGCTCATCTTAGCCCAGAAGCATAAGGGGGTCCCTATCACCCTCACTGTTGTCTCAAGTTGATGCTGACTCACAGTGACCTACGGGACAGGACAGAACTGCCCCTGTGGGTTTCTGAAACTCTCTTTTAAAAAAAAAAAATCATTTCATTGGGGGCTCTTACAGCTCTTTTCACAATCCATCCATCCGTCCATCCATTGTGTCAAGCACATTTGTACATTTGTTGCCATCATCATTTTCAAAACATTTTCTTTCTACTTGAGCCCTTGGTATCAGCTCCTCTCTTTTCCCCTCCCTCTCCTACCCTCCCACCTTTGTGAACCCTTGATAATTTATAAATCATTTTGTTCTCATATTCTACACCGTCGCGAGAGAGCAACTCTTTGTGGGGAGTGGGCAGCCCCGTCTTTCTCCCGGTTCAGCATCATAGCAGATTTTCATTCGAAGACTTGCCCAGTCTTCCAAATGTCGTGAGACCCCTGCCACCGCCCCCCCTCCAACCAGGCCCACTGGCTGAGACCAGTTGAAGGAACTTGGGGTACAAGGAAAACCCACCATCCAGGGCCACCTCCTAAAACCACACCACCCAAGCCAGGGACGCAGGGCCAGTGCTCAGGTAGCCCGGGGGGTCAGGCTACGTGAGAAAGCCATGGTGGCCAGGGCAGTTCCGGCAGAAGTTTCCAGAGTCACAGCCCTGCAGTGACAGGCCTTTCCCCACCAGGGCTGGCTCTCCAATCTAGCCAAGCACAGACGGGGCCCAAGAACCCGCCTGCAGATGCTCCTGTGAAGTGGGCTTCTCCAGCGCAGCCAAGTCTCGGACTCTGTCCCGAGCCTGCCCTGCACGGTCCCTGGCCCCCAGGCCTGCCTTCCCTGACTGCCCAGCAGGGACTTGTCACTTCTGTGAGCTGTGGGTCCCGCTGCTTTTCATGACAGGCTCCCCCAGCTGCCTGCCCCATTCCCCACTGTCCAGGGGAATCCGTAATGGCGCAGCCCTTGCATGCCCGAGGTGCGTGGCAGCAGGAAGACCAGCGGATTCGGACGTAAAGTCCCCACCACAGCCCAGGCAAGAACAGGGGACCAAATGGGGGCCGGCAGGCTCCTGGCCACCCCTGCTGCATGGGGAGCCTTGTCAAGGGCTTGGGAGGCTTCACTGGTGGGGGAGTGGGGTGTTATTTCTGCTAGTGGGCAGATGGGCAGGCAGGTGGGCAGAAAGAGGAGGTGGGGGCAGTCCAGGCAGGATGCGGTGGTGGTGGGAGTAGAGCAAACAGAAAGGCACCCAGTGTCCGAGGGGACAGGGCTAAGCCCCTCCCTTCCCTGCTTTAGAAACAGACACTGCCCACCAGAGAAGACCACAGGCTGACACTGTCCTCTCCCTTCCTGGAATGTCCCCACAGCATCCCCTGCCCTGTCACTGCCACCAGACCTCCCCTCCCACCCCCCACACTGCCCCAATCACTGTCCCTACCCTGGACCAGATCCTCACACTCAGAATTAAATCCCATTGGTCCACCTATCAGCCCCCTCCCTGACTGGGCTCTGGCCTCCCAGAAGTTTCTAGTTCTTTCTACTGCGGTGGGGGTGCCCAGGGAGAAACCCTCCCTCCTGAAGGACTCAGGGGGAATGGGGAGAAAGTTTGCAGGAGTAGCATGGGGTGGGGCAGCCCCTTGTAATCAGTGGACCTCATTCTCACCTTGGTCCTCACTGTCAGAAGTGGCCCCCAAAATTCCCGACAAGAGACTCTGGAAACCCTGGGCGGGGGTGGTGGTGAGGACTCCAAGCCAGAAGCCCAGAGAAGACGGTCCAGCAGTGAGTGGTAAGCCAGACTGAGGGTGGGCCTGCCCAGCAGGGGCCCACGTCCCTGGGGGTGCAAGCTGAGAGGGGGAGTTGGTGGGGACAGAGTTGGTAAAGGAGGGCAGCATCCATGTCCCAAGTTGTTCATCCCAGCAGTGGAATTTTCCAGAAGAGTTGCTGACACCCAATCTAGTAATTCATGGTGTGTCTCCCCCCACCCTGCCTCCTCCCACACCCACCAAACAGAAACCTCAGCAATGGGCATTAGCATTTTATCATAGGATCAAACTCCCTGCCGTGGGGGCAATGCTGACTCACAGCAAGCCCTACAGGACAGAGCAGAACCGCCCTGTGGGTCTACTCTTTATGGGAGTAGACAGCCTCATCTTTCTCCCAAGGAGCAGCTGGTGGTTTTGAACTGTGGACCTTGAGGTGAGCCGTCCAGTGTGTATCCACTATCCCACCAGGGCTCCTGGATCAGAAGATGGTGTTGCTCTTCTTATGGGGCTGTCCAGCTGGTTCCAACACGCGGGCACACCGTACCGCGGAAGGAAACACTGCCCAGTCCTGCGCGGTCCTTACATCCGTTCTATTGTTTGGTTTGTTCCGGCTACTCTGTCCGTCCATCGCCTTGAGGGCCTTCCTCTTTTTCACTGTCCCACCATTTTACCAACACGATGTCCTTCTCCAGGGACTGGTCTCTCCTGACAACCCGTCCACAGCATGGGAGATGGAGTCTCGCCATCCTTGCCTCTAAGGAGCGTTCTGGCCGGGCTTCTTCCAAGACAGATGTGTTTGGGTGTTTCCTGGCAGTCCAAGGTACTTTCAGCAGTCTTCACCAACACCAGAGTTCAAATCCATTGATTTTTCTTTGGTCTTCCTTATTCAGTGTCCCGAATTTCACATGCATATGGGATACATTTGCTTGCATACAATATGTCTTAGAGTAAACGAATATCAACAACAGAATGGCTTTGTAAACAAATGTTCTACATGGAACTACAAGACTATCGAGTGGCCCTGTAGGACAGAGTAGAACAGCCCTGTGGGCGTCCATGGCTGTCAGTCTTTACAGGATCCAGAGCCTCATCCTTCCACCTCAAGGCAGAGGGTGGTTTCAAACTGCGGGCCTTGCAGTTAGCAGCCAAGCACCTAACCCACTGTGCCACCAGGGCATCCCAAACCCGAACCAAACGCACTGCCATTGGGTGGATTCCCACTCACAGCAGCCCCAGAGGACAGGGCAGAACTGCGCCCTGTGTGGTCCGAGACTGTAACTCTTCCTGGAGCAGAAGAAGAAACATCTGTCCTTCTCTCTCAGACCACCCGGTGGTCAAACTGCTGACCTGGAGGTTAGCAGACCACCGCATGACTCAGGACACAACCAGGGCTTCCCCTGGGCACTAGAGGATTCAGAAAGCAACACTGAGTCCAGAATGTTCCGCCCTGCTGTTAAACGGATACAGGTAAGCTGAACAGCATGCTGGATAAAGTGGAGGGTCAGCAAGACAGAGGAAGACCTTCAGCCACACCGGTGGACGTGGTGGCTGCCACAAGGAGCTGAAACATGAACACAGCGCCAGACCATGCAGTGCTTCTGTCTGCCTCCCCTAGGGTGGCTCTTAGTCGGATCTAATCCTCCACCCCGACCCCCACCTAGCAACCCAAGTTGGGCTTATCGCTAACCACAGAGATAAACCAGGTCTGCTCACTGCCATCCAGTCCAGTGGATGCCAACCCACAGCGCGCCTCCCAGCGGGGCGGGGTAGAACTGCCCCTGCGGGTTTCCAAGGCTGCAATTCTTCTCAGGAGTAGAAAGCCTCGTTTTCTCCCACACAGAGGCTGGTGGGTTCAAACCGCCGACCCTGAGGTTAGCACTCCAAGTCGTCACCGCGAAGCCACCCACTCTTAACGAGAATAACAAACTCGGGCCGAAACACGGCACAAACATCTTAGCAGTTTTGGAATTTCGGGGTCCTTTCTGACACCTCCTTCCCCAAGGCAGCCCCCTAGTGACCGCGCAGGGCAGCGCACCCTCCTCCGAGGTCAACGCGTCACACCGCCCACCTCCTTGCACAGGGGCGGGATCCGGGACCCACTCCGGCTTACAGCGCTGGGGGGTCATCCCGGCCACCGCCAGGGCACGCGAATGGCCTCTTTCTCCAGCGGCCCCCAGAGCCATTGGCAGGGGCACGGCGCTGTCCGCCCTGATGTCCCCCGCAGGCTGTCGCCGGGCCGGGCGCCCGGAGTGTGTGCAAGAACCGGCGCTTTGATGGCAGCAAAATGAATCCGGGGCGACGCGGGCCACTCCGAGTCACCGGGAGCCCGACCGGGCAGGGCGCCCCGCGACCCTGAGGACCGAGGAGGGAGCGGGCTCCCTTGGTCCCCCCTCCCCGCCGGAAGAGTCCCCTCTCCAGAGTCCAGGGGCTGGGACGCCCGCCGGGGACCTAGCATCCAAGCCTGCTCCCGGAGGAGCCCCAGCCTGCGGTCCCCGCTGCCCGGACCCTGCCCTGGCTCAGGGGCGCAGCGCCCCACCTGTGCCTACCCGAGACCCCCGCGCGGCCCGGGCGCCCACCCACCGTGGCGTTGGAGAGGCTGAGCAGGCTGAGCACCAACAGGAACACCCAGCGGCGCCTGTAGACGCGGAAGCCGGGCGGCGAGCTCGGGGCCTGGGGCGGGGGGGACCCCGGCCTGCCCCCCGCGGTGTCCGGCGCGTCCCCCGCAGGCCCCGCCATCGGTCCGCGCCCGCGGGCCCCTGGACTTAAGGACCTGGGCGCGTGGGCCCAGCCCGCCCCGGGAGGAGGGGCCGGGCGCAGGGGGCCGGCCCGTCCGAGGACCGGGTGCGGTCACCGGGAGCAGCCTCGGGGCGGGCAGGAACCGCTGGGTCTCGGGTGGGAAGGACAGGTGCGGAGGACGAGAGGAGGGCCCCTCTGTTCCGGGCGTGTTGAGGTCGGGGTGGAGGTCCCTGCCACAAACACACACGCATGTCGCCCCTCTCGGGAGTCCCTGGACCTCTCTGGGGCCCCACAGTGCGTGCTTTCCTTCGGGAGACAGAAGAGGGGGCTCCGGCCGTTCCCTCCTGTAAATTCAGCCCTGGGGTCACCCCGCTCTGGGCAGCACTTCCTGAAAGGGGCTGTGGAAACGGGGCCTACCGGCGGAGCACGTGGGCCATCCCAGTGCCCGCCCTCCAGGGGAGTAGGTGGGAGTGGCCAGAGGGCAGCCTGGAGGAGGAGGCTGGATTCTCCCCACAGACCTTCTACGAAAAGAGAATTAGGGGGCGGTGCTCCAGGAACTGCCTTGACTCCGGCAGCTGAGCAAACACGCCTGTGGGACAGAGAAGGAATTTGTTTGGGATGGAGTGGCCTTTGTCATTGCTGTCACTAGATGCCAAGGAGTGGACCCGAAGTGACCTCTTGTACAACAGAGCAAAACACTACCCGGTCCTGCTCCATCCCCACCACTGTTCCTGTGCCTGAGCCCACGGATGCAGCCACTGGGCGTCAGTCCATCCCCTGGAGGGCCTTGCTGTCCTTCAGTGCCCCTCATTTTACCAAACACGATGCCCTTCCCTGACATGTCCCACATATGTAAGATGAAGTTGTTAGAGCTCTCCACGGAGAGCTATACCACGGTCCTTGGCTTCCCGCGAGAACGAATTCACTCACGCCGAAGCCTGGTTTGTGATCCAAGTGAGTTTTATAAAGGTTAGAAGCAGCACCAATGCCCAGGATGGCGGCCCAGGTGGCAGCCTGGCCACGCCATGCCACACTGTGTCCCAGCTGCTGAGAGAGGAAAGATGGGAGCCAACTCCTGGCTTTTCAGGGCCCCCATTAGGAGGTGTGGTCGAGGATACTGGTCGACCCCATTGGCTGAATCAAATTCACCTGGCCTAGATGGGCCAATCCAGGTGCCCCGCCCACCTTGGTGTACCACCCCTTCCTGGCTCGGACCTAACAAAGTTTCCCCATCCTCGCCTCTAAGGCGCCCTCTGGCCTACTTCTTCCCAGCAGATCCGTCTGTCCTCTTGGCAGTCCATGCACTTTCAATGTCCTTCTCCAGCACCACCATCTTCCCTACTCGGTGTCCAGCCTTCACGAGCATGTGAGGCCATGCAGAACACCATGGCTCCCCCTAGTCCTCAAAGCAACCCCTCTGCTTTTCAACACTCTAAAGAGGCCGTGCGCTGCAGATTTAGCCAATGTAACCCATGGTTCGGTGCTTGACCGCCGCTTCCAAGAGCGCCGCTGGTGGGTTCAATCAAGCAGGTGAAGCCCTTGACTTCAGCCTTTCCTCTGTTTAGCACGGTGCTGCCCGTTGACAACATCAGTTCCCTTGCATTGCCTCTGACGCACAGCGGCCCCAGTCTAGCAGAGGGAGCACTGCCTGTACCTGCTCCACCCTCCGCATCATTGCGTGTTGCTGACACCACTGTGTCCATCCATCCTCTTCGTTGGTGACCCTTGCCCCCACTAACCATCATGTCCCTCTCTAAGGACGGGGCCCTTCCGATCACACGTCCAAAGCATCGGGCATGAAATCTCACCATCCTCACTCCTAAGGGGCACTGTGGCTGGCGTGGTCCAAGGCAGACTTGGCAGTTCCGTTGGCAGTCCGTGGCTGGCGTGGTCCAAGGCAGACTTGGCAGTTCCGTTGGCAGTCCGTGGCACTTTCTTTTCTTTCTTTTTCCGAGTTGATTCCAGTGTATTGGTTGCTGCGCCTGGGTGCCATGGAACTGTTTCCGACTGACAGCCACCCTGAGCATAAGAGAATGAAGCACCACCCCTTCCTGGACCATCCTGGCGCTTGTCTGCGTGGGTGAGCCCACTGCTGCAGCCACTGGGTCAGCCCACCTTGTTGATGGCCCTACTCTTCTTTGCTGCCCATCTGCCTCACCAAGGATGACGTCCTTCTTCAGGGACTGGCGTCTCCAGACACGCCCAAAGCACCCGGGGCCAAGCCTCTCCATTCTTACATCTGAGGAGCATTTTGAATGTCCTTGTCTAAGACGGCTTTGTTTGCTCCTTTTGCAGTCCATCATTTCAATGCTCTACACAGCGCTGTAATTCAAGTGCATCAGTTCCCCTTTGTTCACATGCAAAAGGGGAAACAGTGCTCCAAGCAGCTTCCTTGCTTTTCAACGCTTTCGGAGATTTTCCCAAGTCTTCACCAGCACCGTCTCGCAGACACCCATTCTTCTGCGGTCGGCTTCTTTGACTGTCGGGCATGGGAGCAGTGGTTGCAAAGACGGGGCTTGGACCAGGCCCACCTCAGAGCTCAGAGTGACATCTTGTCTTTTTAAATAAAAAATAATAATTTTATTGGCATATACTTCCCACATCATACGATCTAATCATCCAGTCACATTAAGAAGCTAGGCGCCATTATCAGGAGCCCTGGTGGCGTAGTAGGTAACGAGTTGGGCGGCAATCCCCACGTCCAGCCAGTCGAAACCACCGCCCAGCTCTTGGGGAGAAAGAGGGAGATGTTCCCTTCCTGTAAAAAGTTACTGGAAACCCAGGGTGGGGTAGGTCTACTCTCTCCTGGGGGGTCACTGCGAGCCAGCATTGACGCGATGGCAGCGGGAGGCTTAGAATGCAGTCATCACCACAATCGATTTCAGAACATTTTCTTCCCATATACACTGTGTGGGCTCTCCCCTCAGGGACCCCCAGCCTCCCCTGCCACACCCCTCTCCAGTCACTGTCTCTGTAGATCTACCTAGCCTGGATTTCACACACAGAAACTTGTACAAAAGGAAGCACAGTCCCATAAACACATACGAACAAAGCCCAACAGCAACGTCTAGACAAAGCATAGGAAAGCCTCAATCAAAGCGAAAATATTAAAAATGGAAACAACTGTAAAACAGGTCAACGGGAGATCGAATGATAGGGTACTACCGCTTCACCTGGCCACATCTGCCATCATCGACTTGACAGCGCGCTCTGTCGGATAAACGCACGGCCTTCGGGGTAATCCCGACGCATAGTGACCTAGAGGGCAGGGTAGAACTGCCCCTGAGTGTCTCCCAGACGGTAATTCCTAGGGAGTAGAAAGGCCCATTGTCCTCCTGCTCTGTATAATACCAGCGTATTTATATTCCCCCAGCTGTGGTCAGAGGGGACTCACTGGAGACCACATCCAAGTGCATCTTGGCTTTTTGTGAGGTTCAGGAGATCCTGTTTGGGAGGGTGAGCCCTGTGGGCTGGATCAACATGGTAAGGGAGGTCTCGGCTGGACATAAGCAGGGGAGGGTCCAGAGGCCAGTGGTTTTGCTTCTGACTCAGTAAGCTGTCGGTCCCTCAGAAGCATCTTTCTGCCCAAAGCATCTCTTGTCACCCATTGGTCTTAACTGTCCCTCCACTTTGAGTGTCGGACCCCCTTTTTCTTCTAGTTTACATCCTAACGTTTTTTACTGTGGGTGGGCCATGGGACAGAGTGGGAGTGGGCTGGCCAGTGGAGATTCCCGCTTTGGGACTGTCTCTGTGGAGCCTCATCGACTAACCTAGAGGTTTGTGTTTTAACCCACCCTCCAGTGGTGCCACCAAAGAAAACATTGGCCGTTCCTCAAGGTGACACCCCAAACAAAACCACAGCTCAGAAGCAGAGCAACCAGGTAGGACAGGGAAGAACTGCTCTTTGGGGCCTGAGACTCTCACCCTTTGCAGTCTCGGGACAGTGGGAAGAATGTTGAAAGCACCAAGGACTGCTACAAGGACAAGCCAAGCCTCCCTGGAAGCAGAGGGGAGTCGGGGGCATGCGCACAGGTAGGTAGACGATGGATGGGTGGATGATGGGTGGATGGATGGATGGATGGATGGATGGATGGATGGATGGATGGATGATGGGTAGGTAAATGGGTGGAAAGATGTATGTATGGATGGATGGATGGGTGGATGGATGGATGATGGGTAGGTAGATGGGTGGAAAGATGGGTGGATGGATGGATGGATGGATGGATAGATGGATGGATGATGGGTAGGTGAATGGGTAGAAAGATGTATGGATGGATGGGTGGATGGGTGGAAAGATGGATGGATGGATGGATGGATGGATGGATGGATGGATGGATGGGTAATGGTTTGGTGGTATGACTAGATAGATGGATATATAAATGGATGGTGGACAGAGGAGTGGGATGGATTGAGGAGTAGGTAGATGGATGGGTGGATGGAATATGGGTGGGTGGGTGGGTGGATGGATGGGTGGGTGGATGGAGGAGTAGATAGATGGACAGACAGATGGATGGATGGATGATGAGTGGGTGGTATAACTGGGTGGATGAATATATAAATGAGTGGATGGCTGGGCAGTAGGTAAATGATGGATGGATGGGTGCCTGGGGAGACACTGATCATGACCCAACTACCACCACCACCACCACTGTTCAGACCAGAAAGCGGAGACTGAGTAACTTGTGCAGAGCTCAGCCTGAGGCTGGGAGCCACTTACCAGCCTCTGCTCACCTGCTTGCTCCTGCCTGGTCTCCCGCCCACTTGGCCACACCTGCATGGTCTCTGCCTGGCCTCTGAGAACCTGCACATCTGGCCCAGCAGGGTCACTTCACAGGCCACCTCCTTGTTCACCTGCCCCAATTGGCAGGTCTCCCCTCCCTTGAGCCCTCTGATCTTGTCCAGTAGGATCCCCACGGCATGTGCACCCGCCCTGTTCTTCTCACCCACCCACCTGTCAGGCCCTGCTCATCTCCATTCCTGTGCCTAGGTCCCGGGCCCTCCCTCCTCCTTGGAATTTAGACGTGCACAGCTGGTGGCATACCCAGCTTCCAGGGGTCCACCCCAGAGGCTCGGAGTCCAGGCAGGGGTGTGGTAACTGTCAAGAATTCACAACACCAGGAGGTGTGGGAGACTGAAGAGGTCCCAGAGGCCCAGCTCTTCCAAGGCGCTCCTTAGCTCCATCTCCCTCCCACTGCCCTCCCTGATGGATCTTACCTCGAGTCCCCGGGTTCTGATTCACTGCAGCATCCACCACGGAAACTCGGGGCGCTTTGGGGATTTGTCTCACGGGGTGATGGGCGCTGTGCAGTCCAAAATCCGAGGGTTGGGGAGGAGGTGAGCCAAAGGCAGGTCCAGAGCTGGAAGCCACTCATGTCCGACCGTCACAGCAGCTCCTCCTGCTTCCACCACGGCTCGGCCAGCCGGGACAAGAGAGGCCCGCCGTTCCAGGCAAGGTTAGGACCGTGTGGAATGTACGGCGGCACCATTATAGATCCAAGGAGGACCACGAGCTCGGTCCGGATCACGCCTGGTTCGAAGGTGGACTCAAAGATGGCCTCAGGAAACAGAGTGGCCCGATTCACACCCTCTACTAAAACCCAAACTCGCAGCCATCGAGTCCATGCCAGCTCCTAGCCCCCCTCTAGGACAGGGCAGCACCGCCCCTGTGGGTTTCCCAGGCGGGAACTCTATTCAGGTGTAGATAGCCCTGTGCTTTCTTCCACAGGCCGGGTGGTGGTTGTGAACTGCTGACCTTGTGGTCTTAGCAGCCCAGCCACCATGCCTCCAGGGCTCTGGTCGTCACCTCGTCCGATTCTGATTGCCAGGAGCCCCGGTGGACTAGTGATTACAAGTTGGGCTGCTCCCTGCAAGGTCAACAGTTTGAAGCCCCGTCTCCCCTCAGGAGGAAGAGGGCTGTCTACACCCGTAAAGAGCTGCCATCTGGGACACCCACGGGGCCTCTGAACGTCTCCTGTGAGTCTGATTCCACTCGCTGGCAGTGAGTGTGGTGGGGTGGCTTGTTTCGGAGTTCTGTTTGTTAGTAGAGAACTCTCTCCCAAGTAGCCACAGGTGCGCCGGATGAGAGGACGTCCCCTGAGGAGTGATGGACGACAGCTAGCTCCCAGGGCATGGCCTGTGAATCTGCATTACAGGACTGCTGTCGGCTCCGGTGCAGTCAGGCTCGAACAGTCTCCTTCGTGGGCTGCAGTCTGGACCAGGGGTGTCTACTGAGCATGCTCCAAATTCAGACCCCGAGACCAGGGTGGGAGGTGTACAAATAAGTGGGCAGTACACCTGGGTGAGCCCCAATCTAGGCCAGGTGGGCTTCATTCGGCCAATGGGGTCAACCCGTACCATCGACCACGCCTCCCAGCAGAGCACCCCAAAAGGCTGGAACTTCGAGACCACCCTCTTTTCCACTGCTCCTCGGTGATCCCGGTCTCTCTCTCTCTCTCTCTCCCCGCCCCGACTCAGGCTGCCATGAGGGTGCTGATATTCAGTTATTGTAAAGCCTGAAACGCCCGTCCTTTATGAAGACCCACTTGGATCATAAACCAGGCTCCCGCGTGAATTCTTTCTCCTGTAAAGCCAAGGACCGAGGGATTTCTCATCCAAGAAATCTAACATAACTAGCGACTTCTCCACTTCAGGGCTTCTCCTCCTCCCTCCACCCCCACCCCAATCCCCACCCCCCACCCCCCCACCCACCTCCCACCCAGCAGGTCTCCAGGGACCCATACAAATGCATAGACACCAGGAAGGCTGCCAGACCTGCCCCTCCTGCCAGTCTGCCTCTGCCTGAGGCCCCTACCCATTCATCAGGACTCAACGCTGAGTGGGTGGGCTCAGCAAGGTTGTTGGATACAAGATAAACAAGAAAATAGGCCAGTAGACCTGTGGGGGTGGAGGTGGAGGCAGGTGAGCAAACACCAGCCAATGGCATTTCCACATACTGGGGAGATGCCCTCAATTGATGTGGTCCTTGGAGGCCTGCTGCCTTGGCGATGCTGTACAAATTCCGGTTGGTGGTATAGTGGTGAGCATAGCTGCCTTCCAAATTCCGGACTCTATGCCCTGTGCTGCTCATGGACAGGATTAAGGTGAGGCTGCATCCCGACTTCAGTAGATGGGAGGAGCCCTGGTGGCTGGAGGGGTTACACTTTGGGCTGCTAACTGCAAGGTCAGCGGTTTGAAACCACCAAGACAGGGCTTTCTACTCCCAACAAGAGTTCCAATCTGGACAACTCCCTGGGGGCAGTTCTAAGGTCGGCGATGAGTTGGCATCAAATTTGTTATGGGTTCAAATAAATGACAGCCACTCCAATGTCTCGATAATTTAGAAGAGTCTTCATTCGGTTTAACCAGACTGTTAGAATCGAAAAGCAACTCTGTGATTACAGCCCCAAGTGGACATTTCAATCCCTCTTTAAAGGCAAAACCCCCTCGTTTGTCCTTTGTCTGAGACCTAAGCAAGCAAGCGTGGACAGGAGCATAAAGCAACGTCAGTGTTACTATTCTTTAGGGCACGGGAGCATTACGGGGTACAGGACGGATTGCCCTGGTTACAACATCAAAAGGAACAATATTATTAATTACAATGTTCTGGTCTCGAGAACACGCGAGGACATTCTAAAATCAATCACCAGCAGAGACTTTCCCATAAGGGGAGGGAGAACCGGCAGGTCAACTTGTGGTCAACTTTCAGAGAGGGGAGGGAGAAACGGGCAAGCCATTTATTTAGCAGCTAACAAGACTGGAGTTTCTTTAGCTAGCCTGCCTCAAACTGATGGCTGTGACTTTGGATCTTGGCTTAGTAGAGGGGTGAACCAAGTCACACCCTTTGTTTCGTGGAGATATGATCTACCGAAAAGTCCACCATCACACCTCCGTCAAAGCCACCCCTCTGAGTATAAGAGAAATCCAACAAGGGCACATTCAGCATCTCGGTCTGCACTGGCAGAAACTGAGACCTGAGTCACCAGAGACCACAGCGCGGAGAAAAGGCACCCACCCCAACCCAGAGGCTGCAGCAAGGAGACCATGAGACAGAGCAGCAGGCTGGCTCCCCGTCCACCGAGGCAGAGAGAGCCCAGGGACCAGGAGGCTGAGGACTAGAGAAATAGTTGATTAATGGCTGGGCAGAGGGGTTGCTGGCATCAACGACTATATCCTTACTGTTTCCTGATCCCTGACATGTGGTGACCTGTCAACTTCTCGAATAAACCCCTAGGCTCATGAGTATTGTCTGAGTTCTTTGTGGGCACAGCAGCCAGTTACTAAACCAGGCATTGGAGTAAAGTGCCGTGGGAGGAGCTGTTGGTGTCAGAGCAGGGGTGGGGGTGGGGTGGGGGTGGGGGGGGAAGAAGGTGGTTACATCATCTGTTGTCCATTTGAGACTTCAGAGTGAATGGGTGGAGTTTAGCCTGCCAATCAGGTTGCAGCCTGACGACCTCATTTGGAGCCGCCTAGGAGATAGATAGCTCTCTGGAGGTGGGACACAGGCTCACTCCCTGGGAGACATTCCTGAAGAGGAGCCTGATGGAGCTGCGCTGGTGGAGCCAGAGCCCTGGAGCTGGAGGAGCCACGTGGAGACCCACGCCAGCGTTGAGATGCTTCCACTGCCCCTGGATCCACAAGGCTTCCACCCGCTGGCCTGTGATCTTCCTGCATTCAGTGCCATTGCATGGTTTCGTGAGTTTGAAGAGGAATTTATGGACTGGTATCGAACCTATGGACTAATATCAGACTTATGGACTTGATCTCGGCTGGGCTGGGCTGATTTATCAGTATTCGACTGCTCTTGTCTATAAAGCTCTTTCTTACACACATATGAGTGCCTATGAATTTGTTTCTCTAGTCCACCGGGACGGACAGAGAGTAAGTCTTGGTGGGAGTGCATAGGCCCATCTGCCGTCTCCTGCAGCCAGGCTGGTGCAGTTAGAGGCTCTCGATGAAAGAAGCGCTTCGGTGAGATGGGTGGACACAGTGGCCACAACCACGGTCCCAAACCTAACAACCCTTGTGCGGATGGCGCAGGGCCAGGCGGCCATCTCGGGGGCCCTCTGAGGGGGAACCCCTGGAGGGTGCCTAGCATCAACAGCAATCACTTGGAAGATTCAACCTTGAACTCTCCCTCCCCGCCCCCCAAGTGGATCTCTGGCGTGAAGGCATTCTCTATCCTGAAGTTTGTGGGCAGATCCGGGAGAAAAATAAGATGGCTGATTTTTTTTGTTGGGGGGAACATTCTAAAGGAGTCCTCTTGGAAATGTTCTCAAGGGACACAGAGTGATCATGGAGCCTTCTTAGGAAGACGTTGTAAGAAAATTGGAGACATCCGTGAGGGAAAAATAGCAGGAAAAATTGCACCGATGAATTTTTTTGTCCCCCATCGCCGTGATGTGGCTACTCCTTCTTAGAGGAGAGCAAGGGTTGTCCTTCAAGAATTTCTGTGGGAAATGCCACCCCCCGCCCCCTGCAACCGATCTCGCTTCTTTGGACTTCTGTTTGTTCCCCAACCTCTCAAAGGACATCTCACGGAATGCAAGCTCCCGGGATGTCAGGGACACACTGGAGAGCGCAGAGCACTTTCAGGAAGGGTTTGGGGACAGAAAGCATGTATGCAGATGCTCAGCGAGACCCGGCGGAGGATGCGGAAGGAAACAAGAGCTCCCCATCTCGATGCTGCTTATAGACAGAGGTTTCTGATTTCCCAGCTGCCACGCTTTCTGGACACAGACAACCCAGACCAGGGGCCCTTGAGCCGACTTGGACTGGCAGAGACGGTCGGGCTGGAACCAAGGACCCTTGGATGTGTCCATGTCTAAAAAGAGATGTCTATGGAGAACAGGGCTCACACGGGCTACTGGAGGCTGCTGGGACGGCAGGGGATCGGACAGGAGAGCCACAAACCAGATGCAGGATCCACTGCAGCAGAGGAAGGGGGGGAGCATCCACATGCTTCCCATGTGTACTCCGAGGAGGCCACGCCCTGGACAAACCCCCCCCTCCAAGGCACGCAGCCCGTGGCTGCTGAGGAAGGTCTACGTGGCTGTGTCACAGAAGATGCCATCGAGGAGTTGACCACACTAGGTTACATCTTCTCACGGGCGAGTCCCGGCCCTGCCAAGTTGACATAAAACCGAACTTTCACCGTGACTCTGTCTCGGGCTTCTGAGACCGGGTCTTGACGGGAGCAGACCAGTCTCCGGCCACGCCGTTGGAGGAAAGTCCTATTCAGCATGGTGAGGGTGGGGCGGGAGCGGCACGGGGTTATTGTCAAATGTCACAGAGTCAGAACGGACATGGCAGCACCTAACTCACAACACGAAGTCAGAACAACTCGCTCCACCACGAGAGGGAACCAGCAAGGAAGGCCCAGGTGGGGTGGCCACGGGAGGAGCAGACTTTGGAGTGAAGGGTGTTTCCAAGGCCAGGGGGTCTCGGGAGCCGTGGGCCTGGGGGGTGAGAGCAAGTGGGGGTGCATGGTTGGCTGTGAAATCCTAAGGATTGTGGTTGTTTAAGAAAGAAGCTGAGAGAGACTGGAGACGTGAATCCAGGCAAGTCTTCCCAGACTCTCTGCTCTGAGAAGAGAGGATTCTGGGGCTGTCTACTCCTGTTAAGACAAAGAGCTGGGAACACAGGGAATCCAGGACAGACAAACCCCTCAGGACCTATCATGAGAGGAAGGTGGGAGACAGGGGAACCGATCTACATATAACCCCCTTCCAGGGGCACGGATGCCTATGAGTCACTGTGAACAGAAACAGGCTAGCGTGCCAGCCCGCTGTGTATAAAACGAGCCCTCTGGGAAGCAGGAGGAGGGATCTCATTAAGAGCCAAGAGTGGCATATTCCTGGGGACCCGAGATCCCTGTTCAGTGAACCTCCTGGGTCCAGGAGAGGATCACACCATCGGGAGCAGCGTCAGAACCAAGAGCCCCAGAGCGTGAGATAAGAGGAATGGGCTCCTGACCTGCAGCGCACGCCAAGCCCAGTGCTTTGGTGCAGCAGGCTGGCTTGCGGAGTGGGGCGCCTCTGGGCACTTCAATGGGGAAGCCGGGCTTGCTGACCCACGGAGGTGGAGCTGAGTGCCGTCAGGCTGAGGCTTCTGAGTGTTAGATCCAAAAGAACTTTGTGACCCGTTCTGAGAAACAAGGCCATCCTGAGCATCATTCACTGGCTTGACATGCTAACTTCCTTAATAAACCCTCTAATGGTGAAAAAACAAAATGAGTTACAGCCTTGGAAACTCAGAGTGGGCGGCGTGGTGGGGGTGGGGCAGTTCTCCCCCGGGGAAGAGGGTGGGTATGAGTCGCAATTGACCGGAGGGCAGTGGGCGTTTGCCTTAGGAGTTCCCTGAGAAGGAAGTGAAGAAGCAGAACTAGAGCTGCAGGGCCACGAGGCCGAGAGAGGGTGGTTCCCTTCTTCACAGGAGCCACAGCCGCACACTGTGGCTGTTACGTGCCAATGAGCCGACCCCCACCCACCCCGCCCCTGGCTGACCACAGGAGACACTGTCTGCCGACCCCTGCGCCGTCCTCGCAGCCATGCTACGCCGGAGCCCACGGGTGCAGCCACTGTGCCAAAAGCCCTTCATGAAGCGTTCCCCCCTTCCCCCTGGCCCAGCATGCCACCTTCCTCCGGCAGCCGCATGCATACACACTAAGGAGCCAATGTCGCAGAGCCGGGGTGCCGTCGAGAGGCCCTTGCCTAGGACCTGGGTTTTGGGGGCTTCCAGGGGAGGGAGGGGCTGGCCCTTTGCAGACGTGGGGCGCACACCATGGAGTCGGGGTGCCCATGGAGGGCATGGGGATTGTGCACACCCTCTTCCCACATCTTTGGTTTTCCCAGGGAAGTCAACCAAAGCCTTGGAGACCGAGGGCAGAGGAGGAGAGAAAGGAGGCTCCCCGAGCTGCTGTGTGGATGGGGACAGGCTGACCTCGGGAAGTTACGTCAAGGCCCTCTTTCACCAGGGACAACTTAGCTGCAAATGGGAATTTAACAACTGCTGAGGGCAAGGGAGAAGTTAGAAGCACAGGGTGAACCATTTGTGTCAGGCCATGGCCCGAGAGGGCTGTAGAGGAACCACTGGTCCACCAGCAAGCTCACCTGCAGGATCAAATCATGCTTCAGGCCTCTTCCCAACACTAGCGCTCATGAGTTCGGCTGCCTGGCCGGAATCTATTATTGTTGTGTTTCATCCAGTCACTTCCAACCCAAGGGAATGTGGTGCATCGTGAAGCCCTTGCTGATGGAGATCAAGGATGGCAGCCTTCAGTGTGGATGACGGCTCAGTGTCAGGGAGACCAAACTCCTCCCCACTGGACCAAAAGGGAACAGCTAGATCCACGGAGAAAAGATGGAAGGTGTCAAGGAAGTCCTCCTCCTTGCAGTCTCAACCAATGCCCATCTGCGTCACGAGGCTCTGTGAAGTGCTGACAAGCAAAGATGCTACTTTGAGGACCAAGGAGTGCCTGACCCAAGCCGTGGGATTTTCCTTTGCCTCTCAAGCCTGTGGAAGATGGACATTGAATGAAGAAGACGACAGAGGGATCGATGCATTTGAAGTATCATGCTGGCAAAGAATATTGAAACTACCATGGTCTGTCAAAAGGACAAACTGTCTCAGAGGAAGCACAGAGTGCTCCTTAGAGGCGAGGGTGGCGAGACCTCATCTCCCACACGTTGGGCGTGTCGTCAGGAGAGACCAGTCCCTGGAGGAGGCCATCGTGCTTGGTAAAGTGGGGGGACAGTGAGAGGGGAAGGCCTCCAGGAGATGGATGGGCACGGCAGCTGCAGCCACGGGCTCAGGCATGGGAACTGTGGTGAGGATGGCGCACGACGGGCAGTGTTTCTGTTGGGCACGGGGTCGCTGTGGGTCAGAGCCGACTCGATGACGCCTAACAACATCAAATCTTTAATGAAACTCTGGTGTCCATCCGATAAGGATAGTAATAGATTGTTTCCCTGAAGGAGAGCCCGGGGAGGTCCAGCCCACTCAAAGGTGACCAAGGTTAGGCCGCCATCATGAATCTAGGGTCCGCCCTTGTTGTCACATGTATACCTCTAGTTCCTCCCCTTCCTGTGGTGTGTACACCCCTAACTCATCCCCTTCCTGTTACACCTCTGCCCATTGTGCATCCCCCTCCTATTGCTTCTATCGCCTATTGTCCAGCCCCTTCCTGCACTCATGCCCCCTAAGTAGATATAAGCCTTGGTGTGCAATAAAGCTCTCTCCTGCCGGCTCTCACCTCCTCCTGCTCTCCTGCCCCCAGCCCACGCTGTGCGTGGACCTGGCTGGTAAGATCATGGCCATCCCGGAGGTGAGCATGCTGCCGTGAAATGTGTCTGACTTCTTTATTTCACTCTCTCCCCATTTCTCTATGATGTCATTACAATCTTTATATACATCTTAATCGTAAAATTGCGCCTACCGGACCCGTGATGGATGATTTGTTAGGGGCTCTCTCCCCTCACAAGTACGTAAGAGGAAGTCTTGCCATCCTGGCCTCTACGCAGCTCTCTGGCCTGACTTTTTCCCAGACAGACCAGGTTGTCCTTCCAGCAGTCCCTGGTACTTTCCGTGTTCTTCTCCAGCACCCCCGTTCACATGCATCCGCTCTTCTTCGGACATCCATATGCAATGTCCAACTCTCACATGCAGATGAGGCGATGTAGGACATGCTGGCTGGGTCAGGCGCACCTGAGTCCTCACAGTGACAGCTTTGCCCTTCCCTGCTCTTCTCAACAAGGAGCTCTTGGGCAGCAGATTTACACAATGCAGTACATCTTTCCCTTTCTTGGCTGCTGCTTCCATGAGCATTGACTGTGGGTCCAAGCAGGACAAAATCCTTGACAACGTCAATCGCTTCTCCATTTATCACCATGTGACCTACTGGCCCAGTGGTGAAGATGTGGGTCTTCTTTCCAATGAGTCATAATCCGTATTGAAGGCTTCAATCCTTGTTCTTCATCAGTAAAGGCTTCAAATCCTCCTCACTTTCAGGAAGCAAGGCTGTGTCATCTGCATAGTGCAGGTTGTGACTCAGCCTTCCTCCCATCCTGATGCCACACTCTTCTTCACATCACCCAGCGCCTCTGATGATCTGCTCAGCACACAGACTGGACAGGTGTGGTGAGAGGTTATAACCCTAATGCACATCATTCCTGACTGTAAGCCGTGCAGTGTTCCCTTGTTCTGTTCTCACAACGGCCTCATGATCCCTGTACAAGTTCTGAATGAGCACAAGGAAGTGTTCTGAAATTCCCATTGTTATCAAGGTTAACCACAGTTTATTATGGTCCATACAGTCCAATGCCTTTGCATAATCAATGAAACACCAGTAAGCATCTTTCTTGTATTCTCTGCTTTGAGCTAAGCTCCATCTGACATCAAAAATGATATCCCTTGTTCCATTCCCTCTTCTGAATCTGGCCTGAACAAATATGAAGGGAAAAAAGGTAGTGTTTCAACAAATTTATAAATTGTTGAGGTAGTAATTTTATTGTGCCAACCTGGCCGATAAACACATATGGGGTTAATAGAAGGGCAGAGGGATAAATGGCTCAGTGAGTCTCACCTTTCCAGTTCTCAGGTCTCTTGCTTTGTGATGGTCAGACCAGGGTGCAGCTGCCTTAGCCAGTTCCCTTCTTCAGCTGACAAGGCTCACTTCCTACAAGACATCCCTAAGGAGAAGCCACATGGACCTACCCCGATGCAGCCCTGGGTGCTGGAGCAGCTGTGTGGAGACCCTTGCCAGCACTGAGATGCTTACAACACCACTGGATCCACAAGACTTCCCACCCACCGGCCTGTGATCTTCCTGCATTCAGCATCATTGCATGCTGTTTCGTGAGTCTGAAGGGGACTTTATAGATTGGTATTGGACATATGGGCTAGTATGGGGCTTACGGACTTGATCAGGACTGGGCTGGGATGTTTTCCCAATATTCAATTGCTCTTTTATATAAGGCTCTTTCTTACACACACGGGTGTCTATGAACTTGTTTCTCTAGTCCACCAGGACTAACACAATGACCAAGCTCACCACCATTGATTCGAAGCCGACCCACTCTGAGCCCCATAGGATAGAGGGAACTCTCCCTGTGAGTTTCCAAGACCATAAGTGTTGACGGGAGCACAATGCCCCCTCTTTCTCCCATTGTCTCCTAGTAGCTAGCTCACAAAGCAGATCTTTCCGTCAGGGTTTTAAGCAAGATCAAAGGTAATGAAGATGGTTTTGTGGAGGGAATCATGCCTGGGGAAGAGTCTTGGGCCAACCAATGTGAGCCAGGGAGCAGGAAGAAATCAAAGCACTGGCATCGGAGGCACCGGGAGCCTGGGAATTCCAAGGGAAAGAAGCACCTCAGAAGGTTATGGGAACTGGTTTGGGAGCTTCAAAGGGGTCGGCTTGAGAGATTTTCTCAAAGGACTATCTTTATTTTTATAAGATTCTGGAGGCAAAGAATACAAAGAGTCACTGTACCAAAAGTCCACCATGTCAGGAGGTAGCCCATGATCAAGAACCAAAGGTACTGAAGGAAGAGGTCAAAGCTTCACTGAAATCCTGGAGCCAAAAACAAGGCTCCAGGAATGGGTGGAATACCCATGAAATGATTCGAGGCGCTGGTGAAACACTGGACGCACGCCCACGTCTATGGCAGGGCATTGGGAAGACAGCTCCTTGGCCAACAACTGGATCCATATTTGTAACCCCTCCGGATTACAATATCCCTGCTCTCGCAGGCAAGTCAAAATTTGCTGAAGATCATCCAGCAATGGTTGCAACAGTGCATTGACAGGGAGCTGCCGGAAGCTTGGGAGCAAGAGGTAGTGTGGGAACAGACCAAGGGACTGCAGCGTGGTTTGAAGAGGGGAAAGGTGTGCGTAGGGGTTGTACCCGCTCACCGTACTTGTCCAGTCTATAAGCTGAGCGGATCATCAAAGAAACTGGATTCGATGAAGAAGAGTGTGACATCGGGATTGGCGGAAGGCTTACTAACACCCTGCACTGTGCAGAGGACACAGCCCTGCTCGCTGACAGTGAGGGGGATTTGAGCCCCTTGCTGATGGAGATCAAGGGTGGCAGCCTTCCATGTGATGACAACTCAAGGTCAAGAGGACCAGAATCCTCACCACCGGACCCACAGGGGACACCATGATCAACGGAGGAAGGTTGGAGTCGCCTTGCTTGGGTCCACAATCAACGCTCATGGAAACAGGCCTCAGGAGATCGAAAGGTGTATTGCGTCCCCGGTAAATCTGCTGCACGGGACCTCTTTGGAGCACTGAAGAAAAAGAATGTTACCTTGAGGACTGAGGGGCACCTGACCCCTGCCATGGTGTTCTCCGTTGCATCGTCTGCATGTGAGTCGAGCATTGAGTACGGAAGAACAAAGAACAGATGCATGTGTACTGTGGAGCTGGAGGAGAATATTGAAAGTACTGTGGACCGCCACAAGGACAGACAGAGCGGTCTCGGAAGTGGTAAGTAAGCCCAGAGTGCTCCTTGGAGGTAAGAATGGTGAGACTTGGTCTTACATTCTTTGGCCGCGTTGCCAGGAGAGAGCAGTCCTTGGGGAAGGACCAGTGCTTGGTGAAGTGGAGGGACAGCGAGAGAGAGGAAGACCCTCCAGAGATGGACGGACACTGGCTGCAACCACGGGCTCAAGCACAGGAACCACGGTGAGGGCGGTGCAGGGCCGGGCGGGGTTTCCTTCTACTCTGCACGGGGTCTCTGGGGGTCAGACCTGACTCGATGGCACCTAAGGACAACTCAACAAAGGGATCGTCTTAGTGGCTGTTCTGTAGGGACCGAGATGGCCAGGGGGTGGCTTATTAGGAAGACATGCGAAGAAAATTGCAAACGACATTGGTGAGAAAGAGGACAGGAAAGTCACACCAAATATATATACCGTAAAGACCTACATGTCCTATCAGGACAATGTCCAGGCACCGTCTTTGAGGGCAGCAGGGGCTGCCCTACCAGGACCTCCCTGACAAACGTGCCCCTCCAGGCTTCCTCCTGTTCTCACACGTCAAAGGAACGCGGTCGGAGTCCCCTGAGGATGTCAGAAGCGCTGGTCCGACTTGGTGTGACTGGGATAGCGCAGACTCCCACAGGAAGAGCGACAGAGAAATGCCACCTTCAGGAACGCTAGGAATGCTCACGCCCCCATGGAGGCTCTGTGCAGAAACAGCAGCTTTACATTTTGAGGTTTTTCTCGAATAGAGGGTTCTGACTCTGCAGCAATACCTGCTGACTTATCCTTGCTCAGCACGGCAGCATGGGGGACCACTGGCCGGTGTGCGGCGTCCTCGCGATTGTTCTTAGGCTTCAGCTCGTTGCTGCAGCCATGGTGTCAGTTCATCTCCTCGGGGGCTTCCTCGCTTTCCACCATCCTTCTTCATCAATGGAGCCATGGTGGCGTGGTGGCTAAAGGTGGGCTGCGGCGATCCTCACGGTCTGAGCTTCGAAACCACCAGCTGCTCCTTGGAAGAAAGGCGTGGCTTTCTACTCCCAAGGCGGCAGTCACATCATCTCCTGTGGACTTGAGTGAAGGGGTGGAGTCTAGCCTGTCCATCAGGCCCTGGCCATGAGGCCTCTGTGTGGGTGTGGCCTTCTCCTGAGGGTGCTGAGAACTCCAGTCTTCCTCCCGGGGGACGGGACACACACTCTCTCTGCCTGACATTCCTGCTGATAAGCCACATGGAGCTACGCTGATGGAACCAGAGCCCTGGAGCTGGAGGAGCCATGGGGAGACCCCTGCCAGCGCTGAGATGCTTCCACCACCACTGGATCCACAAGACTTTCCACCCACTGGCCTGTGATCATCCTGCATTCAGTGTCATTGCATGTGTTGCGTGAGTCTGAAGAGGACTTTATAGACTGGTATCAGACATATGGGCTAATATCAGACTTATGGACTTGAACTGGACTGGGATGTGTTCTTAATGTATAATCACTCTTTGATATAAAGCTCTTTCTTAAACACATACATATGAGATGAGTGCCTATGAATTTGTTTTCCTAGTCAACCCGACTAACACAAGAGTTTTTATTTTTTTCTTTCAAAAAAGTTTGAATATGACATACCATTGCCTCTTGTCCGCTATACCTTCTAACAAGAGTGCTAAAGAGACTGATGTTCATTTTGTTGAGAATCCCCTGAATGTGGTGAGTTCTCTCTTGCTTTCAAGGTCACCTCTGTCTTTCAGTCACGTGCCTACAACGTCTGTGTGTCTCTAAGAAACGCACATTTTGCGTCTGATGGGTGTAGTGGTTAGCTCTTATAACAACTTGACGTTATCCAGTAAGAGATCGTGTGGGAGTCCAGCCTATATGAATCTGGTGATGCTTCCTGGGGGGTGTGGTCTTCTAATTATCCCTGCTTGCTTAGATTCTTTGTCTGCCTCCACGGTTGCCCCATTGTGGGCTGGAGACCCAGAGAGCTGCTGGCGCCCTGCCGTGCTCCCACCAACCTTGGACCTTTGTGACTCTGCACCCACTGGCCTGTGATCGTCCACCTTGTGTGTCATCGACCTATGGCTGGGTGAATTTGAAGAGGGCTCCCAAGAGCATCAGACCCATAGACTTGAGTTGGACTGGGTTGGGATGTCTTGTACCTTTTGTTAAAATAATATTTTTCCTTTATTAGTATATACGCAATATTCTATCATTCGATCACATCATGCAGAATTGTACACCTGATACCACAAGCCAGTTTCCAAACAGTCTTCTTCTCCAAGCTCCTTGACATGGTCTCCCTTTTACCCCACCAGAGTTTGGTTTGGAGTTTATCAGTATTCAGTTTTTATCCTGATTCTTGATTCACAATTTCTGTAGCTCCTTTATCATATTTAAGACAATAGATTAACACCAAAGGCAACATCTTTGACTATCAAGGCTTCCCGTCCTCGGCGATAGTCCCTGCCAAGTTACCTGCTCCCCACCACCACCACAAACCATAAACATGATCCTTATTTCTTTGTGTGCTGTGCAATTTTGGGTTGCCATGCGGACATTCTGAAAGGTGCCCGGGTAGCGTAGTGCTGACTCATTAAGCGTCACCCCGAAAGGCCAGCAGTGTGAGAAGCCACCATCCGCTCCCCAGATAAAATCAGGGCTTTCTACTTCCCGGAAACTCACAGGGGCAGGTCCACCCTGTCCTACAGAGGGTGCTAGGGTCTTCCTAGACTTGATGGCAGTGAGCTTGTTTTTGGCTTTGGACACTTTGAAGGTTAAACATGTGGCAGCTCTAGACATGGGCTCCTCTCCCTCCTCAGAGCTGGCCGGGCAGTGCCTGTGGAGGGCCGTAACCACCCACCCGCTGAGGAACTTTCCCAGACTCCTTCTGCAAAGTGTCTTCCTGGTTTGCGGCCGTTCCAGTTTCGGTTCTGTGATCTCTGCAGTCGGCAGATGACCTGGCACATATGCTCTTAGATGCCTGAGTCCAAAAATGGGAGTGGGGGCATTATGGCTCTCCATGTCTTCCCAGAGTCACCGAGGGGGAAGCCACTCCAGGGCAAGGTGCTGAGAGACAACACCGGGGCCCGTTCCTCCTGGGCCCAGTCACCACGTTGACCAAAGCTAGTGTCCATTTTGAGGAGAGGCCCTGGTGGCCTAGTGGTTGTGTGTCGGGCTGCTAACCGCAAGGTCGGCGGCTTGAAACCACATGCCACTCAAAGGAAGAGACACGGGGCTTTCTACTCCTATAGAGTCACAGTCTCGGAGACCCACAGGGGGCAGTTCTACCGTGCCGGTGGGGTCCCAAGGAGCCGGCACTAATTCGGTGGTTCTCGGGGAACCCTTGGATGACAGTGGCCTCCCCTGAACCAGGTGAATATTCTTAGTCTTTGTCCCCTTAAGTCAAAATCAATGTGCCTCTAGAAAGCATATTCCATCTGCGCTCTCTTCTGGCCCTGAGAACACACTGGATACGTGGATATGGGCCCGCTGTGAATCCGGGGTGACTGGCCTGCAGCTAAGAAGGATAGTTCCTCAGCCCCTTTCGCCGTCCGGGAAACCTGGGCAGCCTTGTAGGTACAACATGTGACCAGGAGAGTGCAGGACGGAAGGAAGCCAGTGTCCCCAGATCTGTATCCCGCCCCGCCACACACACTTCAGGGAATATATGGGCCCACCAATCAATGGGATGGAAAGGGCAGGGAGAAGGCGGGCATTTCGATCTGGGGGTACATCAGCAAACAACAATCACAGCCCTGTTTCCACCAAGCGGGCTGTCCTTCCTGGTTTGCAGAGCTGTTTCTAGATGGCTTCAGAGTGAAGCCTGATCGTCCAGCTCCCTAGGTGCTTACTCACTGCCCTGCGTTGGGCAATCCTCATGTAGGCAGACTTTGGGCAGCTGTGCGCTGGAGGGATGGCAGTGAGTCACGGACCGACTGGGGGCGGGTGCATCTCTGGAATCAGAGGGTGTCAAGTGACTAGACTATGCTTGAGGGAGGGGTGGACTACCCATGGGCAAATATGCCAGGCCGGCCAGGGGCAGTGGAGACGCAGGAGCGGCCAAAGAAGGGAAGTCCAGTCACGCCTGTGCACCAGCTGGGCCCTGGAAGTCGGGGCGAGGGTGTGGACAGACCAGGCTGGCTCCTTCCTCCCATTATTTCCTCCTCCACCTCCTCCTGGGAAGAAACAAGGTGGGGGGGCTGGTGACTCACTCACTGGCAGGTGAGATTTCTACCTCGCTCTGGGTGTAGGGATCAGTTCCACTGCAGGGCATTTGGGTTTGTGGGGGGGCCCACGTCTCCCATTCCACAGGGACTGCTCTCAAGCGGTTCGTTTTGAGTAAGGTCCTGCTCAGGGGCCGCGTGAGGAAAAGAAAGGGCTAGCAACCCACTTCTGAACAATCGCCTGCCAGCGAGCCTGCAGCACGGTTCCACTCAGGCGGGTCACAGAGAGAGGAAGCCCTCTGGGTAGCGACTGGGGGAGGGGAGAAAGGGGGAACCTCTCAGTGAACGTGAGTTTGGGATGCAGACTCTTAGCAACCTTAGAGGCCAGAGAAGCAGCACTCCCTAAGGCAGTGGTTCTCAACCTTCCCAAGGCTGTGGCCCTTACGAACAGTCCCCCCTGTTGTGGGGACGCAGCCCAAAAATAAAGTTATTTTCATTGCTACTGCGTCACTGTCATTTTGCTACTGGGATGAATAGTCCTGTAAACACATCTGTGATGCAGGATGCCTTTTCATTGTTACAAATTGAACATAATTAAACACCATTAAAGCATCGTGATTAATCACAAAACAACCTACAATTATATATTGTGAAATATTTATGTTTCCCGATGGTCTTAGGCAACCCCTGTGAAAGGGTCGTTGGACCCCCGAGGGGGTCTCGACCCCCAGGTTGGGCACCGCTGCCCTGTTTTCCTAGGCTGTCACCCATCGCAACAGGTATCTTGATGGCAGCTGAGCGCCGCGTCTTTTGACCAACGGCCTTCAGCTTAGCAGCTGGCCGCTTTCCCTCTGCACCTGCAGGGCTCCTCTGGGCTGCTGTTGTGTGGCCCCCACGGGCACCTGAAGGAAACACTGCCTGGTCCCACACTGCCCTCACAATGGCTACGCTTGAGCCCGTTGTTGTGGCCACCGGCCACCGTGCCAGTCCACCTGAGGGTCTTCTTGATCTCTGGCCCATTCACCGCAGGAGCAGTGTCCTTTGTCAGGGGTGGTCTCTCTCGGTGACACGTCCAGGGGGCATGGTACGAAGTCTCCTCGTCCCTGCTGTCTGGAAACCCCACCCTTCGGAATGTCATCCTTGGTTTGCTGCAATCCTCACCGCCGAATACCTTCACACAGTTCATTTAAAAACACCCAAGGAAGCGTCTCTCTGGTATCCTGCTTTCAGCCAAGATCACCTGACATCAGCAATAGCCTTGAGTCCCTGTCCTCTTCCGATTCCGGCTTGGATTTCTTCTTTGTCTGAAAATCATTTTCCTGGGGGCTCGTACAACTCTGATCACATCCATCCATCCATGGTGTCGAGCACCTTTGTACATTAGTTGCCATCATCCTTCTCAAGACATTTTCTTTCACCTTGAGCCTTGTATCAGCTCCTCATTTTTCCCCTCCCTCACCCTTGATAATTTATAAACTATTATTATTGTTCCATGTCTTACACTGTTCCGGCTAGAATTTCTGGTTACTCTCGTGTTCAATGACCTTCAGCAAAATTTTATTTGCATGTGATACAGTAGTTCCTGCCTTCTGTGGGGCCACGAGCCAAAAAGAATTGGTTCACCCGGAAGCATTTTGAGAGGCTGCATATGATCCAGCAGGGATGGTGTTGAAAGAAGAAGTCCAGGCTGCATGGAAGGCTTTGGTGGAAGATAAGGTTCCAGGAACCAGCAGATGAAAGTTGAAATGTTCCAACAATGTGATGTGGCGCTAGATGCACGCACTCGTTCATGCCAAGGAATCTGAACTAGCTTGCCCCGAGCCTCCCACCGTCTGTCGGAATCCTAGCTCCCAAACCTGTGGAGGGGAGCCCTGACAGCACCTCGGAGATGCACTCCCCTCTCACTGGAAGGTTGGGAGTTCAAATCCACCTGTCATCCGCTCAAAGAAAGCCCAGGCCACGTACTCCCTTCAAGAGGGCAGCCTTGGCAATTCTCCGGGGCAGTTCTCCCCTGTCCTGTCATGCTGCTGGGAGTCAGAACGGATTCCCCGGGAGGAGGTTGATTTTACTTTTTGGCAATGCCGTGGTTAAGTGCCTGGCTGCTAACAGAAATATTCGTGGTGGGATTGACGCACCACTACCTGGGAGAGAGACGTGACCATCTGACTTCCTAAAGACCACAGCACTGGGTGTCAGTTTGAGACTAAGGTGTGTGCCTGTCCCAATCACGTCCTACGTATGCAAAACTTGGGCGTGGAAAAAGGAAGCCTGAAGAGGAATCCATGCATTTTAATTAAGGTGCCGGCCAAGACTGCAAGTATCTACCATGAATTGCCAAAACCAAAAAATCCCAAAGTCACTGCCATCAAGTACTTGCCGACTCGTAGCGACGCCCTGTGGGTTTCCGAGACGGTAACTCTTCACAGGAGTAGAAAGCCTCAGCTGGTTTTAAACTGCAGACCTTAAGGATCACAGCCCAACATGTAGCCACCACGCTCAAACCACAGAAAGTTCCCTGCCATGGAATCCACTGTGACTCACGGAGATCCTACAGGACAGGGCGGAACGGCTCCTTCGGTTTCCGAGACTTTAAACCAGGAGTGGCTGGTGGGTTTGAGCCCTTGGCCACGTGGCTAGCTGCCCAGTGGTTACGGCACAGTGAGATGGAGCTGGAAGCTCAGATGGGAAAGAGAGCTGTCTGGGGAGATCCCAGGGCATGGTGATGATAAGGATCTCCCCCAAGTCGGAGAGCCTCTCTGAGGAGCTGGAATTTGGCCTGGGGACACACAGAATGGTGATGCCTGGGGCTGTTAATAGCAAACTCAGCAGTTTGAAACTGAGAGCTGCTCTGTGGGAGGAAGATGAGGCTTTCTGCTCCCAAAATTTGGAAACCTGCAGGGGCAGTTCTCACCTGTCCTGCGGGGTCTCCATGCATCAGAACCGACTCGATGGCAGTGAGTTGTTCTCCCAGTAGTGCTGCTAACTGAAAGGCCGGCTATTGGAACCTGCTGGAGTCCATCCACGGCCGAGGGATCTGGTGGCCTGGCCCAGTCGAGCACAGCCTAGAAAACCCTAGGGGACAGTTTGACTTTGTCACAAGGGATCACCAGAAGTGAAACACAAAGCTAGAGCAGGCAACGGCAGCAGGCTCCTAAACTGTGAGAAAATAAACTCCTGTTCCTCACAGTCACTCCCTTTTGGTAGCTGCCACAGCCGCACTGGATGGCCAAGTTCTGGTCTTCTGCATGCTGGAGGGCCCACAAGGCTGTCACCCTGGCTCTTCCCTCTCCACGCACAGTGGTGCCCTTCCCAAGCAACCTCACTCTACTCTACCCCCACCCCACACACACCTAGTCAGCTGTCCCAGCACCTATCTGCAGCCCCAGAGGGAGCCTAAAACTGTACGTCTAAGCCCTGCACCCTGCTAGCACCCCCAGCCACGTTCCCACCTGGCCTCTGCTCCCACTGCCCTAACTCAGGAGCCCATCCTCCCCAGCACTGGCTGAGGTTTGGCTGTACTAATTCCAAGTCCCCACCCATAGGTGCTCAGTTCCCGGTCGCCCTCCAGTCTCCCTGGGTAGCTTCTCTAAACGGGACACTAGTTCCTCATTCCACAGTTGGTGGTGGAGTGGGTTATGACCGAGGGACATGAGCTGCTAACTTCAAGGTCAGCATTTCGAAACCACCAGCAGCTCCTTGGGAGACAGATGAGGCTTCGGGCTCCCGTGAATATTTACAGCCTCAGAAACTCAGAGGCAGGTCTAACCTGTTCTAATGAGTCACTATGACTCAGAATCAGATGGCAGTTTTGGGAGCTTCTGCCCTGCTTGCTGTAGTGTGCCCCCCTCCCCAGCCCCCATAAGACGTGGGCGTCACGGTCACTGTCCCCAGCTCTGGTGTCCACGCAAAGGCAGAGAGCCTGGCTGTCCACTGTCCAAAGCACAGGCGCGGCGGGGGCACGCAGCGTCCGTCTCCAGGGAGGGGCCGAGGAAGGCACCAAGGAATCCAGGGGTCGCAGCCACAGTCACCGGCTTCTGGGGAGACTGACTCCGCCTGACGAAGGCCCTGGTCCGAGGAGCCAGGCTCAGCGCAGGCTGCTCGGAGTGTCCCGGTCTCCCCGGCTTCCCGCGCCTCCAAAGTACGGCTACCGGGGAGATGGAGCCTGTATCCCTCCAACCACGCGCGTTTCCTAGGCCCGCCCAGACCACGCCCCCAAGCAGGTTCCGCAGACCAGACTTGGCCGCCGTCCGGCTGCAGAGCCTGCGCTTTGGGACCAAATACGCCTCTCGACTGGCCCCGCCCCGCACTCACTGACCACGCCCTGCCCACAAGTCCCGCCCCGCCCCATGCTATCACCGCCCATGCATCCCCCTCCAGTTCCCACGCGCCCCGCCCAGACACCTGGCCACGCCCCCACCTGGCCCCCTCCAGCGCCTCCAACCACGCCTCTCCCGCTCCCACGGGCCATGCAGCTCCTAGGATACCTCTGACTGCGCCCCGCCCTCGCGGCCTAGCCCCGCAGCCACCGCTCCCGCGACCACTCGCGGTCTCTGGAACCCGGCCGGGTTCCGCGGCGTTCGCTGGCCCCGCCCATTTGCCCCGCCCCGCAGCAAATGAGCACGCCCCTCCGTACAAGCCCCGCCCCTGCCGGCCTTCCAAGGCCGGTAAGGAGCCCGACGGGGCCTGCGCAACCTGGCCACGCCCCTGGCCACGCCCCAGCACGCCCCCTCCAGGCTCCGCCCCGGCTCGGGCCGCGGAGTGGGAGCCGAGCCGTGCAACGCGCATGCTCCAAGCGCGGCGCCCCCGACTCGGCACTCGGCTCCGTTCGGGCATTTCCGCCTCTTTGTTTTAAACTCCGGACGGCTTTTTTTCTCCTCCTCTTGGGGGGGACCCGGAGGGAGCGGCGCCCCCTCCCCCGCCCCCGGCGCGGCCCCCGCGTGCGCCCCGCTCGCTCGCGGCCCGGAGATCGCAGGTCAGTGAGTCCGCTCCCCCGCCCGGCCTGGGCCCCAGCGCCCGCTCCCAGGCCGCAGCCTCGGCCTCCCAAGCCCGGAAGGCTCCCGAGCCCCTGCCCTCGCCCTGGGCGTCCCCTCCTCGGCGGGGCCCGCAGGAGCCCGCACCCTTGGCAGGCCCCAGGCCCGGGCAGGAACCCGGGGACGGCCAGCCCTCAGCAGTGGTCACCGAGGTGGGCTGGGACGCCGGGACGGGCCACCGAGGAGCGCACGACCCGAAGGCATGGTCACCAAGGAGGGCAGGCACCTGAGAACCGTCAGGAAGGAGGACCAGAGCCAGGACAGGTCACCCTGGGCCCGGAGACCCTGGAATGGGCCACCCAGGAGGGCTGAGACCCCGGGACCGGCCACTCAGGAGGGCCAGCTCACAGGACGGGTCTCTCCAAGGGCTTCACCTTAGCAGTTGTCCCCAAGGAGGGCTGGGATCCAAGGACTTGCCACAGGGAAGTCTGAATCTGGGACTTCTGACTGAGGAGGGGTGGCACGCTGGGGCAGGTCACTCAGAAGGGCTGGACCCAGGACAGGGGACTGGGCAGGTCTGGTTCCTGGGACTTGTCAGCAGGGAGGGCTGGACCTGGGGCTATTTGCCAAGGGGGACAGGGCCCCCCAGGACTTGTCCCCGAGGAGGGCTGCCGGGTCTCTGAGGAGGCTGGGTCTTAGGACTGATCTCTGGAAGGTTTGGGTCCTGGACAGGCCCAGCGTGCTTCTGGGTCCCGGACACAGCCCCTTCCAGGGGGCTGGACCGCGAGGCAGGCTTGTGCCAGGAGCCAAGCCTGCAGGAAGGGCCAGGACCCCTGGAGAAGTCCCTGAGGGACATCTACACACCCAGACTGGTATGTGAGGAGCCCCCAGCCAGCCTCCAAAGGGAACTGACCCTGGAGTGGCGTCCAAAGGCACCCCAACAGGACCCTCCTTCTGTGAGACCCGGCCACATGAACTCCCCACATGCAAACCCATTCCCCACCCCCTCCCCTTTCCCCTGAGCACCTGGACAGCTGAAACTCTTGGCCCAGCTGCTCAGACCTTAAGGTCTTCCCTGCCTGGGGCCCTGGGGCAGGTGTGAGGCAAGGTTGGGGCCCACCCCTGGTGGTCTCTGAGGCTATACTGGCTCCATGGCTCAGGTCAGCACTGTGCCTACCCACCAAACCCCTCCCCTGCTTTCCAGAGACCTCTGTCATTTCCTATCCGGGAACTCCTGCTCCCCCACCCCATGGGAGTATCCCCTTCACGGACCCCCAATCTCAAGGCCAGGCAAGTGCATCCTCCGGCCCAACTTGGCAGGCACTCTGCTCTCAGCAGCCAGGAGTGGGTGTGGGAGGGCAGGCTATGGGACTTGGGGTCTCAGACTCCCACCAATGCAGGTGGTCCTTGGTCCAGTGCTAAAAGTCGTGGCTGGGAGCCAGCAGGGTCTTGCGTCCAGCGTGTGAGTCAGGCACCTTCCCCACTTTTCCCCCTGCAACCCAGGAAAGGGAAGCAACGAGGGGACAGAGGATCTTTGTCCCCCGAAGCCTGTGAGCCAGGACCAGTCAATGTTTTTATGTGGGGGTGCTCTTGAAAAATCACGGAGTGAAGTGGGCCTGAGTCGGTGGTCTCTGCTGCCTTTGGTTTTTGGAGGAGCCAAGGCATGGTAAGGGCAAAGATTCCTGAAGTGTTCCCTGAGAATGAAGATGTCCAGGGAGCAGGATCCTGAGCCACCCCCCCTCAGCTCCGCATCCCAGCTCCTGGTATAGGGTCCTGTTTGTGGCTGGAAGGGAAGGTAGGACATGCCTTAGAGACAAGATCCACTTGGGCTGGGGCTGCTGACTTCCCCAGAAGTTGGACACTAGGACAAGACACGAGGTGTGGAACTGGCCCAGTGGCATGGCCACCAAACAGGCCTCGACCAGTCAGTTCCCTCTCTGCTTTCATGACTCAACTTCACTCGTGTCTCAGGCTATTTGAGGTGGCAGGTTTCGTGCGAGCTTGCAGTTGTCCAGCCCGAGCCACTGTGCTTCATCACGACAGAGTGCCCAGCTCAGAAAGTTTGTGCTTCGCCACATCTGACACGAGGGAGGCCCCGGTGGTGTCCTGGCTTACGTGCGTCGGGTTGCAAACCTCGGGGCCGGCAAGTTCAAATCTCCCAGCTGCTCTGAGGGAGAAAGATGGACGAGCGCTGTGTGTTCCCGTAAGCGGTCATTGTGTCGGAAACCTACAGGGGCAGTTCTGCCCTGGCCCACGTGGTCATGATGAGGTCATGAGGAGTCAGCGTGACCCCGGTGAAAGTGAGTTTGTAGCTTGAGCTCTGTGGCCTGTGGGATCTGCCCACTCGGTGCTGACTTCTGAGATGTCCTTGGGGTTTCCCTCCCCGCTTTCTTCCATCTTTTTAAAATCTGCTTCGCAAAACTCTTGGTAAGAGACGGAGGAGGCCAGCCGCGGGTCCCGCGTAGTGGTTGGTGGCCCCTGGCTCACGGCTGCGTACCCCTGTGCGACAGGTGGGAAGGGTGTCACCCAGGCAGGGGGTGGGGGTGGAGGGTCCGTGGACTGCTTTCAGTCGTTCGTTCGTCGGTCTTAGTCTAGAGCAGCCAGTGAAGCCTGCGTCAGCAGGACGTTGCGGGCGGCATCAGGCTGCCCCGTGGGTTCCGGCCCATAGCCACCCCACGCTCGGCAGAACGAAATACCGCCCCGCCGGCACCGTTCTCACAGCTGTTATGTCCGAGCTCCTGGTTCCAGCCGTCTCACCAAGAGGCTCCTTGCTCTTTCTCTGCCCCAGCACGGCGTCCTTTGTCGTGGACGGGTCCCCCCCATAACATGTCCGCAGTGCGTGATCATTCTTCCGGGGGCTCTGACAGCTCTTAGAGCCATTGCACACGCCTGTTGTATGAAGCACGCCTGTACATTTGTGGCCATCGTCATTTCCAAAACATGTTCTTTCTACTGGAGCCCTTGGTATCGGCGCCTCCTTTTTCCCCTCCCCCACCCGCCCTCTCTCGTGACCCCCTTGATAAATTATGATTTTCCCATCGTACACCATCCACTCTCTCCCTTCACCTATGTTTCTGTGTTGGCGGTACGGGGTTAATATGTCGATTCTTGCTATCGGCCATCCTTGTGTTCTGGCTGTATGTCTTCCAAGACAGGCCTGTCTGTCCTGTTGGCGGTCTGCGGTCCTTTCGAGACCAGCGCAAAGGCGTCCGTCCCTCGTGAGCTATCCAGCTCTTCCCTGCACCCACAGCTCCTCGCCCAGGGCGGCTGGTGGTCGCGTGGGAAGTGTGTGGGCCGGGAGTGAGACCCAGGTGGGCCCCGCAGGAGGCCAGAGCTCTGGGGCTGACCCACCACCACCGTCTCCAGATCACTGCTGTCCAGTCGGTCTGGTCCTGACTCAGCGACCCTGGGGGACAGGTGTCCGAGATGGGAGTCGGGAGCGTCATCTCCCTTCAGGTGGGACGGTGCCTTAAGTGGTCTGCTATTTGCCACTGCTCCTCAAATCACCTCGCCGCCGACTGGCTGAAACCCACCCACGGGTGATCTCGCTGCGTTCTGGGAGTCTGGGTGTGGCTTGGCCAGGGCATCTCACTTAGAGCCTAGGATGTCGCTCGCCTGGGCTGTGGTCTCTCAGCTGGTGGCCCTTCCCAGGGCCTGTGGCCAAGGACGGCCACTTGGTGCTGCTGCACAGGCCTGCCCACGAGGTTCCTCCCCCCACGGCAGCCACCTCCCTCAGGACCCACCAAGACGAGTGACCATCTTGGGAGTGACCCCTCACCACGTCTGTGGTATCCTGAAGGGGAGGGCGCCCAGGCCGGGTCCCCGGGGTCTTAGAGGCTGCCTGGCCCAGAGGTATTAAATAGGGCCCCGGCTCCTGGTCAGTCAGGGTTGTAGCTCCTACGGGCCTGGACCCAAGCCAGCTGTGAGTGACCACGCTCACAGCACTCCAGCTCCCCCTTGCCTGGCAGCTAGCCCCTCTGGTGCCCTGAAGGACTGATGTCACTGATAAAGGGACCAGGCCCACATAGCAGGGCGGCGTGGGGCGCGTGCCGTGGACCATGCTGGCGAGCCCCTGCTTGCCCCTGTCGGCTTCCACGGGGACCAGCGAAAGAACAAGCCTGTCTCGAGGGCGTACGTCGGGCCAGAGTGCCCCTGGGAGGCAGGCACGGCGAGACTGGGTCTCAGGTACTGTGGACTGGTTGTCGGGAGAGACCAGTCCCTGGAGGTGGATGTCGTGCTTGGTAGAGTGGAGGGGCAGCGAACAAGAGGAAGGCCCTGGACCAGATGGACGGACACCGCGGCTGCAACCGCGGGCTCGGGCGTGGGGCCGTGGTGAGGGTGGTGGCTGGTGCAGACTGGGCAGTGTTCCTCTGCTATCTTAGCCGACCCCAGGGCACCTGAGGACAAGGGGGTGTGTGTTGGTGGCTGGATTCTTCCGTGGCTGGTCCCGAGCTCTGCTGTTGAGAAAAGTGAGTTGCCACTAGACCCTTCCGGCTTCATCCGATTTGGTTCCAGGCCGCCTGCCGTGGGGCGTGTTCCTTGGGCATTGAGAATACGAAGGGCGGCTTTTTAGAGGAAGCCCAGGGCACAGTGGTTACTCAGCTCGCTGCAAGGTCAGCTGTTTGAAACCAGCTGCCGCTGCCCCGGAGGGAGCTGAGGCCCCGCTCCCGTGAACAGCGACAGCCTTACAAACCCACAGGGGCAGTTCTACCCCTTCTGCAGGGTCAAGGCGAGTCTGTCCAAGTTTGAGTTTGGTGTCCCGGCGGTTCCGCCCAGCTGCCCGGCAGAGGTTGCTACCTTGAATCGGCCCGAAGTTCTGCTCCGTTGAGTGTCCGAATCTTGGGTCAGAGCTGGCTGGCTGGGAGCACGTGACCACACGGAACCGCCTGGTCCTCGGGGTCCCGACTCGGGTCAGCCCCCTTTCAGGACACTGAGGCGCCCCCGAGGCGCAGTGGGCTGAGGGCAGGTCAGCGGTCAGAACACGCCGGGCCTTTGGCAGGAAAACGGGGAGGTCCTCGGCCCCTGGGGAACATCCCCCGCCTCAGAAGACCCCCCCCCTGCGGGGCCATTCTGCACAGTCCTAAGAGGGTCTCCGTGAGTCAGAGTCCCTTCTGGAAGGATCATAGTGGGGTTGTGTGGGGCTGCGAACTCTAGTGTCAGCAGTTCAAATCCACTAGCCACTCCTCAGAGGAAGGCGAGGATTTCTCTTCCTGGAAGGGGTCCCAGCCTTGGAAGTCTGTGGGGTTACCGGGAGCTGGAACTGACACGTGGCAGTGGATTTGGTGTCAGTTTTCCATGTAGAGCAAGCCTATCCCCGTGGGTACTGCACCTCCTTCTGGTACTGGCCCACGGAACCTCGTTCAGGCCGTAGGGAACCCCTCGCTGCCCCTCCCACCACCTTGTCCTCTGCGCACCCCACGGCTCTTCCAGGGTCCCTGACTGCCCCCCAGCTGCGTCCTGCGGCACACTAGTTTGGGACTATTAGCCAGTGGTGGGCTCACTGTCAGGGCCGTGTGATTGGATGGTGAAGCGGTGGCAGGGCTGCCGTGGTGCCGGGTGACACGTCGGACTGCTACGGGCAGGTCAGCAGTTCAAACCCACCAGCAGCTCCAGGGAGGAAGACGGGGCCCACTCTCAGAAACCCTCTGTGAGTCGGGCTGGACTCGGTGAGCCATCAGGCCGCACGTATAACAGTTGTGGGTGGCAGGTGCCCAGCAGTCGGTTCTGACCCAGAGCGGCCAGCGCACGACTGAAGGAAACTGCCCGGTCCTGAGCCGTCCTCACAGTGGTTCCTCTGCCTGAGCCCTCGGCTGCAGCCCCCGTGTCTGTCCATCCGTCTCCTCGAGGGCCTTCCTCTTCCACTGCCCCTGTCTCTGCTGACCGCACGTCTAAAGTGAGATGTCGTCTCGCCGTCCGGGCCTCTAAGGAGCCACCCTGGGTGTGCGTGGTGAGCGGCTACTTCCAGCTCAGACTTAGAGCAGCCCCTGCGTCAGTCATGCTGATTCCCCAGTGATCGAAACGGGGTTCATGAGGCCGTCCCCTCGCCGGGCGCCTGTGTGCCGGGGACGACGTGCTGGGCGCCCCACCGGGGAGCGCCAACGTGGACGTGCACGTTAACGCGTTCTCCAAACTGGAAAAAGGCGTCCGCTCTCCCAGAATGACACGGCGATCTCTCTACTCACTGCCTGCCGCTTCTCCCACAGAGCCCAGGACGCCGGAGCCAGGATGACAGCGAGGAGCCCCGCCGAGCCGCTGGGCGTCTGAGCACCCAGGACTGCGGGGTGAGTGCGGTGCGCGCTCGGTTCCAGAATGGCCTGTGCCCAGGGCAGTGGTGCTTCCTTGCTGCTTTGTGTCGAGAGGGTGTGGTATTGAGCCCAGCGACCAGAGAGCGTGGCGTGAATGGAATGCTCCCCCCACAAACACACTGCCTTTTGCTAGACCGGCTCCGTGACCCAGGACTCCCAGATGTGTGGTGAGACCGACATCGTGCTGGGTACAGCGGCGAGGCAGCACCCCGTGGTGGCGGCCCCCTCGGGCACAGACTTAAGAACCAGGGCCGGGCTGGCGCAGGACCGGCGGTGTCTCGTTCTCTTGCACACAGGGTGCTGTGGGTCAGAACCGAACCGACCCAATGGCACCACCAACCAGTGAGAAGTAGGACAACAGGAGCGAGCTGCCTGCAGACCTGGGGGGCAGGGGCGGGTCTCGGAGCAGCCACTTGGACCTCAGGAAGGGCCACACACGGCTTGTGGGGGTTGAGGAGCGGGCACTGTGTGGATCTTGTCAAGTCTCGGGAAGGGCACAGCCCACACTGTGTCTTTACTACGTTCGACGCGTCGTGACTCACGACCAGTGGAATGAAACACTGCCCAGTCTTGGCCCGCGGCAGGTGGTAGTTAACATGTGAGCCCACTGTCCATCCACCCCAGGGAAGGTCTTCCTCATTTCCACTGCCCGGCTACCTACCCACGCATGCTGTCCTTCTCCTGGGACTGGTTCCTCCTGGCAGCACGAAGTCCCCCCGTCCTGGCGTCTCGGAGCGTCCCGGTTGGACTTCCTCCAAGGCCCGCTCTTCACTCCTCTGCCCGGCAGGGCTCCATCAGTCTGTGCCCCACGTCCCCATCGGATCATCCAGCCCTGGCCTGCGATGAGGCCCACGGGAGGGGGCTCCCCGAGTATCTGCCGGGGGGGCAGGGAGGTCGCCTGCTTCTCGTGTGCCCGGGCCCCATCCCACCAACGTGGCATCCGTTACCGGGGAGCCCCGGCTCCCTCTCTGACTCTCCTGTTCTCCCGATGAGGCAGCTGGGAAGGGAAGGCCTCGCTCTTAAGTGCTGTTGTTTGGCTTTTTCTTTCTCTCAGCCCACGTTCTTATCACGGGCAGGGAAGTGGGGAGACCCTGCAGGCCCCCACCCGCCCTCCATGGCCGGCCCCCACTGTGGGGAGCGCTCTTGCGGCCGAACAGACACACGCTGTCTCTCCCAGCCCCGGCTTGGGTGAGCCCGTTGCTGAGGCCGCTGTGTGTTCAGTGCCTGGAGCCACCCCTACCCGGTGGCAGAGCCGGTGAGGCGTTGGGCTGCTCACCACAAGGTCAGCGGTTTGAACTTGGCAGCCACTCCTCAGGAGGAGGTGGCAGCTGTCTGCTCCTGTCAGAGTGACGGTCTTGGGGAACCCAGGGACAGTCCTGCCCTGCCTGCAGGTCGCTGCCAGTTGGCCTCGACCCGATGGTGGCGGGTCTGTTTGGGTCTGGGTCGAACGTACACAGCAGCGCCTCTTCTGGCACCTTCTGATTGTGATTCTCGGGGGTTTTCGTTGGTGGGTTTCTAAAGTGGGTCGCCAGGCCTTTCTTTCTGGTTTCCAACTGGAAGCTGATGAAGCCTGGCCACTGCGGTCAGCCTGCTGCATGTCAGACCCTGGTGGCTCCGCTGCTGGTGTCCTGTCCACACATGTGTGACCAGCCGGCAAGCAGTGTTCTCAAGTCCGTCCGGCTCACAGCCACCCTAAGGTGCTCTAAGCATCCTTAATTCAAATCCAGCACCGGGAGTCCAGTGCAGTGGGGACTTTTTGGTTGTCCTCATGCAGTGTCCCACTCTCTCGCGACAGGAAGTGACAAGAACACCGCCGTCTGTGTGAGACACCTCCTGTGGGTTTCTTGATGTCCACTTCCACAGGCGTGGTTTGCAAGTCGGACAGAGTCCGTGGTAACCGCGGTCTTCCCTCCGTTGTCGTGAGGTCGCTTGTTTCTGTCTGTGTTGCGGCTCATTCACGCTGACGTCGATAAGCGCGTCGTCAAGTCCCCCTGTCGTCCGCCAGCCAGGTTGTGTCCCGGGTACAGCGGGTTGTGGGAAAGCCGTCCCCCATCCACTCTCTCCTCCCGTCGTCCTGCGTCTCTGGCGACCTGTTCGCTCCACCTGCAGAGTGAACCGGCTCGGGGAGAGGACACAGCCCTGGCTCACACCTCTCCCAATTTCAGACCGAGTGCTGTGCCTCGGTTCCGTCTGAGGGGCCGCCCTTGATCCGTGTGGCCCATGTTCTGAAGAAGCACAGTGAAGTGTTCCGGAATCCCCCTTCTTCTCAACGTCACGCACACTTGGCTACAACCCACGCGTCGTTGGTGAAAGACTGGCAGACAGCCTTCAGGTGCTCTCTGACCAGCACGGGGCCTGTCTGAATCCGGCCTGAATTTCCCCTGGAGACCCTGTCCCCCCCCCCCCCCCCCCACCGGGTTCAGAGGCCGTTCGCGGGCCCTGCTTCAATTCTGCATCTCTGTGGGGAGGGAGGGGGGGCTTCTGCCCGACATGCAGGGTGGCTGTGGGCTGCCATCTCCTGTGTGGTGTGCGTCTTCCAGACCCTGTAATGAGGGTGTGCCCCTCGGAGAGGGAGAGTCATCTCCAATGCCGCCCTCCCACGGTCACAGGGAGGGCCGGGAGCCCCGTGTCTCACGTCTAAGGAGATCCGGCCCATTTGCACGCCTCTCCAGCCGCCAGGAGGACACCCTCCAGCCCCTCCCTCGGGCACTGCCCTTTGCCCGCCAGGCCACATCCCTCTGACTGCCCCCAGGAGGGGTCCCACGACCCCAGATGAGGTGCCATCCAGGCTTGGTGCTGGCTTGCAGAGGCCCCGCTCTGTGGACGTGATCCCGTGTCCTGACTGCCTCTGTCTGTGACACGGTGACTGAGGTTCAGGTTACGAGTTACCCAAGGCTTGAGAAAAGGTGTGTCCTAGGGCTTTCACGGGGGCAGGTCCGTCCCTGTCCCCACACTCTGGACTCTAACCAAGAGGCATCTACTGGCCCTTGGCTCTGCCTGTCAGCTGCACTGCAGTCAGGCCTGCGTGGCTGGGCCCCTCCCAGAAGGCCCAGGTGGTGCTCAGGATCGCGCGTGACTGCCCACCACGAGGTTGGGGGTGCAAATCCAGCCTGTGGCTCTGCGGAAGAAAGACTTGTCCAGCAGCTTCTATGAAGTCGTCAGATGGAAGCCCGCAGTCAGCACGGGCCGGCCTGATGCAGCGGCAGCTGGCTTTGCTCTTGCTGTGTGTGTTGAGGTGCCGTCCAGCCTGCTCTGACCCACAGCGACCCCGTGCAAACAGAAGGAAACACCGCCCTGTCCTTCACCGTCCCCACATTGGCTCCTGTGCCTGAAGCCCGTGGTTGCAGCCACAGTGTCTGTCCAGCTCGTCCAGTGCTTCCTCCTGCACTGCCCCTCCCCTCTACCAAGCATGGTGCCCTTCCCTCCAGGGCGGGTCCCTACCCTGACGCACACCTCGCCCGGATTTAAACCACACCGTGTGCCCGGTTCTGTCCACACAGCTGCCTCTTGGTCCACGGAGCACGAGGACGTGCCCTGGAGCCCCCAGGGGCCCACAGTTTACTAGGCTCCGCACAGCCCATCAATGAGACACAGGCCCGCATCCTTCTGGCGATCTCGCCATCAGCCGCGATGCCCGTGCTCCATGTCCTCTGCACCGGCCGGAGCCCCCGTGTCAGGGCGCTGCTGAAACGTGGGAGGCCCTTCAGCAGAGCTTGACGTGCTTGCGAGCCGTCTCGGCCATGGCTGTTCTGCCGGTGACCTCTCCTCCGAGCACACACCCCGTCTCGTCCACTCAGTGGGCCAGTGTTGCGTGGTCGGTGTCCCAGTGGCTGGGCTGTGAAAGGTGCCACCTGTCGGGCGAGGTTAAGACAGTGCAAACGAGCGGGTGTGTGACGTTCATGCAGACCCGCCTGGCTGCTCCTCGGGTGGAGCTGAAGGGGCTGTGTCCTTTCCATGAGAAAGGCAACCCTCGGGCAGTGCTGAGGGGATTGCTCCGGGTGTGGGTGTTTGCCCAGGTTATTTCCAGAGACGCCCTTTCTTCTCCACAGTAGCTGGGCGGTCCCTCTCTGAAGGCCCCAGGGGAGGGGTGGGAGGGGGATGTGGGTGGAGACCTAGCCTCCATAGTCCCAGGTTTGCTAGCCAGCATCTGGTCTCCAAAATCCTGGGCTCATAAAAAGCGTGCCCTGTTGTGGGGGCCACTCTGTAGAAGGGTGCCTGCACCCTGGGCTGCTTCCGAACGGACACGTCTGTCGTGGGAGACGGCCGGCCGGCCAGACGCTCCTCCGAGGCGAGGAACTTGAGACTTGGTCTCAGCATCATCAGGAGAGGCCTGTCCCCGGAGGACACCGTGCTTGGTAAAGTGAAGGGGTGGCGGGACAGAGGACGGCCCGGATGAAATGGGTGGACACAGTGGCTGCAGCCACGGGCGCAGAGTGAGGACGGTGGTGGACCAGGCGGTGTTTCCTCTGTTGTGCGTGAGGTCGCTGTGGGTCAGAGCTGATTCGCTGCCCCCTAAAACAACCACAACTGTGCTTTAGAAGCTGAGAAAGACACCCCTCTTCCCCCACCCATCCCGTTCCTTCTGCGTCACTGTCATGTGTCCATTGCTGCAGGCTGATTCCACCTGAGGCCTCGGGCCTTTCCCCTGGGCGCCTTGGGGCAGGTTCAGAAAGCCGGGTCGTGCTCCTGACCCTGTCGTGAGTCTCTTGTTGCTGCCTGAGGACAGACACCACGTTTGGGGGGGGGGCTTGGTAGTCCACACCCCTGCAGGCCAGATGGGTGTTCACGAGGGCTGCTGGGCACGGGCCTCTTGAGAGGCCCAGCCTGTGCTAACCGAGCCTCCCTGGAGCTTGGCAGATGCCACTGTGGCTGGAGGACAGAAAACCAAAACCCCTGCCGTCCAGCCGGCGCCGACTCCCAGCGGCCTCCCTCGGACAGGGAGGAACGGCACCATGGGACTGTAGCGCTTGACGGGGTAGACAGCCTCATCTTTCCCCCATGGAGCGGCTGGGGGTTTCAAACTGCTGACCTCGCAGTCAGCAGCCAATGTGCAGCCTTTCCTCCAGGGCTCCTGTCTGCTGGAAGCCCTGCATTTTCACCAGCTTTGAGGGGGCCTGCTCCCAACTCCCACAGTTCCCGGCCATGCACGCCCCGAGGCCCAGCAAGTGTGTGCTTGCTTCCTGGCCGGCTAGCCCCAGCATGCCTCATGCCTCTGACCTCAGACCACCTTCCACAGCGGCCAAGTGCTCCACGCTTGAGCCCTGCAGCCTCCCAGCCCGGCTCTGGCCGTCCTGCACGTGGGGACCAGGCAGGACAGACTGATGGATCAGGACAGCCGTCCTCAGCTGTGCCCTCAGGCCTCAGCCCCAGGTCAGGAGCCCAGTCCTGCCAAGTGCCCAGAGATGGGACACCCGGGCCAAGGCTTCAGGCCTGGCTCCCAGCTCTGCTGCTGCTTTGGGGCTCTCTCTCTCTCTGCCTCCCACTCCTGGTGGGGCCCGTGCACAGCAGAACAGAGCACTGCCGGGTCCCCGCGCTGCTCGCCGGCCTCACGTGGGAGACCCTGTGGCAGCTATCAGCTATGCTGTTTGTCCATCCAGTCGAGGGCTTCCCTCCTTCCACCGCCCCTCTCTTTACCTTCTCCAGGGCCTGGGGTCTCTCTGGGAAGGCTCACAGCAAACCTGCCCCCCTGCCATCGAGGGGATTCGGACTCCCCGAATCGCTCTGTCCAAGATGTGAATCTTTAGGGAGCAGCTGGAAGGTTGGATCCGCCAGCCTCCAGTCGGCATTCCAACACTGTGCCCACGGACCCCGGGCTCAGTCATTTCAAGCCTGGCAGCCGGCAGAACAGAGCAGTCACCTCATCAGCATTCCGTGGCCCCTAACTGCATGACTGACACCCCACCACCCCACCCCACCCCCGGATTCTGTTGCCTTATTTGCATGGTTAGCAAACTGTCCAATCCCCTTGGTGGATCCCAAGCACGTCATTTGCATAGTCTCGCCCAGTCATCTCAAAGACAAGTGTATTGTGCTGGGGTCTCTGGTGGGATGGCTCCCCCTAACAGCCACCACTGCCCCGCATCCGGTGTGTACGGTTCAAGGCCCGGCTCAGAAGGCCCACTAGAAGCCACACCTCTGCCCTCGGCTGGGCGTCAGCCCACGCGGTCTGCCCTAGGGCCTGCTCTAGCTGCCTTGGTCCCACGGCTGCGAGCCTGGACTTGTGTTGGGTGGACAGCGAAGGGCAGTGCCCTGGGTCTGTGTCAGCTTCCTGCTTACCAGTCTACTCCCCACAAATTCACCAGCTGCCTAAAAACGAGGTGCATTCCTCCCAAGGTGCCCAGGGCCCTCACCCCATCAGGGCACCAGTGCAGAGGCCCACACCTCAGTGCAGTCCCACCTGTCCGCAAACATCTGCGATCGCGTGGCCTGGCTCAGTGAGGTGAGCGCAGGGTAGCGCAGTCAGCCCCCAGCCCGTCCCCCGCACTCAGACACTCACTTAGTGGCCTTCTGAGGCAGCGGGGGAAACATCCGGAGAAGGAGCCACCAGGTCCTGCCCTCTGCTCCTGGCAGGGGTCCTCGCCACCTCCATCCACCACCCCTGGGCACCATCCCCTCTTCCTTTACCCCTTCCAACTGCTCACGGTGCCGGTGGTGAGGTTTCAGCGAACAGGACGGACCTGGGCTCTGGCTTCACCTCCTCCCCCGCCCCCGGCCCCCACCCTAGTGGTTCCTCCTCAGGCCAAGGTTCGAAACCACCAGCCGCTCTCCAGAGAAAGGTGGCTTTCTGCTCCTGAAAGTGCGCGCCGTCTCGGGGCCCCAGGGCAGGTAGACTGAGCGTTGTCTGGGTAAATGCCGCTGCCCCTCTGTCCGACGTGGGGGTGGGTTCTTCTCACCCAGGGTGAGTTTGGCTCAAGCCCTGAAGGGCGGGTGTCGAGGTCCATGGTCTCGGAACCTGTGTCTGCTGCTGGCTGACTGGTCAGCCTGGTCTTTCTTGTGACCGGGGGTCTGTTTCCCACTTCTGCCACCCTCTGCAGGGCCCTGGGGCATGTGACCCTTTGCAGAGCCGAAGCCGGGCTCCACCCAGTCCCCTGACCTTGGCCCTTTGGAGACCATCCTTTAGTTAGTCCGTGACCCATCACTCATCTTCCCTCTGGATGGGGAGGGGCCTGTGTTTATACCTTCAATGGCTGGGCTTGGACGTCTGTGACTCAGGCCCTTCCCGCCAGTGCGGGGCTGGATTGTCTAGAGAAACGGATCCAGGGGAGACCTGTACGTCAAGGGGGTGCCCGTTCAGCTCAGTCCAGGGGCCCCTGCTGGGAGTGGGGGCAGCTCCTCAGACCCACGTGCCTGCAGGCTGGTGAAGAGAAAGGTGAAGCGGGTGGGAGGCAGGGAGACCCCAGGTCGGTGGATGCAGTCACCTGCATCCAAGGTCGGAGGAAGCCTGGCAGGGCGTGGACAGTTCTGACAGTCCCAGGTGGGCCGCCCCTGGGGGCAGACGCAGTCCTCTCTGCTCCTGTAGCGAGTGGCCATCTCAGACACACGCAGGGCCAGTTCTAGAGTGTCCACAGGGTCTCTGAATGGACTCAGGGCAGTGGGTCTGGTTTTGAACTCAATGCGGGGGCTGCCTCTCCCTGGGGAGGCGTGCGGTGCACCTGGCGTTGGTGATGTTGGGGCCTCACGTCCTGTGCCGGACGTTCCTGTGCCGGACGTTGCCGTGAGGCAGAGTTGGGTTGGGTTTGAGGTTTGCCTTCCAGCTCGTCCAGACCAAGTTCAAAGCCCACCCCCTCCCGCAGGGCTCCCTGCCAGCACTTCCTGCTCCCTGACCAGTCCCCCCGCCCGCCCAAGGTCACAGTGGCAGGTCTGTTTCCTGTGCAGGGCCTCTGTCCCCAGGGTCCCGTGAAGGCCCCCTTGAGTCCACCTCCCTGTCTCTACTGAGTCTGTTGGGTGCAAGTGTGCGGGATTGCACCAGGTCTCCCCTCGAGCCTCTGCTGGGCCCTCCCCCAACACCTTAGGTGTGACTGAGCGCCTTCGGACATCTGGTCCCACAGCACCCCCACCAAGCCTGCTGGTGTCTCCCTTGGCACCCCACTGCTGGTCACGCCCAAGGTTTCAGACTTTTCCATAACTTGTCACACGCCCTGGGTACAGGCACCGGGACTCCCAAGACCAGACAGAGCCCTCCTCCTCTGTCATGTGACATCTGGGGTATGACAGCTGTGGGGGACCACCACCAGGCCTCATCGATCCGAGAGGCACCGAGGCCAATGCAGGCTAGGAGACAGGCCTGGACAGCGGGGGCTGCCCAGGTCCACCAGCAGGGAGGCAACAGACACGACACTGTAAGAGCAGGTGCACGCTGGGCCTTCCGAACCGTGAGCAAGTGATGCAGCCAGTCCCCCCCAAACTCCTCCCCATCTGCAGGCTTCGGGGGGACACCACCATGTCCATCTGCTGGGATGGACGCCCCTGCTGGTGGGAGAAAAAGGTCTAGACCAGGGCTCCTCAAACTTTTTAAACGGGGGCCAGTTCACTGTCCCTCAGACCATTGGAGGGCCAGACTATAGTTTTTAAAAAAAACAACAAATTCCTATGCACACTGCACATATCTTATTTTGAAGTAAAAAAACAAACGGGGCAAAAACACCTGGTGGGCCAGATAAATATCCTTGGCGGGCCGCAGTTTGAGAACCCATGGTCTATCCAGCGGCCAGCCTCGCCCTCCCCATGCAGACCGCTCTCCCCTCCAGCTGGTCGGCTCTGGCCTGCCTCTCCACCAAGTGCCCCCCTCCTCTCAGCCCTGGTGTGGACCCTCCTCTCCTGCTTCTCCACCTTTACAGGACCGGCCGTGTATGGCTCATCCATTTGGCTGGTCCTGCAGCCCAGCATGTCCACTCGTCCTAAGGGCCGAGCCGGAGAGTTGAAAGGTCATTTGACGTGATACGCTTTGGTGCTCAGCCTGCTGGGGGCAGTGTGCTGTGGGGAGGGGGGGTCCTGTAGATGTGCTCCAGTAAAGACCCTCCAGGCACGCCCCACCCTGTGGGCCGGGCTCCAGAGTCCCAGAGAGTCTCTAGGCCAGGTTCCCCTTGCAACGGGGAGGGACAGTGGGCAGGGAGGGCGTGTCTGGCTCTGCTGGCATGTGGTTCTTCTGACTAGAAGCCAGTGTCCCCACCCGCACTCCGTTGGGCACCAGCCCTCCCTCTCCCTCTGGGCAGGCCGAGGGGCTGCTTTTACCCTCGGTATTCGGACGTGTCCCGACTTGCTCAGGTGTGTGGCTCCCTTCCTGTGCCGTGCTCACCAGGCTGCTGCAGCACTGGGCAGGCTTTCCCCTCTCCCTGACCCTTCGCTGCGCTCCCTGCGGGCCTGCTCCTCCTGGAGGGGGCCTGGGCCATGGGTGCAGGTTAGGTGTGGCTGGAGACCTGCGGCTGGGCTCTGGGCCGTGCTGGGTGTGAGGTGTCTGGAAGGCAGGTCAGTGGGTTTCTGGGGTCATCTGAGACTGGGAGCCCCGGGAGCGTGGAGGCGGCCGCCGTGGTGCAAGCGGCTGCTTAGGGCGGATGTGTCGGGAACGGAGCACACAGTCTGTCTCCCGCCCTTCATGCATGGAATCCGACTCCCTTCATGACATTCCGTTCCCAAGCCGTCCGGCAACCCAGTTATCCCACATGTGCCCATCGTCCTGCAGGAAGCCCCATGCCCTCCGAGCTGTCAGTCTGTCTGTGACCGGCAAGGCAGCCCGGCCTGACTGACGTCCCCCGTCTGACCCCTGCCTTGGCTGTTTTCCATGCACGACTCCCTGTCACGTGGCCCCCAGCTCACCAGGACCTTGTAGGACAGCGTCAAACTGCCCCACAGAGTCGCCCATAGGCGGCACGACTGGCGGGACCAGTGGGCTGCCAGCCTTGGGGGAGCCTTCGAGCTAGACCTCTGCCACCAGGCTCCTTTGTGCCCGATTCTGTGGGGGACAACTGAAAGAGGGGCGACGACCTCTCTCCTCTACTCCCTTGCTGGGCGGCTCCCACCACCTGTAGCCGGAGAACCTCCTCTGCTGGTGGGACGGGTACGGGGCGGAGGTGAAGGGCCCTCTCGGGGGGGCCCCACACTGAGGAGACGTCCCAAGCTCCTGGTTGGGCTCTGGGACACCTACTCCAGGGCTGTCACTCAAGTTCCCGGCCCCAAGGCTTCACACCTTCAGGGCAGCAGACAGCCTCCTCTTCCTTCCCGTTCAACCCCCACCGCCACCCGTCTCTCAGGTGCCAGCGCGGCACCGCCAGGACTCCTGCTATGTGCCAGCCGGCAGGGGGGCTGCTACTGACAAGCCTGTTTCTCATCCTTAACATGGGTAGAATTGTTCTTGTTGTGAAGAGGCGCTGAATAGGCAATCCTACCCTACAGTGACCTTGGGGGACACAACAGCTCAGTTCCCCATGTCACCCCACTCAGCCATTCCTTGCCCCCCCCCCTGCTCAGTCCCTGATCCCCCCACTCTGTCCAGTCCCTGGTCTCCCTGCTCAGTCCAGTCCCTGATCCTCCTCTCAGTCTACTCCCTGATCTCCCCATTTAGCCAAGTCCCTGGTCCCCCCACTCTGTCCAGTCCCTGGTTCCCCCCTCCCTTAGTCCACTCCCTGATCCCCCTCCCCTCAGTCCAGTCCCTGATCCCCCTGCTCAGTCCCATCTGTGGTCCCCCCGCTCAGTCCATTCCCCGGTCCCCCACTCAGCTCTGCGCCTGGGTCACCTGCTCTCTGCTTCTGTCCACAGGCTGTTGCGATGTAGTATGAGGTCCCGGGCTGCCGCCTACAGGTGAGTGCCACAGACGTCGGCCCTCCGGCCCGCTTTCTCTCTGGTTCAGTTCACCGAGAGTTAGGCCACGTGATCCCATGTCGGTCTGTCCCTTGTGTTAGATGTAGCTGTGATTCAGCGGAAGTTGTCAGAGCATGTTGACCTCTCCCCAGCTCACGCGCATCTTTGGTGACGTGGACTGAACCCCACAGTGTGACCACTGGACAGCTCACCCCCTGGGCAGGTGCTGCCCTCTGACCAGAGTGCCTGGAGGTTCTAAGGATAGTGGGCTCCCAGGGGTCCTCGTTCCATGGCGGGCCACAGTTCATGTCCCCACGTAGGCAGGCACAGCCTTGCTGTCCAGTGGGCCCCTGCTCAGCGCGCCCTCTGCCTGTGGCCTGCGGGTGTGCGACCCTTTGGGGCTCCTGACCGCTTCTCCAAAGCGCCGCCTGGCATCGCATCTCAGTGCCCCCGCCCGGTCCTCTTCCCAGGCGCCCCTGCAGCTTCGTGAACTCGTGTTGGCGTGAGCAGCTCCGTCCACTTCCTGCCCTGCGGCAGCCTGGGTACGGTCTGTGTGTGCCAGAGCGTGCTGCTCACACCAACAGCAGATGGGGCCAACCGTGTGCTTTGCACGGTGTCTCCGCTCGACGGAGCCAAGTGTCACTTTGGCTCAGTCTCCCCGGGTCTAAGAGGTTCTCAGCGCAGGGACCCCACCCGGGTCCAGAGGACACGCTCCCCTCCCCCAGCCCCCTGTGGTCGGTGGTTGTGAGTGGCCCCTCTGGCTCTGGGGCCGCTCTTGGTCCAGGGAAGGTCCTTTCACTGTTGGTCACCCCCCTTCCCCGGCGGGGGGTTTGGAGAAAGTTCCTGAGCAAGCCTGAGAGGTCGCCAGGGATTGGGCTCCCCAGGGCGTGTCCCGGGGGGCCGTGACCCGAGTCGGGGGTCTGCAACGGCCCATCCTGTTACAGCTGATGGCCGATGGCGATGGCCAGTGGGCAAGGATCAGATCACTGCGGGGCCCGGCACAGCTGACGTGTGCCCAGGACAAGACCCATTGACGATGTTACCGCTTAGCACAAGATCAGACCCGCAGAGGGGACAGCACAGCTGCCAATGGTTCCGACACGGAGCCACCTCCTGAGCGTTCCAAGCCGGCCTTCACAGAAGCCGACGGCCTCATCTTCTCCGCAGGGCAGCTGGGGCTTCAGCCGCTGGCCTGTGGTTCGCAGCCCAGCACTTAACTCAGTGGGCCACCAGGGATCCTTGTGTGGGGTGTGTGTGTGTGTGTGTGTGTGTGTGTGTAAGTGCCTGCTATCAAGTTGTTCTGACATCCAGCAAACCTCTGTAAGACAGAGGGGACCACCGCCCAGGCCTGGTCATCCCTGGGCCGGAGCCCGTGGCTGCAGCCCCCGTGTCCGGCCGTCTCGTCCAGGGCCTCCCTCGCTCTCACCGCCCCTCTACTTGAGCAAGCACGATGTCCTTCTCCAGGGGCTGGTCCCTCCTGGCCACGTGTCCAAAGCTGCTGAGACCCAGTCTCAGCGTCCCTGCCTCTAAGGAGAGGCTGTACTTCTCAAGACGGGCGATCTGTTCTTGCGGCAGTCCCAGTGTTCCCGTAACCTCAGCTCTCCACTTGCTCCATCACGCAGGCCGCGTCCCCCAGGCTGCCTCGCTCGCAGTCCCACTCAGCGCATAGGAAGCCACGGAATGCTCCGGGGCTTGGCCCCGTGCACCTCAGACCCTTGCTCTGCGACCCCTCAAGGAGGGCTCAGGCCTGTGGTCTGACTGATCGAGAGCCCAAGCAAGACAACTCCCCGGCAGCCCCCAGCTTTTCCCCGCTGATCAGGCCACCGGCCGGTCCAGCTGTGATGGTGTTTCTTTGCCTTGACTTGTGATCCACACTGACCGCCGCCCACTGATCTCCATCAGCAAGGGCTTGATCCCTCCTCGCTTGCAGCCCCTCTGGCTTTAGAATGTCTGTGGAGTGTGTTCGGGGACGTGTGTGTGTGTGTGTGTGTACACAACCAATCCACTGCCACATGTCAACCCCGACCCACAGCCACCCTGTGGATAGGCAGGCCCCTATTTACCTGCTCACAGTCAGGCTGCTCTGCCGGGCTGGCTGCGGGGTGGTGCAGCGTGAGGGTCATTAGGCACCAGGAGCCATCCGGCATGGACGGCGTGGCCTGCCTGACGGGAATTAACCGGAGCCCATTTCTGCCCTAGAAAATGGGAGAAGGGCCCGGGGCCGCAGGCAGGAGCAGACGAGAAGAGCCCGCGCCGCAAGGACTGCAGCCGCTGACCGCACACAGCCGCGCCGCGCCTGTCGCCTAGGGCGGCCTGTGCGAAGGCCGAGCCGAGAGGCGCCGACATCGACAGGAGGTGGGTCTTGCTTTGGGCGAGGGGGGAGGGGCTGGCCAGCCGGCTGTCAGCCACACACATCCTGCACAAAGTGGTTGTGTGTGGTGTCTGGGGGGCACATGGCACGCCAGGGGATGTGGTCAGTACTTGTGGACACAGCCCCTTCCCGGGGTCTTGTGACCACCCCCTGCTCGTCCAGTAGTTATGCAGCGGGCGCCTATCTGCGCGGTTGGCAGTTCAGAGCCCCCCGCGCTCTGTGGGAGATGGTGCTGCATCTGCCCTGTCGGATTTACCGCCTAGGAAACCCACGGGGCCTTTCTGCCCTGCCCCGAGGGGGGTGGGTCGCCGCGTGAGGGTCCACCAGCAGGGGTTCATCATTTTGACGGGGGTCTTCTCTGCTGTGCTCACGGACGCGCTCGGTGGCAGGGCTGTCTGTTTATGGAGGCATGGCCCTGCTTCCTGTGGCCTCCGGGCTGTGGAAGGTAACCACAGTCTCCTGTCTCCAGACTGACACCGGGCGTCTGGCTCTTGGTGTCCAGGTGGGGCAGGGAGGGCCGAGCCTGCTCCCTGAGCAGCGGGCAGGAGCGTTTGGGAGTCCCGAGCAGGTGACTTGTGTGGAGCGGGAGTCATAGGAGGGGCGAGTGCCGAGGCCGTGACCGCTGCGGCTGGCGAGAGTGTCAGGCCAGGAGCCCTGGTGACGCGGGGGTTATGGGTGGGGTTGCTGGCCACAGTCAGCAGTTGCACCCACCGTCACTGCAGGGGAAGGAGGCAGCATTCTGTAAAGAGCTCCCGTCTCGGAAGCCCACCCTGTCCTGTCGGACGGATGTGGTGGAACAAGTTGTTGCCTGGGAACCCCGCGGGCAGGCAGGCAGTTCTGTCCGAGTGGACCTTGGCTTCATGGCAAAGGGGCAGGGCTCCGGCCAGACCACTGCCCACTCGTCTGACCACCATGTGGTGCTGTGGCCTGACCCAGGCTCAGGCTCAGCTGCCGGGAGCAGGCCCCCCAGCCCCATGCAGGAGGGCAGGGCTGTGCCCACTGGCCAGGGGAAGGTGGATGGCAGGCAGCGGGCATCGCAAACGCAGGCAAGTCTTCAGCCTGGAGTGCTGGCTCTGACTCCTGAGGACATCCACCGATGTGAGCCTTTTGGAATCTCGGACACGCAGTTGCTACGTCCCCTCCACTGTGGATCCAAGTGGCCCTGCAGTCCCCTGGCTGTCACACTGGACACATTCTCAGGAGAGGGGACGTCATGGTGGGTAAAGCGGAGGGACACTTGAAAGGAGAAACCCCGAGGAGCCAGATGGACACGGTGGCTGCGTGGATGGGCTCAGACACGGGAGCCCTCGTGAGGACCGAGCAGTGTCTTGTTCTGTGGTGCGTACGGTCACCATGGGCCAGAGCTGACCTGGTGGCCCCTAACCACAGCTCTGCCCCGGGAGAGGTGCCCCTGAGAGACCAGCTGCTGGAGCAGGACCTCACGCTTGGGGAAGTGGAGGGGCAGCGGACAAAGGGAAGGCCCTCGAGGAGACGGATGGACAGCCGTGGAGGACTGCAGCACAGAGCCATCGTGGGGACGGAGAAGTGCTTCCTTCTGTTGTGCGCCAGGGCTGCTGTGGCTTGGAGCGACTCCGTGGCCCGGGACAGCAGCAGTGTCTCCTTAGCGTGTTCCCATGACCATGTCTTCCCATGTACAGGTCCCACTGGAGCACAAGGGTCTGGTCCCCCTCCTTAAGGTGACCCGCGCCGCCAGGTGCCTCGGCACGGTCCCTGAAACCAAGTTTATGTCTTCCCGGTGTTCTCGCAGGGCCTGACGGGATGGGTTACTCCTCCATCGGTATTAACCGCCCAGTGACTGAGACTGCCTGCTCACTGACCTTGGCCCCGTGTGGCCCCAGTGGGAATGGAGGCTCCTGCTAGACTGGGGCTCAGCGACCAGCCGGGTGGCCTGGCCCAGCAGCAGAACCCAGGCCCCTCCCCCGGGTGAAGTGTGAGTGGGTGGGTGGCAGGAAGTGACCAAGGGGTGGCAGGAGCAGTAACAGCCAAAGGTCACCAGAGACCTGGTTGCTGCCAACGAGTCTGGGGTGGCAGCTGCTCCGCTGGTGTCTGCTCTCCCACCCAGGGTGGTTGTGTTCTTCAGCGCTGGTTCCTGATCCAGGTGTGCCCTGGCCTTTCCCACCTGCCTCCCTCCCTGCCTGCTCCTCTCTCCATCCACCTGCCTCACCCAGCCTGGCACTCAGTCCACTGAGAGCACCTGGAAGAAAGGCCTGGCACTATGCTGCCCCACTGACTCCCACCCTCGCCAGGCTTGACGCACAGCCTGGCGGCTGAGGACACAGCAACCCCAACCACGCGCACACACATATTCACCATCCTGTGCTTTCTCTTGCAGAAGCCAAAGATGTTGACCAGGAAGATTAAACTTTGGGACATAAACGCCCACATCACCTGCCGCCTCTGTAGTGGCTATCTCATCGACGCGACCACGGTCACCGAGTGCCTGCACACCTGTACGTCCCCCAGCCCCTCCCGGCCCCTGCCTGCCCCACGGCTCCCGGCCCCTGGCGGCCGTGCGTGGCTGAGACACTTGTAGTCCAGGCCACGGGGCGCCTCCTAATGCTCCAAGGCAGCGGGCGATCCTCCCACCGTGGGGGGCAGTGGGGAAGCGCTCGGCCATGCACCCACCAGCCAGTCCTCCCGCAAAAGGTGCAGCCGCCCGCCTCCATGAGGATGTGCAGCCTTGGGGCCCCCATGGGTCCGTCTACTGGGCCCGTTGGGGCGGGCTCCAACTCAGCACCCCAACTTCGATTTCCCTCTTGTTGGCCCCCCTCTTGGGAGCCGCTGGTGGTGAAGACCCTTAGCCCCAGCCAAGCCGGGTGATTCTCTCCGGGGCCACCCAGGTGCAAAGTCAGTGTTGCTCCCGTGAACACCTGGTGTGTGGGTGTTGGGGCTGGGGAGTCTCCCCTGGTGGGTGCTGAGATACAGCACAGTAGCCGGGTCCCCGCATACAGCAGAGACCCTCTGGAGCACGGCCAGGGCGCCCCGTGTGCGACAGTCAGAGTTGGGCCCCATACTGGAAATGCGTGAGAATGGCCCGTGGGGCGGGGGTGACCCTGGCCGCAGGCAGCGTCGCCGCAAAGGCCCCTTGTGACGGTCTCCACATGTGCGAAGCTGGGGCTCTGGGTGACGCGCACCCAACTGCATGTTTGCCCTGCATGCAGAGGCGCACCCACGGGACCCGTGCTCTGTCATTTTATTTTCCTGGGATCTGGTGTCGTTTCGTCTTACTGGGGGAGATCCTGTGGTCCTGTCGTGGGCTACTCCGTGTGGCCTTTGTCACGAGCCCACGTGGGGGCGTGTGCCCAGGTGCCCCAGCTGGCCATTCTCCTTCCAGCATCCATCCCCCTCGCTCTCCCTGTTTCCACCTGCTCGTCTGCCCCCGGGTGGCACCGACGGGCACCTGGCTGCTTGGCTGTAAGGGTGGAGGTTTGAGACGTCCTGGGAGCGGCCCCAGGCAGCTCCCCCTGCACACAGGAGGCACCCGGGTCACAGCAGAGCCCTGCAGCAGATGGAGGGGCCCAAGAGCTGCAGGCAGACATTTCCTCAGACGTGCCCTCAGGCATGCCCTCTGAGCTCACCTCCGTCTGTCCCACCGCAGTCTGTCGGAGCTGCCTGGTCAAGTACCTGGAGGAGAACAACACGTGTCCGACGTGCCGCATTGTCATCCACCAGAGCCACCCGCTGCAGTACATTGGGTGAGCGCCCAGGGCGGGCCCCCAGGGGTGGGGTGGGCGGTCCTGGGGTCAGTCAGCATCTGGGGCAGCTGGCACGGGCAGGGTCCCTTGTCCCCCCCTGTCAGCCCAGGGCACCCGACTGCACTTGGATTTCTCTACTAAACTGACTAATGGTGGGTGGGAAGTAGAGGGCCAACCTTGGAACCCAGCCCCTGCTGGGGACTATGGTGGGCATCCTGTCCCTGTCCCTGTGTCCCCCCCTGCCCCCCCCAACCTCTGCAGGGAGTCTGGCTTTCTGTCTCCCTGGGCCTCCGGGAGTTGGTCACTGAGTCCCATGCATCAGGGTGCAGGCCACGTGGGCGTGCCGGGGCGTCACCCCTGCTCAGAGCCTGTGGTTTTTAAGAGGGGCTTTGTTGTCGATGCCGGTCAACAACTCTCAGACCCGCAGTTTGAAACCAGCAGCCGTTTCTCAGGAAAAAGACCAAGCTTTCTACTCTTGTCAAGAGTGACAGATCTGGACACTGAGGGGCAGCTCTCCCTTGCAGCCTGCAGAGTCGCCTCACGGCAGCAGGTGCAGAACTGGCAGGTTTCAGGTAGCCAGTGGTGCCCACGTCGTTGGCGCCTATTCTGCTTACAAGGCATGCCTTCCCAGTCCTGGCCCCTCGTGCTGCCCAGGGCCCTGGCCGCTGTGCGCTGACCTGCAGTGCTGAGGGCAGGGCGAGGGGCCTCTGGGGACCTCAGTGCCACTGCAGTGCAGAAGAGACATAGCCAAGGAGGGCCCAATCGGGCGCCTTCGTCCTCGGGCCTGAGACTGGCCGCGGGGTGGGGCGCTCTGGCTACTCTGGCCTCCACCTCGTCTCTGCGTCTGTCCTCAGTTGTCACACCCCAGCTGTCCCAGTTCTCCCCCCGCATCCCGTCCCAAGGCTTCAGGCGGGGCTTTGGGCGACCCCGGCGTGGTGTTGTTGAGTGGAGAGGCCCCAGAGCCGATCGGGCCGGCGTGTGTGGCTGACTCGCTTCTCTCTTCTCCCCAGTCATGACAGGACCATGCAAGACATTGTTTACAAACTGGTGCCAGGCCTCCAAGAAGGTGAGTGTCCACGCCCGCCCCTCCGCTCCCTGGGGTCCCAGCTCCTCAGACAGCTTCTCCACCTGACCTCTCCTTCCTCGACACACAGGAGCCCCCGGGGCTGAGCTCGGGTCCCGCAGACCTGGTAGTCTGCTCTGTGTACCTGGTCACCTGGGTGGGTCACCTAGTCAGGGTCCCCTGGGTTGGGGTCCTCACTGGCAGCACCTCCGAGCTCGTCTGCACCATCTCTGCTGGCATCTCCCTGCCCGGGTAGGGCTTCAGGCTTCTGTTAATCCTGGGAACAAGGTTGGGGTGCATGTGTGAGGGTGCAGCGGGGGGACACCCAACAGGGCTCCGGACTGGGGACCGGAAACACCTCATCCAAGGCCTCGTTGTCTTTTGACCTTTCCCCGAGCTGCTGCTGCACCCCCAGGCCCTCAGACTTGGGGTCCCTGCCGATGACTCTCAAAGGTGGGCCTCTGGCCTTGTGGCCTCTCCTCACTGCCCTACAGGGAGACGCCCCCCTTTTCCTCCCATCTTCCCGCCGACTTCCTGTGGGGCCTGGGGGGCGCTTCCAAACCCAGCCTCGCTGCCTCGCTCGGCACGACTCGGGCACAGAAGTGTGAGGGCGCTGGTAGCCTGCTGTTCAAACTGGCCCCTGAGGAGTCTCGGCTTCCTGAGGGAGCCCTGGGCGTGGGCGCCAGGCTGGAACCCCACACAGATGCACGGGTCTTCGTTGTGGACTTTGTGGGCACGGGGAGTGGGGCACCGTGAGGAAAATGCCCACGGAGCCACCTCCAGTCGGTCCCCTCACGCTCCTCACCTTGGCGGCGCCCCACCCACACTGTGCCTCTTCCCCTGCCGTCTTCACCCCAGAGACGGGCTCCTTTTAACGGACGGCCCACCAGAGAGCAGCCGCCGTCCGTCAGCATGGGGGTTTCCCTCTCTCCCAGATGCCACGGTCTGCTTGTAGTGGGTCAGGATCCAAACGGATGCCCCCCAGGGAGTCCCCGAATTCCCAGGACGCAGTGCCCTTCTGCCCTGCCGTCCCTGCGTGGTGGGACACTCACTGTGGCCTGTCCTCGGGGCTCCGTGTGCACAAGGAGGGCAGAGCAGACGCCCCAGTGGTCCCCGGGTTCTTTCCGAGACCATGAGCCTGTGGTTGGACGTTGGTGGACTTGGTCACGGATCCGGAGTGCCCCTCCCGCTGCCACATGCGACCTGAGCTGTGGCCCGCAAGCTCCTCTTCCCGCGGCTCCAAGTCCCTCCAACGCAGGCCTGGACGTCTCCCACCACCCCTGCCGTGTCATCGCGTGTTCAAGGCTGCGTATTAGTGCGCCCCGGAGAGCAGATGTGTTGGATTGGCCTCGAGTGCCCGCTCTGCCCATGGTGGGCATCTTGGGAGTGGCCTGGAGAATGCCGGGGCTCTTCTGGAGGCCTAGGTAGGGGTAACCGGAAGACCAGCTGTCTGAAACCACCAGCTGCTCCCTGGGAGAAAGCCGTCTTTCCACTCCTGGGAAGGCTTTCCACTCCTGGGAAGAGCCGCCGTCTGCCCTGTCCTGTGCGGTCGCTGTGAGCCCGCGGGGCTGTGTTGGCAGCAGGTCGTATTGGCCTGCTCCGGGCATGTCCTCTGCGCCTGCAGTGGTAGGGTAAGACCATGGGCTGGCCCACGGCTGGACATGGAGCAGTTAAGCTGTTCCTGGCTTCTCAGAATTGCTTGTGGCTTCCACACAGCCGGGATGTGTATCCCCTCCCCTGTTCGTAGGGTAGATGCCCAGCAGGAACGGTGGGAGGGTGCTGGTTGACTTTCTGGATGATCCTGACACCAATGGTCAGATTACGACCCGAAGCGTTACCCCAAAGTGCACCCACCAGGCACTGCACCGTGTCACCATTTCCATCCCCTCTGCGTCCTGGTGGGTGAGAAGATAAACACACACACACACTGCCATCGAGTCGATGCCGACTCAGGGCGACCCCACGGGACAGGGCAGAGCTGACCCTGTGGGGCTTCCGAGGCTCACGCTGCACGGGAGCAGAAGGTTCCGTCTGTCCTGGCTGCTGGGGGTTTCCAACCGGCCAGGTTTGGTCCACAGCCCCACGAGTCACCACGGGGCCACCAGGGCTCCCGGGTGAGAAGCAGAGGCCAGAGGAAGTTTTCCCGCCACGGTGACATCTCGGGAACCCACGGGCCACTGGGTCAGCGCTGGCTCCATGGCAGCGAGTTTGGTCAGCTCTCCTTCCGTCTCACACTCTTGCCCTGGCACAGCCCGGCCTCCCTCGGGCAGCACCAGGCTGGTCCCCCGAAGGTGACGGCCAGATACAGACAGAGCCTGCAGGGGCGGGTTGGCTTCTCAGTAACTGCTGTGAGCCCGTCAGTTCTGTTTCCTTCACGGGGGCCGCGTCCTCTCAGCCCTCTTATCCGCACACCGAGGGATCATGGGAGGGGAGACGCCGGCCGGCAGGAAGTGGACGACTGCAGCACCCAGCTGCAGTGTGCAGGCGACACAGCCTGCTCTGACGCGCTCGCGAGGGTCACGGGTGGAAGTCGACCACACGGGGCTGGGGGCGCGCACGCGAGCGGCGGTGCTGGAGAAGAACGCCGAGTGTTTCGCCCGCTCCGAGGACAGACACTTCCGCCGTGGAAGAGGCGTGGCCAGAGCGCGCCGTCCAGGCAGGCTCACGTGCCGTGGCCGTGTCGTCAGGAGAGGCCGGCCCTGGAGCAGGGCGTGAGCCTGGTAGAGCGGCAGGGCGTCAAGGAAGAGGAAGGGCCTCTGGGCACCTTCTTGGCTAGGGTCCACCCGTCGAGGGACACAGTGAAAGTTCTTCCTGGTCCTTGAATCCTCTCCAACAATGACGGGGAAGCGGAAGCATGCAGGGCACGGGCGTGGCGTGGCAGTTACGAATGGCGTGGCGTGGCAGTTAGAGAATGGCATGGTCCTCCTGCGTCTTGTGAGCTGGCGTCATCGGCCTCCACTGCTGACGCCACATCCGTGTTCACCCGGCAACCTGGTCTTTGGAACTGACCCACGCGTGCAGGACACCTTGGGGTGATCGAGCTGGCCTCCGTGTCTCTGTCCTGGTCAGCGGCGGCGGCATCATCGTCACCCTACCCCACTCCGGCCCTCAGGCAAGCCACAGGCATTCTGTGGGGACAGGGCCTTCCTGGGCGGGCTCCCTCCAAAATTGGCTCTCCGCAGTGGAGTCAAGGCTGATGCACCGTGCTCCCGCAGGGCAGGGCAGAGCTGCCCGTGGGTTTCCAAGACTGTAGAGACCCCTGTCTCTCCCTCGGAGTAGCTGGGGCGGATGTGAACTGGCAGAGCTCCAGGAAGTGGACATGAAAGGACATGGACAAGCCAGGTGGCACCAGGATCACTGAGCTGCGGGCTTGGGGGGGGGGTCACCCACTGGTGCTTGGAATCCAGAGTCCATCAGGTGAGCCCCCCTCAACCCGGCCATCAGCAGGTGGTGTTTCCTGGACCACGTTGCCACTGGATCAGCATAGTGACCAGTGCCCTGGACCGGCTCCATTCGCATCCCTCGGAGCCAGGCCGCCCCGCCTGCATGAGGCGTCTCTCTTCTTCCTGGGCGCCTCCTTAGCGGCCTCGCTGGCTGACCTGAGCCCAAATGCTGGTCCTCGGGGAAGCTTTCCAGGCTTGGTAGAAAGTGCTGCAGGTGTCTCCCCTTCTGGCCCCCCATCCTGTGTGGTCTGAGTTGTGCCTCGGTGTGTCTGCCCTGTACTGGGCCATGGTGTATGCCCAGCCACATACGTGCCAGGCCCTCGGGGTGGGGCACCCTGGCTGCAGAGCTGAGAAGGGCTCCGTCCACGGTGCTCACAGCCTGCGCCGGTTGCCGCCGTCAGTCTTCACGGCTTCCACGGGCACCATGGCCAGGACTGGGCTGAGGTGGACGTGTTCGTTTTCTGCAGCGGAGATGAGGAAGCAGAGGGAATTCTACCACAAGCTCGGCATGGAGGTGCCCGGGGACGTCAAGGGGGAGACCTGCTCTGTGAAGCAGCACTTAGATCCCCATCGGAACGGTGAGTGCCGCCTCCATTCCTGAGGCTGCAAGCCTTCTGTGCGGTGGGGGCTGACTCTGAAGGAGCGCGAGGGGAGGTTGCAGTGATCTGCGTGTTTCCCCGAGCCTCTTGGCCCCAGGGGACCCAGGGGTGTGCACGGGGGACCACTGTGCCCCAGGGGTGCCCTTGGGGACGGTCTGTTGGTTGGGCAGGGACAGGGGGACCAGGAGAATCCCTCGGAGTGCCTGGAACTCGGGGTCAAGGCCCAGAGAGGGAAGCGACGTCCTGAGACGTTCCACCTGTGTGTGGCCGGGAAGTGCCAGGCTGCCTGGTGGTTTGGGGATAGTTGGTGTTTGCATGGTGTACCCTAGCTGGTTGCTGGAGTCTTGGGGGCTGTGGGTTGTTCTCCCTTGGACTGCACTTTCCCAAGTGTTGCCTGTCCGCCTGAGTGTGGCTAGCCCTCTGGAGACCGGTACGGGGCAGATGGACCGCCGTTCACACCAGCCGCACCTGGAGGGGGGCCATGGGCAGAGGCCAAGAGCAAACCCTTTAAAACGGGGGTCGGGCCGTTTCCAAGGCAGCAGCGTGCAGCATCACACTTGGCTCTACGCGGCTCTATGCCAGCAGGCATTCGGACCCCTCGGGCAGACGGCTGGCTGGGGCGGCGTGAGCTTGTGGGTGCCCGGGCCCCTGCCTGCCACAGCCTTCACCTCCTGTGCCTACCCGTCTAGTGCGCGCACCCCAGGCCGCACTCCCTCTTGGCGGCGGAGTCGCCTCGCCAGGGCACCATGTGCATACACGTGCTGTGTGGTTTGGGCGGCGGGGCGGGCGCGGCCTCACGCCAGGCGCTCCGTGTGCGGGCAGGTGAAACCAAAGCGGACGACAGTTCCCACAAGGAAGCCGCCGAGGAGAAGCAGGAAGAGGACAACGACTATCACCGGAGCGACGAGCAGGTGGGCGCGCGGGCGGGCGGGCGGGCGTCCCAGGCTGCCCTTTCCTAACCCCTCCTCCGCCCGCGAGAAAAGGAGGGCCCTTCCCCGTCCGCTCCCCAAGAACCCCGCTCGGGGCTCGCGTGGCGTGGTTTGGTCTACCTCCGTCCCGTACTTTTCTTTTTCTTAATGGACTTGTTCCTGGGCACTGGTCAAGGGTCACAAAGTTGCTCAGTTTCCATGAACAACCAGCCGGGGGGCCGACCACCTGAGCGTCCATCTCCCCAGCCCTGAGAGAGAGGGGGGTCCCAGGACGGGGCCAGCAGGGGGAGGGATGTGGGTGGGTCCGCGGCAGCCAAGAGCTTCAGTCACAGTGCCCCCAGGGCCCCTTCACTCGGGGGTCCATGTACTGCGTTCTCACCAACATGGGGGGGGGCGTGCTCAGGAGGACAGAGTGGCGCAGGCGCCAGCAAGCCCGCCCCCCCGGCCCTGAGGTGACCCGGGTCACCAGGGTGCAGTTCTTGGGTACCCCCCTCCGTGGCCAGGGCCTGGCCGTACCCCGCTAACGAGCCGCCCGTCTGCCCCTGGAAGGTAAGCATCTGCCTGGAGTGTAACAGCAGCAAGCTCCGGGGCTTGAAGCGCAAGTGGATCCGCTGCTCGGCCCAGGCCACCGTCTTACACCTAAAGAAGTTCATCGCCAAAAAGCTGAACCTCTCGTCTTTCAACGAGGTAGGGGCGCACGCGCGCGTGTGTATGTGTGTGTGTGTGTGTGGCGTGATGTGTGTGGTGAGGGGCAGCACTGCCTCGTGGATGCAGAGGCCCTTGCTGCTGGGCCGTGGCGAAGCCTGAAAGGAGAGTCTCTCAGCCCCTGCAGGGACTAGGTCACAGCCCTGGGGGTTGAGCAAGGTCGGCCTGGGAGAGAGCGGGCGGCAGGGCGAAGCCCTTCGAAGATGCGTTGGAAGTTTTCACCCCAGAGGGGAGTTTCTCTTGTTCAGTTTCCACATGTGCCAAGCCCCTGAGCCCCTGCAGTCCCAGCTCGCTGCTCCTAAGGAGAGGGGAGGTCTGGGGCTTGGAGGTGGTAGGGGGTGGGGGACCACGGAAGGAGCAGGCAGGGGGCCACGGGGTAAGCACCTCCATGACCTGGAGAGGGCTCGTCAGGGCCAAGGCTGCCCCCCGCCCCCCTCGGGGCAACCCCTGGTCGATAGAGCCTCCAGGAGGCATGCAGCATCCCAGCGAGACAGGGACAGCACGAGGCCACTGTCTGCACCCCCTGACCGCACCATACCGCACCCCCACCCAGTCTTGTGACTGGGGCCCCAGCCCCAGCCCTTGGGTCCTCGGCTCCCACCTTCCAGTCCTGTGGGCTCAGAGCGACCCCCCAGGACAGGGCAGCCTGTCTTTCTCCTGAGGAGCTTCTGGAGCCTGACGTGGGGACCCGCTCGGCTCTGCCAGCAGGCTGACCCAGGCCTGGGGGGCGGGGGGGTCACCACGATGAGGAGCGCTTGTCTTCGTGGCGGCGTGGCTCCCTGCAAGGACACCTTGGAACGTTGGGCCAGCAGCCTGTGTGACCGGCACAGAGACAGGGCGATTGTTCTCCCAGGACCCTAAAGGCAGAAGGGGGGGAGGGGGGAGTTCGTGGCTGAGGGGGTCAGCAGGCGCCGGAGGTGAGAGGAGCTGGGGGCTGGGCATGGGTGGTGATGCTAACGTGGTAGGTGGGAGAGAGCCTGGGGGCGGGGCAAGGCTAGGTGTTCAGACTGGGCCAGGGGAGCGGTCGCCCAGAGACTCCTTCACCTGAGCCGTCCCAGACAACCCCACCCGCCTTTGTGGGGGGAGGCAGGGACCCACGGAGCCAGACACACCGTCTGCGCCCGCTCCAGGCGCCTGGAGAAACGGGAGGCACCAGGGCGCTGTGCCCTCTCGAGCTAGCGTCCGAGGGCGCAGGGCTGGGCGTCTCTGAGCCGGCCTCCTCCCTCAGCTGGACATCTTATGCAACGAGGAGATCCTGGGCAAGGACCACACCCTCAAGTTCGTCGTCGTCACCCGGTGGAGGTTCAAGGTGAGGCTCCCGGCCTCCCTTGGTGGGGCCATGGTGGGCGGGACGCATTCCCTGTCCACCCTGTGGGCGGGCGTGCCCGTTTGGGGACATCCGGTTCAGTTCCCTCCGGGTACCAGCGCTCCCCCACGCCCGCAAGTACAAAGGTTCCACTCCCCTGCCCCCTGCCACCCTGTGTCTGGGGGACAGATGCTGCCCCTTGGTACCCTCTGACTGGTTGGATTTTATTCTCAAATTTCCCTCCCAGTCTGCCCAGAACTCTGCAGTCAGCGCCCTTCACCCCCCAGGCTTTACCTGGTTTCCAGGCTCAGCAGAAATGCCATCCTGTGCCCAAGAAATGGAAACAGGCCTTTCAGTGGTGGAGGGGGTGGGTGTTAGAGAGTGGCCCTGGGACTTGGCCTTAGCCCCCCGGAGGGTACAGAGCTCCCGACACAGAGCCAGGGGCCTCCCCCAGGTCAAAAACCACATGATAGACTCCTGATATTGTTGCCCGCCCTCCCCTCACCCCAGGAGGGAGACTAAACTGGAGGGGGGTGGGCGTGACCGTGTGGCCTCCTCCTTTGACCCCTGAAGTAGGAGACCAGGTGGATGGTCACCATATCGAGGTTGTGCCAGGGAGAGCGACAGTGAAGAGGGCACACACACACACACATACACACACACACCAGGCAGGAGACTGGAGGGGAAGGGGGCCCCAAGGGAGGACCCCCAAGAACGTGAGATGGGTGTGGTGGGGAGAGGGCCTGAGCTCGGCTGCCCCGGGCCAGGCAACAGGAGCCCCCTCCACCTGTGTCTCACAGGCGCACACACCTGTCCCCGCCGTCCTGTGTGTTTTGCAGAAAGCCCCGCTGCTGCTCCACTACAGACCCAAGATGGACCTGCTCTGAGCGCGGCCTCGGCCACACCACGGACTCTGCCCGTCCCGGGCACCCCAAGGACCCACCCCACGGGGACCAGACTTCTGAATAGAGAATATTTATAACTTTTTGTACGAGAGAGAATTCACAACTCAGCCAGACACTACCAGCACCGTGTTTACAGACGATGAAGACCCTTCACAGAGCCCTCCCCCTGCCTGCGCCGGCAGCGCGGCCCCTGGAAGGAGCGCGTCTCCACACCGACCACCTTTGCTTGCTTTCCAGGTCTTGACCAGAGTCTCCGTTTGTTTCCGTTCAGTCTCCATGAGCTAGGGTTCACGCCAGGCCTCCAGAACTCCCGCGTGCTTTGACGGACTCCTTCCTAAGTTATTGGACAAGACCCCTCTTCACGGTGAACAGCGCTATTTATGTTGCCTTTAGCCTCCTTGAAGACCTAGAAATTATATAAAAAAATTTAATTTAAAAGTATACCAAAAGAGGTTTCCATGAATATGGTGAGTCAGCGGTGGTGTTTCATTCTCCTCATTGGAACGTGGCAAACACAAGAGCTCCGCGGGCCTGCAAGGGGCAGCACAGCCCAGGCAGGGAGGAGGCTCCCCAGCCTCACCCCAAACACGAAGGTGGAGCAGTAGCACTCACTCACTCCCACTTTCCTCGCCTCCCCGTTCCACAGGCCCCACCCGAGGTGGGCTTTACCGGCCCGTGACACTGGTGTGCAGAACAAGGTGGGCCGTGCCACCACCCCCTTCCTGTCCTGAAGAGACAGGGTGCACTTGGCCATGTTTCCCGGGAGCCTGGTCCGGTAGATGCTCCTGAAGGACCCTGCCTGATGCTTTGGGTGGGGGGTTAGGGGTGGGGGGAGCCAGCACCCTTGCATGAATCCCACTGCTGACACCCACGGCTGCCCAACAGCAGCGTCCTGGAGAGGGGCCAGCTCTCCCGCTGCCAGGCCTGGAGATGCGCTCTGCAGACCAAGCACCAAGGCCATCTGGGGCAGGTCCTCCTTCCTGGGCAGAGGTCGCTGTTCTGGTCACTTCCTGTCCTCGCACACCGGTCGCCTTCCGGAGCCCCGCGTCTGCCCCTGCCTCCTCCCCGTTGTCTTCGCCGCCTTAGAAGGCACCCCACTCCCACCACGCAGCCGATCCTTCTCCAAGGAGGGGAAAGACCGTCTTCCGGGGTGCGCCGGGAGATGTCTGGGCATTTCCCTCGTCCATGTCCCGTGTTGACTTCTCGGTGAGCTCTTGGGCCCCTTCCCCCACCCCACCCTACACGCCACGCCGCTGTGTTACATACAAGACAAGGCATTTCTGACCACAGGCGCCAACTCGCCGGGACCGAGCTGGCTCCTCCCCGAGCCCCTGTTGGGCATCCCGGGAGGGGGGTTCCCTGCCGGGCTTCCCCCCAGGCGCTATGCTTCATGAAGTATTTCCGGTGAGTGAGTAGCATTTCTCCCGCCCTGTGGGAATTCCCTGGCTCATCCACACGAATTTCGCTTGCTCTCCTGCCAGCCGGCTGCCGGCGATTTAGTGCTGAGAACCGGCATTCACCCGGCCCCTGGAGACCTAGAAATGGGTCCTCTGGTCCAGACTCGCTCCGTGCGACCGACCCGAGCCCATCAGCCCCCAGTACTGTTGGCGCTGTTCGATGACCTAAGCTTGCTATTCACCCAAATCCTTGTTTTTGAGAGTTACTGTACAAGGGCTGGAGTGCACGTGGACTCGTAAACACTGCCTGTCTACCTCAGAACACGCACACTGCCGAAGCGCCCGTCACCCCTCTCTCCTGACCACAGCGATGTCACGCGCCTGGTGGTAGCGGGGAGGCCCCCCCACCCCAGCCTGTGGTACAACCGAGGAAAGATCCAGCCGTCCCAACACCCCAAGCCCAGTCCACTCGTGGTTCAGCTTCCACGTGGACCACTGACCGCCCTGGCCGTCTCTCTGTCTCTCTCTGTCACTTTGTTGCCCTCTTTAAAGCCACTTGAATTTGCTATGGTGCTAAGTTGCTTACCTTCAAGCCCACAGAGAGACACCGTGGCGAAGCCGAAGCCAGTACCCCTCTCCCTAGTTGGTGGCCCCCATCATGTGATGGTGTCGGTAACTGCTTGCCCGATAGCTGCTACCCACCCCCACCCCCCACTGCACCTGCCTTTCTAAGGTTCCATCGCGCCAGTCAGGTGGCCGGAGGGAAAGCCCAAGGCCCACGGTGACGGTGGTGGTCGGCCTCCACTCGCGGTCTCACGGCGGAGCCTTACGCCGACGTGTACTGCAGGGTTCTCGGTCCCTTTCCCTGCTGTCCCAGCCTCGCAGCCTTGGGTCTCCCACCCCAGAAAGCCAGGCTCCGTCGGTGCTGGGGTCAGTCTGTCGGGGCACACATGGCGTCCCTGTGAAGTCGTTGCACGCCTCTCCCGTGCTGGTCAACATGCTGTGTGTCCTCTTCCCGCGTCGTGTCCCCCCCCCACAGGACAGCGGGGGGCCGTGGCCGCGCTCACAGGTCCACAGAAAGAACATGCAGACGGAATCTATACTGTGGAGTTGTAAGGTTCGGGGGAGGGGGGTGAAGAAGAAAAGAGACTTAAACTTTATAAGATTATTTATTCTATTTGCAGCCTTCGGTCGTGTCTTCCCGGCAGTCGCGTGGCTTCCGTGACCAGCTTGGTTTTCAGGCGTGGAAAGTGACAGTATGAGACGCTGCCCTTGGCAAGCTTCGTTGTTACTTGTTTTTAGCGTTTGGAGCTTTTATGGATGGAAAGCACTTTTTCTTTATGTGCAGTATTTTGGAGCAGGGGCTGGTTACGTGATAGGGTTACGTTGTCACGTGGCTCGTGGGCTTTCCTTCGGCTGAGGGGCGAGGGAGCAGCGTGGGACTCCAGCATCCAGCCCAGCCGGTGTCCTTCTCCATTGTTAATGGTCCCAAGAACGCCCTTGTGCGTGCGTGTGTGTGTGCACGCGTGTAAGAGCAACCTGTCGTCAATACCGAGAAAGGATGGCGTGTGTGCGACCCAGAGACTAGCTCTGGCTGCCCTGGGCCTGCCTGGTTCTCCATGGGACACCACCGCCCGCCTGCCAGACCACAGGCCCGATGGTGCTGTTGGGTGGGGGGACACCTGCCTGTGACTGGCGCTCTGTCCCCAATAAGGTATGCAGGGCGACTGTTCCCGGTGTATCCTTGAGTTCAGAATCCGCACCCAGAACGTTGAAAACACAAGCCTTGTGTTGACAGCTGAATTCACAGAGAACAACAAAACCCACATTTCTCTCTTATCCTCAGGAAGTCACCGGAAGCCCTTCCACATCACGAGTGACCTTAACATGACGAGCCAATGTGCTTCTCTGCCTTGGTCTTCAGAGAAGCTAGGTAGATGAGTCGGGGTCGGTAGGCTTTACAAGTCCAGCTTTCAGATGAGCGTCTTCGTCGACTTGACCGGAACCCCCTTCCCTGCCAGCCACTGGGGATGAGGAGGTGGGGCAGCTGGCTGCTTGGCCGTGGGCTTTCCCGGCAAGAGGTTGACCACAGGGCCCAGCAGCCTCGGGCGCACAGCCTCCCGCAGATCTGGGAGTTCCGCGATGGACCACAGCATGTGTGCAGGTGCCCCTAAAACGTACCCATAGCGCTCGCGCAATTGTCCCCCCCACCCCTCAACTGGGTCCAGCAAAAGCCTCAGCCCCCTCCCCCCACAAGGAGCTCGGTTCAGGGTCCAGAGTTCAACCACTAAGCCTTCAGCATCAGCACCTGGCCAGGTGAGCGGTGGGGGCCGTGGCCCTCACAAAGGCAATCCCACCGAGTTACGTGTCTTGGATGGTTTTGTTTGAAAGTTTACATTTAAAAAGAAAAGCGCTTTGTGTTGGTGTGTAATTTTTGTACTCGTGGTGGCTGGGGGGAGTTTTTGTTTGTTTTTGAGTTGGATTTTTTTTGTCTACACTTTTTTTTTAATATTGCTTAACTGTTTTGGTTTTCCAGTAGTGAAGCTTGTATTCCGTGTGTTGCCAATGAATATTATATGCTTGTAATAAAAGCGAAAAGAAAAACTTCTCAAAAGGCTCCCTCAGCCAGGGTGGAGGTTCTGTTTCCCTCGGATCTGGGTGCCGGTCACAGCCTGTGGTGGTTCTGGAGGAAGCCACAGACAGACAGTTCCGTGAACTCGCACGTGCATGCCCTCCGTCCCCGTCCCCGCCTTGGAGGCCACCCCCCTCACTGCTCTGCCACTGCTGGTCCAGTGTTTGGACCGGGGGCTGGGGAAGACTGGGCGTAAGGGGCATCCTGGTCTTTGCCGGGGACAGGGGTTGCTGTTGTTGGTAATAGAGATGGAAGCACACGGTGAACTGGCTGCTTGTGAAGGCGTGGCTGACAGAGGCTAGTGGGGGAGCCAGCACAGTGGTTCCAGAATGAGTATCCTGGGGTGGCCTCTTGTGGACGCTGGCAGAAAACGGGAGCAGACAGCTGGCAGGGAGGGCCCATAGGCTGTGTCATCTGCGTGTGGCACCTTGTCAGTAAGCTTTTCCTCCAGCCCCGATGCCAGTCTCCCCACAGCCCAGCTCCTCGTGCTGATGGGCCCGGCACACAGAAGGAACAAGGGTGGTGAGGGCATACAACCCTGGCACGCACACCCTCCTGATGCAAACCACGCAGTGCCCCTCGGCCGTGGACAAGGAAGTGTTTCAGAGTTCTGTTCTTGTCAAGGCGCCCCATGGTCGGTCAGGACCCACACGGTCGGATGCCCTTGAATAATCGAAACACAGGGACGCATCCTCTGACACTCCCTGCTCTGAGCCGAGATCCCTCTGACCTCAGCAGGGAGAGCCCTTGTTGGGCGTCCGCTTCAGAATCCGATACAACTTGTACAACAGGTCCTGCGGCAACCACTGTTGGGTGGCCTGCAGCAGAAGTCCACCTGCATGTGGACAGTTCCTTCACCTCTGGAGTCACCGTTTGGAATGGGCACAAACAGGGATCTGTTCAAGTGCCTTGTCCTCTGCATTTCTTGACGTAGCCAAGTGAGGGCTTCCAGGCCTTTGTCAGCCGTGATCCAAACGCCAAACACACGGTCGTGGGGGCAGGTCCAGCTTAGTGACCCTGGGTGCTGGGCAGCAGTCCACATCTGGGATAGCATTTCATGGTTCACCCTTCTTGTAGATCGAGTAGTGCCCCACAGATACACAGGTTGTAGATTTTTAAAATCCTGATTTCTGTCCGGAGCCCCGGTGACGTTGTGGTTACGCACTGGGCTGTGATGCACGTGGTCGGCAGTTCAAAACCACCCAGCAGCTTGGCGGGTGAAAGACTAGTCTTTGTACTCCCCTAAACAGTGGCAGGAGGGGGGGCAGGGGGGCCGATGTCAAGGACTCCAGTGGAAAGAAAATGTTTTGGAAATGTGTACAAGTGTGCTTAATACAATTGAATTATGGATCATTGTAAGATCTATAAGGGCCCCAATAAAATGATTTTTTTAAGCACTAGGCAGTGCTGTCAGATTGCTTTCTCCATGAACCAGGAGAAAGGCCTAGAGAAGAAATGGACATAGCCAAGACCCTGATTTGGGATTTTTGTCTCTATAATTGTCGGGGGGGGGGGGGATCCATTCTTTAAAACAAAGCAGTTACAGCCTCGGAAACCCGCAGGGGGTCGCCGGGAGTCAGCACAGACGCCCGGAGGCAGGGAGTATGGGTTGTTTGCTTCAGTGTCTAGGCGTGTGGTCCCCTCTCGGCTGTGGCTTGGTCACACTGGCGACTTGCGTGTTGCCGTGCCTCTGGGAGCTAAGCCACTAGTGTTTCCCAAATACCAGCAGGGTCACCTGCAAGTTTCAGTGGAGACGCTAGACTAAGAATGGACCCGAGGGAAGGAAACGCTGTCCATTCCTGGAAGGTCAGCCGCTGGAGACGGTAGGAACAGCGGTGGGGCGTCGCCCAATAGATAGGGCCCCAGAAGATGAGCCCCCGGCTTGGGAGACACTCAAAGTGCAACCGAGGAAAAGGTAGAGGTGATCTTTATAACTTGGATGAGCAAAGCTTTTAGAACATTCGTTGGCCAACGAGGCACAGCACCACCATCAGAGGAAACAGTGGCAAGCGTGTATCCGCCATTCTCACATGGACTGTACAAAGTGTGAGCCTCGGGGATTAGTCGTCAAGAATGAAGTGGAACACTTCCAGGTCGCTATCCTAGGCACGAGTGACCGAAGTGGACTCTCACTGGCCATGTTGAGTCAGACAAGCCTTTGGTTTACTCTCCGAGAGTGACGGATTCAGTAAGAGTGGTGTCGCGTTGATCACCAGAAGAGCATTTCCAGATGTGCCTTAAGGTGCAATGCTGCCCGTGGTGATAAGATACTCTCTCTGTGTCTACAAGCAATAGTGATACACCTGTTACTCGATCTCACGCAGACCGCCGAAGCCAGCGTTGAGGAATTGTACTAACATCTCTAGCCTAAGATCTATCAAACCTGCAGTCAAGATGCATTCATAATTACTGGTGGTTGGAGTGTGGAAGATGGAGACAAACGGGAAGGATTGGTCCTCAGAAAAATATTGCCTTGGTGATCGACCCTAAACGGGAGAGATCAAATAATCCACTTTCCCGCATTCTGATTTTCAGCAGCACAGGCGGGCGACTTTGTGGCCTTTCCCAGGTGGAATACACAGGAATCAAATGACTGCTTCCGTGGGAAGAGCCCATGGAGCGCTGACTATGCAGAAGACCGTCAGTTGCTCACGTGCAAGTTCATGTTGACGCTGAAGAGAGATAAAACTAGGTGACAAGACCCAAAATAAAACCTTCAGTATATTCCACCTAAATGCGGAGACCACCTCAGGAACAGATTTGACACTTTGCTCAGTAGTGACCAAAGGCCTGACGAGCTGTAGATAAACCACTGCTACACCGCCAGGGCGGAGACAACCAAGTGTTGACATGAACAGACACACAAGATGCATTAGCTACAGAACGCACTGCGGCAGCTCATTTAGGACTAGATGCGTCGATACAACATCAAGGCGGGAGGAAGGAGACGTCGTATAAAAGGTGGACTGATCGTGTAGCAGAGCCTCTAGAAGACCATCACGGGGCAAAGTCTGTTCCCATGAGACGACGCAGAGGGGACCACAGGAACCGAGGGCTTTTCAGAACACCTTAATAAAAGGGGAAGTCCTTCTAGAACATTGTGATCCAAGTGAGCAGCACCCTTCTGTACGTGACTAAAGAGGACCCCCTGTGAAGTTAAGAACTGCTGCAGCTAGTATCAAAATTACTTGAAGAACCAGGAAGTTTTGCTTCCCAAAGGGTCACAAGGAAGGGACGAGTCACCACCACCCCGACCCCCATGGAATTATCTAAAAAAAGGAGGATGTTAACTAAATCCACAGTGAGCTGTGGCGAGGGTGGCTTCAGAGGGTGGTTGAGCACGGTTTGTTTCCTGCCCCTTAGGATTCCTTTTCACTTGCGTGGCAGTAGAAAGCAAGACAGTAGCAAGAAGACACGAATCCCCACACCTGGGTCAATAAGCAACATCATGATAGAGGAGAGATCCATGGTGCCAAGCATCACAGTCGGCATTCGTGGACGCAGCAGGCAGGAAATCAGAGGATGGATTGCATTGGGCAGATGACCGCACAAGACTTCTCACAGTGCAGAGAGCGCCCCAGTGCCGCCAATCAATGCCAAGTGCACCGCAACCCCATAGGGCCGAGTAGAACGCCCCTGTGAGTTCCCAAGACCGTAACTTTTTAGTTTATTATTTCAATGAATCGTTTTATTTGGGGCGCTCACAGCTCTTACAACAACAATCCGCACATCCACTGTGTCAAGCGCACTTGTCGCCATCATCCTTTCCGAAACACTTTCTTTCTACTGGAGCCCTTGGTATCAGCGCCTCATTTTTCCCCTCCCACCCTGATGAACCCTTGATAATTTACAAATTATGTGTATTTTCATATTTTACACCGTCCACTGTCTCCCTTCACCCAGGTTTCTACTGTTCATGGGGGTGGGGGGGCAGTTTGTAGATCATTGCCATCAGCTCCCCCTTTCTACCCCTTCTCCCTCCAACTTCCCCCACGCTCATGGTGTCGCTACTCTCATTACTGTTGCTGAGGGGTTTATCTGTCCTGGTTTCTGTGTGTTGACAGTTCCTATCTGTACCAGTGTACATGCTCTGGTCTAGTCAGATTTGTAAGGTAGAATTGGGGTCATGATAGTGGGGGGCGGGGGAAAGCATTAAAGTAGAGGAATGTTGTCATCAGGCATCAGAAGACTCAAAACAAACAACCATTTCAGTGGGATTGGGGTGGGTCAGAATGGAGACCCAAAGCCCATCTGTAGACAATTGGACATCCCTTCCCAGAAAAGTCACTAGGAAGGGATGAGCCAACCAGGGTGCAGTATAGCACTGATGAAACACACAACCTTCCTCTAGTTCTTCAATGCTTCCTCTCCCCAACCCCGCTAGCATGACCCCGGCTCTACCTTACAAATCTGGCGAGACTGCCCTGTCTTTCTCCCAAGGAGCAGCTTGGTGGTTTCGAACTTTGGACCTTGTGGGTCAGAGCCCAGCCCACTGCATCCCCAGGGCTCCTCGTTCAAGCCCGTGAGACGTCATTTTCCAGACTAAGGCACACCGGACCCCACCATGGTCTGTTCAGCCCTGCCGTGCACGAGACAGCTGGGCACCGAATAAGGGAGCCCACAGGAGAGTCAGTGCCGCTGGGTGACAGACATCGAAAGTAACAGGACCAGAAGAATGCGCCAGTCTATCTTGGAAGAAGCACAGCCAAGATGCTCCTTAGCGGTGAGCTGGGAAGAGCACTCCCTGGAAAAGGAGGAGGATCCGTGATGGGCTCAGACACAGAGCAATTGTGAGGACGGCCCAGGACCAGGCAAATGGAGAGATGACGCCGAACAGCTGACCAGAGCATCTCAAAGGGCAGTTCTAGAAGACAACGCGAGATACCAGGATGAAATGTGCGAAAGGCTTAGAAAACCCAAGAAGAAAGAACACGCTCAGCGTTATCCTAAACTGAACGACCCCAAGAAAAAAGTCAAGCCCTGGCTGCAACACTGAAACCGTCTTGGGGGAAAGGTGGAACCATGCAGCGTGCGTTAAAGAAGGTAGAACACACCGTCACTGCCCCAGAAAGCATGCGTCCACCTTGCACGTTTCAAGAGGGAGCCTAGGAGCAAGAGCAGCGATGCTGAGGGAAGAGGCTCAAGCTGCACTGTAAGCAGCAGCCGAAAGCAAGGCTCCAGGAACGGGTGGGACACCCACTGAAATGTTTCAGCAGCTGAGGAAGCACTGGGAGCTCTCACTCGTCTGTGCCAGGAAACATGGGAGACAGCTGCCTGGCCAACGGGCTGGACGAGATTCGTATCTGTGCCCACTCCAAAGCAAGGTGACCCAACGCAATGCTCAAGTGACAGAACAAAGTCATTCACATCGCATGCAAGTAAAATTCCGCTGAAGATCATCCGGCAAAGGTTGCAGCATTGCGTTGATCAGGAGCTGCAGAGGTTCAGAATGTGGAACACCATGGCTGATGTCAGACGGGTCTTGGCTGAAAGCAGAAAATAGGGGAACGATGTTTGCTTGTGTTTTACTGACTCTGCAAGGGCATTCGGCTGGATGGATCATAGCCAACCATGGATGGCCTTGAGAAGACTGAGAATTCTAGAACACTTGAATGTGCTCACGGGGAACCCGTAGGTGGATCGAGACCAGAACAGGGAGCACCGCGTGGTGTAAACTCTGGAAAGGTGTGCGTCAGGGTTGGAGGCCCTCGCCACGCTTACTCAGTGTGTGTGCTGAGCCAGCCATCTAGAAGCTGGATCCCACGAAGAGGAGGATTGGGGGAGGCTTATAATTAGGCAAAGGAAAGGAAGAAGGGATGCATGTGAACGGTGGTGCTGGAGAAGAACATTGAAAGTGCCATGGACTGCTGAAAACCAACAACGCTGTCTTGGGAGAAGTCCAGCCAGCGGGCTCCTTAGAGGCAAGATGGCGAGACTTCATCTCGCCGACTTTGGACGTGTCGTTGGGAGAGACCAGTCCCTGGAGAAGGACATCGTGATTGGTCAAGTAGAGGAGCGGTGAGCGAGAGGAAGGCCCTGGAGGAGATGGACAGACACCGTGGCTGCAGCCCTGGCCTCAGGCGTGGGAACCATGGTGAGGGTGGGGCAGGGGTTCCTTCTGTTGTGTGTGGGGGGGGGGAGCTGTGGGGCGGAGCTGACTTGATGGCACCCAACAGTAACACCACGGGGGTTACTAGGCCGGAACTGCCAAACCACTGAGCATCCTGGCCCAGCCAAGCTGACACAAGCCCCAACTATCCCAAAACCACAGGGGCGGTCCTGTTGGTTCCGGGGAGTCAGAAGCAACCAGTGGCAGTAAGTTCGGAAGAAAACATACCGTATAGACTCGGATACAAGCCCAAGTTTCAGCACATTTTATGCCGTTTTTGTGGTAAAATTATACTCAAGTATATACGGTCAGTCTCCTCTACAAGAATATCTGGTCCCCGTCTTTTGACAGATGGGAGAGTTCGGCCTTGGAGGCGAAGGGGCCGTGCTGAGAGAAGATGCCTGGACTACGTATGTGCCCCTGCAGGATGGAAATGCCTCTTCCACGTAGACCAGCGGTGCTCAACCTGCCTGATGCCGCGGCCCTGCGGTACAGCTCCTCGTGTGGTGGCGACCCCCCACCATATTCTTACTGCTACTTCATCACTGTCATTTTGCTACTCTTATGGATATTAATGTAAATATCTGATAGGCAGGATCTATTTTAATGTCACCAATCACACATAATGAAAGCAGAGTGATTCATTGTAATTATATACGGCGAAATATTTATTTCTGATGACAAACCAATGAAATTCTGCCCTGAAGCGTGATGTAGCATGGGTCACAGTCTTCACGCCGGGTACTTGTAAGTAGGTGGGCGTACCTGCATGGGGGTGGACCCGCCTGGAGATGGATAGTGGAGCGGTGTCTCACTTCCTAAGACTGTGTGTTTTCTGATGGTCGTGACCAACAGGTTGAGAACCACCGACTTAAATGATGGGAAGCACAAACTGGGTGTCAATCTAATGAAGGGCATCTGGGGGCACTCATGGGTGCTCGTGGCACCTGCACAATGTGCCCTTGCACAGACACCTGCAGGACAGGGACATGGGAGTCCGGAGAGGGCCAGGGCTGGGCCTGACTCTGTGCTGTCGGTGACTCGCTGCCTGGCTGTGAAGGCCTGTGTTAAACCTGGAAGCCTCGGCTGTTACCTGGTTCTTCCCAGGGCTTGTCCTGGCCTTCGGCTGTCTCCTTTGGTGGCAGCTACATCATTTCCTGTCAACTTGCGAAGGGGTGGGGTCTAGCCTGTCAATCAGGCCACAGCCAATGAGGCCTCTCTGAGAGCAGGGCTTTCTCCTGAGGATTCTGGGAACTCCTGTCTTCCTCCCTGGGGGCAGGAGACTGTCTCTGCTTCTTCTTCCTGCTGTCAAGCCACGTGGAGCCCTATGCTGATGGAGTCAGAGCCCTGGAACTGGGGGTGCCACATGGAGACCCACTCCAGTGTGAGATGCTTCCACAAGACTTTCCACCCATTGGCCTGTGATCCTCCTGCATTTGGTGTGATTGCACATGTTTCATGAGTTTGAAGAGGACTCCATAGACTGGTATCAGACATGTGGGCTAATGTCGGACTTAGAGGCTTGATCTGGACTGGGCCCAGGGTGTTTCCTCAAAATACAAATACTCTTGACCGAGACTAACACACCTGCCCACTCCTAGAGCCGCTGGAAACTCTGACTTAGGCTATTGAGATGGGGCTGGAGAAATCCCACGGGCCCACTCCCCCAGGCCTCCCCGCTCTTCCAAGTTGACCCAACCAGTGGCAGCCACAGAAGACATGGTAGAACTAGTTCAGTCAAGCTCACTGCCTTTGACTCTATGTCTAGAAACTCATGTGTCTCTGAGTCTCTAACTCTTTGTGGAAGTAGGAAGCCCTGTCTTTCTGTCACGGAGTGGCTGGTGGTTTAGAAGTGACTGACAAATAACCACTAAGCCACCAGGGCTCCTGGTGGTAGACTCGCCCCCGTAGGATGTCCATAGGCTTGTCCATTTTCACCGGCAGGAGCCCTGGTGGCTGCGGGGCTGGATGACGCCCACGCTTGTCTCAGCAACTGTACGCGCCCCCCAGTGTGTGAATGAAGGGCTGAGGCCGTCAGCACCTCGCGGTGGCCGTGTGCGAGTGAAACTGGCAAGGCTGGCATGCTAGTGGCACCTGCTCCGTCTCAGCTGTGGGCGTGGGCCCCGGGGCTCCTGCAGAGGTCTGGAAGATAAAACAGCCCACGCGATGCTATTCCTCATCTGCGCCCGGACGTCTGAAACCCTCTCCCCTGCGTTGGCTTAGCTCTGCTCTGGTGGGTTTGGTCTTCTGTAAACTATAGAGAATATGCACCGTTGTTTCCAGAATCCTCAACCGATGACTGAATACAGAGCCCCCCCAAAAGTGAAGGTCCCGCTCCCCATCACCCCCCGACCCTGTCCTCATCTGAGTCTCCCAGCAGACAGGCGGAGACAGCCATGCGTGTCCACAGCAGAGACAGCTTCTCACGCCGAACACACGTCACCCATGATGGTTATGACGCCAGGCGCCCTGGACTCAGTGGCTGTGGTAGCCGGATGATTTCACTCACGTCGGGAGACACTCTTGGCGAGGGGCAGGGCCAAAGCTGTCAATCAGGTGGTAGCTTGATGACACCTCCTTGGGGTGTGGCTTTTGTAGAAGAGTGGACGACTCTGGGAGATGGCCTTTCTCTCTCTCTCTGCCACATCCCCTTCCTCCTCCTCCTCACTGGGACTCTGTGTCTGCCCCAGGGACACCCGATGTGGGCCTCCTGGCTCTGAGAGCTGGCACCTGCCAGGCTTCCACCCACCTGGATCCAGGTGACTCTGCACCCCTGGCCTGGGCTCTCCCTGCTCCCCTTCACCCTTCTGCGTCATGGGCCTGCAGCTGCGTGAGTCCGAGGAGGCCCTGGCCAGCATCAGACCTGTGGACTCAAGTTGGACCGGGCCGGGGCACCTTCTTGATATAAAGCTCTCTCTCGTCCACGTGAGCGTCCCTGGTTGGTGTCTCTAGACAACCGGCCCGTCACAGGGACCTTACTGACAACAGGACAAGGCGCTACCCCACCCTGCGCCGTGCTGGCAGTTGTGGTTGTCCGTGAGCCCCTTGCGGCGCTCCCCCCTCCCCCCGTGTCCACCCATCTCATCCAAGGACCTTCCTCTTGTCCCAGCCCCTGCTCTTTACCTTCCTGAGATCATGTCTGAATAAAGCCCGTGAGGGCAAGTCTCGCCACCCTCGCTTGTTAAGCAGCATTCTGGCTGTACCTCTGCCGGCAGAGCCTGCCTCTCGGTCCTTCCTTGGTCTGCCTTTCTCTTGCGGCCACTGGGAAGGCCCTCGTGTGAGCACCCTCAGCCCTCAGAGTGACATCTCTGCCCTTTAATGCTGTCTTCTTTTCTACAAAGGTTTCTGTTTATTGGATTTTGGGTTTGGAAATGGCCGTTGAAGTTCTATAAACAGAAAACAGCAAAAGCTTCCTAACAAGCAGGGGGTGGCGAAGGGGGGACAGTGGCCTCACTGACGTGTTTACAGATGTTGACTTAACAGATAGCCCACTGAGATGAATTAGGTGATGTTTCCGCGGGCGTTCACACTTCCACGTCACTCTGCACAGCGAGCACGTCGGTCTGTCTGTTTCTCCCGAGCAGTCAGTCAGAGCCACGTCCTGCCGCGGACTCAGCCGGACACGCAGTAGAAGTGGTCAGAGAGCGGGCGGGAACCCAGCACAAACCCATGAGGCCACCAGGACTCCTGCCCCAAAGAGGCAGTGGGGCAGCCAGACCGGGCAGCAGAGGCAGCCAGCGCACCCTGGGGCAACTGAGGAACGGGAAGAGGGTGTAGGCGGACGAATTCTTTATTCTCGTATTTAAGAAGCCCGGGAGGCCAGGGTTCTGGGGGGGGGGGGGGAGGCCCTCACACTTGTGAGTTAGAGCTGAGCCCCAGTCCCAGGCTCGTCACTAAGCTTTATCCCCGCAATATGCTCCCAGCATCGTGCTACCTCAAAGTTGCTTCTTAGAGCTACCTGGCCCACCGCGTGTTCTAGGGGAGCAGACATGTTGCTATTGCTCTCCCTGCTCAGGGGACAGCCACCCCCCTTACCTGCCGTGTTAGGTTACTCCTCCCAGGAACTTGTGTTAGGTTACTCCTCCCAGGAACTTGGGGGACCTCTAGGGTGGAGGAACTTCCCACCTGGTTACGAATGTGGCTACCTGCAATTAGGGGGGCTTGCATGGCCCGTGACTGTGTAAGTTGATGTAGTCAATCTGAATGATAGGGAGAATACATTCTCTCTTCTGCCTGGACCTGCTTCCTGGCACCATGTCTGTTAATTTCTTCCCTTCAACGACACAACCATTCTTCCCTCAGGACCCATCCGGATGTGGGGCTGGGCCCCACAGCACCCCCACCTCTTCACTGGTCCCAAACGCGGGCACTCCTGCCTCGAGGCCTTTGCGCCCTCCAAGTGGCCCCTGTCTTCTGAGGCCTCCCCTGGCCACTGGCGAGAAAGCACAGCCTCCCTGCCGCCCTCTGCCTCCGTGTCTGGCTCGAAGGCCCCCCAGTTTCTGCTGGGCTTACCATGGCTGTCCCCTTCCGTGCCCTGCCTCTCGACACTTCTAGAGAGGGGTCCCGATCGTCTCTGGTAGCTAGAACAGTCTCAGTACACCACAGGTGCCCCCGAAGTTATTGTGCTCAGTGGGGTTGGAGCAGAGCTCCCTTAGAACTGGCGCCTCGCGTCAGGCCATTCCGAGGACTTGTGATAAATGACTCCAACACTAGACGAACAGGCGAGGCGTGGATGTCCTGGAGGGGCCAGATAGCTCTGGGGTCTTCTCAGAACCGCAAGTGAGTCACGGCCCGGCTCTCTAGTCCTCCTGAGACTGGCCCAGGACTCAACGAACCTTTTTAATGCCTTGTGCGTCCTCACGGTTACTCTGAAGCCTGAGTGAATGTGAAAACATCCCCAAACAAAGCGTCCATTCTGACGCCACCACAAAGGTCAGTAGCCTGGTTTCCTGTCGGTCTCCCGGCTGCCTGGCTGGCGCACACGCTCCGAAACAGCAGCGAGGACCCTGGCCACGCTGCTCCAGAGCCAACACCTGACACTCACTCACTTCAGGTGACACAGGCAAGGATGGAGTGTGTCCCCCTGGGGTCCCCAGGTCCTTCTGCCACCATGAGGGGGACGGAGCGGCCTAGGACCTGAGCCACCGATCTCTGGGAGGAAGCCTGGTTTGTGAGAGAGGGCTGATCTCCCCAGGCCCTCCTTCCGTGTGTGTGTGTGTGTGTGTGTGTGTGTGTGTGTGTGTGTGTGTGTGTGTGTGTGTGAGATATTTCGGGGAGTTTCCCCAGGCTGACCACAGCAGCACCCAGTTACCTTTCAGGCACATGGCAGCAGCCTGCGTGTATCGTTAGCACTTCCCTCTGCTCTTGCAGAAATAAGGTGTCCGTGGTGCCGCTCCCTTGCCCTGCGGCCGTCAGTGGGCATGTGGCTGGCTCGGACTGGACTTCAGAGTGGACCAGACACCCGTGCCCTCCAGTGGAGCCCAAGAGCAACCAACACCCGGGCAGAGGACTCGGACCCGAGGGACCTCCCATGATAAGTAACGATGCCCTGCCCAGAGGTCTTTGCTGTAGTCCCCGCGTTGACCACCCAGTTTACCATGTGCACACCCAAAGACCATCAGCCCACCCACAGGATGCAGCTCTTAGGAAGCTCCACCCACTTTCATGAATAAACGTAACGTCCTTCCCACCTATCATGCCTTTTACCCCTCTTTCTCCCCTTGTCCGGCAAGATGCCCTACCGACTCCAGGCAAGACCTGGTCTGCATGGCCTTCAGCCCCCATATCTGCCCTGAGAAGATGCCTCTCTCTCCAATAAACCTTCTCACGGCTCCACTTGCAACGTGCTTCGCTCTCTAACAATTTTTTTTTTCTCTCTGCAGTAAGCTCAGCTCCTTGCTGTGTCATTCTTACTAGGTAGGGAAAGAACCCATTGAAGTTGGCTTCCTTAACAATGGGGCTGGTGGCAGAGCCAGGGCACTCTTCCTGCAGGCCAGCTGGACTGTGGTGTGTGGGGCGGAGGCTGCCTGGTGCACAGACCTTGGGCACCGTCTCATAGAGGCCATGCTGGGGTGACCGGTCGGGGATGAAGTCCACCTGGTCAGGTTGCAAAGGCTTCTGCTGGAAAGATGGGCAGACAGCTGCGTCTGGAAGACGGTCAGCGGAGAGGGAGCGGGCTGTGGGGGAAGTCCAAAAAGCACCTTGCCAGCATGCGTGGTCAAGAGCAATGGTCACTCCTAGACCCCACCCAACCTCGGACCCCAGGCTGGCGGCCTCAGTTCTGAGCAGTCCTCACGGTCAAGCCCCAAGTAGGAGGGCATGTGTTGGAGGTGCCCTCTGTTGGCCAGACTGGACAGGCGTTGCCAGGAGCTTCCCTGTTCTTTCCTTGGGCAGGGTCACAGACCACCGGACTTGCTGCTGTCCCCTAGGAAGTTTCTACCTGAGGCCTCCCGAGGACACAGTGGCCATAGCATCTGGGGGTGGGGCTGAGCAGTGAGCTGAGGGCAGGACGACCCTGGGGGGAGCTCTGGAGATGGGAAGTGCCCCAGCCCCACCTCCTGGAAGGGTGCAGACAGACCGTCCTCTGGGCTAGGTCTGCTGCTAGTGACCTCACAGGCCCCGCCGCCGCTTCACTGACCTCAGAACTGCGCCCCTCCCTCCTTCCTCGACCAGCTCTTGCTGAAGGTCGGAGAGTCAGGTGCATTTGCGGTGAGGGAGCAGGTAGCCCAAAGGCGTGGCCAATACAGGGGAAGCTGCATTCTCACCCCCCCACCCCCCGTTTGCCGGCACAGGACTTGGCTGAGTGATGGGCATGGTGGAGACTTCTGGGCAGCCCTGAAAGCGGACTGGTCTCCTTGAAGACCCTCTGGCTGGGGCTGCCCTGGGGAGATGCCTGTGGCGGGGAGGGGATTATGCGCTTCCCCGGGCAGGGCGTGGAGGGAGGGAAGGAGGGGCGAGGGGCCGCAGCTCCCCAGGGTCGGTCCCCCCCACCACCACCACAGACAGACTGGCGGGAGCGAGGCGTGAAATCACTGTGATGTTTATTGGCTGTGATTCCATCCAGGAGGACACACGCGAGGGCCCCCGTCATGCAGGAGGAGGCGCGGGAGCAAGGACAGACGGACGGACAGACAACACCCACGGTCTACACTAGGCTCGGCAGCCCCGGGGCGCCCCATGCGCTGGGAAAGGGGGTGCGGAGTTCCTGCGGGGAAGCGCCCTGTCTGCGCGGAGCTGGCTTTTAGTAATCGTGAAAACAGGCATTTTAAAAAAGACGGAGCCGAGGGGCGCCAGAGGGGAGGCGGGACGAGCAGAGCGGGCGCGAGGCGCGCACACGCGGGTGGATGGAGCCCGGGGCGCGCGCTCGGGCGGGGCGCGCGCACGCAGGACCGGGGCGCGCGCGGGGGTGGGCGCCGGCGGGGAGCCCGGGGAGCTCTCGTCTGGAGTTAGTATTGCCGTCTAATTGTTATGGCTTCTCTAAAGAGCTATGTAAGGTCATGAAGGTCAATGTCAAGCCAAGCCCCTGGCCGCAACACGTGGAGACTGTGGGCGGGTCTTGGACGTGGACACAGGGGCCGCGGGGTCCACCGAGACCGGGTCTTTAGGCCCAGATAAAAATCCGCAAATACAGAAGACCTCATTTACCTGAGATTCAACATATTGTGATGCAAATTAAGCACGGAGCGGGGAGGGGAAGAGGAAAGGGCGCCCTCCCCACGGCACCCCAGGGCGCCCAGGCGAGGACCAGCTGGGTGCCTCGCCCCCTTCCTCCACCTGCGGCCGCAGAGTGGACGGTGTGGGTGTTCCCAGGTTGGAGCCAGGGGCCCGGGCCCAGAGGGAGGCCACAGGGCCAGCCCTGGGATAGGACCCAAGGTGCCCAACAGGGTGTGGGTGGGCTGGTCCATGGGCCCCTGGGTGCCGAGCCTGTGTGCCCCAGGGAGAGGGAGGGACTCGTGGGTGTGAGAGAGGACCCAATGTATGTGTGTGTGACTCCAAGTGAGACAAACGTGTAAAAGAAGGGGGTCCCCTGTACATGTGTGAGAGACTCCCTCCATACAAGAGGGGCAGCGGGTGACTGTGCATTTGTGACCCCACGAGAGAGGCACCCCCCATGCGCGCGTGCACAAGAGAGACCCAGGTGGGTATGATGAGACCCCATGAAGAGAGAGGCTTGGGGGGGGGGCGGTGTCTGAGAAATGAGAGAAAAAGAAAATCGTGTGTGTGTGTGTGTGTGTGTGTGTGTCACCCTCGAGGTAGGCGAGGGAGAGTCTGACTCCATGGGCGTGCGTGTGTGTCTGAGAATGTCCCCCTCGACCTATTGCTTCCACTTCCTCTGGGTTTGGGGGCGCAGGACCGCGGCCTGCGGGAGGAGGGTGGGAGGCGACGGGCGGTGTGAACACGCTGCAGATGAGGCGGTGGACGGGCCTCCGACGACACGAGGACACAGAACGAGACAGGCAGCCCCGGACACCCGGGTGTCAGGGTTGGTGGCAGGAGGAGGGTGGGGGTCCAGGCCGGCCGAAAGGGGGGCTTTGCACACCTGCCCCAGGGCGGGGCCCCCAGCCCGGGACCCTCGCTCCCCTATGGCTGTGCTCCTGAGTTTGGGCAGAGACCAGCGCCCACCAACGCAGGCGCAGGGCACCGCGGGGTGGTTGCAGCCCCTCCCGGAGGCCCTGGGCTTGGGCGCTGCTTGGGGCGGGCGGGGGGGTGGGGACGCGGTGCAGGGCCGCGCAGGAGGGCCACTGCCCTCTTGGGAGAAGCAGGTGGCCTCGTCCTGGGCCTGGGGGTGTCAGTGGCAGTGCCTGGGGGGCGGGGCGGAGGCTCCCAGGTGGGAGGGGGCAGGGCGGATAGACCTAGGACTATGGCTTATATTGGCGTTGGGGGGCTACACGCTGCTCCCGACTCCGTCAGGGGCCTCCGCGGAGGGATAATGTACAGGGCTGGGGCGGCGAGCGGGGCGTGGGGTGGCGGGGGCTCCCCACTCGGGGGCTACTTCTTGAACATGTCCTGCAGCGGGCCCGGCAGGTACTTGATGACCGTGTCCAAGATGCTCTCGTCCTCCTCCTCCGGCTCGTCCCCGCAGCCCGGCGGGATGGCCTTCTTGGGCCGAGTCAGGCTGCCCTCGGCGTTGGCCTCCATGGCGGCCTGGGCCTCCGCCTCCCGCTCCTCTTTTTTCTTGATGCCGTACTGCGGGGAGGGGGTGCGGGGAAGAACGTGGGGTCAGGTGCGGCGGGGTGACCTGGCATGGGGGCCGTCTCAGGAAGCAGGGGGGCAGTGAGGAGCCGGGCTCCTGGCTGGTCATCTGCCCACACGAGGACAAGCCCCTCCCACCCCCCCAATCCCAGGAGGCACACCCCACTGGCCTCGTGAACCTGCCCTAGACTGAACTAGGTCCCACGCAAAGAGCTCTGACTTGCAGTACCTGTGACCCTGTTTGAAAATACGGCCTTTGACATGCTCTGAGGTGAATTCACCTGAGGCTAGACGGGAGGCAAAACAGAAAAACAAACTTACTGCCTTGCTCCCCACCTCCCACCCCCCACCCCCACACCCCCTGTGGGTTTCCAAGACTGTCACTGCTGAAGGAAGGAGAGAGCCCAGTCTTTCTCCCTTGGAGCTGCTGATGGTTTCAAACTGCTGACCAGCAGTAGCCTGCTACCCCAGCAGAGCCAGTGCGTCCGAATCCCATCTATTAACCCCAAACCCAGCCATAGCCAATTGCCCTCAAGTTCCTCCGTGGCCACAGCGACCCCGGTGTCGGGGTCACGCTGCCTCAGGGGGCTTTCTGTGCTGTGGTCTTTATGGAGAAGATCCACTGGGCACGGCCGGGTGAGTGCAGGCCGCCTGAATGGCCCGTTTGATCCGGGTGATTGGCATGTTTACCAAAGAGAAGAGAGAGACAGACACGGAGGGCAGGCAACCGTGTGACCGTGGATGCAAGTGAAGGACCAAGGGATGCCATGAGGAATGTCCAGTGACCTGACCTCCAGAACAGAGACACCGGAACACCCTCTGTGCTGACCCGTCTGCGGAACCGGCAGTCCCCAGACACAAACGTCCAATATCGCTCTGACCCAAACCCCGTCGAGCCCCTTCTACGCAAACAAGGCATGCACAGTGGGGGCTGCTTTGTCACGTGCATGCAGACACCCCTGACATCATCACTGCATTATCATCTCAGGAGCCTTGGTGGCACAGTGGGTCACGTGCTGGGCTGTCCCCCGCAAGGTCAGCGGTTCAAAACTGCCAGCTGCCCCACGAGAGAGAGACGAGGCTTCCTGCCCCTGTGGAGTTACAGCATCGGAAGCCCACAGGGGCGTTCAGCCCTGTCCTGTGGGGAGAGAGTCTGGTTGTTATTAAAGACGTTTTGGTGTCCTTGAAATAATTCCTTTCTTTCTTTACGTTTATGTGCAGAAAAGTCCACTCTGTGGGGTGGTGCATGGCCGAATCCCATTGTCGTTCTTGGAAACCGTTTTGCGGACATCTCGTTCACGTCCCACGCAGTTCGGTGGTCTGCACGTAGCACAGAGTTGTGGCACTGTCACCACAGTCCACGAGTCCATGAGCTTTTCATCCCATCTTCCCACGGGCTGCGGAAGCCATTCCCACAGGAGACCCTCAGACCAACATCTGCCTGGCTGGCATTAGAGACACATCCCAAATACCACTGGACGGCAGCACTGGGATCGGTCCTGGTCCCTACCCCTGGGGGACGGCCTGTCCTTGCTCCAGGCCCCTAGCTGGAGGCTGGCAGAGGTCTCAGTACCCCTCAGCGCTCAGGTGCCCCTCAGTGCCCCCGTGCTGCCCCATGCATCTTCTCTGGTGTCCCAGCATGCCTCTGCCTTCTCTGCGCGTCCAACTCCTCCTCTCTCTAGTGGGAGGGGGCGTCAAACCCAACCACCACCACCCCTCCGCCGCATCGATGCCAACTCACAGGGACCCTGCAGGACAGGGCAGCACTGCCCTGGCGGGGGTTCCGAGACTGACTCTTTGCAGGAGGGAAAGGCCCCTCCCACTTCCTCCCTCGGCATGGCAGGGGTTTCTAACTGCTGGCCCTGTGGTTTGCAGTCCGCTACGTGGCCCACCAAATGGGCGTCTACCTGGGACCTGAAAGGGCCGGTCCTTGGAAACTGGGACTTTGTAGAGGTGACAAGCTGAGGTCACCTGGGCGTGGGAGTGGTGGGGACCCTGATCAGGAGCAGAAGAGCAGAGCACATTGGGGTGACAGTCACGGGAAGGCAGAGGCAGGGGCTGGGTTGGCACAGGTCAAGGAACCCCAAGGATGGCGCCAGTAAATACTAGAAGCCCCCCCGAAAGGAAACAACCCTACAATCGCCTCCTCAGTAGTGATCCCAAGGGATACCCCTCCCCCCCCCACTGCACACACCACAAGAGCTTGGAGGGTCCCGCAGAACATACTGCCTGCAGGCCACCCCACAGCGAGGACACAGCCCTCCAGCTGCAGAGGGCACTGGAGTGGGCATGCTGGACACTGCGGGCTCCTCTGGCCCCGCCTCCCATCCTGTCCAGCGTACCCCTGGGGCAGGCCGGGGGTGGGACACAGGAACCAATGCCCGGTGAGGCTGGCGGGGCTGTGCGTGGGCAGGAGGCAGACACCACCAGAAACTAGGTCAGACACAGCTTGCCCAGCCAGGGCTGAGAGGGGACTCCCAGTTTGTCTGCACACTGCAGGGCATGCAGAGGCCGTGTGCTAGCCCAGACGGTGGGCAGCCTGGGGGACTTGCAGGAACATGTACTGCTGGAGGGGTCCTGTGTGTGCCAGTGGGAACGTGGGCTGGGAGGGCAGGTGTGCTGGTGGGGACACACATGTAACTAGGACTGTGTGCTGGAAAACATACATATTACCACGGCAGCCTGTGAGAGCAGGACTATGTGCTGGGGGACACGTGTGTGACAGTGGGGATGTGTGTGACAGGAATGACTGCGGGCAAGGACACATATGTAGCAGATGGCGGCAGTGTTCCTGCAGGGACAGGCTTGTGCCTGGACACATGGGTGCACTGGCAGGAGGTGGGGTGCTGGTCCAGGACTGCTCAGGAACCCCTCTGTCCATCTGCCCACAGTGGCCCAGGGATATTGACCTGCTCCTGCAATGGCTGCTCCCCATCCCATCAAAGTGCAAGGTCATGTGGGGCAGGTACTGGGCTAGACCGGAGGGCCGGTTACGGGGCTGGGGCAGGGCTCCCGAGTCCCAGACAGCACCCCTCCAATGCCCCTGTGGGCAATCCACCGGCTGCTCACCAGGAAGAGCAATAAGAGACAGCGGCCACATGGGACAGCAGCCGCCACATGCACTGACCACTATACTTCACAGCCCAGGAGCTGGGCCATGGATGTACGCCCAGCCTAGGGGCCCGGGTCAGGGCTCAGACCCACAGCTCTGTGCATAGAGAGGAGCCCTGGGAGTGTGGGCAGCTGGAAGCCACAAACCAGGTGACACCAGGGGAGACCAGGTGGTCCTCATGCAAATCAGGTGCTTCTTATGCAAATGAGGCTGCAGGTATGTAGATTGAGCACAGGTGGGCCAACTCCTCTCCTACCCAAGCCCGGATGGGCCCAGCTGGCCTTGTGATGGGGTGGGGGAGGGGAGAGCCCGCCGGTCCTCCTAGCTCTGAGTTGGCAGTCGGATCTGCCTACCTGTCCATGTACCTGGGCACTGGAGTGCTCATGTGCCCTCGGCCCAGCCCCTGTGCCTTTCTGCTGAGGAGGCATCAGTGGGGCAGTCCAGTCTTGGGGGCGGGGCTGAGTGCTGCAGAGGGGACCCCGTGAGAGACAGTGTTGGGGTGTCTGGAGCCTCGGAGCCTCTATGGAGTGTGGGCTAGGCAGCAGTGGAGTCAGGTGGGGAGCGGGTGGGGGAGCCTTGTAGGACCTTCGAGCAGAGTGAAGCTGGGGGAATCCCACTGGTCTCCCGGGCTCCTCGCCAGCCCAGATCCAGCAGGGCCTGTGTGCTCTCTGCCCCCGGGCAGCTGGACTTCTGGGGCCGGGACACCAGCTCCTGCAGGGTCACCGTGGGACCCCGACGATGGTTTCTCCCTCTCAAGCCCCAACCCTGTCACCGTCGTCATTGTTGTCCTTGGGGCTAGGGACCCCTACTTTGAGGTTTAAACGCATGCTCCTTATATAGAGCCCCCGTGGTCAGCAGTTTGAAACCACCAGCCCGCTCTGCAGGACAAAGACGGGCTTCCGACTCTCTAAAAGTTAGTCTCAGAACCCCACAGGGCAGTTCTAGCCTGTCCTCCAGCCTCCCCGTGAGTCGGCGTAGACTTGATGGCAGTGGGCTTGTTTTGTCTCATCTCTGCCCAGCACCAAGCCCCCAACCCACCCCTTCAGGCCCATGCGGACCCGCAGCGCCCCTCAAGGGTTTCTGAGACGGTCCATCTTGACGGGAGCAGGGCAGCCTGGCGCTGACCCAGAGCCAAGGGCCCCTCAGGCTGAGATGGGCGTGTTGAAGAAGCAGGATCATGGGGGAGGAGGAGGGGGGCTGGGCTCCTGAGCTCCTAGAAGGCAGTGCCCCAGGGGGGGCAGCACTGCTGGTCTTACCCACCCTCCCCCTGGGAAACCAGCCTCTGTAATGCTGGGCCCCTCTCCCAGCCCAGGGGCTGTGTCCTGGGGAGGGGGATGGCATCTCCTGGGACAAGCCGGAATGGGTCCCCCACAGGCCCCTGACCTTCCCAGGATGTTCTCAGGAGCAGCGTGTGCACAGCCACCAGGGGGTGCCCTGCCCTTGAAGTCACCAGATGGTTACCCACCCACCACTGGGACTCCCCCATTCTGTGGAAGGGGGGATTCTGGCCCAAGAGGTGGCTGGGTCCGGTGAGGCCCACAGAGGCATCCCCTAAGAAAGGACTCAGGGACCCCAGCTCCCTGGAGCTGACTCAGAGTTATCACATCCTCCCCCTCACCCTGCACCCCACGTCCAGCCGGGCCACCATCACCGCCCCAGAGTCTGTCAGTGCCCACCTGGGCGGGGGGCTTGGGGCCCTCAGGTAGTTCCCACTGAGCAATCACAGGCGATCTCTCAGGGTGGGGGCCAGCAAGGACCTTCCCCTTGCATGCCCCCCTGCCCAACCACCGCTGGCTGGCACTGGATGTCTGGCCCAGACTGGGTGGCCCCACAGGTCAGATGAGGGGCCTGAGCTGAGACAGGGTCTCCCAGACCCTGCCGCCTGCTGCCCCACAGTCACCTGTCACTCGGACCCTCCTCACCATGCACCCTGCTTTCTGTAGGCTGAGGAGCAGCCCCCTTCCCATCACTGGGCCTTCCCATCCCAGCCGGTCCTCCCTAACCTGTCTCTCCCAGAAATGTCCCCAAGACCTGGGCCAGGCCGGGCAGCTGGACAGTTGGGCCAGTCCTCAAGAGAACCCGGTTGGTGCTAGCCAGGCACCTGGACCTTGTTCCGCCCGCCACACCCCCAGTGGAAGGACGCTGTGGGAGCCCAGCAGCCCAGGGCCTTCAGTGGGTGGGTGGGGGGACCTCGGTCGGAGATGGTCAGAAGATTCAGGCCTGGGGCGGGGGGGTGGCTGCTCTGCCCGGAAGATGGTGACATGCCACAGAGCTTTCTGACCAAAGTCCCAAAGCCACCATGGACAGCGGGGAGGGGAGGCCTTTGTGGGGAACTGGTGCTGGCCACCTCAAGGCTGACCACCCGGATGGGGGGGGACAGGGGAGAGGGCACCACACACCTCCTCTGGGGTGGGGCAGTGAGCAAAGGCTCTGGGCTGGAGGGCGGGGTCCCACGCCTGGGGGATGGCCCCTGAGTTCTGCCTCCAGCTCCCTACCTCACCCCGGCCCTGCTGCAGCCAGGCACTCGGCTAAACTGTCATACAGGACAGACAGACTTCTGAAGACCTTGGGTCAGCCCCCCATCCCTGTGATGTCTCCCCTCCCCCCCACTCTGCCTCTGGCCCACACCTCCCTCCCTGTCCCTGCTCTGGCTATATCTCTCCTGCTTCTTCCTCACCCCCCACACGCCCCTGCTGCTTCTCAGCACCTGCATCTCTCCTGCACAGCATGGGGCGGGGCCTGCTTCTCCTGCACCCAGGAAGAGTCTGCAGACCCCTGCAGCCCGAGGCAGCGGGCTGGGGTCCCTCCCGGTTTCTGTAGGCAGGTGCCAAACCGTTCAGAGACATCCTCTCCAAAGAGCTCCCCCTGCTCTCACCCAGCCCTCTGCACCCAGGGCCATGATGAAGGGGCACTGTCTGACTGACCACTGGCTGCCCCTCAGGCTGCTTCATGCCACTATTCACCTCCCCCACCCAGAGGAGGCCCTTCCCCAGGAGGGCAGCGCTCCTGTAACCTGCCCAAGCCAACCCCCACCCAGCCGAAATCAGTGATGGCTGCCCAGCCCGTCCCCCACCAGCAGGGCCCAGGAGGCATCATGGGACTCCCTGGGAGGGAGGTGACAGCCCCTGGCCCCTGGCATGGCTATCGGCCACCACCCAGGTGCCCAGGCCTCGGTCGACCATGTGTCCCACAGGCCTGCTCCACGCCCCAGCCCTTTGTCCTCCACTCCCCAGCCAGTGACCCTGGGAGGTGCCCTCTGACCACACCCACCCTCTCAGCCCCCGGCGCCAGCGCCCACCTTATCGCGGATGCCCTGCCGCATGACCTCGCGCTCGGCCTCCATCTTGGCGTACTTGGCCTTGCGCTCCTCCTCCTCCTGCCGCAGTGCCTCCTGCCGCTCCTCCTCCTTCTTGGCCGCGTCCGGGTCCTTCTCCTCGTCCCCCCCAAGCATCTTCCCCATGTCCTTGGTGGCCCCTGGGGACACAAGATGGTGGTTCAGGGACCCCATGCCTCCGTCCCCCAGACGGGGAGCCCAGCACTGCCCCTCCCTGGGGAGATTCCTTGGCTCCTCCCCGCTCCTTGCAGGTCCCCTTGCCCTCCCCAGATCGGGCACCTTCTGTCCATCAGGGGCAGGACACTCGGGGCAGGGACAGGTGTGTGGGCGGTGGCCCTTGCTGAGAGCACTGTGCTGTGTACGCGTGCCCAAGGCAGCGTGTTGTGACATGTGGGCACGTGTATGACTATATGATGTCCGTGTCATGGTGTGTGGCTCCGTGCGGGGAGTGGTGTGCACGTGTGTGGTTGCAGGTGTGTCTGTGTGGCTGCGTGGGGGTAGCTGTGTGTGCCCTCATATGGCTGCATGTGATTGGTGATTGTATGTTTGTGTGCGTCTGCATGTGTCTGTCTGTGTGTCTGTGCAGTCACACGTGTGTGTTCCGGTGCCTGTGCTTTTATGTGTGTTTGCATGTGTGCTGTCATTTGGGGTTGGCTCCTTGTGTGTGTGATGAACCATGTGTGAATGTTTGTGTGCATGTGGCTGTGTGGTTGTGTGTACGGGTTTGTGTGGGTGTTGTGGTTCTGTGTGGGGACTCTGATATGTGTGTGTGTGTGGTTGTGTGTGCTATGGCTGTGTGTATGTACTTGTGTGTATGTCTGTGTGTGTGGCTGTGTGTGTGATTTTGTGTGTGTCTGTGTGGTTGTGTGTGCTGTGGCTGTGTGTGTGTGGTTGTGTGTGTCCTTGTGTATGTGGTTGTATGTGTGACTCTGTGTGTCTGTGTGTGAGTCTGTGTGTGTGTCATTGTATGTGCTGTGGCTGTGTGTGCTGCGGTTGTGTGTGTGTCTGTGTGTTGTGTGTGTGTCATTGTGTGTGCTGTGGCTGTGTGGGGTTGTGTGTCTGTGTGTTGTGTCTGTGTGTATGTACTTGTGTGTGTCCTTGTGTGTATTGTTGTATGTGTGATTGTGTGTTGTGTCTGTGTGTGCTGCGGTTGTGTATCTGTGTGTGAGTCTGTGTGTGTCATTGTGTGTGCTGTGGCTGTGTGGGGTTGTGTATGTGTGTAGGAGGGGACCCTGTGAGCTCGTGTAGGCGTGGTCATCTCTGTGTCTGAGTCTGGCCGAGGCGAAGCCTCCTGAGGCTTGAGGGGCTGGCCCGCGGGCTCTGGCCCTGCTCTCCTGGCTTTGCCTGGCCCAGTGGGCAGGGCTGGTGGTGGCTGTGCCCGGGCTGCCAGCCCCTGTGCCGCCTGCGCCTGGCCCTCCTCCTTGCAGAGCCAGCTACCACTTTTCTCATGAGCTCCTGATTCACAGGCCCCACAAACCTCCCCGACCGCCCGCCCTCTGACTCGCAGGCCAGAGACGTGTAATTACAGCCTGGGGTGCCAGCACACAGCCAGCCCGGCCCTGGGTGGCCCGGGAGCCGAGGCCCCGCTGCGCCCAGCACACAGAGCCCCCGGGTCTCAGCCAGCGCTCCGTCTCTGCTGCTGGGAGATCTCTGGGTCTCTAGAGCTGGGGTCTCAGGGCTGACTAGGTCAGACCCCTCATGACCCAAATCCCTGTTGTCAGAGCAAACCTACCCCACTCCCGCCACGGTATCCTCACCTACTCCCCCTGCACCTTGTGCAAAGAGACTCACCCCTCCTGGCTCTGTCCTCTGAGCCCTGATGCTAGGCTCAGATGGTTGGCCCAGTGGGCCCACAAGACTGGCTGGGATGAACCAGGGCACAAGAGCACCCGGAGACAATGTCCAGAAGCCCCCCTCCCACCCTCTCCCATGGTCACCCGCATCCAGTGAGCCCACGTGCTGAGCCTTGGCCTGTGTCCTGCGCGTCCAGCACGACTGCTTGGCTACCATGCCACCGCAGGGTCTCAGCAGCAAGGAGCCTGCAGAGCCCTGCAGAAGTCAGGCGCCAGCGGATGCCCTGCTGCCTCCTGGGGCCACCTCCCTCTCAGCTGTGGGCACTGGAACCTCGGAGGGACCACTGGCTGCTGGCAGAGGAGACACTTTCCTGGCAGCGGGAAGCCTGGGAGCGCTTCGCCGTGTGGGAGAGCCTGGCTGCCTGAGGCCCTACCATGGAGCCCGGCACGGAGAGGGGATCAGGACCACGCGTGTCCCCTGTCCCTGCAGCAGCAGGAGCCCCTGGACCGGGTCCTGGCCCGGTGCTGCAGAAATGCTCTTCGCCACAGATGTACGAGCCTGCCGATGGCGGGGAAGCAGGCCACTGGGCAGGCACTTGGCCATTTCTGTCCTGGGAAATGAAGCTGGAAACACCCCACCTGCAGCTGCTGCCTCTGGGCGGTGTGAGGCCGGCTGGGGCAGGGACAACCCCCTGCAGACCCGGAGGGGCTACGGCACGTGCTTCCCCACTCTCCTGAGCCTGAGTCTCCCTGACCCCCACCCGCACGCAAAGGAATTCATACTACAGTGAGAGTGGCTGATAGCTCCTTCTCGCTCCCAGAGGGGCCTCAGGACTCCGCCACCACAGGGTGGCACAGTCCTACACTGTGCTGCTGCGGAACGCTGCCCTCCTCACCCCCACTGCCCCTCAAGGCTTAGACAGCACAGCCAGGGCCCTGGCAGAAGCTTCTAAACCCCAGGGAAGCCCTCTGCTCTCCGGACGGCGGTCCAGAGGAGGACGGCACGGGCACCCTCACCCCGTGGACAGCGAGGAGAGTGAGGCACGGAGCAGTTCCCCCCGTGTCCGAGCTCAGGACACCTCCATGCGCCGCTTTGTGCCCCCTAAGAAGCTACAGATGGACACGGGGGCGGTACTCCCTGCACAGGCACGTCCTGAAGACCAGCCCCCGAGGGATGAATCTAGGAAGAGAGGTGCGGTGCCCATAGGAAGCCTTCAGCTTCCGGATGGCTATGGTCCGGAAGAGATGTCCCAGAGGCAGGACACGTTAGGCTTGTGATCAAAGATTCCCTTGGTGGTGTCCAATGCTGCCGAGTTGGTTCCTACCCACAGCGACCCCCCGGGGCCCAACAGAAGGAAGGCCAGCCCGGTCCAGTACCATCCTCCACCGTCTCAGGCCCGAGCCCCGAGTGGCCGGCCCTGTGTCAGCCCAGCTGATGGGGAGAGACGGCCTCTTTCTGACGGTCCCTCTGGTCTACCACGCAGCCCAGCACACACACTGCGGGGCACGTCGGATTCCAGTGCCCAACAGCATTCGTTTGTTTTCTCCCACTTGTGGGTGTGGATAAAGCACACGCATTCACGCAGCCGCGGTGTCAGAAGAGACTCCGGCACCCCCGGCCCCACAGGTCAGACAGTTGGGACTTGGGTTGGTTTGGGGACGGAGACAGCCAGCCCTTTCTTCTGAGTCTCTCTTAGCCCAGGCATGCCCCTGCAGCCCGCTCAGCACTGAGGCCAGGGGTGGCTGTGCATGAGCTGCAGGGGCAGGGGCTGAACCCGGCACAAAACGCGCCCGGGTGGGGGGAACGAGCCCGTCAGGGTGCAGCACAGCACTGAGGCAACGTACAACTTCCCTCTAGTTCTTTAATGCTCCCCTCCTACCCCACTATCATGACCCCAGTTCTACCTACAAATCCGGCTAGACCAGAGCATGGACACTGGTACAGACAGGAGCTGGAAACACAGGGAATCCAGGACAGATGAACCCTCAGGACCAATAATGAGAGTAGCAATACCAGGAGGGAGAGGGGAATGTGGGGGAAGAAAGGGGAATCCTCACCATGATGGACATATCCCCTCCCAGGGGGATGGACAACAGAAAAGTGGGTGAAGGGAGACATCGGTCAGTGTAAGACATGAAAAAAAAAGTCTATACATTATCGAGGGTTCCTGGGGAAGGGAGGGAAAAAATGAGGAGCTGAGACCAAGGGATCAAGTAGAAAGAAAATGTTTTGAGAGTGATGATGGCAACAAATGTACAAATGTGCTTGACACAATGGATGGATGGATGGATGGATGGATGGATGGATGGATGGATGGATGGATGGATGGATTGTGATAAGAGCAGTACAAGCCTCCAATCAAATAGGGGAAATGCTCCCCGGGGGCGCCCCCAGCAGAGCACAGCTGTGTCGGGAGGGGGCCAGGTTGGAGAGGTTCTTTGTTGCTGAGAAAAGTCCTGGCTCACATTCTGGGGTGCAAGGAAGATGCCGGGTCAGTGACACGCCCGCAGCCCCTGGAATAAATTATCTCTGGGTGTGGACACAGGCGCCCTGGTGGCGTCGTGATTGCATGCTGGGCTGCTAACCGCAAGGCCGGCAGTTTGAAACCACCAGCCGCTCCTCGGGGGAGACAATGAGGCTCTCTGCTCCCGTAAAGGGTGACCGTCTCCGAAACCCACCAGCCATGCCCCAGAGACAGATGGGACCAGTGGGCTCGAACTGCCGACACTGTGCCCATCACATAACCACTAAGCTGCCAGGACTCTTCCCTCCGCAGGTTACAAACCCCGTGTATTGAAAGCAAGAAGGTGGGGGTGGGGGGGGGGACCTCCGCATAGGGATATGCTCCTGTCTCACGATTCTCCGGGTGTGTGTTCTGAGGCATCAGAGAAGACACAAGAGGCTCCTCGCCAGGACCCGCGGAAGCTGGGTTCTCAGACTGCCTCTGTCTGTCGCCAAAGCAGGAATAAGGTCAAACTCCTGACTCAGCCGAGCCAGTCAGACGGGCTTAACAAACACAGGGGTGACTCAAGGTGGGGTTTAAGATTTCTAGTCCAAGGCCTTGTGGGAGTCTCGGGGCGGGTGGGGGCAGCCGAAAGCTTTGTGGGTTCACGCTCACCCTCTGGGAGGTCACAGTCTTGAGAGACCCTCTGAGGAGTTCTACTCTGTGCACAGGAGACCCCCAGGAGCTCGGTCAAGTTCTTTGTGAGTTTAAAACCCTTTCGACCCAGCTCCAGGCCGACTTCAGGAGAGAGCCTGGAACAGGGGCATCACTGCTGGTGTCAGATGGATCTTGGCTGAAAGCAGAGACTGCCCGAAAGATGTTGACTCGTGTTTCGTTGACCACGTAGAGGCATTAGGCGGCGTGGGCCACAATCAACTGTGGATGACCTTGAGAAGAGCGGGCATTCCAGATCACTTCACGGTGCTCAGGCGGAACTTGTCCATGGATCGCGAGGCAGTTATGCAGACGGAACAAAGGGTTATTGCAGGACTTAAAATCAGGACAGGGTGCATCAGCATCCTCTCACCGTGCATGTTCAGTCTGTGCCGAGCAGATCCTCAGAGACGCTGGGTGATGTGAAGAAGAGTGTGGCATCAGGATGGGAGGAAGGCTTATTAACCACCTGCAGTACCCAGATGACAGAGCCTTGCTGGCTGACAGTGATGGCTGACTGATGAAGCTCAAGGACTTCCACCTTCAGTGTGGGTCACGATTCAATGTCAGGAAGACCCAAATCCTCATGAAAAATGGAGAGAAGATTGAAGTTATCAGGGGTTTCATCTTGCTTGGATCCACAATCAATGCTCATGGGAGCAGCAGTCAAGAGAGCAAAAGATGTGTTGCATTGGGCAAATCTGCCGCACAAGACTTCTCCAGAATATTGAAGAGCGAGGATGTTCCTTTGAGGACTGAGGTGCACCTGACTCAAGCCATGGTGTTCTCCATCGCCTCGTCTGCATGTGAAAGTCGGACATGGATAAAGAAGACCAGAGAAGAATTGCTCTGTTTGAACTGTGGTGCTGGGGAAGAATATTGATGGCACCATGATCAAACAATCTGTCTGGGAAGAAGTAAGGCCGGAGTGCTCCTTAGAAGCAAGGATGGCGAGACTTTGTCTGACATGCTTTGGCCATGTCGTCAGGAGAGACCTGTCCCTGGAGAAGGACACTGTGCCTGGTAAAGCGGAGGGCAGTGAAGGAGAGGAAGGCCCTCAGTGAGATGCATGGACACCGTGCCTGCAGCCATGGGCCCAGGCCCAGGGACGGTTGTGAGGCTGTGCTGGACCACTGGACAGAGTTTTGTTGTTGTGCATAAGTCACTATGGGTTGGAACCAACTCAACGGCACCTAATAGCAATCATCCACTAATCTACTCCTGGGTTAATCTGGGTGGACTAGAGAAACAAATTCATAGATACGCACTCACATATGTACAAGAAAGAGCTTCGTATAAAAGAGCAATTGAATATTGAGAAAACATCCCAGCCCAGTCCAGATCAAGTCCATGTCTGACATTGGCCCATATGTCTGACACCAGTCTGTAATGTCCTCTTCAGACTCACGCAACACATGCAATGACATCAAACGCAGGAAGATCACAGGCCAATGGGTGGAAAGTCTTGTGGATCCAGTGGCAGTGGAAGCATCTCCTTGCTGGCAGGGGTCTCCACGTGGCTCCTCCAACTCCAGGATTCTAGCGTAGCTCCATGTGTCTTGTCAGCAGGAATGTCTCACAGGGAGTGAGTGCCCCACCTTCAAAGAGCTATCTATCTCCTTAGCGCCTCTAAAAGAGGTCATCAAGCTGTGACCTGATTGACAGGCTAAGCTCCACCCCTTCACTCTTCAGTCTCAAGTAGACCACAGATGACGTGATGACCACAACTCCCATAAAGAGTTACAGTCCAAGCAGCCGTCTAGCGAGCCGTCAACGAAGTCCACACCGAAAAGACACGCCAGCCTGTGTGGTCCAAAGGTGACGGTCACAAACTCCAAACATGAGGAAGGGAAAGTACCAGAGCTGACGTTGTGACACCCCATTTGTAGAGGCTGTGGCGGACAGTAGGCGCCCAAGTCCATCTGCAGAGCCCCTCCATCCACAGACAAGGGGTGGGACAGCTCTACTCTCTGACAGATTCTCAAACATGATGATGGTGGATCCAGCCGCGGTAGAATAGGATGCTCGGTCCGTTGGCCTCCCTCTTGTCCCAACCTGGATCTGCCCCAGGCTCAAGTGCGTCTCACCTGTTCCACCACAGAGATTTCTTCTCTGGCTCTTAAAATATTGATGGTGGTCTTTTCTTTCTCCCTCTTGTTTTTATCTTGATGTCATGACGATCTTCTTCTTGCTGCTTCTGTTGCTCATTGTGTTCTGTTTGGCGTGCAGCCTGTGGCGCACGACAGGAGGAGTGGATACAGAGACAGTCACTGATGCAGTGGCTCGTGGGGGTGGGGGGGCTGTTTGGAGAGCAAACACTGAATGTGGGAGAGGGTGGGAGCATGAGAACTGACCGTAAGGATGTCTACACAACTCATTTTAAAGGCGCTCTATCCATGGAAGTACATGATATGCAAATACAATATCAAGAAAACCACTAAGCTGGTTACTTAGAAGGTGCTGGGAGCCGCAGAGTGGGCAGACGGGGTCTCTCGGGCCTGCAGTGGGGTTGGAGCCCCTTCAGGGTGGAGGAAGGGGAGGTGATTCTTTGAGCTATTGGGGGATGTGAGTCCTGGAGTGATGCCAGCACCCGCACAGACAGACAGACAGGCAGGCAGGCAGACAACCACTCTGCCCTGAGAACGTCAGGGGAGAACCATCGCTCCCAGGAGGGCAAGTGTGGTTTGAAATTCCATTCGGGAGACTGAGAAGACAATGAGTGCTCGGTGGGGATGGCCTTGGGGAAGGAGGGTTGGCTCGATCTTAGAATGGCCAGCTTGTAGCTGTGGGGCGAGTCCGCAGGCAGGGGGCTTCTGTGCGCTATAGTACTTTCATGAAACCCACCCACCCATCCCCACCACCATCCTTCATCTCCCAACCCTCCCCCACGACCACCATTTAACCCACCAAGTGGCGAGAAAACCACTGGACCCAAGCCCACAGCGATTGAGTGGATGCAGACACACAGTCTGTGGGACAGCGTAGAACTGTCCCGGTGGGTTTCCAAGACGATGACTCTTGATGGCAGTAGAAAGCCTCATTTTTCTCCCATGGAGTGGCTGGTGGACTTGAACTGCGACCTGACCTGATGGTGAGTGTGCATGACGCACTAAGGCCATGTGGGAGTTGGACTGAGACTCCAGGGAAGGTGGGGTCCATTCCGACGCTCCCCGAAAAAGAACTGCACTTGAGGGCTCTCAATGGTGGGGTTTTCTTCCAAAGATTCTCCAGGTGGACTTGAACCACCAACCTGTGGGTTAGCAGGTGACTCTGTTCGTGACCTGCCCCATTACTGCGGAGGCTGAAAAGGCTCTGCCCTCCGTCCATCCCCGCAGCCCCAGGAGAATGAGCACCAGTAGGGTTGGGAAGGTGGACGCTGGCAGGGCTGGGCTGGCGCTGCCCCTCCTCCTGTAGAAAAGTGACCCCCTGTGGCTGCAGACGGGGTGCCAGGTGGTGGGGAGAGTTTGCTATGAACTCTGAGGACTGAGATATGCCTGACTCAAGCCATGGTAGTTTCAACAGCCTCGTGTGCACTTGGAAGTTGGCCATTGAATCCGGAGGACCGAAGAAGCATCCCCGCATCTGAGCCGTGGTGCTGGAGAGACCACAGGAAACATGACGACCGTCAAAAGAACAAACAGATGTGTCTTGGACGACGCACAAAGGCTAGGTAGGTAGCTGGAGGCAGAAACTAGGGGTGTCCCTCTACATGTTAAGGCCTCTCCCCACTCCCTTACAGGAAGTGGAAGCTGATAAAGGTCAGAGGGCATGCACAAATTCAGGCCTGAGACAGGAAGCCAGTACACTTGGGAAGACCCCAAAGTCAGCAGGGGGGCTTAATTCAGCCAATGGGGTCAGCCGGTACTGTTGACCATGCCTCCCAGTGGAGGGCCCTGAAAAGCAGGATCGGGAGCCTCTTTTCCAGCTGTTCCGGGGGCCTGGTGCGGTTTCTCGGTGTGGGGTGTGACATGCCCTCAGGGGGCCTGTGTAAACCCGAAACTGCTTCCGTTCTTTATAAAACCCCACGTGGATTGCAAACCAGGCTTCGGCACGAAGTCTTTCTCTTGCGAAGCCAAGGATGGAGGCATTTCTCAGCCAAGAAACCGAACACAACCAGAGTCTTCATGGGAGGCAAGGATGGAGAGACTGGGCCTCGCGTGCTTTGGACGTGCTGCCAGGAGAGCCAGTCCCTGGAGCAGGCTTGGTGACGTGGAGGGGCAGAGAGAGAGGAGGGACCTCGATGAGATGGTTGTCACGCGGCTGCCCCACGGGCTGAGACATGCCAACAGTGGTGACGATGGCCCAGGGTGGAGCAGGGTTTCCCTCTGAGGTGCAGAGGGTCCCTGGAAGTCAGCACCGGCTGGACGGCCCCCAACAGCAACCACGACAAGTAGCTGAGGTGCCGGTGGTTCCCATCCCACCCGGGGGGACCACCCTGGACGAAAGGCTGGGTCATCATGCTTCTGTCATGAAAACGGCCCAGAAAAGTCTCAGGAGCAGCTTCCCCTGGCAGGCACACAGGGTCGCCGTGAATCAGCATCGCTTCAGTGGACGTGGGCCTGGTGGCTGCAGGCACATTCTGCCCTGTCCACTCCCCCAGCGCTGGGCCACAGGGCGGACTGTGCACAGACACCAGGTCTCGTGGGGGTGCTGAACCTGACGCACGTCTGAAAGGGATCCAGGTGTGCTCCAGCCGTCAACCTTCAGGTGCTCAGTTAAGGGCATCGCCATTTGCACCACCTGGGGGTGCTCTGCCACCGTGGACTCTGCCGCAGTGGTCTCTCCCGCCATGGACTCCGCCGCCGTGGGCTCTGCCACCGTGGTCTCTCCCGCCATGGTCTCCGCCACTGTGGGCTCTCCCGCCATGGTCTCCGCAGCCGTGGGTCTCCGCCGCCGTGGTCTCTGCCGCCGTGGTCTCCACAGCCGTGGTCTCCGCAGCCGTGGGCTCTGGCTGAGTTCTGGTGGAACTGTGTAGATCGGACACATGTACCTACGGACACCCTTCTCTCGTGAACAGGAGTCAACAGGGCTGGAAGGTTGGAGGTTGAAGCCTACTGGCTGGCTGCCAACTTCCATCGGGACCCTTGGAAACCCCACGGGGAAGTTCCCTCTGTCCTATGGGGTTGCTGTGAACCAGGGCCGGCTGAATCGATGGCAGCGGATGTGGTTCCTGGTTTTAGGGACTTCTAAAGAGCCGTGGAGTACCGTGAGTCAGTCCTTGGCTGCTGTCCGAAAGGGCGGTGGCTCAAACCCACCAGCTTCTCCGTGGGGAGAGGGTGTGGCGGGAGTCTGCTCCAATACATGTGGCAGACCCGCAGCCCTACGGGACAGCTCCGGCCAGTCCGACAGGCTCACTGCGGGCAGGAACCCACGCGACAGTGGTGGGCTTGCACGTCCTGTCCTGTTTTAATTCACCAGGAAAATGGAATAAGAGGGGACTGCACTGTCCCCCAGACTCCAAATTTGGGGGAGCTGTGAAGCAGACGTGGGTGAGAAGGAAGCAAACAAACGAGCGAGTCACCGCAGAGAGGGGCTGCTGGGAAGGGAACCGTCTGGTAAACAAGCCCAGGGAAACTCTGGAGACCGGGGCTCCAGGCTCGGCGGGAATCAGGGTGATGAGGACGTGATGGGCTGAAGGTCTTAATGGGAGCCAGAACCCCCTGCCCTGAGGACTCAGCCCACCCCAAGCACGAGTGGGCAGTCAAGAAGTCACCTCTCTGGCGAAACCACTCCTGCAATCCAGCTCCGAGGCACTGTACGCGGCTCGCCTTCTATCTGACAGTGTCCCGCACTGCCGCTCGCAAGGCTTCCAGAGGCTAATTCCCCAGACAGCGACAGCCATTCCTTCACCATCCTCTGCTCTCCGTCTGCTGAAACCTGCCCACCCCAGAAGCCAGCAGGGTGAGATTTTGTCTCATGGACTTCAGACATGGTGTGGCAGTTACTTAATCTCCCGCCAACTTGCAGAGGGGTGGAGTCTAGCTTGTCAATCAGGTCATAGCCAATGAGGCCTCTGTGTAGGCGTGGCCTTCCTGAAGTTTCTGGGAACTCCTGTCTTCCTTCCTGGAGGAGGGACACACTCTCCCTCTGCTTGTCTCTCTGCTTGACATTCCTGTTGACAGGCCACAAGGAGCTACGCTGATGGAGCCAGAGCCCCGGAGCTGGAGGAGCCACGTGGAGACCCACGCCAGCACTGAGAAGCTTCCACTGCCACTGGATCCACTAGACTTTCCATCCACTGGTCTGTGGTGTTCCTGCATTCGGCATCATTGCATGTGTTGCGTGAGTCTGAAGAGGAATTCATGGGCTCCTATCAGACTTATGGGCAGATATCAAACTTTTAAACTTGATCCAGACTGGGTTGGGATGTTTTATTGATGCATAAGTACTTCTTGATATAAAGTTCTCTCTTACATATATTTGAGGGTCAATGAGCTTGTTTCTCAGCTTTAACATACCTTCACAGGAGCAGACGGCCTCGTTTTCCCCCACAGAGAGGCTGGTGGATTCCAACCACTGACCTCACAGTGAGCAGCCCACCACTGAGCCCCCCGTGCCCCCAGATCTCCTCACCCAACAGGGAAGGGGATTCCAGGGCAAGGATGGACAGCTGTCTGGACAGTAACCAGAGGAGAAACAGATAGCTACCAGTTCATCCCATGAAAAGGCTTGGCTTGGAGGTGGCCGGAGGGTCTGTGAAGACTCAGCGATGGTTGCTGGGGGTGCTGGCCATCGATGTCAATGCATATGGACCCCGGGTGTGCAGAAAGCAATTGCTCCTTCGGGGTTCCAAAGCTGTGACAGAGCAGAGAGCCAGGTCCGTCTCCTGAGGCGCCCCTGGGTGGTGTCGGTGAAGACGACTGAAAGCCGAAAGAGAGACAGCAGACTGCTCCTCCGAAGGAAGCGTTGTGAAGCTTTGTCTCGCATTAGCTAGGAGAGGCCGGGTCCTGGAGAAGGACTTCGTGGCTGGTGACATGGAGGGGCAGGGAACAGAGGGCCACCCTCAAGGAGACGGACGGACATGGGGTTGCACAAATGGGCTCAAGCAGGAGAACCACTGTGGGGCCGTCGTGGATGCGGTGGCATGTGGGTGTGCTGCGCGCAGGGTGGCCCTGAGTCAGCACCGACGCAGCGGCCCCCAACACCAATGACCACCTGCAGGGCTTTCTGAGGCGATGCTTTTGGGGGAGTTGGATGTATGGTTTGGGTTGGCCTGTCGGGGAACAATCGTCACAGCTTCACGAGGGTTGAAATCGTCCCGTATGGCGCACAGGGAAGCAGCGCACCATTATAGGACACCCGATGAGGGCGTCGCGATAGGAAATCCACAAACCGTGTTTGACATGCTCGTGTCTGTACAGTCACATGATCTCGAAACACAAAGAGACACCTGGATACCAGGGCGTTCCTGCCTAGGCGGGGCCACTGGACGCAGTAATTTATGAACATCCAGGTGTTTTCACATGAAAAGGGTAACTGATCGCACAGGTCAGACATCCCAATGTTACTTAACGAAGCGCCAGCCGGAGGCTGGGGACACAACGCCTTCCTTTGCATCGACAAAAAACAAACAAAAAAAGTTCCTTCTCCCCCAACCTTTGTGAGGTCAATTAGGGGGGGAGGTCGGCAAACATCCCTTTTCACAGCATTCCTGCAGACTTGGTGTTCAGTCTACAGCCCTTCTGCGTTTCACGACCCGCGCGCTGAGGGTCCATCTGTGCCCAAGCAGAGGGCAGGCGAGGCCCCTCCGTGAGTCCTCTTTGTTTGCGCTCATTGTCGGAGGTTATTTTCAGGCGCGTGTGTCTGTGGGAGGCCGATGCTTCTCACCAACCTCATCAAGCCAACCTGCTGACTCTGACTCACCGAACTAGTTCTGAGAGATCAACAGCAGGAAAGGCTTCGTGGATTTCTCTTAAAAGCAGAAATGTACCTAAAGGCATGCCTCTTCCAAAGACCATTTTCAAAACAAAACAAAACACACCAGATGATCCTAAAACAATGCGCTATCTCAATTTTCCAGAGTGCTCTTTCATAATAGTCTCTATTATTTCAACACTCTCTAAGCAACATTGCTCTTTTAATGATGTAGGTCCTTGCCAGTGAAAAAATGTCGCAAGTACCGTGGACGGACAAAAGAACAAACAAATCCGGTTTGGAGGAACCACACCGGAATGCTCCTGAGATGCAAGAATGGCGAGACTTCACCTCACATACTTTGGACATGTTGTTAGAAAAGACTACTTCCTGGAGAAGGACATTGAGGTAGTTAGTTTATTGTGCCAACCTGGCCGACAAACACATATGGGATTAACTGAAGGGTGGAGAGATAAATGGCTCCGTGAGCCTCACCTTTCTAGTTCTCGGGTCTCTTGCTCTTTGATGGTCAGACCAGGGTGCAGCTGCCTTAGTCAGTTCCCTGCTTCAGCTGGCAAGGCTCACTTCCTGCGAGATGTCCCTGAGGAGAAGCCCCATGGACCTACCCCGATGCAGCCCTGGGTGCTGGAGCAGCGGCATGGAGACCCCTGCCAGCGCTGAGATTCTTGCACATCCCCTGACTCGGCTTTCCTCCTGCAGTCGGCATCATTGCATCTCTTTTGTGAGATGGAGGAGGATTCTGTGGATTGGTGTCAGACATATGGGTTAATGTTGGACTTGTGGGCTGGGTCAGCACTGGGTTGGGATGGTTTCTTGATGCATACTTAACCTTTATATGAAACTCTCTTTCTGTGCCTTTGTTTCCCTAATGTACCCAGACTAAAACAGACATCATGCTTGGTGAAGTCCAAGGGCAGTGAGAGGGAGGAAGGCCCTGAGCAAGACGGGCTGACACAGTGGCAGCAAATGGGAGAAATGATGAAACAAAAGAAATGAAAAATTTGAGAAAACAAGAGTATTATAGTGTGGCCGTGACATCATCTCCTGTCAACCTGAGCAAAGGGGTGGAGTCCAGCCTGTCCATCAGGTCCTAGCCAATGAGGCCTCTGTGTGGGCGTGGCCTTCTCCTGAGGATGCTGGGAACTCCTGTCTTCCTCCCTGGAGACAGGACACACACACACTCTCTGCTACACATTCCTGTAGACAAGCCACATGGAGCCACACTGATGGAGCCAGAACCTTGGAGATGCTTCCACCACCACTGGATCCACAAGACTTTCCACCGACCAGCCTGTGATCTTCCTGCATTCTGCATCATTGCATGTGTTGCGTGAGTCTGAAGAAGAATGCGTAGACTGGTATCGGACATGGGGGCTAACATTGGACTCAGGGACTTGATCTGGACTGGGCCAGGATGTTTTCTTCATATACAAATACTCCTGGCTATAACACACTCTCTTACACACCTATGAGTGGCTCTGGATTTGTTTCTCTAGTCAACCCAGACTGACACATATCGTGAAATGTACAAACACCTGGAGCTGGACACCCAGAAGGGAGGAGGAACTGCTCGGCTTCTCTCAGCTGAGAGAACTCAAGGAAAGGTTCAAGCCTCAAGCTGCAATATTGCAGGATCCTACGGGCAAAATACTCAACCATAGAGGATGCATCAAAAGAAGGTGGAAGGAATGCAGAGACGCACGGTACCAGAAAGGAACTATTTCAACAAACTGAGGCAGCACTGGACGCACTCACGAGTCCGTGCCAAGAAATTTGGAAGAACATCTACTTACCGGTTGGCTGGAAGAGGCCATATCTGTGCCCTTTCCAAAGGAAGACGACCCAACAGAATGTGGAAAGAATCCAACGGCATCATCATTAGCACATGCAAATAAAGCGTTGCTGAAGACCATTCAAAAACCATCGAAGCAGCCCAACAACAGGGAGCTGCCAGCAATTTAAGACGGGTTCAGAAGAGGGCAGGAAACGAGAGAGATGATTCCTGACATGAGCATGATCGCGGCTGAAAGCAGAGAACGCCAGAAAGAGAGTTCCTTCCTTGTGCTTCACTGACCCCGTAAAGCCATTTGGCTCTGTGGGTGATAACAACCGGAGCTGCTGGTGGTTTTGAACTGCTGACCTTGCCCTCAGGAACCCAACACATAGACACGATGCCACCAGTCAGGGGCTAGATCATTTAAATGATACGGGGGGGGGGGGAGAATCCAAGTTCTGATTAGAAAATAAATATTTATAAATGTCACTTATAAAATGTAATGCAAATATCAAAATATTTTTTTACACATTAAGAAAACACAGACGGTTATATTAATCATCCGATTCTAAATCACAAACAAAGACCAAAAGCCGGGAGGGGCGTAGGAAGAACAGGAAAGTGCCTAGGACTTGAATTGAGCTGGCAGCGGCTCGCAAAGCATTATATCATTTTTGGCTCTGAGCAATAGAGAGATTAGATCATGTTTCTTAAAGGGCATGTGAATTCCAGAACACTGCAGAATCTATTTACCAAGAGAAGTGCAACCGCAGGGGAGCATTTCTTTCAAAAAGGCAAAAGTTAAAGCAAATATCTTAATTATGATGATGCACGTTGAAAGAGTTAAACATTCTTGCTAAAACGAGTCTGAGGTTAGATTTTTTTTTTAACAAGAAATTCAAATAAAATGACACCAAACATGCCAAGTAAAGATATGACTGAGGGTATCTTGGGTAAACGTCCGGATGATGATGATAATAATAGTAATAAATACAATTAAATTCAAATGAAGAAGAAACAAGTTCACTATGTTCCTTCTCGCTGAGCTAGCATCCTAGGCAAAGGCAGCCGTGACAGCAGCACAACTGGGGGGATTCTAGATTAATTAGAGACAAACATCAAGCAAACACATGCATCTCTACGCACGGACTGCCACCAAACTGAAATCCAAATCCATTGCCAATGAGTCCGTGCGATCTCGTGTGTTAAGAGCATAGCGTGACTCCGTGTGGTTTTCTTGACTGTAGTCCTTATGGAAACAAAGGACTTTCTCCATGGCACCATTAGGTGAGTTTGAACTGACAGCCTTTGGGTTAGCAAACCATTTGCACACCACTAAGGGGCACTTGAACTTGAATGAATATCAAGAAGGTTGAGAGCACCTCAAACCCCTGATTCACAGCCCCCTGCAAGGCGATGTTGCACCCGCCCACGACATGCTGCGTCCAGCGCCCTCCCCCTGCTTTGAGGCTGGCCTTAGGCCTCGCTTCAACCATGCAGTCGGCATTGTGTGGCCTCCGGGGCCAGGCCTTGAGAGGCCTAGCAGTGTCCACAACTGCCCTCAAATGCCCCCCGAGCTAGTCTCTGGGGGGGGGCAAGAGGTCACATGGGGTAGATGCCAGGCTGTAAGCGGGGTCTCGGAGGCCAACCAGTCTCAATCATTCAGTTAGATAACAGTACCCACATGATGATGCCAGACAAGACTGGCAGAACCCCACACTGCTGAGCACAGACTCGAGATGTGAGCACAGCGTGGGGTGGGGGTGCAGGAGGGGGGGCGTTTGTTTATGCAACTAAGGTTTATGGTGCCGTGTTCCACAGCAATAGACAGCTGAGATGTCTAAAAAAAAAAAACGTTAGAAACTCGGGAAGAAATAGATGGAAATAGATGGAGTGTATCCCACTGCCTTTCACAGCAGATAGAAGAGAAACAAGGACACAGGGAACGGGAACAATGTAAAGCTACGTCTTACAAGACCCGCTGCTGCTGTTGCTGCATCAACCCTGACTCATCGTGATCCGATAAGGCAGGGTAGAACTGCCCTGGGTTCTGGAGACTGCACACCACATGGGAGCAGAAAGCCTCCTCGTCTCCCTCATGCGGAGCTGCTGGTGGGGCTCACACCGCTGACCTTGCAGTGAGAAGTCCACTGTACAATCCACGACACCACCAGGGTGACTGCCTTACCTCACAGAGGATAGTGACATTTTTTTTCCAGCAAAAATTACCGGCAAAATCAGAACATCAGTTAAGCTACCTTGAAAATATCAATGCTTATTGGAAGAAAATTTTGAAAGAATTTCAACAATTTTATGTAAATAGTGAATATCTACATAAAGTGATTGAATTTTTCTCTAACAACAGTGTATAAATACCAAAAGTGAAGGTTTTTAAAAACAACAAACACCCAGTGAATAAGAATGAAAAACATCCCTCTGAATAATCGCTGAATTAAAAAAAAAAAGCAAGACTCCAATCTCAGACGACCTACAAAATAATGAGTTTGTATCTACACCCTGGAAATAATGGGAAAATTCATAGCCTTAAAGTGCTCCGTGATTATGCACACAACAACGAGAGTACAGAAACTGAAGTCAAACAAGTACTTGTTTTCTGGGGAGAGTCTCCTGGTGAGTTTTCTCCTTTCAAGAAGCGGACAGGTCCTGGGACATGTATACTCCTCCCTAGGAGAATGCCCGGTGTTGCCAAGGAGCAAGGCTGGGGACTTGGGGCGAGGAAGCAAGTGCCTTGGGGTCTCGGGGGAGTGGCGGCAGACTGGGGTAACAGTTTCTGAGCATAAGGGAGGCGGTGGGACTGGAGTGGTCCAGAGTAGAACATCCCTGAGCTCTGCATCTAAGAGTGGCCAGTGCCTGTGAGCTGACGGCCTGGCAGCAGCTCCTGCTGCTCCCAACCCCGCATCCCACGCTGCGTGGCAGGGGGCTCCCGGGGCGGCATACTGAGTCCTTGGCCTCCTTCGAGATCAGGTAGGTGGGCCAGAAGATCAGCGAACAGGAGCAGAGAGGTTGGGGGCTTTGAACTCCCAGCCCCTTCCCTGTCCACGTGCCCCAGGTCGGCAGCACCCAAGACCACAGGTCCCATAAGCAATGCTCTCCCACTCTTCATACCCCAGGGGTGCTCTCTCACTCCTATCCCTGCCCTGGGTGGCCTTCCCTCCAGCCAAGCCTCCCCAGCTGCCTGGCGCCTCTTCCTCTCCCCACTGGGACCCTGGTGCAGAGTGTGGGCTTCTCCTGAGCCTCTGTCCAAGCCCCTAGGGCAGCGGTTCTCAACCTTCCTGATGCAGCGACCCTTTCATACAGTTCCTCATGTGGTGGTGACCCCCAACCATAAAATTATTTTCGTTGCGACTTCACTGTCATTTTGCTACTGTGATGAATCGTCATGTAAATATCTGATAGGCAGGATGTACTTTCATTGCTACCAATTGAACATAAATAAAGCATAGTGAGTCATCACAAGAACAATATGTAATTATATATGGTGAAATATTCGTTTCTAATGACAAATTAATGAGATTTTGTCTTGGAGCACGGTGTAGCGTGGGTAATAGGCTTAACATAACAACGGTGAACGACATGGCCACATTTTGCGTCAGTCTGTGTAAAAAGCCAACGTCAGTGTGGAGGTTGGGACAGCTTCTTTCTCACCAGAGCAGCGTATCTGCATGTGGGTGGACCGCCTGGAGACGGACAGAGGAGCGGGGTCTCAGTTCCTAAGACCACCGGAAAGTTGCATTTTCCAATGGTCTTAGGAGACCGCTGTGAAAGGGCCGTTCACCCCCAAAGGGGTTGCGACCCACAGGTTGAGAACCGTTGCCCCACGGGAAGGACCCCTGGTGGTGTGGTGGCCACACAGTGGGCTGCTAACCAAAGGGACAGCAGTCACCCCTTGGGGGAAAGACGGGGCTCCCCACCCCCATACAGAGTGGCAGTCTTAAACTCTCACAGGAATACTTCTACCCTGTCCTGTCGGGTCGCTGTGAGTCGGCATCGACTCGATGGCAGGGAGCTTCCAGTCCATGCCCCTCGGTCAGGCTCCCCGGAGTGGCCTCTGGGTACGTGGCCCTGGCTGGCCGCTGAGAAAAGCAAGCCCCTCCATCCTGGGATCAAGGGCCACCTCTCTTTGCAGCACAAGAGTCAACCGGTGCTTTGCCCTAAAGCAAGGCAGCCTCTCCCAGCCCCTGTGGCAGCTGGGCCCTGGAAGCTGACCTGGAGATGTGGGAGGGGGCGGTTGGCATCTAGCAAGGGACCTGAGCTGGTGTCCCTCCCCTTGACCAATCCCAGCAGGAGCTGGGGTGGGCAGAGGGTGCTAATTGGCAGCTCCTTGCTCCCCCCTCCCCACGGAGCCTGCTGGCCAAGGTCAGAGACGCTATCAAGGGCAAATTTGGTCTTAAACAGAAAACAAAACCATTCTGGCTGGTGGAGAGGAAGGCCCCCACCCTTCTGAGAATCTGCGCCTGACTAGGCGCCTGCCTGGCTATGCCCTGGCCCAGAGGGGGGCGGCAGAATGGCCCCAGGCAAGGGAGATGGCCCAGGGCTGACCTCATCCTGCTGACCTGTCTGGCTCCTGCCACCACCTTGTCTGCGAAACTGGCACAAGAGGGTCCCTGAGGTGCTGTCCCCTGGCCCTCTGCTGCCTGGCAGCTCTCTCTGCACCTCCCCCTCCCCGGGCTGGCTCTCTGCCCGGGCACCCTGGATCCCGGCTGGCTGAACACTGGATCCTGATGCTGCCTGTGAATGCCGCCTTATCTACAGTCATCTGAGCAGAAGCATGCCAGCCTCCATGTCTCCACCCCCCAACACCTCTGTGCCTGGGAACTGTCCCCCTGCCTGTAACAAAGCCCACCCACTGGGGCAGGGCCTCCGGAGGGGGGGGCTGCCGCTGCCCCAAGACCGGCATCGCAGCAGTGTCTGATCTTGGCTTTCCCAGGAGGACAAACAGAGCAGGGGCGAGATGAGCCGGACGGAGCTGGGGGTGGTGGCCGTTGGCCTGCTGGCCCATTTCCAGGACAGATGTCCTCCCCCCACCTCGTAAACCAGCCCACTGACCTGCCATGCACGCGCATGGCTCCCCATTCACAGGCATCAAGGCGGGGAGCATGGGGAATCTTCATGTGGTCCACCGTGGGGGCATTTTGGGGGAAGATCTTGGGGGGTTCATCTCAAGGGTCCGTCTTGGGGGTCTATCTCAGAAGGTCCACTCTAGGGGTCCCTAAGGATGATGCCTCTTGGAGGTTCACCTCAGGACCGTCCCCCGCACAGGGTCCAGCTCAGGGAACTGGCCTGGTGGGCAGTAGACACCGTCCCAGATGGAGGGTGCTGGTGAGGAGGGGGCGCTACCACAGGGAGGTGGTGACAGTACAGGTGGAAAGGGCAGCAAGGACAGGGAAGCCTCAGGGGATGCTCGGGAGAGGAGGGGAGGTGACAGGGGGAGGGGAGGGGGAGGGGAGGGGACAGGAGGGAGGAGGGAGGTGACAGGGGGAAGGGAGGTAACAGGGGAAGAAGTGAACTCCCAGGGGGAGGAGTGATAACACAGCAGCCCAGCTGCGGCCCCGTGCGGTGGTACGGGTGGGCCCCCTCTCGGTGGCTCAGGCAGAGTGTGCTGCAGCGTGTTCTCAGGGTGCTGCTGACGTGGGGCTGCAGAGAACACTCTGGAAGCAGTGGGTCAGCCAAAAGGAGACGTTGCTATGGGCACCTACCCCCAGCCTGCCCAGCCCCAGGGGTGGCCCTTGTCTGCGTGGCCTGGACTCAGTCCCTCGGAGGCCCCAGCCGGCCTCCTGGACCCAGACAGGACAGGTCTCCACAGAGCCCTGGGGCCAGAGTGGTGGAGAGGGAGCATGACAGGCTGGTGGGCTTGTCCTCCTCCACCCAGGAGACAAGAGAAATGAGGCTCAGGTGCACCAGAGGGCCGGAGCGAGCCCCCTCTCCGTCCAAGGCATAATCGGGGGTCGTCAGGCAACCTCAGGCCAGAAGCTCCCACCTGGGGCATAAGGCTGGGTCCAGACTCGCGCAGAGCAGCGGGTGTGGAGAGATGGGGCCACAGAGGGGCCTGCCGCACCCCCCGGGGTCCTGACCAGAGCCCCTGATGTCAGCCCGGGCTGAGCAAGAGCCCCACCCTCCAGGAGTCGCACATCTCACTCCTCCCCATCAGCCAGGCACAGAGGAAAGGGCCGTTCTCGGCTGGAGTGGGAAGAGGCTAAAGCTTCGATAATTGAGCTGCGGTTTCATGAGCCGAGCATCCTCTCGGGAGGGCGGGGCTGCCCCTCAGGGTCTTGGCAGACCGGTTGGTCCCTAGAGTGTCCTCCAGCCTCCAGGAGAAGCTGCTAAGAGCCCAGGAGAGCGCCCAGCAGGCCCTCTCCAGCCGAGGCCGTGGGAGAAGTGCGCCCTGATCCAATGTTGGCATTTTCTCAGGTCTGCGAGCTTGTTCTCCCAGGCAGGGGGACAGAGTGGAGGGGAGGTGAGAAACAGGAGGCCCTCGGGAGATGGAAGGACACAGCGGCCGCAACCACGGGCTCGGGTGCAGGACTGGGGGGCCCGTTGGGGGCGCTTTCCTTCTGTCGTGCACGGGGCCACTGTGGGTCAGGGGTGACTCCATGTCACCCCACCACATCCACAGGGGTGAAGGAGGCACAGGCCTGGCCTGCGGAGCCGAGACAGCGTCAGACCGCCCAGTCCTCCAGGTAAGCACGGGCTTCCTGGTGCTGACCCACTCTCCCGCCGTGGCGTAGTGTTCACGTGTTGCGCTAACTACAAGGTCCCCAGTTCGGAACCACCAGCCGCTGTGAAGGAGAAAGATAGGGCTTTCTACTCCCATAAAGAGCGTGGTTGTTCTGGTTCATTGCCATCAAGCCGGTTGTGACCCACAGCGGCCACCATGTCCGTCCATGGCGTCGAGGGGCGTGACCATCTCGGAAACCCCAAGGTGAGTTTTGTGGTGAAGGGGCCCGTGTGTCTGCTGGTTGGGTTTTACACCGCCTCCAGGATTCTACTGCAGGGCTGGCTGGCACCTGTCTTTCTCCCACCCCCCAGTCCATCCAGACAGAATCAAAGCCTCTTTCCAAATCCGCACGCCCTTGCCAGTGAGCAAGGTAAGCATGACTGGCTGACAGGTCTGCAGGGACCGGTCCCTACGTCCTACCCCCTCGCGGTCTTCGTCAAAGATGGGGTGACATCCAGGGGTGGGGATCATTCCCCACGAATCACAAGGAAGCCCACCCTTAGCCATGCTTATTGGGAACCCACCCGTGGTGCGGGTACCCTGAGTAACATAGAAATAAAGATCTTGTGTTGTTACCAGGAGCTGGACACTGTGAGCCGATTCCGCCCCCCCCCCCCCAGTACTGGTGCCCTTTTGTTTGCAGAGAGCCGGACCCTGCCACATGGAAGTGAAAACCCTGTGGGGTCCCCCAAAGGTTCCGTCCCTCAGCCCCCCCATCACGCTGCCCTGACTGTGGGTGCAATGTCGGGGCGGCGGCAGTCTCATTGCTACTAGGAGGAACAAACTGAGCCAAACGCTTCCATGAGAATGGAAGTGGCCTAGCAGGAGAGGAAGAACCATCCCCCCCCGCCCCCCCGGCCACTGGACACCTCACTGTGTAAAACAGATCGTCAGAGTCAGGACTCTGTCCACCTGCTTCTCTGTCACTTAAAGCTCAAACCAAGGCCCTCTGTCTAGTCCGCTCACCGACCAATCCCGGGACCCACCCTCTTCTCTCCCAGTGCCACCCATCCTCTACATCCATGCACAGCCATCCAGCTGCCTCCCTCAGAATTTGTGAGAACCTCTGCACTAGGCCCAGGCAGAACCCAGCGCCTTCAATGTCCAGCCAAGGCCTGTCCCTCCCCTAGTCACCCAGGGCCTGGAGCTCTCCCTGCTCAGGACTCCCGAATGTTCTTCCCAGTCCCAGTCCCCGCATGGCACTGAAACAGATCCCCGTTGGAGACATCCTGGGACATCCAGCAGCCCTGTGCTCAGCCAATGGACCCTGTCCACTTCCTGTGTTTTCCACCCCAATTGTTTTCTTCGGAAATGTATTTTGCTGTTGTTTGGTGAAGTACAAAGCCCAACACCTTGGCCCAGGAGCCCTGGCGGTGTTGCCGGGAAGCCTTGGGCTGCTAACCACAAGGTCAGCATGTCAAGCCCACCAGCCTCCCTGTGGGAGAGAGATGAGGCTGTCTGCCCCTGTAAGAATTGACGGCCTCGGAGACGCCATCCGGGGTTGCTGTGAGTCAGTGTCGCCCAGCTGGCAGCGGGTTAAGCATCTCCCACTTTCCCGCCTGTCCAATGTGCAACTCAGGGACAGGGATGACTCCCAACTCACGGTACAGTCAACACGGCTGTTTCCAGAACATTCTTAACGCCCCAAATAGTCACTCAGAAACCCCTGAACAATAATCCCTTTCACACACCCCAGGTCCCAGCCCCTGGGCACCTCTGTCGACAATTCCCCCTGCCTGTCTATCTTAGACACTGTATGGACGTGACCTCTCCCAGGGCGGACGACAGAACAAAACACTGCCCGGTCCTGTGTCCTCCTCACAGCTGCTGTCTCTGCGTCCATCCATCTCATCAAGAAAGGCCTTCTTCCTTTGTGTCCTCTTCTGACAACACGTCCAAAGCACGTGAGACAAGGTTCCGCCATCCTGGCCTTTCAGGAGCTCTCTGACCGTCCTTCGTCCGAGACAGAGCTGTTTGTGGCAGTTTGTGGTGCTTTCGGCGTTCTTCACCCGGCACCCTCATTAAAAAGCTTTAACGGCTCTGGGGCCGTCCCTCTTCATCACCTAAATTCCATATGCTTAGGAGGTGATTGAAGTATCATGGCGTGGTGAGTTAGTCCTGGTAGACCAGAGAGACAAATTCATAGACACTCACATGCATATAAGAGAGAGCTTTCGATCAAAGAGTAACTATATATAAAGAAAACATCCCAGCCCAGATCCATTCCGTAAGTCCAATATGTCCAGTACCAGTCTTTAAACTCATCTTCAGACTCAGGCAACACATGCAGGAAGGTCCCAGGCCAGTGGGTGGAAAGTCTTGTGGATCCAGTAATAATGTAAGCATCTCAGCGCTGGCGTGGGTCTCCACGTGGCTCCTCCAGCTCCAGGGCCCTGGCTCCATCAGTGTAGCTCCATGTGGCTTGTCAACCAGAATGTCACGGAGGGAGACAAGCAGAGAGAGTGTGTGTCTGTCCTCCAGGGAGCTACTTATCTCTGTGGTGCCTCCAAATGAGGTCATCGAGCTGCAACCTGATTGACAGTCTAGACTCCACCCCTCCCAAGTTGACACCAGATTATGTAATTGCCACACTTGGGTACACCCTAGTCCTCAAAGTAACATCATTGCTTCTCAACTATTTAAAACTGTCATGTGTAGCAAACTAACCCACTGCAATGCATGGTTTGCATCTTCTGACGGCTGCTTCCAGGAGCATGGGCTGTGGGTCCAAGCAAGACAACATCCTTGACAACTTCAACCTCTTCCCCGTCGGTCATGCTGCGACCTGTGGGTCCAGTGGGGAGGCTGTTGGTGTTCCTGACACTGAGCTGTCATCCACACTGAAGGCTGCCCTCCTTGACCTCCATCAGCAAGGGCTTCACCTCCTCCTCACTGTCAGTGAGCCAGCTTGTGTCACCTGCACAGCGCAGGTCATTAGCAAGCCTTCCTCCAATCCTCATGCTGTGTTCCTCTGGATTACGTGTTCGACATACGGATTGAATAAGTACGGCGAGAGGAGACAGCCCTCGTGCACACCTTTCTGGATGTCGGCCCACTCCATGTCCCTGAGTTCTATATGCAGCCTGATTTACATACAGGCTCTTCATGAGCATCATCAAGTGTCCTGGAATCCCACTCTTCTCAATGTTATGCATGGCTTGCTATGATCCACACATTCGAATGTCTCTGCCTGGTTAATAAATCACAGTAAACATCTTCCTGGTATTCTCTGCTCTCAGCCAGGATCCATCGGATATGCCGCATGTAAGGGCCTCTCCTGAATCCAGTTTGAATTTCCGGCAACTCTCTGTCAATGTACTGCTGCCACCATTGTTGAATTAGCTTCAGCAAAATGTCATCTGCATCTGATATTAATGCTAATGACCAGCCATCTCCTCATTCTCTTGGGTCACCTCTCTTTGGAATGGGTAGTAATATGGATCTCTTTCAGTCCGTTGACCACATCACTGTCTTGGACACAGATGAGGGGGAGTGTGCAGTGCTTCATCAGCATGTTGATACGTGTTTATTAACTGGTCTGCCATCAATTCCTGAAGCCTTGTTCCTAACGTGTTCAGTGCAGCTTGGACTCCTTCCCTCAGTCTTGATCATAGGTTACCCCTCAAATGGTTTCATGTTGGTCTGTCTTTCTGGTTCAGTGACTCCATGTATTCCTTCCATCTTCTTTTGATAATTCCTGCATCATTCAATATTTTGCCCATAAATCTTTTACTTTTCTAAGATAATTTTATTGAGGCTCTTACAGCTCTTATAACAATCCATGCATCAATTGTATCAAGCATATTTGTACATATGTTTCCATAATTCTTTTCTAAACATTTACTTTCTATTTGAGCCCTTGGTGTCAGCTCCTCTTTTTTCCCTCCCTCCCTCCCTCCCTTCCCAGAATCTTTTAGTAATGCATCTTGGGGCCTGAGCGTTTTCTTCAGCTACTTCAGGTCAAGATATACTGCATACATTCCATCCTTCTACCTGTCTTACTCCTGGCCTCTCCACATTTCATTATAATACTTCATTTTGTCTTCTTGAGCTGGCCTTTGAAATGCCCTATTCAGATCTTTTACTTCATCATTTCCTCCATTTGTAAGAGCTACTCTACACTCAAGAGCAAGTTTCAGAGTCTCTTTGATACCCACTTTGATTTTTTTTGTCTCCTTATTGACCATTTGCGTTCTTCATGAATTACGTTCTCGATGTCCTCCCACAGCTCATCGGGCATTCTGTCTAAGGACATGGTGACATGTGAAGTCTGTACCTGAGGTGTTCTAGAAACCCAGGTGGGATAGACGCAAGGTCATGTTTGGGCTCTCATGGACTTGTTTTACTTTTCTTCAACTTCAACCTGAACTTATATGAGCAATTGATGGCCTGTTCCACAGTGAACCCCTGGTCTTGTTTTGGCTGCTAATATCGAGCTTCTCCATCATCTGATCCTAAAGAAGTAGCCAATTGGATTCCTGTGTGTTCTCTCTGGTGAGGTCCATGTCAACAGTTGCTGTGTACATTGTTGGGGGTGGGGCATTTACAAGGAAGAAGTTACTGGTCTTCAAAATCCTACCATGCAATATCCAGCTTCATTTCTATCACCAAGCTATATTTTCCAACTACTGTTCCTTCCTCTTCGTTTCCAACTTTGGCGTTCCAATTGCCCATAATTAACAACACATCTTGATCGCACATTTCATCAACTTCAGACGGAAGAAATCAGTAGAATTCATTTTCTTCATCACCAGCTGTAGTTCTTGCTGCACAAATTTGTATCAGATTCTTGTAGGCATAAAGGCAGTACTCTGTTGCAGACACGATCATACTTCAAGACAGATCCTGAGATTCTTTATGCCAATGAATGAAATGATATTCCTCTCTTTTTCTCTTGATCATTTTATTGGGAGCTCTTACAGATATTATTACATTCCATAGTTCATTCACATAAAGCAGTATTGCACAATTGCTACTTTCAAAACATTTTCTTTCTTCTTGAACTCCTTGATATCAGCTCCCCTGTATCCCCCGCCTCACTCACTCATCCTACCCCCCAGGAACCCTTATTTCACCTTTATTTTTGCCATACCTTATACCACCCAGTATATCCATTCACATGCAGTTCTGTTGTCTGCTCCCCTCAAGTGGGGTTCCACAGTCATCAGTGCTATCAGCCCCTGCCCCCCACAGTCTCTTCCAGCACCCTCAGGGAGCCATTACTCCTGTTACTGTGTCCGAAGGGCTGTCTATCTTGGCTTTCATGTCTCAAATGGTCTTACATATGGAAGCGAACATACACAAGTCTAACATGATTAAGGAGTAGAGGACAGTTATGTGTTTTGTCAGTGCTCTACTGCACCCTGGATTTATCATCCCTCCCAGGTGGCCCTTCTGAGAGGGAGATGCCATTCCTCTTGAATGTGTTATTCCCGGCATGATGGTCTGGTTAGAAATGGCCAATTTCGATGCCTTTCGGCTCACTCATGCCTACGATAGGGGTCCTGTGGCAGTGACATCATCTCCCGTCAACCTGAGCGAAGGGGTGGAGTCTAGCCTGTCAGTCGGGTCCTAGCCAATGAGGCCTCTGTGTGGGTGTGGCCTTCTCCTGAGGATTCTGGGAACTCCTGTCTTCCTCCCTGGAGGTGGAACACACTCTCTCTGCTACACATTCCTGTGGACAATCCACATGGAGCCACGCTGATGGCAGCCAGAGCCCCAGAGATGCTTCCACCACCACTGGATCCACAGGACTTTCCACCCACCGGCCTGTGATCTTCCTGCATTCGGCATCATTGCAGGTGCTGCGTGAGTCCAGAGAGGATTTCATGGGCTAATACGGGACTTATGGGCCAATATAGAATTTATGAACGTGATCTGGATGGGGCTGGGGCGTTTTATTGATGCACAATGGCTTGTTGATATAAAATTCTCTCTTGCACACATGTGAGTGTCTCTGGATTTGTTTCTCTCGTCGGACACAGATCTTCATGCGTGTTTCCTTTTCATATCTGGCAACTCCCGGTTTTCCTAGATTCGTACGTGTCACACCCCACGTTCTGATCAGGGAGGCAATGCTGCAAGGGTTTCTCGAAGGCTGTCCCCCGTGGACGTCGTTATGGGTGGTTCTTGTGAAGAGTCGCCCCCAGTCATACTTGGAGCGCCTCCCCACCTGAGAGTCCCATCTTCCAGCATGATGCCTCACAGTGTCCTGCTGCTGCCCACAGGTTTTCAGTGGCTAATCCCTCCGGAGTGGACAGCCTGTTCTTTCTTCCTGGTCTGTCCTTCATCCGACAGCTCCATGGACACCTGCCCACCATGGGTGACCCTGCTGCTACGTAAACGGCCGGCAACACAGCTTCCAGCATCACAGCCAGAAGCAAGCCACCATGGTGGGACAAGCTCACAGACAAGCGGTGGTTTGTCCTTTTGTGCGCAGCTAATTTTACACTGTTGGGGCGTGGGGGGATGTTCATCCGCGTAGTGACAGGACTCGGGGCTCGGGGGTGGGCATTCTAGGCGTTTCTCCCTTTCGGCAATTACGAATAATGAGCAAAAGGCATTGGGGGGTTCAAGTCTTTGCTCCCAGGTCTATTGTCTGCCCCACTTTTAATCTGAAAACACGAATAAGATTCTAAAACCCAGGAGTGACCCCCGTACCTCCATCAGCCTCACCGCTGGCTAAGGCCTGGCTATGCCGAAGGCACTTCAGAGACCAGCAAGGTGTCAACTAAACACCCCCCCACGCGTCGGTGCTGACTCACAGGGACCCTGTGGGACGGGGCGGGACTTCCCCGTGGGTCTGTGAGGCTGTCACTCTTTCGGGGAGCAGGGAGCTGGTCCTCGGGGCAGCTGGTAGGTTAACAGCCTAGCACGTAAACCGATAGGACAGGAAGCCCTCAAAAGCACAGTGGTCACAGCAGGCCGCCAAGTCCCAAAGGTCATGACGTTGGCGCAGGCCTTGGCACTGCTTGGCTCCGTGGGCCATAGGGTCAGGATGAGCCAGGGTGGACTCACAAGGACAAGTGCGGACACACATGCCGGGGCCGCCGTCCAAACACCTGGAAGTAAGCTGTAGATGCCTGGGCACTCGCTGCCCCACATTGTCCTTGAGGGTCACTTCTAAGGACACCAACAGCACCCCCAAAGTGCCCTTCTGGTGACAGCGTGGTCAGTGCCTGACAGGAAAAGGGCTGTGCCAGCCCCCCAGGGCCTAGACCACCGGGCTGAGTCCAGGGTTGGGGGTACCTGCCCTGTCCTCGGGCCCTAAGGCTCCTGGCTACCCCTCAGCTTGCACACATGCCACGGTGGGCCCGGGGGTTCCCACTGGGCTGCATCTCGGCCCTGACTTGGGGTTCAGGGCTCTCCCAGAATATATCTATGTAGACAGGGTCTCTGTGAGTGGGAGCCGACTCAGAGGTGGGGAGTATTCGGAGGTGGGGGACAGCGTCCCTGGGCGTCCACAGGGCTTTGAGATCAGTGGCCAGTTTCCAGGCACTGCAAGATAGCTGCTGTTTCCTGGGCCTGGTCCTCCGAGACCCCCAGGGGCAGGACCCCGCACTACAAACATACAGGCCTCAGACAAGGAGAGCTGGTCCCGCCCTCACTCCCTGCGCACCTTGGGGGGGGGCTCTCACCCCCCAATTACACCACCCTGCTCTCCCCCAGAAGAGGAGCCCGGTGGCACAGGGACTGCAGAGCTCGGCCGCTAATGGCAGGATGGCAATTCAAATCCACCCGCTGTGCCGCAGGAGAAAGATGCGGCAGTTACCGTGAGTCCATTCACCTCGAGGGCCAGGGGGTCAGAGCTGCCAGGGTGTTCTGGCAGGGCGGGGGTTACACCACACTGCTAACCACTAGGTCAGCCGGTGGGTGCTCTGTGGAGAAGGACCATCCATCTGCCTCCTTGGAAAACCTGCGGGGCAGTTTGTTCTCAGCTAGAGGTGATGGGTTTGGTGTGGATTCACCTTCCCTGGGGCAGGCCGTGTGTGTGTGTGTGTGTGTGTGTGTGTGTGTCTGTCTGTCTGCAAGGGGTCTTTGCACACTCTGATCCCCCCCCATCTTACCTGCCCCCTCCATAGTCCTGCCTCCTGCCTCACCTGCCCTGGCCAGAGCCCTTTCCAATTCCCAATGCACAGGTCAGTCTGGGAAGAGGTCACTCTTGGAAGAAGAAGGACAGCAAGGACAGGGACACTTTGTATCAACAGACTTTGGGGGGGCATTCCATTAGGGGGAACCTGTCCCTGGAGAAGGACATCGTGCTTGGTAAAGTGGAGGGGCCGTGAAGGAGCGGAAAGACCCTCAATGAGACGGGTGGGCACGCGGCTGCAACCCTGGGCTCAGACGGGGGGTGAGGGGGGGGGACGGCGCTGAGCGGTGCAGTGCCCGCGTTCTGCTGCCCCAGGGCTCTGAGTCGGAGCCAATCAGGCAGCAATCGGAGTCAGGGCGCGTAGCAAGCCCAGTGTCACCTGGGAACAACGGGAGAGGGAACAACAAAGACTCCGGGTCCTTGGGGCCCAGCCACTTCCGTGCTCCATTTAGCCTGACGGGATGTCTGCACCGAACCCATTAACCTGGTAATTGCCGGCTCTGCCCATCACGGCATAAATATAGCTGCAGGCGAGAGCTGCTTCCTGGCCCCCGGGGGAAAGCGTGGCTCTGAATTACACCCCCGAGAGCCCTGTGTCCCAGAGGCCTGCAGATGTGGTACCGACAGCTTCTGGCCACCAGATGTTCACACCCGAGATTCCTCCCTGGTAGCAGAACTGCGGCAGCGTCCCACCCAGGGGGGCCGCTGGACCCCAAGAGTCGAAGGGAGTCCCTGGATAGCAGTCAAGTGTTTTTAAGCTTGAGGAGCGAATGGTTAATGAACAGGTGAGAAATCATCACGCAGGAGCCTCTGAGGAACGGCCTGGTGCTCTATGCCCCAGACCCAGTGAGCTTTTGCTAACAGCCAGCCCCGTCCCTCGCAGCCAGCCCTGGCAAGTCCCCAGGGAGTGCAAAAGGTTTGCATGCCACCATTAACCTCAGGGTTGGCGGTTCACATCCACCCAGCGAGCAGCAGCAGAAAGTGCTGTATATGAGCTTCGGTCAAGGTCGGGCCCCCGCTCTCAGTCAGAAGGGAGTCCACAGCCCTGGAGCTAGCTGACCCGGGTGCACAGACGGAGCCTGGTGGAGTCATAGGTTTCACACGGGGCTGCCAAGCAGTTCGAAACCACCAGCCGCTCCTCCAGAGAAAAATGACTTCCTGCTCCCATAAACAGTTACAGTCTCGGAATCCCACAGGGGCTCTACTCCCCACCCCTCAAAACAAGGCATGGGAAACCCCGCGGAGCAATTCTACTCTGATCCACGTAGACTCACCAGGAGTTGGAATCGACTTGGCCAGTCCCTAGATAGACAGTCCTGCACACGCAGGACCACCCGCCCAGGGTTGCCGGGCCTCAGAGGTAGGCTCCCGTGAGCCGACCCGGCTGTGGTGGGCATCCTCACTGGGCTCCTGCAGTAAGGTGCTCCCAGGCATCCCAGCCGCCTCCTCATTCCCTGCTCAGGTGGCCAGAGTGGCCCCCAGGTCTTTATGCGCAGGTACTGTGTCCCTGCTCCCCCTGCAGGCTGATCTCAGGACCTGCTCTTCCAGGAGGCCCTGCAGCCAGAACTCTATGTCCTGAGTTTCAGAAGCCCAAGGGGATCAAGGGGAGCCCCTGAGCCATGTGCACACCTGTCTCACAGGCACAGCTCAGACCAAGGACAGAAAGGGCCCCTGCGCCCACACCGTGAGTTCCTGGTGTCCCCGAACGGCGAGTGGCTGCCAACAGGGAGATGCCTCAGCAGACCCCATGGACCATGCAGAATTGGAGAGGCCATGGGTCAGGGACTCTGGCCTTGAGGGGAGACACCCAGCTGACAGCCAACTGGACTAGGGGCACCTTTACTTACCCAATCCTTACCACCTCGAGCTTCCTCGCTCGCACTGGGGCAGGCAGTTCTGCCAGACCACTGCCTCCTGCTCTAGGGCCACCAGCCCACCTCACGGCCCTTTGCCAGGACAGTCACCACCGCAGGAGTTGCCACCCCTTCCAACAGTGGCTGTGTCCAAGCCACTGCAGACATGGCTCCCTCTGCTTCCGGTTGTTCAACAAGGGGTTGCCGGCCTTTCCTGGAAGGCACCTGGGGTGGACTTGACCCTCCCACTCCTGCGTCAGTGGCCGGACATGTCCACCATTTTGCATCTCCCAGGGCCTCCCCACCAGGTCATGTCCAAGAGGACGTCCCCATGGACAGAGGCAGCCAGGGGCCCACAGTGTGAGCTTGGGGGTAAGAGCACAGCTCTAGCGTGGGTCTTGGGGGGGGTCAGGGGAGTTTGCAGAGGGTGGGGAGAGTTGCCAGCTAGACACACCGAGGGCAGAACACCCCCTGCCCCTTATCCCCAGAACACAGGGAGCTATGCAGAGGAAGGGTGGGGGCAGGCTGGGGGAGGCGGGGAAGGGGGTTTGAGGAGCATGTGTGTGTGTGTGTGTGTGTGTGTGAGTGTGAGTCCATGAGTGTGTATGTAGGTATGAGTGTGTGGTGTGTGTGAGGGTGTGAGTCTGTGAGTGTGTATATAGGTGTCTGTGTGTGTGGTGTGTGTGTGAGGGTGTGTGAGTGTGTATGTCTGAGCGTGTGAATTATGTGTGTGTGAGGGTGTGTGTCTGCAGAGCAGGGGTGGGGGGCACAGGAGGAGGGCAGCCCTGACCGTAAGCTGTGGTGTGGATGCTAGGCCCAGGAGACGTGGGAGGCAGAGCAGGTGCGGGGGTGAGCTAGGCTGGCGCTGAGCCAGGGGTGAGGACAGACCGCTTTGTTCCTGCTGGCTAGAGTGGAGGGGGTGGTGGGGGTGGTGCAGAAGTCTAGGCCGGGAGTGTGCTCGGGAAGGGTGGTGACCAGGGACAGGGTCCTGGGTGGTGCTGTACTGGGGCCCCCAGCTCCACAGCTGCCTGCTCCGTGTTCTCTGCTTGCCCTCCAGTTCCCCCTGCCCCCCTCTGCCAGCTTGCCCCTGCAGGAGTGGCCAGAGTGCCCAGGGATGGGAGGATGGAGCTTGCAAAGAAGGCTAGTGCTCCCCACCCTCCCATCTCCTTCCCCAGCGGCCCTCCCCCTGTGCTCTGTTCAACTCAAGGCAGACACCCAGCCAGTGCCCAAGGGGCTCCCAGGGTCCCCAATAGACTCCTGCTTGCCAGTGTCCTCAGGTGGAGGGTCGTCGCCAAGACCAGCCTGATGGGTGGATGGATGTGGCAGGCTCAGGAGGGCTCCCAGCAGTCAGGGCAGACAGGGAGCCTGGAATTTCACAGGTCACTTGCCCAGGAAGCCCAGCAGTGAGTGCCTGGCAGGCTGCTCTCAGAGCCCCCTCCCCACCCCGACTTAGCTCCAGCCTTGGTAAAGGGGGTGATGGATGCCAGGGGCAGAAACCTTGGCTCAGCCTTCCTCCCTGATGTCCCTCAAGAACAGACCCGGTGAGGCTGGCCAGGCTGCGTGGCTATCCCCCCAAGACGGGCACGGAGCCAGGCAAGAGCACAGATGTCCAAGATCAAGGTCACACAGCTCCTTGTCGTCATCAGAGCCAGCCCTGGACGAAGGCTCCTCTCCCGCTGAGGGCCCCACCCAGGACCCCAGACCAACTTTCACATCCCTGTGGCCAGCTGCACGCAGCCGATGTCCTGGGCTTGCCCGGGTGCACCGTCATCCTCTTGGGGCGCCCAGGCCGCCTCTCCTGCCAGCTAGCCTGACACAGCATTCCTGAGCTCAGCAGCTACTCCCCCCACCCCCACCCCCACCCCCACGCAGACACAGGTGTCTCCAGCAGGGGCCTTTCCTGAAAATCAGGGTCAGGGACTGGTGGGAAGGGTGTCCCGTTGCTCCCTCCCTCGCGGGTCAAGGACTCACAGAGTGACCCTGGTCACACCCTGCACACCCCACCGGCCTGTTCCCATGCACCCCCCCCAGCCCAGGCAGGGCCCCCAAATTTCTCCACTGTGGTCTCTGTGTGTGCCTGTGTGAGTCTAAGTAAGCTGGCATGTATATGGGTACACGTGTGGACGATCCTATGCATATACCTGTGCGCATATGCATGTGTATGTGCAGCGTGCATGTGTGATGTATATGCACAAGCATGTGTGCACATGTATGCACATGTGTGTACCTATGTGAATGTGATGTGTGTGCACATGTCGGTGTGGATATGTGCACGTATGGGTGTGCATAGGTATATGCATGAGTGTGTCTCTGTACAGTGTAGATGTGAGTGTGCACACAGGTGTGTGCCTGCCTGTATGCATGTGTGCACATGCATGTGTGTGGATGTGCATGGGTGCTTCTGACTCTTTTCTCTGTCTCTCTCCATCTTCCTCCCTCTGTCTCTCCATCTGTCCCTGTCTTTCTGTCATCCTGTCTCTCCATTTCTTTCTGTCTGTCTTTCTCTGTCTCCATCTCTCTTCCTCTCTGTCTCCATCTGTCTCTCTGTCTTCTTCCCTCTGTGTCTCTCTGTCTCTGAATCTCTCTGTGTCTCTCTCCATTTCTGTTTCTGTCTTCCTTTTTCTCAGTCTCTGACTCCGTTTCTCTCTGTCTCTCTCCATTTCTCTCTCTTATCTCTCTGTGCCTCACCATCTCTGTGGTCACTTGTCCCGCCTTCTCATCCTTCCCAGTCCTCTCTACCCTCTCCGGAATGTTCCTTTCTGAGTGGTCAGCTTCAGCTGCCTTCTAGAACTCCCTGGCTCCCAGGGACTCCAGCCTGCCCCCTCTCCTCGGGGCCATCTGCTGCCATCTCTGTCTGTCCATCCGTCTGTCCCTCTGCAGCCCAGGGTTCTGTTCCTGGCCTTCCTTTGGTGTCTGCTCTCCCTCTCCGGGGGCCCAAGCCCCCTCCCAGGCACCATCTCTGCTCCCCAGATGGTTTCTTTGGGTCTGGGACTCTGCAGGGCCTCCTCCCTCTCGCTCACACTGAAAGACCACACACAGCGTGGCCTGCCTGGGGTGGGAGGAGGGGAAGAGATGCAGCAGTCCCTCCAGCACAACACAGCCACCCTCCCTCCCACCACTCCCACCTCCCTCAAGGACACATCACCTGTCTGAAGCCACTGCAGCGGCAGCAGCAGCAGCAGCGGGCTGTCCCGGGCCACCTCCCCCGCACAAACACACCCACGTCGCCCTGGCAAGAGGAGCCGGGCTGACATGGCACAGAGGCAGAGGCCAGACTGGCAATTAGCCGGCTAATTTCAGCCATGTAGACAGTCAAATCAGACATTCCCCTTTTCCGAAAACCCCACCTCCTCGGGGCCTGAATTAACCACCTGATTCACTATTTGCAAGCTGGGTGGAACTCGGTCCTCTGAGTGATGTCGCGCTGATGTAATCAATCGCTCGGGCTGGACGGCACCTGCAGCTTAGCCTGGGCAGGGCGGCTCCAGCCACATGGCCCCAAGCCTGGCTATCACGTCCTCTGATTTAATTTGTGTTGATCAGAAATAATGTAGAAAGAAAATGTTTTGGAAACGATGGTGGCAACCGAGGTACACATATGCTTTATACAACTGATAGATGGATTGTGATCAGAGCAGTAAGAGCCCCCCATTAAAAGGATTTATTAAAACTAATTTTTAAAAAATGACTACCAAAAATAAATAAATAAAGTGTGCCATTGTTCCCCATCAGACAATCTATACCAGCACTGGGCCAGGGGAGGGGTCAGGCACCAGGCCTGGGGAACAGCCTGTCCCCCTGGCTCCTGGTACTGGTGGCCTGCCAGCTCCCTCTGCCCCATCACAAGGGTTTGCACTGGTTCATACTGGGCTGTGAGTGACTTGCTCCCTGCCCCTCAGCCTGTGCAGACCGAGATGTCACCACACCCAAGAGAGACCTCTCTAACGCTGTAGAGGATGGTTGGCCTGGTCTGGTCAGGACAGCGTGCATCGACCACCCCCGTCTGCAGAACATCCAGTCCTGGCCCAGGGCTTCTGGCCATGCTCATGGTCCTGGGCCAGGTAGGGTCTCTTCCCATCAGAGTTAGCTGGGATGGAGGGGGTATAAACCCCCCCCCCAACAACCACAGAAGAAGCTGCATTGGGTCCCCATGAGGTGTCCCTCCGGTTTCTGTGCTCCAACACCTGTGTCCAGCCAGCCCTGACTCCAGGGGCATGCTGCCCCTATGACCCCAGTGCGACCCAAGGCCTGGCTGACAACCACAAGTGCAACTCTGTCTCTGCCCCCACACTCACCCTGACCACCACTCACACACACACACACACACACACGCACACACACACACACACCCTTGGGTGCTACAGTTGGTTCCTGCAGCTAGCTTCTTCTTGCCCTTGATTAGGACTGGTCTCTGGTGCTCCCTGGAGTCCACCCTGGGGGCTACGTCCTCCTTGGGCCAAAGAGGGGGGGGATGTTGCTGCTCAGACTCCCCACTGATTCTACACATACCTCCACCTCCCCATCACGGCCCACCCTTGCTGGCAGTGAAGCCCTGGAGACCCTTGGGTTCACACCCGGCCGGCTCTGCTGTCCCCAACCCCCATCCCACCCCCACCCTGCCCTGCCCCGAAGTCCTACCTCCCAGGGCCTGCTTCATCACAAACTCCATGGTGGGGGCTGCGGGTCCTCTGTGGCTCTTCTGAGGGGTGGAAACTCACATGCAGTGAGGCAGGCGTCCAGGAGGGGCGGGGGCCTGCAGGAGAGCAAGGTAGTCCTATCACAGGGCCCTGGGCCAGGCTCAGGGGAGGGGCTCTGTGTGGGGAGCAACCACTTCTCCTGGCCTCTGCCAAGCCAGCTCAGCAGTCCCCCCATGGCCCTGGTGGGGTGGCCCCTACCTTGGGAAGGCCACCTGGAAGGCTACCTCTGTGAAGCGGGAGGGTGTCTCAGCAGGTAGGAAGCAGGACAGGCAGATTCCAGGACCCCAGGCAGACCTGCAAAGGGGTCTCTGGACTCCAGCTTCCAGCTGTGGGGAGTGGGGAGCACTGCCAACCCCAGGGGGTGCAGTTCCCAGCAGCGTGGAGACAGCCTATGCAGAGCGGGGGTGGGGCCCAGGGGGCGTTTGAAGGTGAGCAGTGCGCTCCTAGCTCTGGCTTCAGGCTGCCTGCGCCTGGGGGGCCTCAGGGCCACCAGGATGGGGATGGAGGTCTACAGGAAGGGAGAGGAACTCCCGGGTAGGTGGAGGCCAGTGGGTGCTCTTCACGGTGGGGGGTGTCCCTGTGACTTCTGACCCAGGAGGTGTCTAGAAGCTAGGCTCTACTTTGGGGTGCGCCCCCCCCACACCCCTGCAGTGGTTGGGAATGAGGTGAGGAAAAGCCGCAGGGGGACCAGACTGCCAGGAACACAAGGAAAGGGGGGTGAAGACCCCCCATGCATCTTGGTGAGGAGCCGCCCCACGGACTGAGCTACCCATTTGAGTGAGGTGCTCTGCACAACCACAGTCATTGTACGGCGCCCCCACTTTGTGGGGTCTTGGGACAGGAACCCCCAGCCCCTGGAGACCCCCGTCAGACTCTTTTCCCCTCTGCAGAGGACGGAGACCCTCGGATGCAGAGTGGGGGTGGGGGTGGGGTGGGGTGGCCCGGGCAGGCCAGGACTGCACAGCGCTGGCGCGGGGAAGGGGGGGCCGGCGACTTTGCCGCAAAGCAGACAGACCTCTCTCGGAAACTTCTCCCCCGGCTCCTGGGCCGGCGCCGCGGGGGCCCAACCCCGAGAAGCTCTGAGAGCTGCGGGGGCTCCCTGCGAAGACCCCAGCCACCCAGGGCCCAACCCCGCCCCACTCGGCCGCGGGGCTCCGGCCGCCGCACCCCTCGGCTTTGCGGGCGAGTTGGTTGCCCAGCGCTGCAGAGCGGCCTCCGGCGGGAGCGCGCGGGGAGTGGGAGAACCAGGCGGGGAGCACGGACGGGGACGAGGACACGGGGAGGCCCGCGGGCCGAGGGGCGGGCGGACGGGGCCGAGGGGCCGAGGGGCCGGGGGCCAGAGCCGGGCTCCCGAGGGTCCCGGGGCGCAGGGCCGTTTCAGCACCGCGCCAGCGGACAGCGCCCGGGAGTGCGCGCCCCGCCCGGCGGAGCCAGGGCCGCGCCGGGGAGCCGAGCGCCTGGAGGTGGCAGCTGGGGGGTGGTCCGGGACCTGGGGACGCAGCGATCGCGGTGGGTGGGGGGCCGGGAGCCGGGGCGCAGCGATCGGGGGCGCGGGGCGGCCCGGTGGGCTGAGCGTGGGGGCGCGGGTTACCTTCCGGGGCCGGGGCACGGGCCGGGCGGTCAGCGGCGGGGAGCGCGCGGGCTGGCCGGGTCCATGTGGCGCGGGGAACTGCGGCGGCGGCTGAAGGGCACCGCGAGGAGGGCGCGTCACAGCCAGGCGCTCCCCACCCCCCGCCCGCGGCGGAGCATGACGAGGAGCCGGGGGAGGGGCGCGCCGAGGGGCGGCGCGGCGGCGCGGCGGGGGCGGGGCGGGCGCGCGGAGCCGCGCCCCCTGGGTGCTCCCGCCGGGTCCTCGGCTCGGAACCCCTGACCCCCACACTGTGCGAGCCCCGTCTGTGTGGACCTGCCTGGAGAGGGGGCCTGCCCTCCTCCACCCCCGCGTCCCCCGGAGCCCCACTCCGACCCCCTCCTGCCCGGGTGGGATCGCAGAAGGAACGGTGTGCGCGGGACCCCGGAGTCGGAGAAAAGTCCGTTTGACCCGCCGGAGCTGGGCAGTAGTCTAAGGGGTCTCTCCCCAACACCCGCCCCCAGTTCACTCAGCCGAGACCAGACCTCTACCCCCACCCCCGAAAGGGTTTCCCTGGAGCGACTCTGGCCCTAGCCGTGCTGGCCGCGCTCTGTGCCGCCCCTGACCTGGGCCTCCCACGGCAGGGTGGAGAGGGCATCCCCAGACTCCGGAACACCCACCCCAGCCCCCTGCCCCCCGGGGAGAGGGCCGCTGACCAGCCCGCGCTCATCCAGCGTGGTCGAGTGGCCCGCAGACAATTTCCTTTTAATGGGACAGGTTGAGGGAACCTCCACCGCCCCCCCCCCGGTCCCCCCGCCACCCGAGAAGCGAGCGGGGCGGGCGGGGGGGCTCCAAGGACCCCTGGCGGGGTGGGCGCTGCGGCGGCGGGAGTGCGGGGCTGTGCGGGGCGGTCCCCCTTCCCCGCCGGGACGCGTGAAGGTCACTGCGGATGGGGCTTGGCGCGGGAACAGGGTTCCTCAGGACAGGGACTAACTGCCCGGTCCCTCCGCCCGTGGGGGCCCACTTAAGACCTGACACCCCCTCCCCTCCCGCCGTGGCCGCCCCCTATGGGATCCTCCGGGATTTCTTCTGCAGCGGAAGCGCACTGCAGTGGGGGGGGGGGGCCGAGGTCACTACAAGGTCGGGCTCCTGTCTTATCCTCCATACCCTAGAAGCTGAGGAGACCCGCCGCCCCCCCCCCAGCTCCCCCACCCACCACCAGCACCACCAACCACAAGAGCTGGTCAGTGACTGCGTGCTGGGCCTGCCCAGCAGTTGGCTGAGTCACTCAGGCCACTAAGCTGCTCAGAACTGAAAATACTGCTGGGGAGCCGGGTATGCCTTCCACTGGGGGTAGTCCTGGTGGTCACTGCCTGAACCAGCCCCTATCCCCTCCTGGCTGCAGCATGGGGGCCTCTGGGGTGAGAGTGAAGCCCCTCACCAGCCCCAGCCAAGAGCCTGCTCCCTGTGGCTCCCCCAGCACCCTCTCTGCCCAGGACCCTTAGGAGGGAGCCTGGCCCCTGGACTCACATGGACAGCACCTTCAAGCCCTGCTTCCTCTCTGTGATGACCCTCATCCCAGGGGCCAGGGGCTTGGCCAGTGGAGGGAGGATAAGGGAGTGCAGAGCAGGGGGGGCCAGGGTTGCTTTCTGCCTCAGGGAGGTGCTCTGGCAGGGTCCCCTGCATCCTGCGTGGATCCAGGAGGCCTGTGGGGTCAAGAAAGAAGTCTTTGTCCATGGGGTGTGGGGTTGCTTGCCACGTGAACTTGCAGCCTGCGGGGGGTGGGGGGAGGTTTGCCGCTCTTGTCCCCTGTTACCTGGAGGTGCCTGGTGGGAGTTGGGGGGAGGGGGAATACAGGGTCCCCCTCTTCTACATTAGCAGCATGGGAACAAGGAGAGACATGGCTGGGCCTGTGGAATCTTCAGTCTGAGAGTGGGCCGCGGGGATGGTGGTGGGAGGCCTGGGTCCACTCAAGATGGGTTCACCACTCCCTAGAGAGCCCCCTCAGGAAGGACCTGGTGATGGGTAACCCACAGCCAGCCCACAACCCACGCCTGGCCTGCCACACAAGTCTTTGAGGAGGTCCCCAGGCAAGCCCTAGGTCATCCTGTAGATGCAGGCAGGGGAGCGGGGCTCAGTGTACTCAGTGTAGCCCCAGAGGTCCTCCCACATACCTGAGCCTGTGGGCCTGGGTCTCCACCCTCCCTCCCTCTCTTTTCTGTCTCTGTCGCTATCTCTCTGTTTGCTCTGTCTTCTCTCTCTCTCTCTCTCTCTCTCTCTCTCTCTCTCTCTCTCTCTCTCTCTCTCTCTCTCTCTCTCTCTCAAGTCCCCTTACATCACTCACCCAGGCACACACAGACGCTCCCTCCCTCTTCCCCTTCCACAGCCCTGAGCTGGGGTTGGGGGCCAGCAAGATTTTGCCCCTTCCTGGGTAAAGCAGACGAAACAAAACAAAACTCACTGCCTTCCAGTCCGGTAGATTCCGTCTCGTCTCATAGCAACCCGGCGGGACAGGTTAGAACTGCCTTTAAGGGGATACAAAGCCCCCTGCTTTCTCCGGAGGAGTGGCCAGTGAGTTTGAACTGCTGACCTTGTGGTGGGCAAGGTTGGTGAACATTCCAGCTCAAACCCCAGTGGTCCGGGAAGAGGAAACCAGGAAGGCTTTGAGGATGTCTGAGCGCAGGGCTGGTGACCAGGAAGGCTTTGAGGATGTCTGAGCGCAGGGCTGGTGCTGGGGCCAGAAGCAGCCTGTGCTGTCCACGCTGGGCCAGTGGCCAGACTTCTGCCCGGCTGGGCTCACCACCACCTGCACCTCCCAGGGGTAGGCAGTGCCTGGAAGGGGGGACAAGAAACTCACCCAAAGCTCTTCAAGGCCCAGGAGAGGCTGCCTGCTGGAGAAGATCTCAGGGGGACCGCATTTCAGGGGCCTCGCCCGACAGACAGACAGCCCGTGGAGGTAAACTGTCCCAGGATGCTGGGTGGGAGGGGTGGATGGTGGTGGGCAGGGAGGGGGTGGTTGGAAAGGCCGGCAAGAGGCGGGGCCCAGGTAAGAAGTGGGGGCTGTCTGCAGGATGGTGACCTCACTGAGGGGGCCAGCTGTGGGGAGCACTGTGTGTGGATCTCACACTGAGCCCCGCCTGGACAAGCTGCTCTGGTGTCTGGACCTTCACTGGTTAGACAGAGAGAAAGCTACCTGCCCCCCATGCCCTCCCCCCTCGGAAAGCACAGAACCACCCACCTACCACCTGAAAAGCAAGTAAAACAACCATTCTCCCCCCCCCCCCCGCTGTCGACTCACAGCCACCCTCTATGGCAGGGCAGCACTGTCCCTGTGCGTTTCGAGACTGTCAAATCTTCAACTCTTTCCTGGACTCGAAAGCCTCGTCTTTCTCCCCGGGAGCTGCTGGTGGTTTCAAACTGCTGACCTTGCAGTTAGCAGCCCCATGATGACCACAATGCCACCAGGATCCCTCTCACTTGAGTCCCCTTGACAGCCCACATTGGGGGGGGGCACTCTCCAGAAGGTGGAAGAGGGGGTCTGCTCAAGTGTCACCACCCCCCAGGCCCCACCTCTTTCCAGCATCCCCTGCTGGTATCTGGACCTTGCTCCAAAGGCTGGCCTGGCAGGGGGTGCCCTTTGTACCAGGGCCCCCTCCTGCTCCAGCCAGGAAGGACCCCCCCCCCACCCCCATGCACTCTCAGCCCTGCTGTGAGGTTTGGGCTGGGTGCCAGAGTCCCAGCATGCTCAGCCTGGAGGGGAGGGGCTTCCGGCTCACAGTGGGGGCCTCCTGCTCCCCAAACTTCAAATGCAGATTTAATAATTTACAGCACTGAATAATGCAGGGGCCTGCTCCCACTGTCCGCGTCCACGTTCGCAGCCTTTCATGATGGAAGGGCCATCGCTCAACGTGCAGAGTGTAAGCAGCGTGAGGTGGAAAATCACTGATGGCCAGTCGTACTGGGGGGCGGGAAGGGCCAGTTCAGGGTTCTGTGCGTCTGGGGCCATGTCCCTTCTTGGCAGCCAAGGCAACCATCTACCCACAAACAGTTTATTACTTCATGCACTGAATACTTTATAAGAACAATAAACCGGGTGGGGGGAAGAACAATAAAAGAGACAGAACTAGACTGTGTTATAAGAGCTTTAAATATTAATGAACAAATATTAAATAACACCTAACAAAAAACACACAATAAAACCGTCATTTGGGATATTTCTGTGTAGCTTGATTGGTGTCCTCGCCGGCGACAGCCCGCCCTGGTAACAGAGCCTCCTCAGCCCCGTGATTTCTTCGTGCCTCCCTGAGGCTGGGAGACCCGGCCCAGGCACTCCTGGGCTGTGACTTGTCCTGCTGGCCTCTGGGGGTGAGGGTGGCACCCAGCTGGGGGCTGCTTTTCAGGTCCCTGGTGTGTCTGGTCCCCTGATGCCTGCCGGAGTAGGGCAGGATTGAGGTGACCTGCTGGCTGTGTCCGCTGGCCCTGACCACACCCAGCCCCAGGACAGACAGCCAGGCAGGCGGGGGGGCAGGGGGGAGGGTTTCCAGGCCTCAGCAGCACAGCAAGGACAAAAAGAACCAGTCAGGGTGACTCAGGTAGGTGGTCTGCTGTGAGAGGCTGAGTCTGGGTCTAGGGGTCCTCCCCCTTTGTGTGCAAGGACATCCAGGGCTTTGTTGAGCTGGTCATGGTGACAGCCGCTGGGTTGACCGGGCGCGCGATGGGGTGAAACACTGCCCGGTCCTGTGCAGCCCCCATGATGGGAGGCAGACCACCCTGGTGTTTTCATTTGCTGATGTTCAGAAGGCAGATAGGTAGCCAGGTCTTTCTTCCTAGTCTTCCCTAGTTGGGAAACCCCAAGACAGCCTGCCCAGCACCCGCTCACTGGCCGACATAAAGGCGATGCCGACTCACAGCCACCTGACCCTGTATGAGAGGGCAGAGCTGTCCCTGGGGGGTTTCTGAGGGTCTCTCTCTCTCTTTGCCCCCCTACTCTGGAACCCTGTGGACATCCCCCTTCTTGGGGCTCTCAGGGGCTCGGATGACTCCTACCCCTGTTCCGCCTCCCCCCGCTACAGAGTGTAGCAGGGTTCTCAGCACTGAGCACCCCCCCACCCCAGGGCCCTCTTGTCCTATTCCCAGGCAGTCTGCAGGAGCCCCAGGTCAGCCTCACGGTTCCTGACAGTGGCCTTGCACCAGAGCCCCTGCCTGCTCCTGTCAGGGACACGGTGGGGGCTAGTGAGGCTTTGCGTGTGGAGGGTAGAAGATGACAGGACAGGACAGGAAGGGTCTCAGAGGGGCAGGGGTGTGGCAGGGGCTGCCAGGAGGTCTTTGAGGATGGGGAGGGGGTGGGGTTGTCAGTGTAACCCTGGCCCTGTGCTTCCCCTGCCGGCAGCTTGGAACAGACCCGCTGCTCCTGAGGCAAAAAGCAGAGAGTTCAGGGAACACTGAAAATAGGGTGGCCCAGGGCAGCAGTGGAGGCTGGGGGCTGCTGCGAAGGGGGTGGGGAAAGCTGAGGGGCCTGTGAGAGCTGGGGGCAGATGAAGGGGGTACCCTGGGAGGGGCAGCTAAGGGGCCTGGAGACAGCTGTGGGGCTTAGGTGGCATCTGAGGGTGCTGTGGGGTGGCTGTGGGCGTGGGGGCCTGGAGTGCAGCTGAGGGGTCTGTGGGGCACCTGAGGGGGTGGGGGCAGCTATGGGGCTGTGAGGGAAGCTGTGTGACACCTGGGGGCTTGGGAGGAGGCTGGGGGTATTTGAAGGGCTATGGGCCCTAGGGCCTCTGGAGGCCAACTACGGATGTGTAGGAGCAGCTAAGGGGAATGGGGGCTATGAGGGCAGCTATGGGGCTAGGGTCAGGGCAGGTGTCAGGGCTGGGGGGGCAGCTGTGAGGGCTGCGGGGTCACAGCTGAGAGCTGACATACTTGCCATGGCTCCTGTTCTGTCCACCCCAAGACCTCTCACCTCCCCCCCCCAAAATGCTGATAAGAGCTCCCTCACTGGTGAGTGACACCCCCTACAACTACCAGGGCTAACGATGGCGTCCTCCCTGATCCCTCCCTCCTGACGCCCCACTCCCAGCTCTCCCCTTCGTCCTCGCTGCGCCCCTGCCTCTCCCCAGCCACCCCTCCCCACCTGGCATGCCCCATGAGCCTGTCTTGGCTGCACAGCTCCCTGCAAAAGGAAATGAGGTCACGGCAGGCCCTGTCCCCTCTGGGCCCTGCACCCCAGCGTCAGTGCCCTGAGGCTCCTGTCCCTGCTGTCACCCCAGACACACCGAGGGCTGTGGACACACGGACACAGAGCACCATGAACACACAGACAGACAGAGGGCTGTAGACACACAGACACACAGAGCACGATGAACACACAGACAGACTGAGGGCTGTGGACACATGGACACACCGAGGGCCAGGCCGGCCCCTCTCCCCCGGGAAGCCGTCACACAGCCGGGACGTACATACTCGCTGTGGGCAGTGCACACCCATTCCCAGCAGACAGTCCACCTGCAGGCCTGGCCCTCAGCCAGCACAGTCCAGGGACTCAGCCAAGTGGGCCCTGAGCCCTCACTGAGGGTCCCTCCACCCCAGGCAGAACCTGATCAGAAACAGGTGCAAAGTGCGTGCCCACAAGGGGCAGTGGGGTCAGGCGTGGGGCAGGGAGTCTCCATGGCCCCGGGCCGCATGCCCACTCCTGCATCAGGCTGAACCTTGAAGGCCTTGTTCCAGGCTGTCCATCCCGCGGCCAGGGTCCCAACTACCCTGGGGGAGACCTGGACCTCTCTCCTTCCGGTGATGAGGGTGGTGGGCCTGTGTATGTCATGACGGCTGTCACCCTTCAGCAGGAAGGAGGCTGCCTTTTGGGGGACTATGCTCCTGGGGGGCTGCACAAAGCAGTCAAGGGTGCACCTGTCTGGCCAGGTAGGAGCTGGACTCAGGGATAAGCCCATGCTAGCTTCCCAGGGGGGCCCATGATACTGAGGGTCTTTGTGGAGTGAATGAGAATCCCCCAGACCCCCCCCTCCCGCATAGCACCCCAGGACCCCTGATAACGAGGAATGATGAGGGTGGTGGGTGTCCTCTAACTGAGGGCTGACTCTCCCCCTTCTGACCTCACAGGGTCAGGGGCGCAGGAGAGAGAAGGGGAGAACCCAGGTGCGGAGCAGTCAGCCGCTCCTTCCGGGGCCGGGGGCGGGTGGCAGGCCCTGTGCTTGTATTTCTGGGAGTGTTTCACACCCTGAAGCACGAGAGGATGCTATTTTGGCCTCTGGGACACACAGGCGCCCTGCGCAGCCTGGCACTTCTGCTCCCTGCTCGTGGCCCTGCCAGCGGCAACCTCCACCCGCTCCTCCCCACCCCACACCCCCGTCACAGGCTCCCACAGTGAGGCTGGCTCCCACAGTGGGAGGGTCACAGTGGCTGGGCTCTGTCCCCGCAGAACGATCTCTGTCCTGTGGAGCAGGTAGGGGCTGGTGGAGGGAGCAAGGCGGCAGCTCTGGAGGCGCAGAGCAGTCCAGCTTCAAGGGGCTGCCCTGGGAGGTAATGAGACCGCTGTCGGCAGGAGCAAGCAAGCCCAATCAGAAGACTACCCGGCTGAAGATGGCTCTTCAAGGCGGCCTCACGTGGAGCTGCGTGTCCAGGCTCCAAGACGTGTCACCTTTTCAGGAATGCTGCAAATTAGTTCTCAAACAGAGCGACGAGGAATAACGCAGGCGCATGGGTTTACAAAGTAAGAAGCCAAACCAGACGGATTCGCAGTGTCCGGAGACAGGTGTGATCCTCGTGGCGTCCGATTTGCTAACAAGTAAATACGTCGTCTTATATCAGAGGTTCTCAACCTGTGGGCGTTGAGTGACCCTTTCACAGGGGTCGCCAAAGACCATCGGAAAACACATAAATATTTCACACTATATAATTACATGTTGTTTTGTGATTAATAACTATGCTTGAATTATGTTTGATTATGTTCAATTTGTAACAATGAAACCACATCCTGCATGTCAGATCGTTACATGACGATTCATCACAGTAGCAAAATGACAGTGATGAAGTAGCAACGAAAATAATTTTATGGTTGGGGGGTCGCCACACCACGAGGAACTGTATGGAAGGGTCGCGGCATCAGGAAGGTTGAGGATCACTGTCTTATATAAACTTTGTCTCACATGCGTTGGACATGTTGTCAGGAGAGACCAGTCCCTGGAGATGGACATAAGGTCGAGGGGCTGCAGGGAAAGAGGAAGACCGTCGCTGAGGTGGCTAGAACAGGGCCTGTGGCAGCAACATCATCTTCTGTCAACCTGTGGAGGGGTGCAGTCTAGCCTGTCAGGTCGCAGCTTGATGACCTCAGTCGGAGGGCTGACGGAGATAAAGAGCTCACGGGAGGGCAGACACGGTCACCGCTGTGATCCTCTCTGCTTCGTCCTGCTGACAGGTCGCCTGGAGCTATGCTGATGGAGACAGAGCCCTGGAGCTGGAGGAGCCACGTGGAGACCCACGCCAGCGCTGAGATGCTTCCACCACCACTGGATCCACAAGATCTTCCACCCACTGGCCTGTGATCTTCCTGCACTCGGCATCATTGCATGGCTGCGTGAGCCTGAAGAGGACTTTATAGATTGATATCAGACATGTGGGCTAATATCAGACATGGACTTGATCTGGACTCTGGGCGGGGATGTCTTTTCAATATTCAATTCCTCTTTATATGAAGCGCTTTCTTACACACGTATGAGTGTCTGTGAATCTGTTTCTCTGGTCCACCCCGGCTGGCAGTGGCCGCAATGATGGGCTCAGGCCTGGGAGCGGTGGTGAGGCCGGTGCAGGACCTGGCAGTGCTTCGCTCTGTTGTGCACAGGGTCACTATGGCTCAGCACCAACTCCACGGCACCTGACAATCACAGCAAGTAGATTGCCAGGGTGTCCATTGGTGTGAACCCAACCTCGAATGAAACAACACACCAAACGCACTGTTGTACAACTGGACGTGCTTTCCGCTTACCCGCGTCTACAGTGTCTGGTGGAAGAGCTCTGCCTGCCTGTGCCCAGCATCGTGCTCCCTGACGCCAGCCCATCAATAGCCCGGCTGGGAGTAGTCACACCACAGGCACCGGCCAGTGGGACACAGCAGGCCTTTCTCGCCCTCGGCCACAAGGAACCAGCTGGTGGTTTAATAGGGATCGGTTGGTGAGCATGCGGCTTAATGGGGTCCCTCTTGGACGGGGGAGGGGTAAGGGATGATTTTTTAGCAGATGATCTGGCCCCTGCATCCACCATTCAAGTGGGGCTCCCGTGGATTTTCCAAGCCCTATCCATATGGTCAATGGAACAGCCTGAGTCCCTTGAGAGGGCAGGAGGCTCCAGACTGACTTGGCTTGTCTGGAAGAGGACCCTAACCATGTCTTGAGGTGGTTCTGTAAATGATACAATAATATAACCACCTAAATAGAGGAGGAGAGTTTTGGAAGTTTGAGTGAGGTGGAGGAGAAGCCGTCATGAGACTAAGGGGTAGAGTCTGAACCAACCTCTTGTTGGCCCATCCATCCATCCATCCATCCATCCATCCCTCTACCCACCCATCCATCCATCCATCCATCAACCCATCCATCCATCCATCCATCCATTCATCCCTCTACCCACCCACCCATCCACCAACCCATCCATCCATTTATCCCTCTCTTCATCCAACCATCCATCTATCCACCCACAAATTCATCCATCCATTTATTCATCTATCCATTTATCCATTCAACCATCCATTTCTCCATCATCCATTCAGCCATCAACCCATCTACCAATTCATCCATCTAACTATTGATCTATCCATTTATCTGTCCACCCATTCATGCATCCATCCAACCATCCATCCATCACCCATCTTTCCATTCATGCAGCCATTTATCATCCACCTACCAATCCATCGCTCAATTTGTACATACATTCATTTACCCATTGATCCATTCATCCATCCACCCACTCATCTGTCTGTCTGTCCATTTATCCATCCCCTCATCAACATATTTACCCACTCATTTATCCATCCATCCATTCATCCCCCCGTCCATTCGCCAGCCTGGCGTAGCTCTAGACACAATTCTAGAGTTGTTTCAAGAGGAAACTGAAACAAGAGGGCAGGTCTTGTTCTCAAAAACAAAACAAGGTCTTGTTCTCAGAAAGCTTATCTCTAGATGTAAACAGGACAAGGAACGAGTAAATGAAACCAACGAACAAGAAAATAGCAGATTGCAGTAAGTGCTATGCTAGAGCAAACCAGAGCGCTGTGACCGGAGTCAGAGGTTTCAGGAGGTGAGTGGCCACGTCAGGCCGTCCACCAGCTCCCAGTGACTGTTCATCCACGTGGTCTCTAAGGACTTGTCTGATCCCGCAAATTCATGTAAGTGGGCAGACAGTGCCCTTCCTCCCATGTCTGCCTTGATGAATTCACCACAATGTTCCTCAACTGCACCCAGTCATCACCTGCATCGGATGTGCGCATTTTTAATGGCTGAGTAATATTCCACTGCCCACACACAATGGTGAGTCCGAAAGTGTTGCTACGGGTTCAAGTTCCCCCCCACACAGGCTTCTTCCAAACAAAACGTGTTTTTGTGTTCAGGGATGGCTGCGGACCAGCTCCCTCCATAACACACTCATCTTGGTCTCCTCCTTGTGCTTCTGAGTGGATCTGCTGGGCCCGAGGTCAGCTCAGAGAGTTACGGTCACGGGGGGGAGAGGGGTCCACAAGGGGTCATCCTGATAAAGGATTTTCAGGGGACAGAGGGGGACCCCCTGGGTTTCCCATGAAGAAGTTTTCAGGAAATTGAAAAGTGAGGGGATGTGCAGGGAGTCCCACCGGTCCCCTCACCACAGGTGCCCCTGCTCATTCTTCAAGGCGGCCCCACGGACAACATTTTTGGGGACACCTTGACACCTGCTCCTGACGGGCCTGAGCTCGCCCTGAATTCAGGCTTCTTTGGAGCCTCCAGACTCAAAGAAACACAGTGGACGCCCCTCCCGGACGGCCAAACTCTCTTTTTGACACGGTGCGAATCACAGGGGGCAGGTTCTTCAGGGGAGGCTGAGAGACGGGCACGCCGCCCCCAGAGGGCACAGACCTGGATGGGGTGCGTGTCACTGTACCTCTGCGAGAGGAGAGGGCCCCACCGTTCTCCCGTGGAGCGGCAGGTGGTTTCGAACTGCTGACACCACCAGGGCGCCTTGTCTAAGAAAGGTCTCTACGATTATGTGAAGACACTGTTTGGCTTTCCCTCCTGTGCCACGGCGCGGCCTTGCTGATGGACCCCAGGGGGGTGCGGACAATGTTATCATGGATGTTGGTGTGCAGGAGTTTGAGTCTCTGCTTTAGATTGGTGGCTTAGACACCTAGGAGTGGAATTGCTGGGCTATACGGAAATTCTGGGTTTCACGTTTTAAGGCTGCAGAAGGGTAAAATATCATATCTATGTGAGTGAGGGGGAGTGCGGAGTGGAGACCCAAAGTCCACCTGTAGGCAATTGGACATCCCCCTTACAGAAGGGTCACAGGGAGGAGACGAGCCAGTCAGGGTGCAGTATAGCAACAATGAAACATACAACTTTCCTCTAGTTCTTTAATGCTTCCTTCCCCCCACCATCAGGACCCTAATTCCACCTTACAAATCCGGCTAGACCAGAGCATGTACACGGGTACAGATAAGAGCTGGAAACACAGGGAATCCAGGACAGATAAACCCCTCAGGACCAATAATGAAAGTAGCAATACCAGGAAGGTAAGGGGAAGGTGGGGGAGAAATGAGAAACCAATTACAATGATCTACATATAACCCCCTCCTTGGGGTGATGGATAACAGAAAAGTGGGTGAAGGGAGACATCGGTCAGTGTAAGACATGAAAAAAATAATAATTTATAAATTATCAAGGGTTTGTGAGGGAAGGAAGGTGGGGGAGGTAGGGAGGGAATGAGAAGCTGATACCAAGGGCTCAAGTAAAAAGAAAATGTTTTAAGAATGATGATGGCAACAAATGTACAGATGTGCTTGACACATGGATGGATGGATGGATGGATGGATGGATAGATGGAGGGAGGGAGGGAGGGAGGGAGGGAAGGGTGGATGGATGGAGGGAGGGAGGGAGGGATGGATGGATGGACGGTGATAAGAGTTGTACGAGCCTCCAATAAAATGATTTTTTTTAAGGGTGCAGAAGGTTTCCCAAGTCATATTGTTTTCTGTTCTGGTAAGAACCTCACCGGACTCACTGCCATCGAGTGGATTCTGACTCACAGGGGCCTGCACATATATCCTGGGGCTGGGACTCCTGACAGGCGCAGACCACCCACTGAGCTCCCTCAGAGAGGCTGCTGGGCTCGAACTTCCAACCTTGTGGTTAGCGGCCCAGGGCGTACTCTACAGCACTCTCGAAACCAAGAGCCAAACTCCCTGCCACCGAGTCAATACTGACCCACAGCCACCCTGTGGGTTTCCAAACTGACTCTTTCCAGGATTAGAGAGCCTCATCTTTTTCCGTAGGAGCGCCTGATGGTTTTGAACTTCCAACCTTGTGGTTAGCAGCCGAATGCCGCAGGAGCTGTGAAAGAGTGTCTCATTCTGAGGAGCTCAAGGCTGGCCCCTTCTTGGGGGAAGTCAAACCTGCTGCCCCTCCCTCAGGAAGCCGCCGAGGCCGAGGCTTGTGCCTGGATCAAGGGGCAGTTGTGTGAACAGAATGAGGGAAGGCTGCGAGGTGAAGACCAGGAAGGGGTGTGGCAGGGTGGCATCTTCTTCCTACACTCCTGCAATCTGTTTGCTGAGGAAATCGTCGGAGGAGCTGGATTACAGGACGAGTGATGTGGCATCACGATAGGAGGCAGGCGTATCTCCAACCCGGATGTGCAGAAGACGCAGCCTGAAAGGGAGGGGGACGTGAAGCACTTTCTGACAAAGGTCGAGGACTGCAGCCTACAATGTGGATCATTAATCCACGTAACGGACAAGATGTCCAAAATTGGATCGAAGGAGAGCATCCTGATCACTGGAGAAAAGCGAAGCGGGCAGGCTTTCGTCTGGCTTGGACCCACAATCAGTGCTCATGGCAGCAGCGGTCAGGGGAGCAGGAGACGGGTGCCTTGGGTCCATCTGCTGCACAAGACCTCTTCAGAGCATCGAAGAGCCAAGATGTTCCTCTGAGGACCGAGGTGCGCCTGACCCGCGCCACGGTGCTCCCCATCGCGTCATATGCATGCGACCGTCGGACACTGAATAAGGAAGATGGAGGAGCAGATGCACGTGAACGGTGGTGCTGGGGAAGAATGTTGAAAGTCCCAGGGACTGCCGAAAGGACAAACCAGGCTGTCTCGGGAGAAGGACGGCCAGAGAGCTCCTTAGAGGCCAGGAAGGCGAGACTTCCTCTCACATCCTTTGGACGTGGTGTCAGGAGAGAGCAGTCCCTGGAGAAGGGCATCGTGCTCGGTCAAGTGGAGGGAGGCTGAGGGAGAGGCAGGCCCTCCTGGAGGAGGACGGGCACCGTGGCTGCAACCACAGGCTCAGGCACGGAACGATGGTGAGGACGGTGCAGGGCCGGGCGGGGCTTGCTTCTGCAGTGCACGGGGTCGCTGTGGGTCAGAACCGCCTGGGGGACGCCTAACAAGGACAGCAGCAGTGGGTTTGATTTTGGAATGGTGTTGAACGTGGACTATCTTGGCTCATACACCCCTGGGTGCACGGGCTGGGTCCCCACTGGGCGTCTAGGTTAGGTGTCCGGAGTCATACGCCTCTGCCTATGGGTTCAGCCTCCCAGCACCTGCCCCCTTCACCTCCTCCCCAGGGGTCATTTTGTCCCAGGAGGAGGAGGAAGAGGTGGAGAAGGAGGAGGAGGAGATGATGGAGGAGGAGAAGAAACAGAGGGAGGGGGAGGAAGGGGAGGAGGGGGAGGAAGGGGAGGAGAAGGAAGAGGTGGAGAAGGAGGAGGAGGAGATGATGGAGGAGGAGAAGAAACAGAGGGAGGGGGAGGAAGGGGAGGAGGGGGAGGAAGGGGAGGAGGGGGAGGAGGAGGAAGAGAAAGAGGCGAGGAAGAAGAGGAGGAGGAGATGGAGATGATGGAGGATGGGTGGAGGAGGAGGAGGAGAAGGAGGAAGTGGGGAGGGGAGGGGAGGAGAAAGAGGAGATGGAGATGATAGAGGAGGTGGAGGAGAAACAGAAGGAGGAGGGGAGGAAGGGGAGGAGGAGGTAGTAGAGGTGGAGAAGGAGGAGGAAGAGGGGGAGGAGGAGGAAGAGGAGGAGGAGGTAATTTCAGGTGTTGGGTCACAGTCACAGCGGCGCACACGGAAAAATAAAAACGATCATAAACATGAGAGGCAGCCCCAAGGACAGGAAGGAGGCCCACCCCAGAGAGGCAGCAGGGTAATTACTGAATAAAGCTCACCGGCAGCCGTAGCCACCTGGGGGAGGGGGAGGGGAGCAGCTCCTGCCAGGCACAGCCGCCCAGGGCGCTGGGGGCTGGGTGGCACCGCACTGAGGAGGGAGGCGAGTGAATGGTTAGTGCTTTGCTTGTGGTCAGCAAGGCCCATGGGACTGAGGAGCCCAGGGGATGGACATGGGCCGTCAGGGCCCAAGGTCCTGGGTCTGTCCACCCCGCATCACACCTCTCCAGGCAGCAGGCCCTGTGCTGAGCATCTGCTGTGGTCACCAGAGACCCAGGTCTGGGAGATGGATGACCCAGGCAGGCTCCGGTGCCAAACGAGGCCCGTCCACAGCACTAGGAGGCCAGTGGGTCTGTCCCCAGGTCTTGGCTGCTGACAGGTGGGGGGGGCTCCCTGTGAGAAGGACCCTCACTCCTGAGCCTCAGGAGCTGCCCCCATCTGTTCACACCCAGTGGCCAGTTCCCGACCCCCCAAAACACCCACACCCCAGCCCCTCTTGTTCCTCACCCCACGTGCCCCTCAGAGGGTAAGGGCGCCCTGCTGGAGACAAGCCTGGGAAGAAGGCAGCACGAGGGTGTCCTGGGATCAATCCTGGGGGGCTCCAGGGAGTCACCTCAGCCCTCCCCTGCTCTGAGAGGAGGGGTCTATAAATAAATACAGCTGCAACCTCCCCGCACACTGGGGCGCCCCCGCTCCCACCAGCAGTGCTCAGAAGTGAAATTTGGACCCTACAATTGGCCAGTGTGATGTGGACTCTGGGGTTGGGGCTCCCCTCTCCGGAGGAGGGTTCCTGCTGGTGGGGGAGGGGTGCAGAGTGGGTGGGGATAGCGGGGGAGGGGAGCAGCGCATGGTGGTGGAGGAGTCACATGTGGGCTCCGGCTTCCCCAGCTGGGCTCTAAGGACAGGGCTCGTGGTCTAGAAGGGGGTCCAGGCAGAGGCCTCTGCCACTGCGGTCAGCTCTGCACTCTGCATGTGGCTGGTCGGGGGCTGGGCTCAGGAGGGTGGGCTCTCAATGCACCCACTGCCCCTGCTGTCCATGTGTCCCCTGTGCACTGGTCAGCTCCCTGCTTGGTGAGCATGTCAGAGAAACTGGCTTCATGAGAAAGTCCTCAGAGTGGCAGCCAAGGTCGTGGGAAGTAGCTGGGGACATAGGGACTGGGGCTCCAGCCTGGTGGTGGGACCCCTGCACCTGAGGTGTCCAGGGGGTCAGGCTGACTGGCATGGGGTTATAGGGCTGACATGATGGGGGACAGCATCCCTGACGGAGCTCGGACTCAGGACTGGGCCCAGGGATAGTGTTTAGTGGGTGGGGGCCAGACCTGCATCTGCCTCTGCCAGTGAGGCCTAGGTCCGCAGGCTGGTGTCCCCAGGCTGGCTCTTGGGGACCTGCTTCCTGACACAGACTTGTACAGAGAGGCCGGGTGGTAGGGGCACACTGTACTTGATGCCCACCTTGCCAACCTTTGAATGCCAACCTTGCCGTTCAAGACGTGAAATCAAACACTAGGGGAAATGACGGAGCAGGGGGTAGGGTGGGGCATTGGGGACAGGGTGCCAGCTCCCTGCGGGCCTGTGCGGACAGCGCTGCACACACTGGGATGATGGTGGCCCTCCTACATCTGGAAACAGCATCTCATTCCCGACACCCAACTGCGGCCAAGCCAGGCTCTCCAAACCAGGACCTAAGTCCTCAGGCCCCCACCTCTGGCATCCCCCGCCCCCACTCCCTGTGCCTGGTCTCTGAGGCAGACAGAAGGGCAGGGGCAGGGGCTGCAGTCCTCGCAGGCCTGGAAGGGTGGCCTGGGCACCGACTGTGCCAGGGCGTCCAGTACTGCTCAGCCTGCACGTCCTTAGAGGGCTCTTGGCTCTCTCACAGCGGTAACACCTGGGCCACCTGTTCGGCTGAGGGGGGCTGGACACGGGAGAAATTCCCGCCATGTCCCCAGCTGCCGCAGCCTCGGCCTCTCGCGGTCCACTTCCAGATGGATGGCGGGGCAACACAGCGTTGGCTCCAGCTGAGCTGCTGCAAAAGTGCCCACAGGCTGGGCATGATGGACAAGGTGGGTGGGCACTTGGACTCACTGGTACCTGCCCCAGCCTCCCTGTGTTCTGGGTGCAGAGCCCCAGCCCTAGGGGCACCCAGCCCTCTCCATGCACCCAGGCATAGACGCAGTCTTCCCCGTTGGGGGCAGGGGACGGGCAGTGGTCTCAGAAGGGCCTGCCGAGGGCCAGTCCTGACACTGTTTTTCTGCAAGACCCTCCATTCCCTGAAACAACTCCCATGTCCAAGCCCTTGATGCCCCCACGCCCCAGGTCACACTCAGAGGGCAGGTGGGTGAGCCCGCCCTCCCCACCTCCCTCCCTCTCCTGCTCCCCATCTTGTTGGGGGCGGCCCCCAGCAAAGCTCACCATGTCGCCATCGTATTTAAAGGTGTCTCATTGAGAATACGCACAGCAAGGCACACCCTGGGCCCCGTACGAGACGCACCCTGGATTCCAGAGCTGAGCTGTGCAGGCGCGTCCATCCTCCATCCTGCGGGGTCCCTCCGCAGACCTCGCCCTCCGCCCGCCCGCTCTCCCCTTCACAGGTGCCCAAGGAGCACAAGGCCAGCAGGTAGCTCTAGTTAAGCAACACATCGCTGGTTTGCGGAAAACTTCAGGGATGTTTTTGGTTTTCAAGTTCTACGGGTGACCTCAGGACAGTGGTTTCGGGCCTTCACGCTGCCTCTGTGACTCCGGGAAGTCTGGATCCCATGCGAGTTTTCATTTCTTCTCTGCATCCCCGCCCACCCCCACCTTTCGATCAGGACTCCCGTGGAAACCTTGCATTAGGTCCACATACTAGCATCCGCCCCTTCAAGCCCAGCAGCTGCTCGGAAGGAGAGAAGAGGATCATGTGGGAATCCCCAAGGGGCAGGTCGACTCTCGATTGCACGGTCATGGCTTCCTCAGAGGGGACCCACCAGGCCAGCAGCGGCCTCACTAACAAGCAAAGAAACCTTACTCCCACATAGAGGCAGAGGCAGGAGGACAGAGCTCAGGGAGCATCCACGGAACTTCTTGGGGCGGGACACACGCACGCGCGCGCGCACACACACACACACACACACACACACACTTCAACCCGTCACAAGAGAGTGCAGGGACGTGGCGGAGTCACTAGCTTGTCATCTTCAAGACGTGTGGAGTGTCGGTCCACAGATGACTAGGTAAGCATCATGGGGTCCGTGCGTCCAATGTCTCTTTGCTAGAAATGAAAGGTCAAAGATCGCAGGTTTCAGGAAGGATCACACCTCTGTGCAAAGAGAACAGAAGTCCTTACACCCGGACCGGTGAGGACGTCACGGTCAGTCCTTATACCCGGACCGGTGAGGACGTCACGGTCAGTCCTTATACCCGGACCGGTGAGGACGTCACGGTCAGTCCTTACACCCGGACCGGTGAGGACGTCACGGTCAGTCCTTACACCCGGACCGGTGAGGACGTCACGGTCAGTCCTTATACCCAGACCGGTGAGGACGTCACGGTAAGTGGTAGGAGGGTTGACGTTGTCACGAATGTGCTTTCACCGGACCCATAACCCACACACCCATGGAAGCAGCGTCAAGAAATAAGCTAGCATATTCCGTCGGACAGATCTGTCGCAGAAGAGCTCTTTGACCTGTTCAACATGAGGACCAAGGTGACCTTGACCGAGGCTAAGGTCTTTCCCATCACTTCACAGGCATGTGGAAACGGGAGGATGGAGGAGGAGCGAAGGGAGCCGTGCCTGTGGATTGTGGGGCTGCGGGAGACTCTGCAAGGACCTCGGCAGGCCAGAGAACAAAGAACCCGTCTTGGAAGAAGGGCAGCCAGAATGAGACATTGTGAACTTGGGACATCCTGCTTGGTAAGAGCGGAAGGCCCTGAGGACATGCACTGACTGAGGTCATTTGATTTCCGTGTGTTCCATTCCAGAGAAGCCCAGTGCTGTTGGAAACAAGGTATTTGCTTGCAAACGTCATGCCAGCTCCAGCTCTGTTTCTGTCCCCAAACACCGCTCCTCCCTCCGTTTCCAACTTCTGCATTCCAGCCTCCCATAATCATGCACGCGCCTGGGTGGCATGGTCCATGAATTCCAGACAGCGAGGGGAGAGTTCTTCAGGGTGGTGTCGAGGTTATGGGTTTGTTAGCTAACTGCAAGGTCAGCAGTTCAAAGCCACCAGTCATTCTTTGAGAGAATGACGAGGCGTTCCAATCCCGTTGTATGAGTCGGGGTGGACTAGCGAAACAAATTCATAGACACGCCTATGTGTACAGGAAAGAGCTTTATACACAAGAGTAATTGTACATTAAGAAAACACCCCAGCCCAGTCCAGATCAGGTCCACAGTCCGATATTAGCCCATATGTCCCATACCAGTCTGTAAATTCCTCCTCAGACTCACGCAACACATGCAATGACGCCAAATGCAGGAAGCTCACAGGCCAGTGGGTGGGAAGTCTTGTGGATCCAGTGACGGTGGGAGCGTCTCAGCACTGGCATGGGTCTCCACGTGGCTCCTTCAGCTCCAGGGCTCTGGCTGCATCAGGGTAGCTCCATGTGGCTTGTCCACAGGAATGTCTCACAGGGAGAGTCCCCTGCCTCCAGCGAGCTATTGATCTCCTCAGCACCTCCAAATGAGGTCATCAAGCTGCGACCTGACCGACAGGCTAGACTCCACCCCTTCACTCTTCAGTCTCAAGTTGGCACCAGTGCCAGTCTTGGAAACCCACAGGGGGGCTTCTAACGGGCTCCCCAGGATGGTTTGAACACCTGCACGTGAGAGCGTTAGTGGCTGGTGCGTAAATCTGAACAATCGTCGTATTGATTGAATTTCCTGGAAGGCAGCTAGATAGAATGCATCGCAGACGGCCTTGTATCTCATGATGTCCGTTTGCTTCCCACAACAAATGCAAGGCCGTTCCTGTGGACTGTGCCGCTCCCGCCACAGGGAACCATATGCTTTTCAGACTCAAAATGGCCAGTACTGCTCCGCCTCAGCTCAAAACAGCGAGGGCAGCGGTTTGCAACCTGTGGGTCGAACGACCCTTTCACAGGGGCCGCCCGATTCGTAACAGTAGCAAGATGATAGTGATGAAGTAGCAACCAAAATAACTTTATGGCTGGGGGGTCCCCGCCACACGAGGAAGTGTATTAGAGGGTCCCAGCATCAGGAAGGTTGAGAACCACGGGTCTAGGGTATTGATCTTCATGCATCCCATTCCATTCCATTGGGAGCCCAAATCAGGGCTTCCAGATTCCCCAGAGCCACAACAAGCGTGTTTTAAATTCCGGTGATGAATTGATGTCCCCAGCTGTTTCCGCTCCCCTTGAGTCGGGCCCCATCAGCAAAGGAAGACACCGCCCCCTCCCCTCCCGCTTTTACTCCATTCAAGTCACCGTGGGCCGTGGGCGGCTCCACTTGGACACGGCAGCTCTTCCTCGGTCAGACCCTCAGACCCGGGGTCCAGCCTCCAGCACGATCTGCAACAACGTTCTGCTCCACTCACCAGGCCTGCCTTCTCTGACAGTGCTTCCACACGCCAGCTTTCCAGCGGCTCCTTCCTCCGTGGCGGCCACTGCGTCGCTGCTCTCCGTCGGGAAGCTCCACAGAAGCCTGTTGGGTGTCTCTGCTGGCATCGGAAATAGCGGCGACTTAGCCGCCAGCCTCGCAGCAAGCCAGAGAGCAAGGAGGAAGGACTGAGGCGCACCTGCCCCAGGCCATGGTGCCCTCCCGGAGCATGTGCCAGTCGGACATGGAATCAGGAAGACTCGGTGGCCCTGGAGAAGCAGACTGAAAAGCCCCACGGACTGCCAGCAGGGCAAACGTGTCTGTCTTGGAAGAAGTCTGGCCAGAGAGCTCCTTAGAGCTGAGGGTGAGGAAGACCTCGTCTCATGCCTTCGGGAGGGACCATCTCTGGAGAAGATGAGGTAGATTCCCTGGTAGAGTAGAGGGTTTATGCAAAAGAGGAGGTCCTCCGTGAGATGGACAGACCCCGTCGCTGCAGCAACGGGCTCAAACACAGGTGGGGGTTGCAAGAGGGTTTTCCCCAGGTTGGTTCCCCCAAATATATGCCAAAGCTAGGACGCTGCTTTCTAGTGCATGGTGGGGGTGGGGGGGTGTCAGGTGCTTAGAGGTTTTCTCTCTGAGGGTATCGGCCACTTAGAGCAATCAGACTCCATTGTCTGTCCCACTGCAGGTGGGGCCACTCCCTGCTGATAAGAGGAGTGGATTGTTTCCTTGAAGGAGAACTCAAGAGACAAGGTCAAGCCCACTCAAGGACCACCAAGGCTAGGCTGCCTATGGTACCACCCCTTCCCGTTATGCTTTAATCAGGGGGCTCGCACACCCCTAAGTGTATGTAAGCATTGATTAGAAACATACTTGATGGCTCTCCTCTCTCACTGCATGGGCCTGGCTGCTGGGATCATGGCGGTCCGGAGGTGAGCATGTTACCTACGGACCCCTCAGTTGTCAGCGGCTGGATTACTCCGACCCACAGGGCTGACCGCGAAGCTGCCACAGGACAGGGCCATGACACACAGGCAGGGTCCTTAGGGCTTAGGAGCCAGAAATGACTGGAGGGCACCTGACAGCAGCAGCGAGGTCCCGCCAGACGGAGGTGGGACAACTGGCTTGCTCTGACTGGTAACCTCAAGGTTGAGGGTTCAATCCACCCAGCAGGGCCCGGCAGTTTGCTTCCATTCAGAGAGTCGACCAGAAAGTCCTGTGGAGCAGTTGTGTCCGTCCTGCCAGCCCTTGGAGCTGGGGGAGGTGGTGCAGCCTGACCCAGAAGCTCAGCCCCTGGATGGGCTGAGACAGAGAGAACTTGTCCACTGACCTGAGCATCCAGGAACCCGCTAAAGGTCTTCTGTTCGTTCCCTCCCCTTTACCACCGCTGTGTCTTTTTCCAGCCGATTTGTGCCCCCCCCCACCCCCGTCTCATAAGCGGGTCATTTATCCTTGGGTGCCAGACACTGAGACTTGTACCTGACTGGGTGCAGCAGAGATTTTGTGTTCCTTTCCATGGAAACAGTGAAACCCGTGGAAACCAGCCTTCAGTGGAGAGTCTGGTCTTGGGGAAGCTTCTGTCTTCTCTGCCTCAGGCTGCTGTGTGAGACAGTAGGGGGGTCGCCCAGGCTGTCGGTGCGATACGTGGTGGGGGCCTGACACGCCGCAGCCTCTGGCCACCACTCGGAGCGTCACGAGCTGGCCCGTACCTTACCCCGAGGAGCTGTGTGTGTCTGTGGCTTCCATGCGTGCACCTCTCCACACCCACATCTGTCTGTGCGTACGTCTACACACACCGCCGGCACCGTTCTAGCTCCGTGTGCCCAAGTGTCCACGTGCTGAGTGGGGTGGGGCCAAGACACCAGGGACAGGAGGGTAGGCACAGGTGTGTTAGACCCATCGTGTATACCCAAACCCAAACCCAAACCACTGCCGTTGAGAGGATGCCGACTCACAGCGACCCTACCGGACAGGGTAGAACTGTCCCTGTGGGTTTCCGAGACTGCCCCTCTCTACAGGAGCGCATAGGAAGCCCTTTCTCCATTGTATACCCAGGTATATCGAGCTCCTTTGCATACGTCCCTGGGTGCCAGCCCAGGTCATGGAAGTTGAGGCATGTAAGCCCAAGTATGTGAGCTCAGGCATGTTAGATCCACTTGCACATCGGGTATGTAAAACAATTTGCACACACACAGATGTGCAAGTGATCAGGTAGGTGTGTGAGCTCAAGCATATAAATCCAGGTGTCTCAGCTCAAGTGTGTGAGCCCATGCATATGAGGTGGTTAAGCCCAGGTGTCTAAGAGCAGGTATATAAGCCCAGGTATATCAGGTCAGGTATATAAGCGCAGGTGTCTAAGAGCAGGTGTGTGCGCCCAAGTGTGTAAGCCCAGGTATATCAGGTCAGGTGTGCACACCCAGGTGCTGTTTCCCTTCTGGGCTTGAGTCAGTTTCACGGTTGGCTACTCTGACCTGTTCCAGATCCCTCTTCTTTAAAGAGCCCCATGCTTCCTCCCAGGAACCCCCACCGCCCCAGCCCCTCTGACCCCCACCTCCCAGTCATCCCCGCACCTGCGTGGCCACAGCTGGCCCTCCCTGGGTTCACCTCCCTGACAGGACACCCACCCTGGGCCATGACTCGGGGGCTCCCCCGGAGGGCAGCAGAGGCCCTGGACCATCTCCCCCCCCTACGCCCCCCGTGCAGGACTCAGGCCTTGGAGGACAGGGAGTGGTCGAGGGTCCGGTGGGATGCTTTGGTGAGTCCCGAGGAGGTGACAGGACTAGTCCCTCCTGGTGCCACCCACCCTCTCTCCCTGGATACGGCTGGCACCTCGCTGGCCTCTGCTGCTTCCCGTCTGGAGTCTGCTTCCAAACACAGAGCTCCTGCCACGTCCTGGCCCGAGGCTGGCTCCTCAGGGTGAGCTCAGGAACCAGGTGTGAAGGGGGCGTCCTGGGTGAGGGGCATCTCGGACGGCAGGGGCTGCTGCTGGCAGGGAGGGCAGGGCTGAGAAGGCAGAAGGTCCACCCTGGGAGCCCTTCGGTGTGACAGTGGGCTTGAGGCTGACCACGTGTGTCCCCAGTGGAGACAAGGGGCAGTGAGGGTGAGGGAGGGAAAGTAGGGAGGGGTACAGGGAGCAGGGAGCTCCAGCCCAGAGAGTGGGGGAGCGGCTGCCTCTGGGGCACTGGCCATGCAACCTCCAGCTTGCCCCTGCTCAGGACTCCCAGGCCCGGGCCCCATGGCTTCCCCATCTGCTGACCCCACCTGCCTCCTCCCCGACCCCATGGTACTGGTGCTGGGACCCCAGGACCGGCACCGCCCACAGTCCTGGTCCAGCCTGGGTGACCCTCAGCGACATTGACCCTGCCCTCCAAGCCACCCTTGACTCCACTGGGTGGGTGGGGCCCTGCCCTGCCCTGAGCTGGATTGCGTGATCTCTCCTAGACTCCCCCGTGTGAGAGGGCGCCCTGGTGGCTGCATGGTTACAGGGTCAGCAGCAATAAGGGAGGCAGACTTTACGGGGCTTCCTGTCCCGCCAAGCGTGAGTCTCGGAAGCTCACAGTGGGCAGTTCCACCCTGTCTGCAGGGTCACCAGGGCGGAGTTGGAATTGACTCGGTGACAGCGAGTCTTTCATGAGGATATCGGAAGGACCACGGACCGCTGGAAGGTCAGACAGACACGTCTTGGAAGGAGTACGGCCAGACTGCTCCTTGGTGGCCTGGGTGACGAGACCTTGTCTCACGTGCTTCGGATGTGTTGTCCGGAGAGACCAGTCCCGGGGTGAAGCGGAGGGAAGGCCCTTGACGAGCTGAAGTGACAGCAGTGGCTGAGGGAGCAACGGGGAGCGTAGTGTGTAACAGGGTCGCTATGGGTCGGAACCGAGCGCCTTTAGGACAGATGCCTGTGGTGAGCCCCACTGGGCTGCTGTCCTCGTCTTTGGGGTGCTGAGGACCAGGGCAGGGTCTGTCTCTGGAGGCAGAGGACACCCGCAGAGCAGGGGTCCAGAGAGGCCGGGCCATGGACAGACCACCAGCAGCAGGTGCTCAGGAGGCACCAGAGGGAAAGGAGCCCATCCCTGGCCTTCAGCCGGCGCCCTAAGTGTGGTCTTCTGGGACCCCTCACCCTGTGGGGAGGCTGTTCGCTGCCGCAGCCACCCATGGGTGGTGTTCCTGCCGCAGCAGCCCTGGGAGGGAAGCCCGCAGCCTGGGTTTGCACGCGCCTCGATTATGTGGGTCGCTCATTATTTTTTTAAAAGAGCAGGGTGCTGAAAATAGCACAGCCAAGGTGCTGATGTTCCTCTCCGCCCTCGGGCGGGCCGGGCCATGGCTCGGCCTTTTCCTCTGCTCTCGAGAAGGGAATCATTGGTGCCGGGGGTCTGTCTTCAGGATGGCGGGGTCATCCACAGCAGCCCCCACCCGGCGGCCTCTGGGCCCCTGCGCTGGGCAGGAAGGGACGCCAAGGAAGGACCACCGATACCTCCAGCCCGCAAACCCGGGGCTGATGGAGGGGGCAGGAGGGGCCTCTCGTGGCAGGCGGTGCCAAGGCTCCCACGTTTAGCATGCAGCTCCCATGTTGGGCCCTGTGCCCGTGGGAGAGGGGCCTGGGGGCCTTTGGAGGAAGGTGGGGACTGAGGTGGGGCCCAGTGGGGGTGGGTGAGAGGGGATGGCATGGTCCCAGGGGCTGTCAGCTGTCAGAGGGTCGGGCGGGTTGCTCCGTCGGTTCGGGTTCTTCAGGAAGCAAGGTGAGCACAGGCTGATTTGTGCTTCCTTAGCCATCTATGAGCACGCAGGTGGTGAGCAGTGAGGAGGAAGCACACCTTGGCCTGTGCTTACCTTGCTGACTGGATCACCCAACATTGTAGACGACGCCCTGACACTCCCTCCTGCTCTGTGGCCTCCCTCCCACGGGCATCAGCGAGGGCAGGGTATTGGGAGCTGGGTGGAGGGGCTGCAGATTCTGGCAGGGTATGCACTTTGGGTCCCCCTGCTCTCCCCGGGGGGCCTGGCTTGGTCTGGGCTCCTTGGCAGAAGCCCATGTAGCACCATGCTGGGCACCGGCCCCTGGTGGGCCCTGGTCTACGAGCCCCCCAAAGCTGAGGAAGGTTGGGTGACTGGTCTGAGGGGCTACTCACACTCGGCCCCACCCCCCGAGCCTGCAGCCCTGACCCCTGGGCAACCAGCCAAATCCACCAACCTCACCCCTCCTCACTGGTCATGGCCTGCCCAGGCCCTGGGGTGGGAGGTGCAGGTGGCCGGGCATCTCCGAGCTTAGTTGAGCATGTTACAAAGATACGTCAGTCAGTCCATCTGTCTGGAGGTCAGGCGGTAGGTGGGTCAGGGTGTCTGCTGGGCTGGCTCCTTGCAGCTGGGAGTGCTCCCAGGCGCCTCGGAGTCCCTGGCCGCCTTGTCCCTGGCCACGCCCCGAGACCCTGCCTGTCCTCCACTGCGGAAAGGGTTGGGCCCCTCCCAGGACCCCAAGGGCATCTTCAGAGAACTTGTTTGCATACAGGGCCATGCCCCCGGGGGCATGGGGTGGGGCCTTGCACACCCACCCTGTCTGGCAAGAGCTGCCATCTCACCGCCTGGGCCTGGGAGAGGCACGTGGAGTCCTGCTTGTCGCTGGGCCCCGGGGCCCCACTCTGGTCCAGTCCCTGGAGGAGGAGCTGCACTCACCTGGCCCTTAGGAGGGGTCACCCGCCGGCTGCCAGGAGCCGGAGGCAGGCCCAGGCCCAGGAATCCCATAGTGCACGGGCCCAGGCCCGCAGTGGTGGCTGGGGGCGTAACCTACACCAAGCCCCGCCTGAGCTAGGACCGGCCGCGTGGCCATCACTGAGGCCCGGGCTCGTGGGGCTTTGGCTCCGTGCCGGCTACCTGCTCCAGCAGCCTGCAGGCTTTTACCGAGCACTCGCTTGACAGTCCCTGAGCCAGGTAGGCCAAGGCGCACGCCGTCCAGGCTGGCTCTGCAGTACAGACCCCTGCATACCCCACCCCAGCTCCAGTGGCTGTGACCATGCCCGGGTGTCCACAGGTGCGCTGCACACGACAGGAGGCCAGTGCCTGCAGGTCCTGGAGGTAGGTTGGCCTGGCCCTCTGGCTGACCACCTGACAGGGCTCCTTCCTTCTGTCCCGTGGGCAAGCGCCATGTGTTCCTCCCCATCCGTCCTTCAAGGGCAGGCGGGTGGGGCTACGTGCTGGGGGGTGGTGCGGTCCAGAGGGGGACCTCCAGGGTCACAGCCCTTTGGGCAGCCGTGGTGCCAGGGCCCTGAGCACCCGTCCAGCCTCCTGAGGGCACTGTGGGCATTGTTCCCCTCGGGGGATATCAGAGAGTAGTTCAGTCATCAGAAAATAGTTTAATTATGTACAGGACGATCATCAGACGGATTACAGAACACAAGATGCAAATGTACACCTTCCGACCAAGGAGGAAAAGCAAGAGCGAGCTGACAGCCGGAGCCCTGGAGGGTGGCCACCCCAGACACCTCCTCCCGCTGCAGTGGGCCACGTGGTCCTCTCCTTCGGACGAGAGGCTGAACGTGGACAGCAGCCGGCGGCTCCGGAATGGCGCTCCCACCTCCAGTCCTGGGGGGATGGCGCTTGCTCCACTGTCAGTGAGGGCCCCATGCCCCGGGGGTGGACGGGCGGGCTAGGGGCTCCATCATGGGGGCAGCACTTGTTCCACAAGGACCGAGGGCTCCATGGGCAGCACATGGACGCGGGCGTGAGGTGGGTGGGCCAGGCGACCTGCTCAGAAGAGGGCTCTAGAGCCCTGGTTCTCAAACTCGGACCAGGCGTCACTGAGCTCCATGAAGATCATCTTGGCGTGCTGCTCGTAAGGCTGGCCCGTGGCCTGCGGGCAACACACACGCACAGGTGAGGTGGGCACTCTCTCCTGTCCACCCCCAGTGAGCACGCAGTGCGAGGCAGGCAGGAGCACTCACCTTGTCGGGGTGGACGACCAGCACAGCCCGGCGGTAGTGCTTCTTGACCTGGCCAGGCGTCACCAGGTCGGCCATGCCCACAGGCGTCCAGCGGCTCTCACCCTCCCAGAGCACCGTGTGCAGCGTTGACAGCAGGGCGCGGATGTTGCGCTCTTTGCCCTCGATCCAGTCCAGGAGCTGTGGGGCACACAGGAGCTAGAGCCCAGCCCACCCAGGTGACCCCAGCAGCACATGAGCTGTCTCCTGTCCTCCCATGGGTGCCAGTTGGGACTGTGCATGGGGGCAGTGATGACCACGCCCTGAGTGCAGGGGGGCTGCCAGCCCAGGGCACCCAGTTTTGGAGTGCCCCGGGGCCAGGCACACTGGGGGGCGGGAGGGCATCGTCCCTGGGTTGCTTGACACACAGCCCGGGCCCCTCATGCCCAACAGGGCCCCCTGCCGCTTGTCCTGGGTAGTGCCCTGTTGGGACCAGTCCACCTTCAAGTCTTCCAAAACTGGTCTTCAGAGACCCCACACCTCCACCCCCCCCCCCCCACATGCACATACACATGCACGCACACAAGTCTGACCTCTATCACCTTCTCCCAGGCTCCGAGCCACAGACCCACCCATCTCCCACCACTCAGCACCCCCACCCCCAACCCCTTCCAGAGGCCACTTGGGAGATCCCCAACAGAGCTCACACCAGCCCTGCATGGCAACACAGGGATCTTGCCACCCTGACCCTCCTCCAGCTCACCCTGAACCCCAGGGGTCCCGGGTGTGAGTGGGGAAGGGCCAGGAGCCCCCGTGCGGGAGCAGCGTCCCACAGGTAGCCTTGAGCAGAGCCCTGGTGAGGGAGCCCCTGTGTGCCTGCCTCCCGGCGGGCGCACCTTGAGCTTGAGCGGGTCGGCATCCCTGGCTGTGCCCTGCCGCCGCATCTCGGCGATGGTCCTTGGTCCCTTGCGGTCAGCCTTGGAGGGGAAGCCTTCGTTGGGCAGCAGGTCCTCAAAGTCGCTCTCCGACACCTTGGGCTTTGGAGCTGGCAGAGGATAAAGCAGGGCCGTCTCACAGGAGGAAGCTCAGGGCCGCAGCACAAAGTGAGCAGACCAGGGAGGCTGCTCCTCCAGCCCTCTCCCACCCCAGGGTGCGGCTGGCCTCACTGGTCGCCCCAGCCAGAGGGGACACAGGACACAGAGAGCTAACCCACCAGAAGATGCCAGAAAAGGGGCTGCCCAGGGTCTCCCCCCACCCACCCCGCCTATAGGAAGATGGGCTGAGGACAGGAGGAGGAAGATGCTGCCGCGTGACAGACAGGTGATCGGTCACCCGGACGACTTACTGAAGCTGGGTGTGCGGACCCCCCTCTCCTCGCGGCCGCCAATCACGCTAAAGTTCATGCCGTAGTTGGGTCGTGGTGGTGGCGGCGGGCAGGCTTTGGCAGTGGACGGCTTGGCCTGGGGTGACCAGGTGGTGGCCGGGGCAGGGGGCCGGCTCGTCTGCCAGGAGCTGCCACTGCCCTTGGGAGGCGGGGCCGTCTTAGGGATGAAGCCGCTGGGTGAGCCTGAGGAGGCAGGACAGGGCGGCTCAGAGCAGGGGGGCAGGGGAAGCCTTGTCTACAGACGCCAGAGTAGGGGGTTCACACCACCTCGACCCCCAGCACGTGAGGGAGGATCTCCCACTTCCCCCAGACAACAGTGCGGCGGTGACTGAGAACATTCTTGATGGGAGGCAGACAGACCGATACCCCAACCCGACTCCCAACATGGTCTAGCTGCCCCGTCCTTCCAGTGCCCGTTGGTCCTCAGGGTTTAAAACAACAACAAACGACTCACAAGACGTTGCCAAACTGGCCCCAGAAGATCAGGGGAGTACCTGAGAGCACCTCATCCAGAGGTCAGCCAAGGCCAGGGGCTGGTCAACCAGGCCCCCAGCCCAGCAACCACGTTAGCCTCAGGCAACCACTTCACGGAGACCTCTGTGTGTGTGTGTGCTGGGGGGGCAGGTGCAATCACGGCCCTCAGAACCTGCATGTGCGCACGTGAGCAAGTACACAGCTCCTGCTGCACCCTGAGCAACCCTCAGAGCAATCACCCCCGCTCCCCACCACGGACGCTCACACCGTGACGTGTGACTGTCAGGGAACGCCCACCCGTCTCTCTCGAGCAGCAGTCCACGGTACCATGGGCCACAGGGAGTGCAGCCCCCTTGCGAGCGTGTCCGAGTCCACTGGTGGTTTTCACAGGCACTTCCGGACGCGGATCCCAGTCGTCAGGCCTCCGTACCCGCCGGCACTCCCTCCTGGCATCAGACTTCCAGTGGCTCACCTCCTCCGAGGGGGGAAGCAGACACCCCCTTCGCCGATGACACGCTGAGCACGAGGCGGATGACAAGCAGGGGCTGCAGCCTTCAGCGTGGATCACCACAACGCAAGCGAGACCCGAGCCCTCACATCGGGGCCTCCTCGACAGCCGCGGTCTGCACCCCAGGCCTGGGTCTGATCTGCTGAGGCCCCTGGCTTTCTGTGTGTGCTGGGTAGAACAAGTCTTTCTCGTATTCTTCTGCTTCAAAAACACGCTACCTTGTCTGGGTCCTCTGCTTGCCAAGCATCTTTTACAACAAGCTTGTTGGTGACCATACACAATCTTGTGTTGTCCCGCTGAGGCACACAGGTTTGAGGTCTTCTGACTCTCAGGACGGGGAACCGCCAGCTCGCTTAAATGCTGAGACTTCCCATCCACGGACACGGCGGGCCGCTGTCCACGGACGTGAGCCTCTGTCCACAGGCAAGGGAACCCTCTCTCCATAGACACGGCGACGCTGCATCCACAGACACGGTGAGCCTCTCCCTTTGTTTAGGTTCCTGCTTTGTTCAGCAGCTTGCACCATCAACTGTCCCCTTGCTTTGGGGGAGTATTGGGGTTTCATTTTCTCGTGAGCAGTTGGGAAAGCAACTAGAGCACTGACCTCGCTGCACCCCTTAGTTCTCAAGGATTTCTGCCTGTGCCCTGGAGTTCCTTTGACCAGAGGCGCACTGTATCCACTCTCCGTGCTCACTGCACCCAGCAGACCCATGTGCAGGGAGGAGAGGGCGTTCCTGCCCTCTATGGGATCCGGGTGGGGAGAGAGCACCAGTCTTGTCTTCATCAAGCCGCCAGGGTTTCATGCGGATGACCAGGTTAGGACGCTCCCACCTGCCCCTGGTTTGTGGCAGGAATTGGCCTGATTTTGTCGGCTGCTCTCCTGTGACCACGGCCATTTCCCTTCTCCCTCGGGATAATACTGCTTCGGAGATGTCTCCGCAGCCTTGGGCATTCCTGGGACAGAGCTGTGGATTTTCCACATGGGAGTCTTTCTCCATCCAGGAAACGCGGAGCCTGAGGGAACTGAGTCTGTCCTCTTCGTGAGTGACACGGCCCGGTGGTGACAGGGCTGTCCTTCCTTCCACACAGGGCAGCTGCCGCATGCGGGGCCCCCGCGCTGCTCTCAGGGCCTGTCTGTGCCCGAGGGCAGGAGAGGCTTTTCCTCACCACGGGTCCTGCACAGAGGCACAGAGAGGGGCGTGCAGTGTGCTATGGATCCAGCACCAGGAGCACTGCCACCCAGGCACAGGACTCAGCACTACCTCCTGCAGCTGCCCTTGTAGGCCGGGACAAAGGCAGAACCTTCTTTTAAGCCACAGAAACCCCTCCAGATCACAGGCCAGCCCCGCTTTGCTGCGGTCACTGTGCCCCGGGTTCAGGAGGCCCAGTGAGCACGACAGACCGAAGCACAGTGGGCAGAGGGGTCCAGCGCTGCCACAGGTAAACACCCCTACCGGGAAGGCTCGCCATCGGACCCCTGCAAGGACCTTACCTGCACCAAGGTCACCGAGGTCCGCAAAGGGGTCCCGATTCTGTGACTTGGTCTGGCTGGTGGAGGGGCCAGGCGGGGCTGCTGCTGGACCTCCAGATGACAAGAGGGGACCTGGAGAGGGCAGAGGGCACGAAGTGGGTGGGCCTCCCGTGAGGGCCTCTGCTGTTCCTTCAGGAATTTTTCTTCATACCCTTGAGGCACTGTGCCCAATGCTGGCAGCCCCGTGCTTTGGCTCTGGACTTCGGGATTTGCTAGATCAGTTTCACACTAAAATGGCAAGTGGCCGAGAGCCATCTCCAGGGACACTCCCAGGAGAGCAGGCCCTTTGGGATCACCCAACCACCAGGTGATTACCCAACCACCAGTGCACATGCCCCCTGGCTCTGCCACCCCAGAGCCCCTCCTCCTGGGGCCTAATTGACACGTGGGTGCTAACGCTTGCTCCCCAAGCTCAGGGGGCCACCCTGTAGGGTCACAGGAAGGACGGGTCTCAGCCTCAGATAGGAGGGCTGCTCTCCACACAGAAAGAACTCTCACCAACCAGGCAGCCGAGGGGTGCAGACAAGGTCAAAGGGAAAGTCAGTACTCCTAGGTGTACAAAGCTGACTACGCCTCCCCCAGGGTAGAAAACCCTAGTGACCCAGCCTCCTGCCCCCACAGGTGCTGCGTGGGGCTCACTAAATAAAGCACACCCAGAGAGCAGAGAAGGTGCCCCGACTGCCAGGAGGGCATGGGGCTCTGTCTGAGGCCCTGAGAGGCCGGGACGGCGAGACTCAGTCTGACGGACTCTGCACGTGTCACCAGGAGAGACCAGTCCCTGGAGAGGGCCATCACACTGGGTAAAGTGGGGGGCATCTCAACGGGAAGGCCTGGGTGAAATGGATAGATGCCGTGGCTACGCCGCCGTGGGGCCGGTGCAGGCCTGGGGGTGGGGGGTTGTGCACAGGCTCGACACGGGTTAGAACCACCCGGAAGGCACCTAACAATGACCGCGGAGCCTGGGTGTGCACCTGCTCTGGGGGTGCCAGCCTGTGCACACAGCAATGCCGCAGTGGGTGGATGGCAGGGGTACTCGGAGGTGGACAGACGGGCCCACAGATGAGACAGGACGCTGCCTGCACGGGGCCCTAGGAATCTAGAACAGGGACACGGACAGTCGAACTGACGGTCGGAACCAGAGACGTGAAGGGCAGGGACACGCTGTCCCCTGGGCAACGCTCCATCCAGGTGCATCTGCATGGGCTGCGGCTGTCCTATTGCAATGACTATGCGGCACACAGTGCCCCCACCCAGGAGTCTGAGCTCCCTACCGTCGGCGGCAGGCGTGGGGGCCCACGTGTCCCATCCCCGCAGGAGGTCCGGGTGGCTGGAGGAGGTGGCCATCCTGCTAGGCTCCGTGGGGAGGTCTCCTGGGAGAAAGTGCAGAGCAGCATGTTTCAGTCCACGCGCACTTGGGACACCCTCGGGAGGCTGGTGCCAGCGAGCTCCCCTCCCCGTGTAAGCTGGCAGGAGGGTGGCCCAGAGGACAGCCCCCCAAAAGCAGCTGTGCTCAGCCCCTCAGGCCCCGACCAAGCCCAGCGAGCATGGCCAGGAAGGGCATGCAGTGAGCACTGCCATGCCTCCTGGCTTCGGGGAGAAGGACCCGGGCCTCCCACCCTCAGTCTGCCGGGTGCACACGGCCTGCGACAGCCCACACCACAGCCTCCACCTCTGTGACCCCTGGCCTGACTGCCGGTACTTGTTTAAATACACACTCATCTCTCCTGTACCCGCCCAGGGCACTCTGGCCCCTCCACCAACAGGTGCCTACCGAGTCTCAGATGGATACACCTGGCTGTCCTTGCCCACAGTCTGGCACAGCATGGAGGCCAGGACGGCTGTCCCTGCATCTCCCGGGCTCACGAGCCCTGGCCCCATGGCTGCTGCAGTACTCTGCCCCCACCCCCACATGGCCCGTCTACACGTGGTCCTTGCTTGCCCTCTGTGGTGTGGCTGGCATGACGTGGGGCCTGGGCTGCTGATGGGCACCGTGACTTCAGCACACAGCACAGGACCCAGGGGAGGGAGCACCTGGGGGTGGGTTGCTGTGCAGACCCCAGGTGAGCAGCATGTGGGGGGTGGAGGGAGCAGAATTGGGCCCTGTGGGGGCTCCTGTTTCAACCAGCATGTGGGACCACTGGGTGGAGGGTGGAGCGGGGATTCAGACAAGCCCCAGCCGCCCCAGCCCACCTCAGGTAGCCCTGTGGGAGGGGGCGTGACCCCAGTGTTGGCCCCACTTGCAGAAGTCAGCTCCCCAGCACATGGGCCAGCGGTAGGGCAGGCCCTGCTCCACCAGAGGCGATGCATGCCCAGCTCCCCGACGCAGCCCAGGCTCGCCACGGGGAGACCAGTGGCTCACCGAGGTGCAGGAAGTCCGTGCTGGAGGACAGGGGCGGGGCGCTGTGGGTGGCTGGCGGCACGGGCTTGGGGTCAGGATGCAGGAACTCGCCAAAGAGATCAGGGTCCGCACAGGCCTGGGAGTCGGACTCGGGTGGCACCAGGAAGGGGTCAAACGGGTCAGCTATGGGCAATACAAGAAAGGCCCGGGATCATCAGAGGAGGGCGACTTCTTTCAGTATGAGCAGAGGGTCTCTTGACGCATGCTGGCAGGGGGCGCTGCCCGAGAGGGGGGAAGGCGGCCTGACCGAGCTTCTCAGGCTGGACGGACTGATCCAAGCCCTGGGAGCTTCCTGCTGGCTGGAGACGGGCAGACGGGCTCAAGATTGGGGGAAGCAACCCTTGGACATGGAAAAGCCGCTGGGTCTCAGGTTCCCATCCCTTCTGGCTGAGACCCTCTGCCGTCCTGAGTGCGGTGGGCTTTCCCTGAGTCTGAGCCGTCTGGGGAACTTCCCCGCTCACAGGGGCTGAGGCGCGGTGCCAGCAGCTCGGAGGTTGGGCATCCTGGGAGCCCCAGCTCACAGCCGGCGCCGCCTGTAGGACGCACGCTGTCCCTCCTCTCAGCTCAGCTCAGAACACGGGGCAGAGGGTGTTCCCACAATCCCTGCTCCTCAGTCACAGGCAGTGGGTCCAGGAGGACAGGGTCGGAGGGCGAGGCCCATGGTGGCTGGGAGCACAGAGGCCAACCCCAGCTCTGGAGAAGGGGTGGGCTGGCAGCAGAGGGCGAGGTCCTGCCCGGCCCCATGAGCAGGTGCTGCTGGCCACCTTGCTCCGTGCAGAAGCTCCGTCGCGGTCAGTACCATGTAGGCTGGCTGGCTCACCCCATGGACATGCAATGTCACTTGGGTACCTTGGGCTCTTGGGGGGTGGGAGGGGGCACTGGTGGGGTCCCAGATGGGCCCCCCAGAGGAGAAGAGGACAGGATGGTGCTGGCCAGGCCACTGGGTGGAGACCTGGGCTGTGCCGACGTGCTCTATAACCACGGGACCTCCACTGCCTCCCACCTCTCCAAACAGCTGGGCAGCAGCTGGGCCCGCTGGGGTGACCACTTCTGTGGGAGTCCCCACCCAGATGGGAGGTGGGCCACTCCTTGGGATGGGTCCGGAGCCCCTACCTCCTTCTGCGTGCTCCCACTGTACTCCCTCCTCCCCACACCAGTAGGCCCACCGGGACTCAGCCCACATACCGGCTGTGGCAGGTCCTTCATGGGGGGCGCTCTGTGCTCCCAGGGAGGGGCCGGGCCCGGCCAAGAGCAGCGGGGCCCCTCCTCCCAGCAGGTCCCCTGTGGGCCCCTCCGGGGCCGCCCCAGGAGGCACAAAGAGGGAGCTGAGCAGGTCGGCATTGCTGGAGGGGCCCCCTGCTCCCTGCACAGGAGGCCCCAGCTCTGGCCCCGGCCCGCCCTCTGAGTGCAGCCCCAGCAGGTCCACGCTGTCCTCGGGCACAGGCTCTGGCGGCGGGGAGGGTGTCTCGGCCGCAAAGATGGGGTCTTGCTCTTCAGCAGTCCCTGCACAGCCTGCTGGGTTGCCCTCGGCCGTGACCCCCCAGCCATCCTCGGGGCAGGCCACAGCCGCTTCCCCTTCTGACTGCTCGCTCTCATCCCGGTCGCCCATCAGCACGGGCGGGCTCTCGCTGGGGACGCTGTTGACGACGTCGGGTTCCGATTCCTGCCCTTCTGCGGAGAGAGCATGGGTCAGGGACTCGAGACTCAGGTCCCTCAGGGGTGCCATGGAGGACGGCGGACCCCAGACCCGTGGCCGGGAGAGGAACAGGAGGGGCCCCCACAGCCCCTGAGGAGGGGATGCGTGGAGTGGGCCCAGGGATAAGGAGGGGCAAGGACGAGGGGTCGTGTGGGGGCAGGGCAGTTTCCAGGACAAAGCCAGCAGTGAGTCACAGGTGGCCGGGCCAGCGGGTGACAGGAAGGCCTGAGAGGAGGTGGCTCTGAGCCTGCTTTACTGTCTGTCCCCATGGGATGCCATTCCTGATGGGTGGTGCTGGCTGTCTGTCAGCCCTGTCCTCTGGGGGACACTGCCCACAAAGTTGCTGGCTGGCCAGACCCCACCTACCACGGATGCGACCCAGGACGGTGCTGACCACCAGCTGTCACCGAGGCTCTGACAGTGCACTGAGTTACATGGGGACTGCCCCCCACCCCCCCATGGGATCAGGCAGGCCAACATTCCAGGAGGGGGCCAGGGCCCTCGGAGTCCAGTAACTGTCCTCAGCACCTCCTTGGGCTGCAATAGGAGCAGGAGGTGGCAGCGGTAGACCTCAGGCCACAGCGGGGGAGGCGATGGGGAGAGGAGTAGGGAGGGTGGGTACTCCCGGTATGGGAGCAGAGGGCCCGGGATGGGCCCAGTCAGGACGGATGGGCAAGGGGGTGTGGACCGGGCAGCAACTGTGCTCAGGCTCATGAGGGCACGCAGCGTCAGCCTGAACTCGGCCCAGCTGACTGCTGTGTTCCGGGCCCACCCCTCAGTCCCACCACCCGCCCTCATTGCAAGCCCCTGCCCCAACCCCTATCCTGGACAGCTGCACTCCCGCAGACACACTGCAGGGGGCAGTCCGAGCACACACACAGCAGTGCCCCTCAGCGCAAGGCTCGGAAAACACCTTGGGCAGGTGAGCCACCTCACTCGCCCTAAGGGGCCCCGCACCCCCCAAAGAAGTGCCATCAACACCCCTGGATGGCCAAGCAGGCTTGTGGGTGGGAGGTGCCATGCTGGCAGCCCTGGGGGAGCCTACCTACACATGTGAGCCTGTAGCAGGTGCCCAGCTCGCTCCCTCCCTCCCTCCCAACCCCTCACCCCTCACCAGTCACATGAGAGGTGGTCCTGGGCATCCCCACGTGGGGAGCCTGCAGCAGGGTCTGCCTAATGCCGTGCCTCTAGCGCACGGGGCAGCAGGCTAGGGGAGATGGTGATGGGAGGGTCTGGGGGTGCCAACAGGGTGGTGGTGGCCGGTGGTGCAAGGCCCCTACCATGCCAGTCCAGCGTGTGGAGGAAGCGGTTGGCATCGGTGGTGCTCTGCGGCGAGTCGGACCCTGTGGTCTCCCCTTCAGGGGACTGCGCCGCGGCCTCAGCATCATACTGGGCCGTGGAGCCGGGCTGCCTGGGGAGCTCGGGCTTCCCTGTCAGAGGAGGGACAGGGGTCAGCCCCAGCCCAGCGCAGCCACCTGCCAGCGTCACTCCAACAGCACAGGAGACCCACGTCTCCTTGCTAGACGCACGGTGACCGTCATAGCTGCCCACTCCAGTGCCATCCGAGTCACACGGGCACACATACATACAGGAGCTCACACTGCATCCATACATGCACAGCCATGCCAACTCAAGCTCACACCCTGTACACACAGAGATACAGAACTCACATCTGCATACATACATGCCAACTCACATGTATGCACATGCAAACACACCCACCTACACATATACACATGGAGCCCCAACCCACACATATACATGCACGGACATTCCAACTCACATGCATGCACATGCAAACTCACCCTGTACACAGAGACACACAGCTCACATCCACATACAAACATGCAGACATGCCAGTTGACATGTATGCACACACAAACACACCCACATACATACATGCAAACTCAAATGTATGCACATACAAACCCACACCCACACATGGAGCTCAAACCCATATACATACATGGACATGCCAATCCACATGTATGCAAACACAAACACACCCACCCACATACATGCATGGACATGCAAACTCACATGTACACACATGTAAACATCCACACACACACCCCTCCAGGTACACACCAACTCATATTCACGTACTTAGATGCATGGACATGCCACCTCACATGAGCACACGCAAACTCATAATCTCCCTCTATAGATACAGAAATCCACACCCACATACGTACATGCACGGGCACAGACTCACATGCACACACAAACTCACTCCTACACATATATGCACGGACACGCCAATTCACATCAACACACCTGCGGGCACACGAGCCCCACCTGCACGCATACACACACACACGAACTCAGTGAACACACGCAGACACAGACTCACACGTGTGCATGCAGACACAGACAAATGCATGCACGTGGGGCATATGCAAGCTTGTTCCCATGCACACACACCCACGTGCCCGTCAGGGGTGCTCGGCTCGCCTCACATAAGAAAATGCAGGCCGCAAACCAAGAGGGTGCCAACAGATGCATGTGAGTGGCCTGCACCCACACCCCAGTCCTGCCCCCCACCCTCACCCTGACACCCTTGTATGCCCTTGTTCTGGGCACCCTGCTGAGAAACGGAAGACAGACAGCTGGTCAGCCTAGGGGTCCTCGGCATACAGCGAGAGGGTGGGGCACCATCAGAACAAACCTCAACAACCATGCCCGCCAGAGCCACTCCCTGAGAGGCTCATTCAAGGTGCGTGGGCCCCAGCCGCTGGGTCACCCACCCAGCACTGGCTCTCGGCTCAGAACTCCACTACCCTCAGGCCCAAGGTCTGTGGGTGCAGTTTGCAGGAATCTGTGCCATGTTCTGTCCACGTGAGAGGGAAGAGGAGCCCTTCCCTCTGGAGCCGCACCGGAGAGGGGGAAGGGCCGGACACGAGCCTGCCTCGTGGGGAGCCACCCTGGGCCTGCAGCACCCAGGTCTGGGCTCTCTGTTTGCTGGGCCTCAGCCTGGGGCCAGCGTCATTGAGTTTTAGGGAGGCTTCAGGAAAGCTCTGTACTCCTGGGGGTCCCCTGCTCCCAGCTCAGGAGGCACGCATCCATGCACGCCAGGTGGGGGCAGTCTCAGCTCGGGCAGGGTGTGTGTGTGGTGGTGGGGGGAGCCCTCTTAGCCTTTGCGGACTTGGGGCGCAGGCCGGCTGTGTGGGGACAGAGGGCAACGTGGGCCAAGCCTGATGGCCAGTGGGAAACAGGGGCCCTGCCACTCACCAAATTTGGATAGAATCTCCTGCTGCTCGTCGCGGCTGGAGAAGAGGATTTTGGGATTGAGCCCCTTGGTGCTCAGGCCGTCCCAGGGCGGGGCCTCTCGGCTTGGCCGGTCCCGAGGCTCTACCTCCACCTCCAGGTTCACCTGGAACAGGTCTGGGTACTTCTCTTGGATGTCACAGGCGTCCAGGTCATACCTGGAGAGACAGGCATCATGGCTGTCGGAGCCGCATAGAGGCCCCCACAGGGACCCTCCTTCCTTTCTGTGCGGGTCAATGGCCACCTCTTCAGGAGCGAGGTGGCTGCGCTGTCCGAAGGACGCCAGGTACCTCGCCACAGACGGACAGGGTGCCGGGGGCGCGGGGAGCAGACTGGGCTCCAGCCACGGCGGGCCGTAGGCACAGATAAGAGCCCACCCACATTGTGCCCAGCAAGACGCACGTGGGGGCCTGGCTGCTATCTCAGTAGGGTCCCATGGGGCACATGTGGGGAGACACTCTGCTCAGAGGCCCCCTCCTCAGCCTCATGCGATAGCCCCATCCTGACACTCCTGTGGGTGGTCCCTGGCTGTGACAAGATGCAAGGGCACCGGCTGACATGCAAGTGCCCTGCACAGGGGTGGTAACAGCCAAGGCTGGGCTTCCCACGGGAGCCAGGCACAGAGAGCACCAAGGCCCCATATTCCAGGCAGCAAGGCCAGCCCTGACTCGGCACGGGCACCAGTGTGGCTGACCTCCAACAGGGGAACAGCCTTATGAAGCTGGATGCTGACCCCCAAGTCATGCTGCCGACACCCAGCAAGGGCCGGGCCTGCAACCCCTGGAGCTGGCTCATGCCGACACCCAGCAGGATCCCACCCTGCACAGTCGACCCTCCTGACATCAAGCTGGTCTTGCCAGCACCCAGCAAGGGCCAGGCCCCCAAAGGAGTAGGCTGTCCACTCCAGAGGGGCTACCCACTGACAACCACTGACACGGGCAGACATTTATTGGTGAGTGGAGCCCTGCTAGCAGAAACGAGAGCTGGCGGTTGGGTGACAGCACTTTGTAGGACCGGCAACAACTTCGTCGCAGAGAGCCTTTCAACTAAACATATGGAGTCTGCCATGCGGATGCACGGAAGCCAGGCAGGCTGCGTCTGTGGGGAGAGGCCGGAGAAGCTCCCTCTCAGCAGCTAAAAGCAGGCCAGGAGCCGACTGCGGAACAGAGCATCCGTTGCTCATGTGGGAGTTCAGGAGTCCCGCCGGAATCTTGAGAACATCGCAATGACAGAGTGGACGTCCCGAGCACCGATGACACAGACCCGAGGCGTGGTGGGAGGGCGTCAAGAAAAACGCGGGGGGGGGGGGGCGGGCACTGAGAAAGGCAGGAAAGGGGAAACAGATCAAAGTGATATCCAGAGAGCAGACCTCTTAGCCGTAGAGCAGCTTAGGCAGACGGAAGCAAGGACAATGTCAATGACGAGGTGGCTAGTCCAGCACTGCAGGGAAATGCACAGCAGCTTCAGAGTTGGGAAACCGAAAAGGACCAACACGCCCCACTGGTCTTCAACGGGGAAGGACTCAGGGAGGGTGGCCACAGTGCAAGATCCTGTGGACGCGGTACTGAACGACGCACGAAGCATCAGGAGAAGATGGAAAGAATACAGTCACTGTGCCAGAAAGAAATGGTCAACGTTCCACCACTTCTTGAGGTAGCAGATGGGCAAGGTGCCGAAGCGAGAAGTCCACACTGCACTGAGGGCGTGAGCCAAACCAGGGCAAAGCCAACCGAGATACGTCCACAAGCCGACAAAGCACTCACAAGTCTATGCCGAGAAGCGTGGAAGACAGCTGTCTTAACAGATCCCTATTTGTACCCACCCCAAAGGAAGGTGACTCTATAAACTGGATATCCCATGCAAGTAACAGTGGGGGCAGGACGCTGCCAGGGAACTGCCAGAGGCTCAGGCTTGAGTCAGGGGAGGACGTGGCGATATCACTGCCGACAAGACAGATGTACACTTGTTCTTTTATTGACTTCAGGAGGAGGAGGATTCCAGATCACTGGGTCCATGGGGAACCTGGACCCTGAGCAAGAGGCATCCGGGAACACCGCATGAAACTTTGACACTAGGAAAGGTGCGTGTCAGGGCTGTATCCCTTCACGTATTCAACCTGTGTGCTAGGCCAATTACCAGAGAAGCCGGGTTACATGAAGAAGAGTGTGGCATCAGGATGGGAGGAAGGCTTATTAACCACCTGCAGTACCCAGATGACAGAGCCTTGCTTGCTGACAGTGAGGACTTGAAGCCCTTGCTGCTGAAGATCAAGGACTGTGGCCTTCAGTGTGCAGTATAACTCAATGTAAGGAAGAAATACATCCTCACCACGGAACCAATAGGTAGCATCACGGTGAACGGAGGCCCGGTTGACATTGTCATGAGCTTTATCAGTGCTCAGGGAAGCAACAGCCAAGAGGACGGAGGGCACATTCCATTGGGAGAATCTAATGCACAAGACCTCTTCAGAGTACTGGAGAGCAAGACGCTACTTGGAGGACTTAGGAGCGCTTAACTCCGGCCGTGGTGTTCTCCGTGGCTGCACATGCCTGAGCTGGACGCTGGGGAGGGGAGATGGGAGAAGGCGGCATGCGTGTGAATGGTGGTGCTGGAGAAGAACTCTGAAACAGATCCGGGGCGCCCCACAGGCGAGACTTCCTCACCTTCTTTGGACACGTCATCAGGAGAGGGGAGCGGAGGTGAAAGAGGAAGGCACCGTGGCTGCAGCACCGGGCTCCTCAGGAGAAAGGCAGGCAACGGCCTCGGGCGACTGTTTTCTTGTACAGAGGAGTCACTATGAGACTGAACAGACCTGGCCATAAAATACCGCTAACAGCCAATGGGGGTGGCACTGCGAGGCCGGCCCCTCCAATGTGCACGCTGCTACACCACCCAAGTCCAGCAGGGGGCGCACCACAGGGCGGGGCATCTGGGTCGCCTTACCTCCATGGAGCCCCCTCTGCACCAGCGGGGCCCATCTCCAGCAGCTCCCTCCTTCTCTAACGACTGTGCAGTTCCCAGACAAACTATGTCCGCCTTCGCTGGCAGAAACCCCAGACTTCCAGCCACTGGGGGAAGGGGCGGGCTCCGGGGTTGGGCCCGGGTCTCCAGGGAATCCCAGCATGTTCCACCTGCTGGGCTCTGACTGCAGGCTTCATCTGGCCTGTGTGGTGGCGGTGGTGGTGGTGCAGGAGGCAGAGCCACGGCGACCCACCCTGCAGAGCCCCGCCGGCGGGGTCTTCTTGGCGGTCATCTTCATGGGAGCGGATTACCAGGACTTCTTCCTACGCGAGGCTGCTGGGTGGGTTTGAACCGCTAGCTTTTCCATTCGAATTCCCTGCTCGCCACTTCTCTCTGGAAGGCGGGGAGAGCTTCCTGCAGGGCCTGCCCACCTGTTCCCACAGGCTGCCACCCCCATCAGCAAAAGCGCTGAAGGGCAGGTCCCATACCCTGGCACCCGGTGGCCTTTAGCTGGGCTGAACGTCACAGGGCACCTAGAGAGGCCTCCCAGTCGTCCTCCTGGCCAGCTGCCCTGGGTCTGCGGGCTGCCCAGTGAGCACCGAGGGACACTGCTGTCCTAGAACCTAGAGCCAGTGTGCTGCTGGCGGCACCCACCGAAGCCCCAGGCACCCAGAGCCGAGTGCCATATCCCTCTCGGCTACAGGAGGAGTTCGAGACTCATCTGAGAAGGATCTCACACCACTCAAGTGTCAACTGCCAACTCTGACCCAAGACAGCCACACCTCCATCTCCTGTCCATTGCCAGAGGCCCACTTTTGTCTCGATTTAAGGATGGGCATGTCTGTGTTGGTATGAATCATGTAGGAAGTGTTCATACCTTAAGGATACAGGCCAGGAGGGATTCATCCTGGACTAACGGTTCTCTTGTACAAATTGGGCGTGTGCCCTGGGTATGGTGTGGTCATCGTTGCTGCTTCTCTAGGGGTGTTTGCTGACGGTGGACCCAAGTCGAACGAAGCCCTTGACGTCTTCCATCTCGTCCCTGTGTGTTGCGATGGGCCTACTGGGCCGGCTGTGAGGGTTTGTGTTCTCTGTGTTGAGATACGGTCCAGGCTGAGGGCTGCTGTCTTTGACCTTCATCAGTGCGTGCTGCAAGCCCTCTCAGCACATTGCAGGTGGAGGCTCAGTCCGTCTCCAGTCTGGATGCACGTTTCTTCTTCAGATGATGCAGCTTCCCCGATTCTCTGTTCAACCCTCAGGCTGAACGAGTTCAGTGGGAAGACCCACTTTTCTGGATGCTCAACCACAGCATCCCCTTGTTCTATTCCAGCGACTGCTTCTTGGTCTGTGGACAGGTTCCACAGGAGCACAATTAAGTGGCTAGCATTCTCCGGAGATACCAAAACACCACATCTGCTGCCATGGAGTGAGCTCACGGAACGCTCCCAGGTTGCTGTGGGTCAGAAGAGAGCCTGCCTCCTCCAGTAGAGTTCCCCTGTCAGGAATCCACACTGTCCTACAGGGTCGCTCTGAGTCAGCATCCACTCGATGACAATGAGTCTGGGTTTTGGCTTATGGCGTCCTTGTCAGGCTTTGGTGATGCGGCTAAGTTGGATTCAGAAGAAAACAGGGGGAGGAAAGTATCCTCTTGTTTTCTATTTTCAGGAAACTTCAGCATAAAATTAGTAGAGTCTTTTCCTTAAAAGGCTGGGAAAGCTAACGGTGCCCGGCTATCAAGATACAGCTTCGAGGTCTTAAAGGCTGGAAGATAAACAAGCAGCATCTAACTGAGAAGTAACAAAGTCCACATGGAAAAAGCACACCAACCTGTGTGATCATGAAGTGTCAATGGATCAGATATCAGGCATCAAAAACTCAGAACAGAAAATGCTATCAATAAGGGGGAAGCACAGAGTGGAGACCCAAAGCCCATCTGTAGGCAATTGGACATGCCCTCACAGAAGAGTCACAAGGAAAAGACGAGCCAGTCAGGGTGCAGTATAGCACTGATGAAACACACAACTTTCCTCTAGTTCTTCAATGCTTCCTCCTCCCAACTATCATGACCCCAATTCTACCTTACCAATCCAGCTAGACTAGAGCATGTACACTGGTACAGATAAGAGCTGGACACACAGGGAATCCAGGAAAGATAAACCCCTAAGGCCCAATAACGAGAGTAGTGATACCAGGAGGGTAAGGTGGGGGGAGAGAGGGAACTAATCACAATGATGGACATATAACCCCCTCCACAGGGGGATGGACAACAGTAAAGTGGGTGAAGGGAGACAGCAGTCAGTGTAAGACATGAAAAAAATTATAAATTATCAAGGGTTCATGATGAAGGGAGGGAGGAGGGGGGGAAATGAACTGATACCAAAGGCTCAAGTAAAAAGAAAATGTTTTGAAAACGATGATGGAAATATATATACAAATGTGTTTGACACAATGGATGGATGGATGGATGGATGGATGGATGGATGGATGGTGATCAGAGCTCTAAGAGCCCCCATTAACAAAAAAGCCTGGGATTAAATAAACAAATATAAATGTAAAAGGCTGGGCAAATTCCCCAGTGAAGCCATCTGGACACCAAATTTATCTTTTGGAAGAACTGCATTTCTCTCACAGCCAGCGCTGTTCCAGTTCATTCTTTTCTTTCACACGGAATTCATAGCAACTTATTTAGCCTAATGGCCTAAATGCTGGTCGACAGGTGAGTTAGGCAAATGCGGCAGAGCCACAGAGAAGAGGCTGTAAGACAGGGGTGCCCCCAGATCACTGCCGGGTCGCACACGCTCCATGCTCCCCTGCCCCTCACAGAGCACAGCCTGGACGGCTGTATCTATACAGGCTCCCTGAAGTCGTGCGACACGAGGCAGCCCAGTAGTTGTCTGGGGGCTGCAGGGCGGGGAGGGGCTGCAGGAATGATGGGGGGAGGGTGCTATCTATTACCCTTGGTTGTGTGTATTACTCCCTGATGTGTCAGCTCTAACACCCTGACACGTGACATCAATTCCGAGGCCTAGCACGCCACAGGTACTGGTCGCCATGTCTCAGAAGAGATGCCCCGTTTGTTCGTTCTGTTACACTCGGAGGGAGGGTCAAAGGGCCATCCTCTCCCCGGGTCCTGTTGACTTCCCCTGTTAGACTTCTGCTTCCTGGTTCATTGGCTTCTGCTCTGACATTTGGTCATTCCTTTCTTGGGGTTGAATTTGCTGGGTTTTTTTCTAGCTATCCGAGAAGAAACTTTGTCGTCGTCAAGTCTGCTCTGCCCAGTGACCGACCAGCTCATTGCTTCACTGGAGACACGAGGGTTGGTGGGTATTTTTCAGGCGCAATCCAAGAGCACCGACACAGAAGCGATTGCTCTAGTTGCTAACTGCAATGTTCAACACCCAAGTGAAGCTGGTGAGAAGTCATACAATCGTTTACAGCTCTCTACTGACCTCTGTTGACTTGTGGAGCGAGGACCGTGTGCACTGGTGGGTCTGGTGAACTGTCCCCTTCTACGTCGATGCTGCTTTCAGGTGCTGACACAAAGCTGACCCTTCAAACCAGCCGCACAAGAGAAGCCGGGGCGGCAACAGCTCTCACCTGGGCGAGGCTCCAGAACCTGTGGGGCAGCCCTACCCAGTGTCGGCGTGGATGGACCACAATGGTTTCTGGTGAGGACTCGTTGCTCATAACCAGAACCGTACCCTTGTCCGGCGGGACTGGCCCTTCCACGCCGTGCTGTCCACTTTCCGTCCTGAACGCCGTTGTCTTACCTGCTGCGGATGGAGCGCTGCCAGTGCCTTCTGTGAGCTGACCTTTACGCGCCTCATCCTTTTCTATCTCTGGACTGTCAGCATCTCTGGGATCTCATCAGCTTTTTAAAACGGGCGGGCGGCTCTTGCCCGCCCCTCAAACAGCCCAGCAGTCTGTGCCGTCTAATTGGGGTGTAGTCCTTTTACATTTGATGTAAAGACAGAGGCAGTTGGCTTCATTTCCTTATGCATTCGGACCTGTCTTCTGAGAGATGTACTGGCTGTCACGACAGCAGTCTCCTTTAAATCAGTGCACTCCCTCCCTCCTGGCCAGTGGAAGAATCTGATGCAGATTAACTGTTAGCAGCCCCCACTTCTGCCTTTTTGCTATTGTTCCCATTGATTTTATTTCCAAATGGATTTCTTTTCAATCCATACGATGTTAGTATTGCTGACCCAGTTACACCTCTCAGTGTTCTTCATTGGTTCCCCAAGTTTCTGGATGGCTTGAAACTCCTTTCTGTCTGCCCTACTGAATTTATTCTGTTAGATGCATCAGATGAATTGTGAATTTAAACTGTAGTATTTTTCCATTCTAGAATTTATCGTTGCTGCTATCTTATAGAAGTCTCTGGAGAAATCCCCTTCTTTCTCTGCATTTTTAAATCATATAAAAGTCTCTGCCTACTAATAACTATAGAGGTAGGAAAAAGGAACAGAAATGATGGAGCAAAGACAAGAAAAGGGAAAAGACGTAGACGAACAGGCACGAGTCAGTGCTGGAACCACAGCGACCCGAGTGGGTCTCTGAGCCCGTCACGGTTCTCCCGCGGGGCTGCCGCGGGTTTACAACTGCCGGCCAAGCGGATCGCAGTCTAATGTGTGACCACTGCAGCCCCAGGGCCCCGTCTAGAAGCACAGAAGAATGCACACTGAGCGAGCCCAATGTGGGCAGATGCCAGCCCTCCGAGGAGGAGCCCCACTAAATGTCCCTGCATCCTTCTCCCGTGCCGGCCCTACTCTGAGGGACTGGTCAGACGGCGCACACGGCCACCTCTGGAGTCCTTGTCTGGGAGCAGAGCCCCCTCGGCCCCAAGGGCTTCTGTGCCTTGCAAACCACACAGGGCCTCCCTTCCTGTCCCAGCTGCCAAAGCACGCGTGTCACTGAGCACACACAACACGCTTAGAACCCAAACTGCGCAGCTGGGACCACCTCTTCTGCCGCTCCCCAGCCGCAAAGGGTCAGGGCTGCCACCTCCCCGAGACGCGAAGCGAGGGAGTCTGCCGGGGGCCCAGTGCGCACTGCTCCGCCCTGAACACAGCTGGGCGAGCAGTTAGTGGGCCTGGAGGACTGCGGTGAGTGAAAACAGGCTATGCAAGATCCGGGCATCGGCCATCTGCTTCTACGGACTTCTATGTTTGTCTCCAAAACGAGCTAGTGAGCCTCCAGTCAGGAGGGGCGGCTGCCTTTCCCTCTTGATGTCTGTGCCTGCCAGGGTGCTCAGTGCTGCGTGCTGACGGCATGATCAGTGCAGACACTGCCGGTTCCAAGAAAGGAGGCACACTGGCCGCCCCCCCACCCCCACCCCACGTCACCATGCTGAGGAAACGTAACGCACGACAGGGGCTGGGAGACAAAGGAGACCTTGATTGGGGTGGGGGGGGGGCAAGGTCCAGAATTCCAGTCCAACGTGGCAAACTCGCCCACCGACACAGCACATGGTCTAGGATCCGGATGCACCCTACCTCCCGCCGGTCCCCTTGCCTGACCGCCACGCAGCGTGACTCCAACATACTTTGCAAATTTCACAGTAGTAGCGTTGCGGGGCACAAACCCAGTGTGGAACTGAATCTGGAACATCTTCATAGACGCCATCTGTGGGGAGAAAGCAAAGGGGCCCCCACGTTGCTGAGGAGGGAAGCAGGCTGTGGTCTCGGGCCTGGCCTCCTGGAGACTGCTGCCCATTTAGCAAGCTCCTGAGGACACCGAGAGGACCCTGGAGACCACGGTGCCCTCAGGGAGCATGCTGTGTGTGGGGTAGGGGTGGGGGAAGCAGGGGGAAGAAGGGGTGAGAAGCAGGAAGGAGGCATCAGCAGGAGCGGACGCTTGAGTCTCTGGAATGGCAATGGCCCCAAGCAAGCAGAGGCCCGTGGTGATGCGGCACCAGGATGAGCCCAGGACAAACAAGACCAAGTCGTCCCCTTCAGCTTGAAGGGACGCTGGGAGCTCCATCCCCTCGGCCTTGTGCACAACATCGGGGACTCCAGGTGGCAGGTGACTAATTAATGTGCAGAAGCACTTGCCAGATAACCGCTCAACTTTGAAATGTGCCAGAAGTCAAATACCGGGGCTGGACGGTGGCCTCCCAGAGTACGTGCCCACCTGGCTGGGCCGTGATCCTCTGTGAGGTGATGGAGTTGCCTAGTCTAGACTAGCAGCAGCACGCCCCGCAGAGCATCAGCCTGGAACCTGAGGTCATCTCTTGAGATCTAAGCGGTTAAATGGGCGAGCAGGGATCAGAGCAGCAGGAAGAAGCCCCAGGCTTGGAGAGCATCCCTTGGACCCAGAGTCCCTGGGCTGAGAAAGTCCTAGACCCAGGGTCTGTGGGTTTATGCCGGTGACAGAGACTTCCCCCAGGCCGTCGGAGAAGAACGCCTTCCCCCGCGGCCAGTGCCTTTCCTGAACGGAGAGGAAGCACGTTTCATCTGCCGCGGGGTTTCTCTTACAGCGGAAGCAGAGCGGGGACGTGGAAGAACCCAGAAGTCCACCTCCGCGGCTGAAGCTGGGAAGGGAGGGGCCGGGAAGGCTCACCTTGGCCTGCAGCCTCCCTCCGAGGGTGGAGCGCGCATGGTAGATGACGATGAGTACGTCCCCCTGCACTGCGACGCCCAGGGGGATCACGGCTCGGCCATCCTCGATTCTAAAGTCCCTGAGGGGAGCGAGGGGAGATGGTGTCCTAAGTCAGACCAGGCTCACAGGCCCAGCTAGAACGCCGGGGCCTTCGGAGGTCAAAAATGCAGGCACGGTGCACGCGCACTCGCAGCCTGTGGTGTCCATGCAAACAGGCCGTCTGGGGGCCATCTGAGGAGCTACACCCCCAGCACACGAGTCTGGCAAGCCAATGGGTGGCGGCCAGAGGCCTCTAAAGGCCTGCTCACGGAGCTCAAAGCCAAGGTCAAAGGCTCCCGGTGCACTTGTTTCCCATTGTCCCAAAGAACCAGACTCACCTCATCCTGTCGTACTCCTGGGACGTGGTGGCCACACGCTCACCCCCAACGTAGACCTCACAGAAGGGCCGGCAGCCGTTCCTCTGCTTGCTGAACAGGGGCACAGGGGTCATGACGATGGCCCTCACCAGGACGGGCTTGCTGTGCGGCGTGATGGGCTCCTCGGCCACCATGTCACACGTGTACTCTATGTACCTGTCAGTATGAAGGCGCTCAGTGGGTCTTGCGCTCCGTGTCCCTGAGGGCCCTCAGTCAGGACACAGCGGGGTCTAAGGAATGCCAGCTCACATCACCTTCCTCGCCCGCGAGGAGCCGTTCCAGCCACCACCTTAGGGGTGAGCTCACGAAACCTTTGACCAGCATGGCCTGTGAATGAGGTTACCAATGTCCAAACGGCCCTGGCAGACAAAAGGTTTCCCACCCTCCCCCGCCCATGTCTCTGGTGTCACGTGTGCTCTCTGCACAGTCAGTACTGTGTCACACACGTGCTCTATGCTCCCCAGAACACGCTGAGTCACGCATGTGCTCTCGCTACCTCGGGACCACGCGGTCAGCAGTCACCCGTGTGTTCTACATGCCCAGAGGCCTGGCTGGGCACACTCCCCCGGAGCACACCCAGTACAGATGCCACGTCACAAGGGCGCTCAGAGCAGTGGGTCACACGTGTGCCCTATATATCGGAGGACACACGGCGCACCACCAGGTGTCACATGTGTGGTACGTGTGTGCACCTGGAAGCCCACTGCACACTGGTGGACTGTCCCAGTGCTCCTCGTAAGGTGGCCCTAGTCCAGCTCCCGAAACCAGCCCACCACGGCACGTCAGCAGGCACAGTCTGGCACCCAGTGCTGGCCTCTCACTAGATGGCAATCCTGGGGCTGATTGCGCTGCGTTCTCGGCGGGCGCGCAGGCTCCACTTCCCCGTTTCTGTGGCTGACGGTGGAATCCAGTCCCTGCAGCCCTTGGTTCCCGGAGGCCTGTCCTCTCTACCAGCAGTTGGTAGCGCAGCTGTCTGCAGGCAACCATCTGCCCTCCAGACCCTCTTCCAAAGGGCCAGGCCCCCCAGGAGCCTGAGCGGCAAACCCTGCACAGGGCACAGGAGCTCCCCGCCACTGCAGCTACCACAGGGCCACAGGCAGCACAGTGGGTCCGTGCTTGGATGCACATACTGCGTGGCCGATGGTTCAAACTCATCAGCTGCTCCCTGGGGGGGGACGAGGCGGTGGCCTCTCCCCACCTGGATGTCCCTCTTGGAAATTCTGGGGGCAGTCAACCTGTCTAAAAAGGGGCACTCTAAGCTGGAACTGACTTGATGACAGCAGGCTTTGGTACTGTACATGGAAGTGGAAAAGAGAGAAAGTTCTCACACCAGCAGTGCCTCTTTCTCCATGGCCGTCCAGTACAGGCCAGCCCTGCGACCCCCACTGGCTCGCGGAGCATCTGTGCACTTGGTCACACCTCCTCTGTTGACTAGACCAGTGGGTACACTTTGCATAATCTCACCAGTACAACCAGCTAGACATGGGGTCTTCTGTTGAGGAATGGTCTGAACCCCACTTCAACAGCGATGCAGGATGGCCCGAGCCCTCTAAGCGTGGCACTCACGCTGGGTCCTTCGGGGGCAATCCCAGCTAACACGTTGCTGGACGGACAGCCCACAATTGCTCGAAGGGCCTGCAGTCACGTCCCGTGTTGGTTCTGTGTCGGCCCGACTACTCGTTTCCCTGGCTGAGCTCATGGCCTCTCTTCCCCGTGGGCTTTGCGGGTGGTGGAGGGACATCCGGGTCTGCCCCAGTCAAGCTCATGTGCTTTCCGACCAGCAAGGCTGGTCCTGCCCCATGACATGAGCAGGGCTTTCAGAGAGGAACGATTCTGAAGACTGGGGACTCCGAATGGCTAACTTCGCTTCTGGGGACGGGGCAGCGGGAGGAGGGGGCTGCAGGAGGAGTGACCCCAGGTGGGAACTGACGGGTGGGTCCTGGCGGGTCACTCGAGTTTTGTTGCTGCTGAGTAGAGAGGGCTGACTTGGGCTGGCCCAGAGTCGCAGCAAGGGGGTTCGCATATGCCCCACGTGATGGGGTCACCAGCTAGAAGACCATCTGAAGCCGCACTTCCCATCAGAGTTCACGAGCCTGTTCCCACACCACACTGCAGCATCCTGTGTGTGTGCAGGGAGAGCGTGAAGGTGCCCACTTCTGTTGAAGGGTCACCGTGGGGGCCTGAAGAGAACACTGGACCGTGTCAGGCTCAAACCAGGCTTCCTGGCACAAGACCACCTCGCGGGGCCCGTGTGCGTGGAGGGTGGGAGTGGAGCTAGGGGCTGAGTCACTTCTCCCAGACCACCTTGAGGGAGCTTGCACGCAGCACCTCGAGGAGCTCGGGCAGGTACCTCTTGTGCGACGGCCAGATGCCCGGCGGGCAGCGCTTCATGCTGAACATGTAGACGGCAGCCTCGGCGGTGGTGAAGAGGCGGCAGAAGCACAGGAAGGAGCAGACCACCACAGCCGACGCGGCCCTCCCATCCTGCAGGGAAGAGACGCGGGCATCATCACAGCCTGACCAGGCCTCCACACTGAAGGTAGGGCAGAGGACTCATGGGCACAGGCACCAGCTCCCTGCCTCCCGTGGCCCTCTCTACTGTGGGGGCACACCAAGCTCGGAGAGCTCAGACTCCAGCGGAGGCATGGGCTCCAAGCAGGCCCACCGTGCTCTGTCCCCAACTCACACCCTACGCTCTGGGTCATGTCCCCAGGACCCTCCATCTTCCCTGCGTGAGCTGTCAGGGGTTCTCTGGCTCTGCTCCCCCACCGCTCCCCCTGCTCCTGCTCACAGTCCCCGCCCCTCCATGGCCCCACAGGAACCAGGCACCCACCTGCTCTCCGAGTCGTCTCCACCCAGAAGCCGGCTAGTCCACACCCCTGCGTACCCCGAGGAGTCAGAGGGGGTCCCATGTGTCTGTTCTTTCACCCCTCAAGAACATGAGTGTCCTGCGTGTAGTCAGGGTGGCCTTTCCCTCTTGGAATGTCCCCGGGTCACAAGCACCCGTCCCTAACCATTGCGGCGCTGTCACTGTGACGAGCGACTCACCATGCAGTGCACCACACACACGTTCCTGGGGTCCTGCTTGAGCCACGCGTGCATGTCCCTGCAGATGCTGAAGAGGGTGTGCAGGTTGGGCGCTCGCCTGGCGGCCCAGCCGCACTCTGTCACCTGTGAGGCAGGAGTTGGCTTAGCCCGGCCCCTGCCTGCCCTGACCCCACACTTGTGGTCCTTTGCTTCCTGTGACTGGACATGCCACCTTCACCCCCACCCCTACGGGCACCACTGCAGGCACCGGGCCCGCCAGCTCCTTCTCTTTCTCCCGCGTGCCTCTCAACACCTAGGCTCTTTGGTGGCTGCGGTGACCACGCTTCACAAAGCACTCTCGGTGTCTGCTCTCACCATGCTCTGGCCTCGCTGTTCACCAGGGAAGCCAGCGCGATCCCCCTGGGAGCTCCCCAGCAGAGGCCGCATGTCCTCAATAACAGGTTGTCACCCCTTTGTTGTCCGTACACCTATAGGACCAAGGGGTCCCTCACCTGGTGTGTGGCAGTTCCGGTGGGGTCCCTACAGGCATGCTCCACCTCTGGTGTGAAGCCACACCAGTACCGCCTAAGTGCAGACCGCACAGCCACCTCTGCTCTGTCCCAGCTGCGCTGTCGCCCGCTCTGCCCGGGTGCTCCCATGTAGGCCCCTCCCCTCTGGAGCTCCTGTGCACAGCCTGGATAGGCCTGGCCTGGACCCCCGCTCCTCCAGGCCTCCCTGGGCCATTCACTGACCCTGCCATGGAACCTGGAGGCCCGGTAGGTCCTGGGGGACAGGTTGTAGACTGAGTAGTGCCCTGGATGCTTGGAGTCCAGGAAGAGCCGCACGTCCTCAATGTTGTTCTTGATGGCCGACTCCACACCCTCGGCCGGGAATGACATGGCTGCAACAAGCGGGGGTCAGCCCCCGGTGCCCCGCCAGCACTGCTCTCACCCCGCCCACCAGCAGGCCCAGCCCAGCACATGGAGCTCCACCAGGTGCTGTATGGCCGCAGGGTACACGCGGGCACCTGCCCCTCAGCCAGGTGGAAGCTGCTCACGGCTGGAAACCAACTGGGACAGCAGCCAAGATGGCAGCGGAGCCACCAGGGCAGAAAACACACCCGCCCACAGTCCAGGTAGAGGTGCCCCGTACGTAAGGCGCTCTCAGGACACACCCTCAGCACCCAGGCAGGTGCAGAGGCGCTCCACGTCCAGACCGGAGTCTGCCGCAGACCCTGACACACTTCTACCCTTGGTGCCTGCGGGGAGCTAGCCGTGTACCAGCTCAGCCACCACGGCCACCGCCGCCGGGGCTTGAAACAGGCACTGCCCCCCGCCCCCACACCACCACCACCACCCGCCCACCCCATGTAGAGCCTCAGGGGACCCCTAGCATCCTCAGGTCCCTGCAGGAGGATGCTCTGTGGACTGCTTCGTCACAGGATCCCCAAGACACTCAGGACCCTTTGAGAAACCAATGCTGACAAGTCCCCTAGGAAAGGCGAAGCCCCTGCCCCTCGCCGAACCCCCAAGCCGTCAGAGGTCCCACTGGGAATCAGACAAAGCAGCATCAGGACACGTACCGGCAATCCGAGACGTGATGTAGGAGATGTCCAAGTCGCCCTTCGCGTAGCTGCGATTCAAGGAGAGCGCGGGCTCAGGAAGGGACAGAGCCCCAGGCCGGGAGGCTGCCTCACCTGGCCTGAGGGGTGGGGCGTACGTGTGCAAACACGGGTGTGTGCATGTGCCAGCATGTACCGCTGCGTGTGCGTGTAGGTGCAGACCCAGCACCTCTATAAACGAGACTCATAAAGGAAGGCGTCACGCCCACCCCCGGGGCCTCAGTCAGGACACAGGCCCAAGGATGTGCCACCAGCTGGGGCTGCATCAACACCTGACCGTGGGTCCCTCAGGCTCACAGAGGCACATCTCTGGCACCCTTCACATGACTGCGAGGCTCCCTGAGAAGTTGGCCACCACCCCTTGGGAAGATGGGTGGGCTTAGCCCCCTGCCAGCTCCTCATCCAAGACCGAGTCATGCACTCGTGAGACGAGACGGGACGGGGATGGTGAGGCACCTGTGCTTGTCCATGTGGTTGGCGGGCCTTCCAACGCTCAGGCTCTTCACTAGGGAGACAGGTGTCCCAAGTGGTCAGTGCGGTCGCCTGGGGCCAGGCCTGGCCCCTGACAATGGTGCTCAGCTGCCCACAGTGCGGGCTCCACCCGTCCTCGCAGACCCTTGCTCATGGCAGCCTGGTGCCACGCTCCCACGGCGCAGCACCCACGGGCCTAGGGGACTGAACCACTAACGAGCCTCCCTGGTGGAAGAGCTGTGAGTGGGCTGCCCCCCTCTGATGAGGGTGCCTGGGGCGTCCCATGGACGCCTGCCGTACCTCTCTCCCCCTTGAGCAGCCTCCGTGGGGAGCATGCCCCCGGGCCGCTCCTGTCATCCCTCTCGGCTGCACACCTTCTCTCCCGTCTCCTGTCAGCCCCAGCATGACCACCAACACGGCGAGAGCAAACGCCCCAGGGCTCGCTGTGACCTGGGGGCTGGCTCTTTGGGTCTTTGCCTGGTTGATTCAGGTCCCAGCCAGCTGGTGGGGTCCAAGGAGGCACGTCTGGTAGGTTCAAACGCCGACCTTCCAGCTAGCATCAAGCGCTTAGCCACGGTGCCACCAGGGCCCCAGTCGGCAGGAAGGTGGGGGCTGGACCACGCAGAGCCACCTTCCATCAGGGGATCTCTGGGGCCCAGGTGCCCTCAGGTGAAGACCCTGCAGGAGGCACTGCCCTCAGACAAGCTGTGACGCTGTCACAGACAGGTGCTGAACAAGAGGCTCTTGGCGGCCAGTTTCCTTAGCAGCACGCCCATCTGCAGCTCCCTCCTCGGGGCCAGCAGGGCAGGGCAGGGTTGGAGGAGCTCTTGGCCACACCGAGCGCCACTCCACACCCCTGCAGCCATGCACCGAGGGCCCAGCCTGCAGCCGCCCGGCCAGTCGACCAGCAGGAAGCGCACAGCACGCCACTCGGGCCGCATGCATTTACCTGGTGCTGCAGGTGGGCAGGCGCGGGCACAAAGGACGGCGTCATACAAAAGAAAACACAAGTCAATGAGGCCCCAGGTCCCGAGAGCACTTGCAGCCAGCCAACCACATCCGGGAAGATCCTACCGCACCAGAGAGCAACCACACCTGGACCACACGCCAGCTGCTGAGGGGGAACTGGACCCAGGAGGGGGCCCTCGGCTTCCAGAAAGGTGAGCCCTTCCAAGGGAACAGACCACGTGGGGACACACCACTTAGACCGGCCACGCTAGCAAGTGTTCCCATGCGCACACAGCACATGCTGGCTCTTCCTAGATCACACTCGCGCCTGCTCACCCCTCGCACTGCCTCACGGACACGGACACATCGTAACTGGAAGCTGAGAGCTGAGCACGAGGACCTGACGGTCCTTTGAGGGGCAGCACTCAGCCAGAGTCCTTAAAAGACATCACAGCCGGGCCACCGAAGAAGCTGACATCAGACGAACCAAACCCGACTAGGGACTGCGACCACACTCCGTGTCTGCATGCTGAGGACGACAAGGCAGGCAGCCAGGAGCCCAAGGCAGCCTCCGGGGACGGCGGAGCAGAGGGGCCTGGGAAGGGTGTCCTCTTGGGGAAGCGGGTGGCGCTGATAGCACAGCTTGGGGGCTGGTGGGTGGTTCTGATGGTGGCAGAGCGTCTCTGCTTTGGGCAAGCACCTCAGGGCTCCTGAGAAGGGACCTGGGTCTGGCTACAGCCTAGAATGGCTTCCCAGCAGCACTCAGGCACGCTGTCCAAGGGCCTCGGGCCTGAGCGCCAAGCCCTGGTCTGCTGGGCGCCTGGGCCGAGGCTGCACCCACCGAACAGTCCTGACAGGAGAGACTGGGCAGCCCGGGCGGGAAGAGCACTCCCAGTGTGATGTGGCTGTGCAGGCCCCGGCGCGCACACTTACTTGGCAACAGACTGGATGACCTTGGAAGAGGTGTCCTTGATGTTGGTGAACAGCCGCTCCGTGCCTCCCCTGAGGATGTCCAAGAAGCCGCTGTAGGTCTGGTCGTACTCCGCAACCGCCAGGCCTGCAGACAACAATGGCTGGGGGCGGCATGCACACACCAGGAGCACCAGGCCGCCGTGCCCCTGCTCAGGGGAGCTGGGTATTCACAGAGAGGGGTGTGGGCAGAGCCGGCTGGAGGAAAGGCCCTGTGGGGGATATGGTTGGCCCTGGCATCCACCCTGCTCCCCCGGGCTCATCCTGACAGGGAGACGCCCTAGCTGTGCTTGCTGTGGTCCCGGGCCCCAGACTTCCCTCCTCAGCCTGTCCTCGGTTCTCTGGAGAAGCCTGTTGACTCAGGAGACCCTGCATCCCCTCCCACACGACCTCACATTGCGCCTACTCTCAGTGTGTGTCGTCTCCCCCACGCCACCCCCCCCCCCCCGCTGCCACCATTCTGGGCCTGCCTTCCACTCCAGAAGGTCCTGGAGAGCCCCAGCCCAGGCTGTGTGGTGACAGTACGACCAAGTGACCCTGCGAGTGAGCACGCATGTGGGGCGAAGACCAGAGGTTGTGCAGCCTGGGAGTCAGAAGGGGGGTGGGAGCAGCAAGCAGAAGCAGGGGGAACGGCTTGGGGTGTCACACAGGCACTTCCTGAAGCTCAGGGGCCACGGGAAGGTGGTCAGGTGTCATCATAAGGCCTCCCAGACCTGAAAGAGGGCTGGGGGCAGTGCATGCTCCCTCAAAGAACTGTCTGTAAGGACAAGGGCGAGCAGACAGCCAGAGTCCCTGGGCAGAGATACGAGGGGGGCGGGGGATGAATATGTGGACCCTCAGTGGGAGTCAGTCACCCAGGGAGGGAGACAGACACATGCACAGGGAGGAGAGGGCTGGGTGGACGGGGGCAGAGCTGGAGCCTGAAGTTGGGTCACCAGCCGTGGGGCTGTAGGAGCAGGTGGGGCCCCGGGGCCTCCATACACTGAGAGCATGCAGAGCTCTGAAAACAGCGAGCGGCATTGACGAGCCAGCCTCAAGCCCAGCCAGTCTGCCGCTGTCCTGACCACTGCCTTAGTCCGTCTGAGAAGGGGAGCGGGGAGGTGCTTAGCTGGTTAAGAACTGCCTTCACCCTGCCCCTGCTGTGTGCCCTCTGTCTGGGACTGAGCGCCTCCAGAGGGCACAGAGTCAGCGTGCTGGTCAACACACTGCAGTCCTTCCAGAACACAGGAGCCTGGAGGGAAGGTCTGACTAGGGGGTGGCACAAAGTCAGTGTGAAAGCAAACACCGGACACCCCACACACTCTGTGGACAGACATGAGGTCCCTGGTGGGTGGCAGGCTGGACTGTGCCCTGGCCTGGGCTCTCAAATCTGTAGCTCAAGGGGGCTTCTTCCCCGAGGAGCGGCGTGTACTGGAGTGTTTCCTTGCTTTCCTTACAACAAGGCCAAAGGCTGCGGGTTCTCGGACAAGTGCAGCTCACCTTGAAACAATCGTCAAGAGCACGCTGGCCCACGTTCTCCGCCCTGCTGGGTACGGAGCAGCCGGCAAGCGGAGAGTGGAGGGGCCACGCTGGGCCCCTCTGTCCAGAGGAGAGAGAGCAAAGCAAAGGGCAGCTGGCGGCACAGTCAGCCCAAAGAACTAGCAGGCCACAGACTGCCAGCGCCCACGACCCGGAGACCACAAGGAGAGGATGTCTGGCTGCCAGGCCCAACTGCCCTGCAAGGGGGCACATTAGAAGTAGATAGAGAGGGGGAGATAGGTGGAAACAAAACCAGAAATCACAAAAGAGACCAGGCTTATTGGTGGGGAAGAGACGGACGGGAAGGGTCCCAGGCCGACAGCCTCTTCACCCTGCAGGTCAGGAAGAGCGCTCATTCCCGGGCCTCAATGTCCAGCAAATGGATCTATGGGAGGTGCCAACACCCTGAGGGGCTGGCTCCTCGCAACACCCACCATTTGCGATCCCAGGGCAACACTGACCCAAGGGCAAAGGGAGGGTTTACGGGAGAGAGGAGGGGGGACAGACAGGAAACTCCGGGAGGAAGGGGGTACTTGACTCGACTTTGTGGGATAGGATCAATGAGGTGGAAGGGTCTGACTTCCTGACTGGAAACACAATTGGAAACCTTCAGCCAAGTGACAACAACAAGAGGCCTGAGTCTGCCACCAGCCGGGACCGTGCGAGGCCACCTTCCCATCTCACTCCCTGGCCCAGGAAGGCCATCGAGAGGCCCAGAGAGCAGCCAGTGCTCACCCGTCCAGGGCAGAGCAGCCACGAGGCCCCAGGCTGCAGGCCAGCAGGCCCCCTCAGGTGGTCACCAGCTCCAGCCACCTTCCACCACAGCCCCCTGGCCATCTCTCCAAGGTACTAGCTACTAGCCTCCACTTCTTGGCCACCTGGTTTCTGCATCGAGTTTGAAAGTCTTCCTCCCAAAAGGAAGTGCTGACCATTTCCTCCACGAGAGGGAGAGAGGGGGGAGCAGAGAAGCAGCGTCCAGAGGCACTGCTGGTCAGCTCCAGACCCCATGCAGCAGTCACATTGAGTCCCAGGGCACAGAAGAGAAGTCTGCGCTCCACTGTGGTCTGTGAGGAGTCCTGGTAAGCACTGGGTTGCTAAACTGCAAGGCCAGTGGTTCAAACCAAGCAGCTGCTTCTAAGAAGAGTGACGAGGCTGTCTGCTCCTGTCACTATTTACCCCCACGGCAGCCCTGTCCATGGGCACTGTGAGTCAGAATCGACTCAACGGCCCTCGGCTGGGCGTAGTTGGGGTTTTGTGGGTGTGTTGGGGGTGCAGTTTATACAGGCAACGGTGGCAAGACTTCATCTCACGTTATCAGGAGAGCAGTCCTGGAGGACCTCACGCTTGATAAAGTAGATGGACTGGCATGGTGACAGTCAGGCACAGGGACGGGACCCGGCAGTGCTGTGTTGCTGTGTCACTTGATGGCACCTTCCTCTCTGTCGTTCACACTTTAAACACGGACCTTTCACAACGCGCCGACAGCACGGGGAGAGGTGAGAAGAGTTGTATGAATGATGTATGACTTACACGAACGGCACAGAGGAAAGCCGCAAGATGTGTGCACATCGCAGTGTCCACAGGCCCACTGTGGCCCGGCCTGCACCGCCCCAGGTGAGGTTCCCCAAGGCTGGGCCATGAGCAGGCAAGGGGCAGGCTGCAGCTTCCCGCGTTTGTCACTGCCCCGCACCGTGCGCTGACATCCGGGCTACATCTCCAAGCTGACGAACAACCCACAGCTACGCAGGACCTCCCTGGTGCCCACCTGCCTCCCCTCAGGGGCCTCAGGACCCGTAGGCAGGTACTCAGAGCTCAAACGTTTCCGAACCTGGGGCTTCCCACAGCCTCCCGGAGCGCTCCCCACCTATCTTGGCCCAATGTTCAGATAACCTCTCCTCATGTCTCTCAGAGGCCACATCCTGGCAGGCCCCACAGGCTCTTCCAGCTACTCGCCCTCCTTTCCCTCTGCTTCCCTAGTGCTGGACGTCACACCAATCCTTACCCCAACGAGCCACCTCAGCCTCCTCCTAGCACAAGGCCCCCTGCTCCTCTGCCACTGCGTCCATGTCCCTGCCAGGCTGTGGTCCTCTGGCCCCCGCCAGGGGAAGCAGGGGTTCCAAGGCCTGGGAAGCTGCCTGACAGTCTGTGCTACCAGGTTGGGGCCTCAGCTGGGCCTCTTCAGTGGGGTCTACAAGACCCCTCACCCAGAAGCTCGTGAGCACTAGGGCCCGGGGGAGCTTGCCTGGCCGAGCGAGTAAGCACCACCATTCATGGCCCCACAGGGGACAGTGGAGCCCACAGGCAGGGCCCCTTCCCAGCACCTCTTCCTGCTCTGCTAGGGCCGTCTCTTCTCAGAGATAAAATGTAAATGGCCAATCTACCAGCTCTGAGGACCTTGGGGGTGGGGTGTCACTGAGCTGCAGGAGAGGGGGGCAAGGGAACCCTGGACTGGCAGCTTATCTCCCCCAGAGAAAGGCTGTTGCTCCTCAGGACCCAGGAGCTGTACCGGGAGGAAGAGGAGGGTGGGCCGAGCGACCCCGGCAGCACTGACCTCCACTGTACCCGCTGTTCACGGTGCCTGAGGGCCGGGCACCCAGAGCCCCTGGAGGGGGTGGCCCTCGGGGCTGGGCACTGTTCCCGAAGCCTCCATTCTGTTCCAGGAGCTGCAATGATTCCAAATGCACGGGATCAATCCTCCACGCGACCCATTCCCCTCCAGCTGCGGGCAGAACAGGGACACTTCCCACCGACCACCGTCCTTCCCCACCAGGTGAACTCTCACTCTCCCATCAACCAGCAAAGCACTACCCAGGGCCGACGGGACAAGACTGGGGTGCACTCGCCCCTGGTGCACTCGCCCCTGGGAACCGCCAGGAGAGCCCTCTGGGAGACAGCATCTGGGAACACGCTGATGACACCCAACATGGCCAATGCCCATGTGCCTTCACCCAGGGAGAGCCCCAGGAGCCAGGCTGCAGCATGTGGGCGGCCACGCCTGCCCAAGGACAGACAGAGCAGTGCCGGGTGGTGGGGCCGCCGGGAGACGCAGCAGGGCCGAGTCATCCTTGGGTCGTGTCCTCAAGTCAGATGGATGCGGGGCAGAGACCCAAAGCAGTCTCAGCTTCCACAGCAACCCCACCTCTGCCTGCGGGGCGCACCCTGACTGCGAGACCCACAGTCCGAGAGGAGGGAGTCCAGGATGACCCAGGTGCAGGGCCAGGGCACCAAAAGGAACAGAGCTGCCCCTTCCCAAGGTGGGAGGACAAGACTGGCAGGAGATGCTGGCGAGTAGCCTAGGAAACAGTTGTCCCATGTCCCATGAGGCTGTCCACGGTGGGAGTCCAGGGCTGTGGAAGGAGGCTGGGCTGACGCAGCGGTGGCAAGTTCTCACAGCAGAGGGCTGGGCACCGGGCCCCAGAGCGTTCCAGAGGGGTGAGGGGGTTAAGGAAGACAAGGCTGGCCAAGGGATGGCATCGCTGAGTGGCCAGCGGTGCAGGCCGCCAGGAGAGCTGGGGGCCTAGTCGGGTGTGAGTGACCCTGAAGAGAATCTAGTAACTTGACCAAGTGACGGAGGACTCACAGCGTCGCTGTGCAGAGAACAGCGAGACGAGGCCCTGACTTGTGGAACGCTGAGCAAGAAGCTGGTGGCTGCAGTTGGCTTCGGTGTTTGACCATGTTGTGATGCGGGTGGGAGATGGGCGCAGACACAAAGGCGGGAACGAGAGAGAAGACGCGCAGCAGGCTCCAGGGCACAGCAAGCACCACACGAAGGAGGGTGCCCAGGCAGCGCCAGGAGGGTGCAGGGACTGCTAGGCAGGAGTGGGTATGCCGCGGAGCAGGAGCTCCCTGCGAACGGCTGGGGCTTCCTTGTCAGAGGTGAGATGTCCCCACGTCACACGGGAGGAGAGGGGTCTCTTTGTCAACCATGAAGAGACGTGTCTCCTTGTCCAGTAAAAAGTGGGTCAGGTTGTCCCACAGCAGGTGAAAGGCTTCCTTGTCCAGAGAGGTGAGACGTCCCCACGTCAGGCAGGCAGCGAGGAGATTCGGCGTTGTCTTCATCCACAGGCAGTGAGGGGTGCAGGGCGGCTGCCATCGAGTGGGCTCAGGTGTGGGGGACACCTCTACAGGAGGTGCTGGCCGAGCACTGAGGGCGATCTTCTCTTCCTGGAGCCCCGTTTCCTCACAGCGCCTCTGTGCCCTCACTCCTCCCCAGACAGACGCCCAAAGGCAGGGCTCCGCGCCCGCCGCAGCTCCCGCTCCGCCGTCGGCATGACCCAGGGGCTGTCTGATGGACACGTCCCCATGGGGTCCACACTGACAGTGTGAACGGTGGCCCCGCATGCCCACTGTGGGAATCGACTTCTTTTTACGGATGCCTCCACCCCTGCGACCCCACACGGGCGGGCACATTGCTGCCTCACTTTGCCCAGTGGGTTCTGTTGTCCGGGCTCCTTCCCGGGGGAGTCAGGGTCACTCACACCCCTGCTCTCTGGACCTGACCCCCAGTTGCTTCAGGGCAAGTCCCTGCCTTCCTGCCCCTCTGTTGCAGCACAGAGCAGCGGGAGAACTCTCCAGCATGCCCGGCCCCGTCCAGACGGTTCTGTCAGGCCCACACCACCCGGTTCGGACCTCATCGTCCAACCGCGTGCTGCGGCCCTGGGTGGGCCGGCCCCTACTACCTCTGTGATGGGTGACTTCGGGTTCAAGTTTCTGGCAGCAGCAATTTCCTGGAGCTGGTTGACCACTTCAGTGATGGACAGTCGCTCTTTGGGGTCGACCCTCAGCATGGAGCCTGGAACGGAGGGGCACAATCACCCACTCTCACAGGCCACCAGCAGCCGGGGCCACGAGGGAGGGGACGGAGTGGTGAAGCACAACATAAAAGGAGCCAAGATCACCCCCACTTCAGAACCCCGTCAACACAGCAGGGGTTGGCCCAGCGAGAGGCTCCCCAAAAAAGCCACAGGCAGGATGCTCAGGAAGGAGACCCCCCCCTACCCCCACTGCTGCACTGATCAACAGTGGGACCTGTCCCCACTAGGAAACTTACGGATGAGGTCGTGGAAGACCGTGTAACGGGTGTCGCTGGGAGGGATCGAGAATTTCCCGTTGACGATGCGAAGCTTTGCTCCATCCTCAAAAGGATGCTGCCGGAAGCAGAGTAGGTACAAGATGCAGCCCAGGGCCTGTTGGGGATGAGTACACTCGGTGAGTGCCCGGGGCTGTGGGAGCCAAGACACAGGGGCGAGCCATCCTGACATCCTTCAGGCCAAAAGCCTGCCCCGCCTTGTCAGTGCCTTCTGAGTGCTCTCACTAATGTCAAACCAGGGCCTCAAACTGGTTCCCTGCTATGCCTGGGCTCCTGCTGAGCACATGCCCATCCAGTCCAGCCTGGTCAGAGCAAGGCCTTGGGCGGCACTCACTGGTCTCCTCTGATCGATCGATTACTACTGCTGCCAGAGGCATGAGACACGCTCACACATGTACAAGGACAGCGCCGAGGGCATGACACACCACAGTGGCTGATCTCTCCGTGGCACCAGGGAACTGCCCAAACCCCCAAAGAACAAAACCCAACAAAGTTCAGAGTCCTTGGGCTTTGGTCAGGGCTCCTGGGAGCCAGTCTCTGCCCCAGTGTGTCAAGAGGGGCTGTGGGTCACCCCAGCCACGCCTGTCACCTGGTGTCAGCTCAGCCTCTGAGGCAGGCAGGCTAAAGATCAAAGGCCAGCCACGTCTTGGTCAGTCATGTGCACATGACCAACCTGAAAAAATGCTGCCTCCAGAGCCTCTGTGAGCTTCCCAGGTGGGCAATACTCTGTGCATGAGGTGACCACTGCTGCCAGCTGGCACGCCACAGGGAGGGCCGGCCTGCCCTGGGCCTTCCCGGGCTCGGTCCCCTGCCCTGACCAGTTCATCGCTCCCCAAGGCTGACTGATTTTTACCAGCATCCTCTCGCTCTTCTCAATTCAAGACTTCCAAATCTGAGGGATGTGGCCAAACGGAGGGTGGTCTGGGGGCTCTGCACTTGTAAACAGTCTCAGAAGTGGGGGTGTCTGCCCCCTAACACCGCACAGCCACAGGCTGCCGCCACTTGTGAACCCAGACCGAGAGTGGCGCCACCACCGCCCAAGTGCAGGTAGCTTGGTGCTCAGGTCAGGACCTCACTGGGCGAGCGGCGGGAAAGAGCCGGGGGAGCAGGCCCAGAGTCCTTTCCCAGGCTCAGCATGTGCTGCCCACACCCCCGCATCTAGAGGCTCTGCCCAGACTCGGGAGGGCACAGACGCTCTGTGTGGTTTGGAGCAGGGTCTGTATATCAGCGTGCCCATCCTCTCCAAGGGCACCCCTCACAGGGTGGGCGGAGGCACCACCCCAGCTGTAGAGGGCCCGACGGCAGGCACACAGCCCCGGGCGGGGATGGACGCAGGACACACACGCACCCAGATGTCCTGCTTCTCGCAGATGGGGAAGTTGGAGTACAAGTCCACCATCTCGGGCGTCCGGTACATGGGGGTTGTGTTCCGCGTGATCTAAGAGGGAAACACAGACGATTCAGAGGGAGAGCCCCATGGCTGTGACCATGCTTGCCCAGCCTGGCCCCCGTCACCCTGCAGGAAACCCGTGAAGGGACGTTTCCACAGGGCACAGTCCAGAGAGGTGTGAGGCCGCTCAGGCCCCGACTCCCAGCATTGTGCCCTGTCACATCAGATGAAAGCCCACCGCCCAGACTGGGGAGAGAGTTGCCAGGTCTCCGCAGGCCTCACTGCACAGACGGATGTCCACTGCTGACCAACGTGGCCCCAACTGCGGGTGGGGAGGGGCTATTGGTTAAGCAGCCAGCCTGGGCAGTGTAAGTCCATCCAGAAGAACCAGTGACCTGGGTTTGCAGCACAGGCCCCTGGCACACAGGGCACAGCCACTGAGGCGGCTGTGCTCACAGCAAGCCTAGTGTTCCTGGCGGTCACCTCTATCTAGGCAAGCCTGTCACTGGTCTTTCTCTACCGGCCAACTGGGGTCGCACTGCCAAGTCAGGCAGCAGTCGGTGAGTGTGTGAACTCCAGATGTGCCGGATGCAGTGGGTCACTCTGTGGTCTGTGACTGCTGCTTCCCTGAGGACTGCTCGGGGAGAAAGCAGGATCTACAACCATGGGGCAGAGCCAGCCCAGAGCCTGCTCTCAATGCGCCCCGCTCTGACAGTGGATGGCTGGAAGGCTCTTGTTCCACAGCAAGATCCAGCAGGTGCCAAGACCCCCAAGCCCCCAGCTGGGGTTTGCTGAGGGAGCGCAGTCTAGGGCTGGGAAAAGGAGGGACGGTGCTCACAGATCCGTGCCCCAGTGAGGGGAACCACACCCCCACAAAGCAGCCACAGACTGGGACGGGCTGGATGGGCAGGGCCTCAGAGTAGTCGTGCAGGTCAGACAGGGTAACCAACCCCCCACCCCGCATCAGCATTGGCCGCACTGTTTTGATTTATTTGGACAATTTACAGAAACCCTACATTGGAATCCCCCTTTGAGAAGATTGGGAAGAGACTCTAGGCAAGCGCCCTGAGGCACTGGGAGGCAGCTGGGGAGTGAGCCGGAGAAAGACAAAGTGGAATGTTCTCACGGAACCCGGGAAGCTGGGGGTGGGTTCCTTGGAAGTGTCTGACTGTCACCAGCACCCAGGTTGCGGCTGGAGGAGGCGAAGCCCTGAGAGGGTGCCCTGGGCACTGGCCTGTGTGCACTGGTGGACCACAGGGGCAGCTACAGCTGGATCCGAGAGGGTCAGCGCGACTGTGTCACCGCCGCTGCCCGTCCTCACCTCCTCCTCCACCATCGCCCGCTTCTGAGCGCTCCAGCTGTAGTCAGGGTAGTGTGACAAGGTCGTGGCGCTGCCAAAGTCGCACAGCTTGATGGTCCCCTGGTCACTGACCAGCAAGTTTTCAACCTGCGAGATGCACGGAGAGACGGGATGGGCAGGAACAGGCAGACACACAAACCAGAGCCTGTCTCGCTGGGACCAGGCTCAGATGACAGGCAAGGTGCCACAGAGCCCTCTGCAGGCTTAGGACTGGGAGGGCTGGGGGTTCACACTAGGTCGGCAAAGGGGGCTTCATACAGGCAAAAGGAGGAGGGAGAAAAGGCAGTCTCATATTTTGATTCAAAAGCCATTTGCACTGGAAAGTGGGCCACTCCGGAAAATACAGGGAGATTCAAACAAACAAGGGTCACCTGGGTTAATACGGACCGGCCGTTGGTCACCACAGCCCACAGGCCACGAGCCGACCGACCGCATCAGGGCTTCAATCCTGAGCACCCTAGTCTGACAGCCCCATCCCTTTGCAGCCCCACACAGATGACGCCTGCAGGCGACTTTCCATCCACTAAGAGTGCCCTCAGGCAGAGTGCCTGCCCCCCCTCCAGCCAGCCTAGAGTCCCAGGAGGGGTGGTCTGTCCCTTAAGGGCTTGCCTGGGTGTGTCCTTGATGCAGGGCACAGGCAGGCCCTATGGGCCTCGCCCTGACTGCCCTCAATTGCGCTTCCTTGATAGCTTCCTCTGCTCTCCATGCCCTTGGGAAGCGCGGCCTCTCCACGCGCCCTCGGATGCCACTTGACATGATGCTCATGGCCTCTGCCATCCGGATGCCTCAGTGTCTCTGTCTCTTTTGAGACTTCATAAATGGACTCCTCAAATTTTATTTGAAATGAGGTCTCCTTTGTACCCTGAAACACAACTCAGGACATAAGCTAGCAAGAGACGCACCATGCCCCATGGCTGGAAAGCTAGGAGACTCTACGATTCATTTTAATACCTGAAGCAAGCAGGAAACTACCGCCTTCCTAAAGTGGCAAGGCACAACCCTGTCCCGCTGTCAGACGGGGTCAGTGACCTATGACCTTGTCATCTCCTGCTTTTGCACAGCCACAACTAAGAATTCAGCGTGAAGGGATTACGATCCAATGCAAAGAAGACCCACATCCTCACAACTGGGCCAGAAGGTAACATCTTGATAAATAAGAGATCAGACTGACGTGTCAAGGACTTAATCTTGCTTGGTTCCACAGCTGATGCTCATGGAAGTAGCAGTGGAAAATCACACAACGCATTGCACTTGGGTACATGTGTGTTGAAAAGCCAGGGTGCTCCTTTGGTGACTACAGGGAGCCTGGCCCAAGCCGTGGTATGTATCGGAAAGTTGGTCATTGAATAAGGAGGACTGAAGAAGAATCTAGCATTTGAACTGCGGTGCCAGCAAAGAATGCAGAAACCACCAGGGACTAACGAAGAACAGATCTGTCTTGAAACAAATGCAGTGAGAATGCTCTTCAGAGGCCCAGGACGGTGACACTTCATCTCATCCACTTTGGGCAAGTCAGGAGACACTGGCGCTGAAGGACATAGGAGGGACAGCCTTCCTTCTTCCAAGACAGATGGGTCTGTCCTTTCGGCAGTCCATGAGACTTTCCCTGTTCTTCTCCAGCACCCCCGTTCACGTGCATCCAGTCTTCCGGTCTCCCTTCCTTTCGCATGGAGATATGGTGCAATGGAGAACACTAGGGCCCGGGTTGGAGGCACCTTCGTCCGCAATAAGCAGCCTGACTCTTGCTTCAACACTCTAATGAGGTCGTGTGCCACAGACTGACGTAATGCAATGTCTTTTGAACTCTTGACTGCTGCTTCCATGAGCCTTGATTGTAAGTGTGGTAGTTTCATAATCTGTTGTCAATTTGAGACTTATGAGTGAAAGGGTTGAGTTTACCTGCCAATCAGGTCACAGCTTGATGACCTCATTTGGAGGCATTAAGAAGATAAGTAACTCGCTGGAGGGACACTCATCCACTCCCTGCGAGACATTTCTGAGGAGAAGCTGCATGGAGCTACCCTGATGCAGCCAGAGCACTGGAGCTGGAGGAGCCACGTGGAGACCCCTGCCAGCGCTGAGATGCTTACAGCGCCACTGGACCCACAAGACTTCCCACCCACTGGCCTGTGATCTTCCTGCACTTGGCGTCATTGCATGTGTTTCATGAGTCTGAAGAGGACTTTATAGATTAGTATCAGACATATGGGCTAATATCGGACTTATAGACTTGATCTGGACTGGGCTGGGATGTTTTCTCAATATTCAATTGTTCCTGTATATAAACCTTTCCTATACACATATGTGTTTATGAATTTGTTTTTCTAGTTTACCCAGACCAAGACAATGGATCCAAGTATGACAAAATCCTGGACAACTTGAACTTTTTCTCCATTGATCATGTTACCTGTTGGTCCAATTGTGAGGATTTTGGTCTTCTTTACATTGAGTTGCAATCCATACCAAAGGGTACAGTCCTTGGTCTTCATCAGCAAGTACTTCAAGTCCTCCTCACTTTCAGCAAGCAAGGCTGTGTCATCTGCACACCGCAGGAGCCACACTCTCAGCACACAGATTGGACATGTATGGTGATGCACCCTGATGCACACCTGTCCCGAGTTTAAACCGTGGAGTGTGCCCTTGCTGTTTGCACAGTTGCCTCTGGTTCCATGGATGAGTTCTGAATAAGCACAGTGGTGTCAAGGAGTTCCCATTCCTCCCAAGGCTACCCACAGTTTCTAATGGTCCACTCAGCCGAATACCTTGGCAGTCAATGAAACACATGTGCACATCTTTCCCATCCCTTAGTAATGGGTTGGTGGGACACGTCCCCTGGGGCTCCTTCGGCACTACAACGGCAAAGAGTTGAAGAGCTGTGACAGAGACGGCCTGACATCTACCTCAAACCTGCCACTTGCTATCCGGGACCCGGACTCAGGGTGTGCATCTTGCTATGATGTTTACCAGGTTTCAAGAGAGCTTCAGGACTAAGACCAGGAAGAGAGGTCTGGAGGTCCACCCCCAGAATCAGCCAGCGAAAATGCCGCAGATCACAACACCCTGAGAACCTTGTGTCAGTGACGAGCTCATAGCAACTCCAAGGACACCCGGTCGTGTCCAGGTACAGGAGGATGCAGCCCACCCAAGGCTGCTCCCAGAACACCATGGCCTGCCACAGGGCCGCTGGCTCAGCAGCAGAACCCTCAAGAGAAAGCGGTGCCTTCCCAGCAGGGAGAATACCACTGGAGCTCGGGCCACACATAGCGCAGACCGCACTTACAAACATCCTACAGAGCAAACAAAGGCAAAGAATGTAGACTGGTGGGAAGAAACCACAAATCTGTAGCCATGAAGCAGGTGGAACGTAGCAGGGGCAGAGTGATGGAAACTTCTTAGACAAAACCAAGCCCTTTGCAGAAATGTGTCGCTGGCCTGCGGACCTGGTCCTGGGAGTAACACTCCACCACCGGCATGGTCCGCACAGTGCTGCAGGGAGAAGAGGGCCCACAGCTTGGGGACAGCTGTGTAAGGTGTGATTAGGGGAAGAACGAAGAAAACGGAAGCCACCAGTCCCAACCCCCCCCACCCCCAACGCCAGGAGATGGTGCCCAGCTGCGGTCCTGGAAGGAGCGAGGGGAAATGTGGGACAAACTTGAGATGGTCTCAAAGTACAGGTGGGATAGACTCAGGTCCGATTCTGGGTGCTGCGGACTTGCTTAAATTTTCTTCATCACCCAGAACATGCAAACGAGAAATGAATGTTCTATTCCAGTTAGCCCCTGCTCTCATTCTGGTTGTTGATCCTGGGTTTCTCCATCATTTCTCCTCACCAGTGTACTCAGGTTGGTTCCTGTCTATGACATCTGGTGAGGTCTCTATGTACAGTCAATGTTGACGTTGTAGATAACTAATATATGCAATGAAGAGCGGTTGGCTTTACCAAATTCTACCATGTACTCTCTAGCTTTATTTCTGTTTTCAAGGTCAAATTCACCAACTATTGCTCCTTCTTGGTTTCAAACTTTCACATCCCAGCTGCCAACAATCACCAGTGCATCTGGATCGAATGATCAAACTCTGACTGAAGAAGCTGGTAGCATTCATTCATCACGTTCTTCATCATTGCTTTCGTCGCTGGTGCAAACATTGGAATCAAAGTTGTAGTAATGGGACTTACCATATATACTCGAGTATAAGCCGACCAAAATATCACCACAAACTGCATGAAGAATGTGCTGAAAAACAGGGCTTACACACGAGTACATACGGTATTTGAAGTTTTTAGATATTATTCTATCACAGGCAATCCTGTACTTCAAGCTAGATCTTGAAATGTTCTCTTTGATGACAAACGCAATGCCTTTCCTCTTGAATTCAGTAAACTGAATGTCAAATTCAAAACAGTCAATACCAGTCTGTTTCAGCTCACTAATGCCTACACTGAAAGTTGTGTGGGGTTTGTGTGTGTGTTGGAGTGAGTGTGTAAGAGAGCGTTCTAGCAAAGAGAAAACATCCCACGCAGTCCAGAGTCTGATATCGGCCCATCTGTCTGATACTAGGTCATTTCATTTCTGATGACGTCTGATCTTCCTAAATTCACACTCTGTACATTGTGAGTTCCGATGACTAGTAGACACCTGCAGCTGTCTCTTCTTATTTTGAGTCATTTGCTATCAGCGAATGAAGGCTGACCAGGTCTCGCTCCCTCCACTGTGACCTGGTGGCCTGCTTTGGGGGTAGGGGGGGCAGAGCCCTCAGCCTGCTGAGGCACCCCGAGTGCACAGGACAACATTGCACACTTGCACTCATAAGGTTTCATGGCTCATTCCTCAGAAGCAGACACTTCTTAGCCTGCTCTTAGTCAGGAAGCTCCACTGAAACCCTGGGTGACTGCACGGGCAGGGAATAATTTAATGTGGCTCTTCCAGACAAAAGTCTCTGACTCCACAAACGACCTTACCCTGTGTGGGTCTGGGAAGAAGGTGGGAGACGATGGCCGAGAGGATTCACTTGTGAGTCATCGCCCATAGGATGTCCTGGAGCGGCACCCTGCTGTGCAGACTGAGCTCCCTGAGCAGCAAGAGCCAGGAGTGGAGCGACCGTCGCCCGCCGGACCTCCTAGACGAAGACCACAGCTACGAGGAGCAGCAGCGGCACCAGGTGCCGGCACAGGGAAGAGTGAGAGACTTCCCCACTCCCGGCGCAAGTAAAGCAGGGCTTTCGTGCAGAGGCTGGCTTGCGGAGTGAGGTACCTCGGGGCACTTAGTTGGGAAAGCTGGACTTGCCGACCCGCAGTGGAGCTGAGTGCCTTCTGACTGAGGCTTACTGGAGTGGGGTGCCTCTGGGAACTTAATTCAGGGAGCTGGGTTTGCTGACTCATGGAGCCTGAGCTGAATGCCTTCGGGTGGAGGCTGACAGCAGAGCCGTGTGTCCCCCGGGCATTTATCAGCAGACCTGCGACAGTGCAACATGGGCTGGTAAATGACAACCTTTACCGGCACCTTTCTCACTCATCACCTTCCCCAACCACCCCTTCCTCTCATGGGGAATCTCGCCATGGGGCAAGCAGAGAAACAGGAAGCAGAGACACAAAGACCCCTCACGGGGGCTTTCCGGCAACCTTGCTGGTATTGCAAACAGTCATCGATCTCACAGGAACACGCCAGCCGCCGCACTATGACAAACTGACGGCACACACTAAGCTCCCTGCCATGGAGTAAATGCTGGCTCACAGGGACCCTCCAGGGCAGGGCAGGGCTTCCCCGTGGTTTCCTGAGCGTTGTTGCTTTAGGGGCGTAGAAAGCCACCTCCTCGTCCTCCAGGTTAGCAGGCCACAGCATAACCAGTGCACTGCCAAGTGTGCATCAGGAGCCACTAGGAGCTGTTGGTTCTGTACAAGTTAAATAGGAGGAGTGGTCGCAACAGTGTGTTGTAAAGCAAGCCAGAAATGCAAGCCAGAGTCAACAGAGGCTGTGGGCCCGGTGACATCACAATGATGTCTGACAGCAGAGGGCACACTACAAGGATACTGGCTCATGGACTCAGTGGATCCTAAGAAACTATAGATAACGTTCCAAGGGAATTCCGGACCATTCCCATGGGCCCATGTGGAAGCTGTGCATAGTCACTTGAACAGAACAATGGGGTATGGTATGGCTTACATCAGGAACGGCGTGCATCGAGGTGGCATCCGCTCACCACCTCCAGTCAATCCGTGTGCTAAGCAAAGAAGCGGCGCAGCTGGCCTCTCTGAGAAAGAACTCGGCGTCGGCGAACTGGGCACGCGGACGCAGCTTTGCGTCCCCCAAACAGATGGAGAGCTTGAAGCCCTTCCTGACGGAAAGACAGTCTACACCTTCAACAGGGCCCACACCAGTCAGACAACCACCGGCCTCACAAGCACAGACACTGTGATGAGAAACTGACAAACGTTCCCTGTGGTCCAAAGAGCGCCTCTTCCCGGATCCACAGCCAATGCCCATGGCATGAGCCGCCAGGAAACCAAATGACAGAGTGTATCGGGCCAATCTGCTGTACGAGACCCCTTTGAAGTACTGAAGGGCCAGGATGTCACTGTGAGGACTAAGGTGCACCTGACACCAGGCATGGCGTTTCCAACTGTTGGGGGGGGGCGGGGAAGAGCTGGAAATTAGTCCGGAAAAGCAAAAAACTCCCGCCTTCGGATGTGCGCTACTGGCAAACACTAAAGTCCGTGCATGGCCAGAGACACACATGCGCATCAGTGCCTCGGAGGACACACAGGCAGCATGCGCCTCTGACTCGCAGACAGAGAGACTACTCACGCTCGCGGGAAGCTCCCAAGAAGGACCGGTCCCCTACAGAAGGACATTGTGCTTGGAAGCATGCAGGAAGGGGCGGGTGGGGGGAGGCAGCTACTGCACAGGGTCGAGGCCTTGAGGGCCCATGGCAAGGAGAGGGTTTGCAGGCCCCCAAGAGAGGCCTGACACCGTGTGCATTAGCAATGAGGCATGAGAACAAACAGGGCTGCTTCCAGCACTTAAAAGGGGAGGTCTCTGAAAAATCCAGTTCTGCTATTCCAATGCTTGTAGACCCCACCACCTTCCCCATTTCCCAGGTCACCCGGTTCCCTAGACTTCGCTGCCAACGTGCTGTGACCCACACCGCAGGGCCCGCACAGTGCGGGGTGGTACCTTGAGGTCTCTGTGTGTGATGGGCGGCTTTTGCTTGTGCATGTGCTGCACCGCTCTGCACGTCTGGTAAAAGATCTTCAGAACCGTATCACACGAGAGAGGCCCTCTGGCCTCAATTTTCTTTACAAAATCCACCAGCTGTCCTAAAAGAGAGCAGTGAACGCACATAACCACAGGCTCGAGTTACGAGACCTCCACAGCCCCCAGTCAGCGGGAAAGCTCACTCTGCCCACACACACACACACTGGCCCATACGCCTTTCTGCTTCGCACTGTCTGGGTGGGAGCCTGCTGCCCATGGGTGCCCAACCCTCACAGCTGTAGCACTGACCACCAGTGCCCAGCCCCACAGCTGCTCTGCCCCACAGCTGCTCTGCCCCACCGGTGCCCAGCCCCACAGCTGCTCTGCCCCACCGGTGCCCAGCCCACAGCTACTCTGCCCCACCAGTGCCCAGCCCACAGCTGCTCTGCCCCACCGGTGCCCAGCCCACAGCTGTTCTGCCCCACTGGTGCCCTGCCCCCACAGCAGCACCACAGGCCTATTCTCCCCCTGGATAAAGGACAGGCCTGCCCTGCACAAAGGGAGCCCTGGCAGAGCAGAGGAACCCGGCCAGGAGCTAGACACCTGTGGCTACGCCAGAGAAATGTCCCATGACCACTGACAAAAATCCCCCGGGACCAGGGTACTGACAGAGAGAAACCACTGGAAATGCACATTTCACGCAGTCATCAGAATCACCGGAAACATTCCATATCAGCAGATACAGCCTGTCACTGTGCGTGTGACCCTGCAGGCCAGGAGGGCAGCCCAGAGTGCGGAGGGGGCTCAGTCTCAGAGCAGACTCGGAGCATCCGAGGGCCACCCCCTCCTCCTCAAGCCCAGGCACCGACTCCGCAGGACAGGCTGCCCAGAGCAGGGGCAGCCCCAAGCTTGGTGGGCACAGGACTCCTCCTAGGCTCCGAGGCCAGTGGCTCTTCGCCCCGGCAGCCGTCTGTCCAACCAACAGCGCCTCTTCCACCTCAGCTCAGACCCCCAAGTCTCTGCCATGGCAGCCAACGTGGCCACCAAGTACCATGGTAGACCCAACTGCAGACCATGGCTCAAACCATCCCTCTTAGAAGGCCCCTCCTGCCTGCACTGCCGACACTGCCCCCCAAGCAGTACCCAACCCACAAACACTGACTCTGACTCAGAGCCCGCCCCGCTCCAAGCTTCGGTGACCATTCCACATATGGGAAGAGTTGGGCGGTAAGCTCCAAAGAGCAGCCTCTGTCCACTGTGCCCACTTGTGTGTTGCGTCAGTGCCCAGATGACCCCCAGGACAGGCTGGTGGATGAATGACAAAGGTGGTATCACCTCCTCTGCAGAGGGGCGGGGGGACTGAGGTCTCATGGAGGACATGCCGTCAATGAGGGGACAAGTTCCCCAATCCTCCAACGGTTCAGCACCACCAAAGACCCCCCTCGGCCCACTCTGCTCTTCTCTCCTGGGGGTGGGGATGCTCTCAGCACACTGAAGTGCTGCCTTCTGACTGAACCTCAGCCGACCAGACTTCCTGCAGCACTAAGAAGCCACTAGAGAGAAACCACAACCAAACGCGGACCCACAGCCACCAAGCTGATCCAACACATCGCAGGACTGTGACAGGGCAGGACTGAGCCCCCAGGGTTTTCTGGGCTGGCCACCAGGACTTTCCTCCGAGCGGCCATGGGGTGCTTCCCACCACAGGCAGTAGGGACGCACCTTTGCAGAGCTCTGTCAGCAGCAGGAACTCAGCCTGGCCCGTGTCCGACTCCTCCTTCCCGATGGACGCCGCAGAACAAAACTGCACGATGTTGGGGTGGCCTGACAGCTTCTTCTGCAGACATCTGGTTAAAGGAAAGCCACGCCTCTGTGCAGTAACATGCCCAAGCTTAGAACTAAATCCACACCCTACGGCTCCGCCAGCAGAGGCCACCAACCATGTCAGTGAGCGGGGAGTGAGGGACCCGCAGAGGGGCAGCAGGAGCGGGGCAGCAGTGCGAGGACAGGGCTAAGGTGGCGTGCAGACAGCTCGACTCTGGCCGGGCCCACGGGAGCCTGGGGCCTGCAGAGGATTCAGAGGACACCCTGCCAAAAGCTTGTGGATAACAGCACTGACTGGCCACTAGCTGTGCTGCCGGGACACTATGGCCCCACCCTCGTGGCCGCCAGAACCAGAGAGGCCCACGCTTGGAGAGAAGAGGAGGGATGCATTGAGAGGAAGGAAAAGGCCACAGGGTGGGAGAGACAGAGGCCGGGTCAGGACCTTCCCATGGGCCCTCCCTGGGTACCCCCTGGGAATCGTAAGGGGCAGGGAGGGAGAGGCCTGCGCTGTGCGGGCCTGGCAGGACAGCAGGATACCATGAAGCAGACCTCCTGGATGATGGCTCTGCTCTTCTCCTCCTCGCTGGACAGCAGTCTCTGGAGCAGGGCGGGGCAGCAAGGAAGACTTGACACTGGTCCTGAGCCTCCCAGCCCTTGCCGCCCAGAGGCTCCCACCCGCAGCCCTCAGAGAGCGTGGAAAGCTGCCGCTGCGCTTGGACAGCTGAGCCACTGACCATCTGACAGGCAGTTATGCAACATGAAAGGCCATTGCTACTGAGTTAAACAGCGACTCTTAAAAGCGGACCCTTGGGGCCCAGAAACACCACCACCCCAGAAGCCTTTTCTACAGGCAGGCCCGAGTCGAATGTGGAGAGGCTGTGGGGCTTTACTCTGGGTTCCTAAAAACAGATCGAGATGGGCGGGGGCCCAGTCAGGGCAGAGGCCGCCTGGGCATGGCCTGCCTCTGTAAGCTGGGCCCCTCTGATGGGTCTCAGCATCCAGCCACAGCAGCCGCCTCCCCCACCCCCAGGGGAGTCCTCCACACCCACCATCTCACCACGCCCACATGTAACGGATGCGTTGTGCCACACATTTCACCCTCGTCAATGTAGAAGCTGTTTTTAGCAACTTCGGAAAGATCAAGCAGCGGTGACATCCCAGTGGTAGGGAGGGGGCTGCTCCCCAGAAGGGGGCTCCCATGACCACTCACCCCACTCCCAAGCCTGACAGGCGAGGCTCAAGGCAGACCTGGGCCAACGCCGAGAGGAGGGGGTGAGCGTCCTCTCTGATGGGGAACCTCCTAAGTCAACAGGCTGGCCAGGCCGGAGTGTCTGGAGAGAGCCTTTAAAGTCCCCCACACTCCACACGATGGGGTCAGGGAGTCCCTGCTTACCTTCAAGGCATACTCTTTACCGCTGCCAAGGTCCTGAGCTTCGTAGACAAATGCAAACCCCCCTGCAAGATTAAAGAGCCCACATCAGCTCAGGGCCGGGACTGGATGACTGCAAAGGTGCTGGCGGAGGACGCGTGATGGAAGTCCCCTTGCCCCCGTAGGCAGGGTGGGTTTCCACACCAAGTACAGCACCAACTCCTCTCGCAAGGGCTGCTGGACCAGTTCTGTTTCAGATGCAGGGAGGATGGAACCACTCCCTCCTGTAAAGAGTCGCAGTCTCGGAAACCCAGGGCAGTCCTACTGCATCCATCCATCCCACAGGGTGCGATGAGTTGGCATGGACTAGATGGCAGGGAGTCTGGCTTGGGTGTACACAGAGACTCAGACGTGTGCGTAGCAGCTGACCCATACTTCCACACCTGGCGACAACCCAATATCCACCAGGGGGCAGATGAGGAAATAAATGGTGCTGCTGCCCAGGATGGACCACTGCTCAGTAAGAGGCAGGAGGAGGAGCACGCAGCTCGGAGGGCGGCTCTCAAAACACTACAGTGGGCCAGAAAGGCTCGGGGAAAGGGGATTGATTACATACGTGTGATCGCATTTATAAAACGACTTTAGCAAACCTGAAAGCAGAGCTGTGTTTATCTGGAAGGAGTGAGAGAGGCAGAGGAAAGGATTGCCATGTAGCACAAGAAAACATCAAAGATGAATGAATATGCTTGCTACCTGGGCTTCAGTGATAGCTAAACAGCGTATCATAAACCCACTGCCCTTCAGTCCATTCCAACTGATAAGCACAAAAAACCTCACTGCCACAGAGTCGATTCTGACCCACAGAGACCTCATAGGACAGGATAGAACTGCCCTGGCGTGTTTCTGAGACGGTAACTCTCTACAAGAGTAGAAGCCTCGTCTTTCTCCCAAGGAGCAGCTGCCGGTTCTGAACTGATGACCTTGTGGTTAGCAGCCCAACATGTAACCACGGTGCTTCCAGGGCTTCTATAGTGACCCTACACCAGGTTTCCGAAACTGTACATTTTTATGGGTGCAGAGAGCCTCATCATCCTCCTACAGAGTGGCTAGGGGGTTTACATCAACCTTGCACTCAGAGCCACCAGGCTGCCTTTATACAGGTGCACACATAATTCAGAACACTGCATGTGCACTTTTTCACGTCTACGTCATTTATACTTGAATTCAGCTGCTAAAAATGAAAATACAACATATGAAAGAAAACAAAAAGGCCAGTGTCACAAGATCACAATGAGCCCCTGAACCGGGAGCGTCACTACAGACCCAACCAATACAGAAAGCAAACGCGAGAACAGCTTCCTGTCAGTACATTCGGGTGAGGTAAGTGAAGCTCTTAAAAAACACCAGCTACCAAAACGGGCACAAGGAGTAGAAACTACAGAGTCCTACTTCGAAGACATTGACTCAGCCATTACAAAGCTCCCTAAAAAGAAAACTGCAAATTCAGATGGCTTCACTGACGAATTCTATGAAACATTTAAGAAATCTGAAGATTGTATTCAAAATCTTCCTTATGCCAGACCGTGAGAACTAGTCCACAGGCCGTTTTTTGAGGCCAGCCTAACTAAAACCAAGGAAGGGTATAAAACACATCTGATCAATAATTCACTCACTGCCACCCACTTTGAGGGACGCTATAGGGGCAGCGTCCACTGCCCGTTGGGTCTCCGAGAACAGAGAGGCTCACCTTTCTCCCTCGGGACGGCTGATGGCTGACACTTGGCTCGCAGTTACTAGTGCCACTCGTAAGCCACCAGGCCTCACTCATTAACAAAGACATCCAAGCATCCAACAGAATATTACCAGTCTGCTCTGGTAACACAGAGTAAGACCAATTGACACAAAGCAAATGCGTTTTAGCCCAAGAGCATCATTCGAATGCCAATCCTCACAGAGCACAAGCGACCCGGAGGCACGGTGGGTTATACATCCAGCAGGGCAGTGGTTTGTCCCCCGCCCCCCCGAAGTTGCGTGGGAGAAAGATGGCCGTCTCCTTTCATAAAGATTACTGCCCATGGGGTAATCCGCCCCATAGGGTCGCTATGAGTTGGCATCAACTCAACAGGAACAAGTTTACCTCAGTAACAGAATTGAAAGTCACCAAATCATCTACAATAAGTAGATGTCAACATTTGTCGAGATTCATGACCCCATCTACGAATTTTTAGAAAAACAGTACACTAACGCTCAGCAAGTTAGAAACAGACTGGCACTTCCTCCAGCAGAGAAACGACGGCCCCTCAGAAAACATCCCACTAACCTGATTCCCTAGTGCCTTTTTTCAACCATCAGGGCCAAAGAGAGGCAATACAAATTAAAGCCACAATTAAATGGCCATGGCACAATGGCCCAAATGAAGAAGTGACCGCACTCAATGCTGGCGAGGATGCAGAGAAGAGAATCATTCATTCACTGGGGGAGGAGTATAAAAACAGTGCTGGCCATTTCCTTGAAAGCTGAACATGAGCTACATACAGCCCCCACCACAATCGCCAAAGAAAGGGAACCAGGGCTCACGCAACAAGCACAAATGCGCGTAACACCACAAACAGCCCAAACGTCAAAAACCACGCCAAGTGCCCTGCCACCGGCCAGCACTTCTGAATGATAGCGACCCTCAAACCATCCGTGGCCCATGGTTAAAGCAAAGTGAACAGCATCCAGTGTGGCATGACCACGAACTGAATGTTTCTCCAGGGAACTGCACCGAGTGAAAAAAGCCAATGGTGCCCGGCTTCCATCATAGAACGTTTTGATCAGAGATTCTTTTTGCATTTTTTTTTTTTGCTGTCTATAAAATCCAGGAGAGGCAAGTCTAGAGACAGTAACTGGATTAATAGCTTCTTGAGGTTATGGCTAGAAAGGCTTGGGGAGATGGGGGAGCCAGCCCTGGTGGTGAAGTGGTTACGTGTGTTGGGCTGCGACCCACACAGTGGACAGTTTGCAGGCGAAAGGCCGGCTTTCTACTCCTGGCGCAGTTACAGTCTCGGAAATCCACCGGGGCACTGTGAGCCGGCAGTGAGCTTTCTGAGAATGGCAACAGCAAGAAAGGAGAACGTGTTCTAAAAATGACTGCAGTGAGATGTTAATGAAACTGTGAAAACAAAATTTAAAACAGAACCAGAGTCTATTACACAAATCCCGGTCAGAGGGGAAATGTAAACTTTTCAAATGCTGAACACTGAAGAAGAGCCCCTCAAGTCTTCTGGAAGCCAAGCAAACCAAAGCCCGGCCCACTGCCATCTGGTAAATGCAGGTGACACTGCAGGGCAGAATAGCACAGCCAGTCCCTTGGGGTTTCCAACGCTGCACCTCTTTCCAAAAGCAGAGCCTCACCTTCTCAGGTGCAGGAGCTGGTGGATTTCAACTGCTGACCTGTGCTTAGTGGTCCAACATGTAACCACACAGCGACCCTACGAGACAGGGCAGAGCTGCCCTGCGGGTTTCCGAGACCGTAACTCTCTGTTGTTAACGCTCTTAGTCCCGACCCACAACAACCCTAGGCACAGCAGAACCACACACCGCCTGGTCCTCACACTGTCCTCTCACTGACCCTCTACTTGACCAAGCTTGGTGTCCTTTTTCAGGGCTGGCCCCTCCTGAAGACATGTACAAAGTGCATGGCCAGATGCAGGCTCGCTCTCGCCATCCTCGCTTCTAAGGAACCTTCTGGCTGTACTTCTTCCAAGGCAGATGTTTGTCCTTTAGAAAGTGCTATACGTAGTTCTACAAAAACAAGCAGGCAAGCAAACACAAAGGGGCAGCAGCTGCTACTGTCCACATGCAACCAACCAAACACCTCGTGGGACTGTTTGCTTTGGGGCTTCACAGACACAAACTTCTTGGCGCAACGAGGGAGCCCTTCTAGAGTGAAGGAACATCTCAAGTGGTATTCCACTGCCTCTGGAATCTTAGTCATAGGCTTCCTCCTGAAACGACCGCATGCTAATTTGTTTTGGAAAGGTGGCTCTGTGTATTCCTTTTTGTTCTTTTGATGGTTCCTGTGACATTCCATTCTTGGCCCACGGAATCCTCCAATGCTGCAAGTCATGGCTTGAATTCTTTTCTTCGGCTGGTTCAGCGGGAGACGTGCTGACCATACTCTGGCCTTCTGGCTTCCCAATTCCAGGTCTCTGCGTAATTTATTACCTTCTCTTCTCAACCTGCCTTTTGAAATTTTCTCTTTAGTTCTTTCACTTCTTCTTTTTTCCGGTTCACTTTAGTTACTCTGAGCTCAAGAACAAGTTTCAGAGTCTTTTCTGACGTCACTTTGGTTTTTTCTTTCTTTCCTGGACTTCCATAGCCTTTTGCTTTCTTCAAGTATGATCTTCCTGGTGCCGTTTCGAGACGAAGGGGTTCTGCGGTGTACTCTGAGTTAGCCTTTGAGTCCAGGGACAGGCACAAAGGAAGAACAGGCTAATGAAAGTATCCAAAGAGACGACATGGGCAGGTGGCTAAGAGCCTTAAGGACCAGCAGCTAAGTCACACTTGCTATGTGGCAAGAGGGCGAACTCCTGCGTTACTGGGCCACTTTCACACCCAGGAAACAAGTATCAGCTGCTATTTGCTGAGGTTCTTGACACCCCCCCCCCCCCCCCGCCCTGAGCCCCACTTCTTCCATCAAGCTTTCTGAGGTCTGCCTGCAACACAGATGTCTGCACCAGCCATTTCCTGCCTCATTCACCCAACCGGACAGTGTCACTGAGGCCCTGAGGGGAGTCCAGGGGGCAGAGGGTGTGTGTGTGTGCACTCTGCCCCCAGTTCTGCATCACAAGGAAAACACAGGTTTCTGAGGAGGAGCGGCAGGAAGGGTATGCAGTGCCCTCACATGCCACCGATGCCTTGTGTGTTACATGGTGTCCAATCAAAGGACTGGCGATGTGTAACACTGGCCAACTACAATCCCCCAGGACACATCCCGGTGACAAGTGTATTCAGTAGCACTCTGCCTGCTGCAGTTGTAGGCTAGCCACCAGGCTGACAACCCAAAAGCCAGTGGCTCCAAACCGCCAGGCACTGGGAGGAAGACGAGGCTGTCTGCTCTCAGACAGATTCACATGGGTCTCAGAAACCTCAGAACCGACGCCATGGTGGTGGGCGTGTCTGGGGACTGAATGACCACCTCACACGGCATGCAAAGTTCAAAGCTCAGCGGTATCTGATACTGCCCCTTAACCAGCACACAGCACACAGGTGAGCTACACATTATCAGGTGCCCTCGGCGCTGCCTTCCTGAAATGAAGAGCTACCTCACAGAGCTCTCTCACCCTGCTCAGGCCCAACCTTACCAGCTCACATAGACGCTCACAGCAGATTGTTTCGGACCGATCCGCACATAGCGCCTCATGGAATAAAGCAGTGCTCCAGAGATCAGCCCCACCGACCTCCACAGCAGCGCACTCTAGCCAGCCATCATGAAGAGGGCGGTTTCTACCTTCTGACGCCAAACTTTCCCACAGTGCTACTTCCCAGGCCCGGTCACCCTTCCCCGAGACCAGTCCCCTTGACCAGTTACCCTCCCCGCGCCCCAGTCCCCAGACCCAGTTGCCCTTCCTGGCAGAAGGAAGCCACCGAGACGTGCATCTCTCCTATCTCGAATCCCTGTGGCCCAGACACCTCTGATATTGTGAGCATTGGGAACTTGCTTTTAGAAAACAATAAAGACTTAGAATTACATAGTGAAAAAACCCGACAAAGCTACCAGCCTCTGATGCTCTGCCCCATTATCCAGCAAAATCAAAAACCCAAACCCATCACCTACCGAGTCGATCCCAGCTCATGGCGCCTTCAGCCCAAGCCGAGCTCCCCACAGGGTTTTGGGGGCTGGCATCTGGGGAGCAAGCAGCCTCAGCTTTCTTCTGCACAGCATTGGTGAACTTGAATCTAACATTGGTCTATTTCCTCATTTCCTTTTCTGAAAGAGGCTTCACAATGCTTAGAGGCTATCAAGTTTAAAGGTAGGCCTCAGGCCCAGCCCCACACAATTGGCTGGTTATTTTCACTTCTGACAAAGCCATGGGCAGGCTTTGGGAGGCGGGACAGACCACAGCCTCTGGCCACATTTCCTGGTTCCTCTTCCTGGGTGTTCAGGGATGGGAGGGGCCTCCAGCTGAAGGCACAGCTTCCCACCTGGCAGCCACCCACCCCCTCCTGACACAGTTTCTTCAAGGTCTTGGAAGGCGACCTGGCACCTTCCTGGCCACCCAGGCCCCTAGCCCTCAGCACCCCGAGAGTGGCCTATAGCAGTCCCCAACTCCTCCCAACCCTTAGTGAGTCTCTCTGTCCCTGGCCCTCTCCTTGATGAACCGACACCCCCAGCTGTGATCAACCCCAACAGCAAGCCCCCATCCCCGAATGGCGACCCTCACCCCCAGAGGTGAGCCAACCTATTTCACCTCAAGGTATCCCTTTCCCCTCAATACCCACCCCCAGTGGTGAACCTCCATTCTCCATGGCAAAGCCCCCCACCACTGGAAGGCCATCCCCCAACCACGCCTCAGCCTTCGCCCCCTGGATAACCCCAGACCAGCCCTTTCCCATCCCCTTCCCGTGAGGACACTGCGAGTGACCCTGTGGCCCCTGGGATGGTTTGCATACTCTAAATCCCCCCCAAAACAGAAGGCAGGTGCCCTGCCTCCCGGGAACTTCAGCAGATCTTCAGCAGGAGTGTCCCCAACTGGGGAGCCTCTCTCAGGTCTGCAGGGATGAGGGGACCCTCGTGGCAGAGGGGCTGGCCAGCGCCGTGGGGGTTCTCAGCCAAGCATCCTGATCACCATGCGGGGGAAGAGCATCGAAGGGTGCTGAGCCATTCCTGGAAGGCAGGTCTCCCTGCTGCACTAAAGGAGACCCTCGTTCCTGCAAACCTCTGTCTGCCGGAAGTGGCCAACATGGGGGGACGGGACGGCAGGACCGTTATTAGTTTACAATAACTCCCAGACCTCGCTCCACCCCTCCGGGAAAAACAACCTACCAAATCACACCCTGCGATACAAACAGTCTCAACTAACACAGTACAGGCTGACACAGTGGCTGCAACAATGGGCTCAAACGCAGGGACAACTGTGAGGGCGGCGGGGAGGGGGGCGGGTGGTATTTCCTTCTGTTGTGCCCAGGGCGGGAAGTGACTGGTGGCACCGGTCAACCACACACAGTAGGTACGCAGCGCTGTGACAGCCCATGGGGTAGGACAGACGCTCAATGCTAGTTTGGCTTTCTGCCCACTTTTTGTTCTAAAAGCAAACATCCTCTTTGGCTTTCTTCCGTGAGGTATCTGTGCTGACGTGAGCCTGGTGAGTGGGGTGGCCTGTCCTGAGACCCTCTAGCAGGGATGGAGGTGAGCTTCACCTCCCAGGTTCCACCGGGCTCCACCCTGCCCTCTGGGTGCAGGGCCGGCTGAAGGTTGAGTCCCCGCTTCAGTGCACACACCTGAAGTCAACTGTGTTTCCCAGGTAAGCCTCACAGCCAGTGAAATCTGACCCACACCTGTGCGAAGCACAGCCTGAGAGGGAGGAAAGGCCTGCACCGATGTGATGGGAAGTTCCCTGTGAGGGGAGGAATGTTCAGGAAGCAAAAGGTAGCGTGAGGAAATGGACGCAAGGGAAGGCTGCTGAAAATACCCAGGGGATTGACCTGTCGGACCTCTCTTTCCCATAGAATGTGTGCTCGGCAGGAGGGGGGGGGGGTGGGGAACAGGTGCAGAAGCACACTGAGGCTCTGGGGCACCCAGCTGAGAGTGACAAGCTCATCACCACCTCTGAAGTCTCAGAATTCAAGAGAGCTAGACCTTACCATGCAGAAGTGGGGGCTGTGGCCACCCCATCACACCACGGACTTACATGTGAAGGGACCCAGCTTACCCAGTCAGCCATAACCTGTCATCTTCAGACCTCAGCCCGCCTCCCATTGACCCCCGCTGTCACAGCCCTGCTCCCCAGCCCTCTAAGGACCCTCCAGACACTTTCAGTTAAGATGACCTTGCCCTAAACCTGGCCCCCTAAATCCAGCAATGAACTACCAGCCCCAGCGCTGCCTTGGCACCTGCAGTCACCTGGAAGTGACCTGGAGGGCGTGGCCTCGGTGGCGGCTTCTCAAAGCTGGCCAAACAGGGAAGTGGTGCCCCATCATGTCGGCCCAGATTTCCGACCCTAGGGCGACAATACGATCGTGCTGAGGAGACAACCCCTGTCCCCCCAAGTTGTAACTCACGTCCTGGGGTGGGGTGAGAGGGGGATTTTCCCAGGTCGGCCTGACCCACGCCTTCTAGATGGGCCGACCCACGTCCCCAGCTGTGATTTTCCTAAACCGACCTCTTCACCCAACCCCGACGGCGACCCTCGCGTCCACCTGCCCCCCGCCCCGCAGAGGCCTTCGCCCCGTCCCATCCCCCTCCCGGTGACGACCCTTCTCCCCACGACCTGGGCGACGATCCCCCACGCGTGGCCCCGCGGTCCGGCGGCGGTCTCCGTGCCCACGCCCCCGCCGGCGGCCCCGGGCCTCACCCTCCGCCAGGACCCGCCGCACTCGCAGCCGCAGCTCGCCCAGTTCCACCGTCTGTCCCACGAAGTCATTGTGATCGCGGCCGGCAGCGCCGCCCAGGGCGCTCGGGCCTGCCAAGAAGTCGAGCGCAGACTGCAGCAGCGACATGGCCGTGGCAGCGACACCGCAACCCGGAGAAGCCCGAGTGGCCGGGCTGCAGCTCCGTTCCGGTCCCCTCAGCAACCGCTGGCCCCGAGTTCCACCATCTTCCGCCCCGGCACTGTGACGTAGGAGCGCGGGAGAACGCGTCGTCAGGTGGCGTCGCGGCGCAGCCCGCCCAACGCCTCACTTCCGCCGCGCGGGCCGAACGCGCAGGCGCGGAGGCGGCGGCCGGTGGGGTGCGCATGCGCGGAGGCGCCGGCCGGTGGGGTGCGCATGCGCGGAGGCGGCGGCCGGTGGGTGCGCATGCGCGGAGGCGCCGGCCGGTGAGGAGTGCGCAGGCGCGGAGGCGTCGGCCGGTAGGGGCGCGCATGCGCGGAGGCGCCGGTCACGGGACGCGTTTCTGGTCGCCCAGTTCGCAGCGCGGGCCTGCCCGCGGCTGAGACGCGCGGAGGAGTCGCCGCGGCGACTCTCGCCCAGGTAGTCTGGTCCCCGGCCCGGCTGCTAAGCGTCCCCCACTGGGCTTCTGGCTGGCGCGTTTTGGGGGAGGCTGACCGCGGCTGCTCGCAGCCAGCCCCCGGGTGGAGTCCGTCCGCCGGTGCTAGGGGCGCCTCGCTTAGAGACTTGAGGGACGGGAGCCGTTCCCACCTCGGAACTCTTCCCCGTACGCATGAAGCACTCAATAAATGCTCAGTCTTGGCTCTGTAGACGTCGGCGAGGCCCGCGGCGTGTAGGGTGTCAGGTCGGCGGGCCCCGCCCCGTGGGTGTGCCCCTCCGGCCACGGCGACCGGGCAGTGAGGTGGGCGCCGGTCGTAGCCCGGAGCCAGGGCCGAAAGAACCCACGGCCGCCGAGTCCCTGGCGACTCATGGAGATCCTGTAAAGGTTTTTTTTATTTCTCTCCCGCAGAGCCGCCGGTGGCTTTGAACCCAGACCAGTTCATATCCAACGGTGCTCCCTCCTTTGGGTTGAGCCCAGGAAAACTAAAAAGTAAAATAACTTACTGCCGTCGATTCGATTCCGACCCATCGCGACCCCATGCGTCTGGCCCCGGGCAATGACCCATAATCTTGGATCCACAACAAGGCAGGGTCTAGCCTTGTGTCCACGAGGCCCATCTGTCTGCAAGCTGACCTTTTCCTTGCAAAAACTGACACCCCCTCCCCCAGGGTCGGTTGAGAAGCTTTCTAATAGTGTGGGGGGTGGGGTGGCCAGGGGGTCTGTGGTAGGACTTGTGGTTGGGTGAGAAGGCGGCACATGGGCCCCAATCATGCTTTTTGATCTTGTGGATGTTTGGATCCACGCGTGTTCTTTAATGAGGTCGTTGCTAATGTATAGACTGGGCAATTTAAGTTTTAAAAATCCAGCTCTATCGGGATATCGAGGCCCTGGTGGTGCAGTGGTTGAAGCGCTGGACAGCTAACCTGAAGGCTGTTGGTTCCAAGCCACCACCTGCCGTACACAGAGGCAGGTGCAGCTTCTGTTCACATAGGCAGCCTGGGAGTCTGTTCCCGTTCATCAGGCTCTGAGTGCAAATTGATGCAGCAGTGGGTTGGGTGTAATTGGGTGACTGGCAACGTTGGGCCCAGAATCCTGAGTGTCATCAGTTGCCTAGAGTTAAGCCCCCTCCAGGTGAGAGGGGTAGCAGTAGATCCCTCACCTTCCAGGCAGGACACCTGGCTTTGGTTCCCAGCCAAGGCACCTCAGGGCAGCCACTACCAGCTCAGTAGAGGCGGAATGTGTTTGCCGAACCGGTTTCAGCAGAGCCAAGACAGACTAGGAAGAAAGGCCTGGTGGTCTAGTTTCCAAAATCTAGCCAATGGAAACCTTGTATTCAAGCAGGCTGATCTAAGGACAGCAGGCAGGAAGGAACCCTAGAGGCACAGGGGTTATGCATTGGGCTGCTAGCCACAAGGTTGGCAGTTCGAAACCACTGACCACTCTGCAGGAGGAAGATGAGGCTCTCTGTTCCCATAAAGAGTTGTTGCCAGGTGCCATCGAGTCAATTCTGACCCCCAGCGGCCCCGTGCACAAAGAATAAAACCCTGCCTGGGCCTGGGCCGTCTTCACAACTGTCCCCATGCTTGAGCCTACTGTTGCAGCCACAGTGTCCGTCTGTCTTGTTGAGAGCCTTCCTCTCTACTTCACCACACATGATGTCCTTCTCCAGGGACTGCTCTCTCCTGACAACAGGTCCAAAGTCGATGAGACAAAGGTCTCGCCATCCTGGCCCTTAAGAAGCACTTTGACTGTTAGGCCTTACCAGACAGATTTCCCTGTCCCGTTGACGGTTTGTGGTACTTTCAATAACCTTTACCAACACCACAGTCAGTCTGGGAATCCTACAGGGGTTCTAGAAGGTAGCCGTGAGTTGGCGACAACTCGATAGCAGAGAGTTTGTTTCGGGGGAAGAATAGCAGCCCCCTCCAGGTGGGACAGGCGTCAGCAATCCTTCCAGACCAGGCAGGATGGGTTGTTGACAGACACTCCACCAGCCCCAACCCACTCCCCAAAACAAACGCGCGCACGCCTGGCTCACTGGTGCCACCTGCTGGACTACTCAAAGTATTTAAGGTTGCAACCTCTTGATAGGAGACTGAATTGATCCCGAAACTCAGAAACACGGAACCCTTGTGGCATGGTAGTTACATGTTGGGCTGCTCACCTCAAAGCCAGTAGTTCTAAACCACCAGCCGCTGGCTGGGAGAAAGAAGGCTTTCAACTCCCAGGGAGAGCTGCAGTCTCAGAAACCCACAGGGACAGTTCTACCCTGTCCTTTCGTCAAGCTATGTGTCCAAATCGACTTGTTGGCAGTGAGTTTGATGCTTTTGAGCTTGAAACTCAGAAATGGGTCTAAAGTTCCAACCAGTATTTTAACCCATCCAGCCTTCCCTGCCGCTGGATTGGTCTTTCCAGGGCCTCCGTCCGAGGGGCTGCAGGCCCTGTGCTGCCTTGGCCTTCTCTGTCATTTAGAACCCTCCTCTGACAGCACACCCATGGGTGCCCTGCACCAGCGCTCTGCCCCACAGCACAGCCTGGGTGCCTAGGTCCTTGCTCTGCGCCCTCGGTGAACCGCTCACAGAGCTCAAAGGAGCGCCCGCTGCCCCAACCCCGTGAGCAAGCACCACAGACGCCTGGCTTGGAGACAGACTTGGGTGGGGGCTGGCTTGTTCCCAGGACGATGGACCCACCCCAAGTCAGGGTGTTAACAGGTTGCGTTGGCTGAGAGAGGAGGTACCCAGGCTGGACTGGCACAGGTGACAAGTGAGCATTCCATGTGGGGACGCCCCCCGGCCACCGAGGCTGTCAGGGAAGGCTCTCTCCATGACCCCCTGGTGGGGTGGGACCGACTGCAGCATGTGACTGTGCCTGTTGGGGGGGTCACCCTGTCTGGGGGTTTCACCTGGGGTGACGGGCTCACTTGGGTTCCGTCAGGCGTGGATGTTGGCCCAGATGGCCACAGCTGGTGGGGGAAGGACTCACCCCCCGGTGGCCCTGTCTGGGCGGAGTAACCACATTTGGGCCCTCTGCCACAGCAGCCCCATCCTGAGCGAAAGGGCTCACCTTGTGAGCAAGCCGCGTTCAGGCTAGATGGCCTTGAGCAGGGGGCTCTGAACCTTAGCTTCTCGTAAAACAGTCTACCGTGGCCCTTCCCTCTGCGTCCGCGGAGCTCTGTGCTGAGGGAGACGTGGTTTAGTGGGGAGCCAGCAGGTGGACTGGCACCCTGGATACATGCTGCCCTGGTGTGGGCACCCGGTGGGGCTGGTGCTCAAGGGCGGGGCCTCAGTTTCCTCACGGGGTGTGGTGAGTGTAGCTGACAGCAAGGTCAAGAACCAGCCAGGCGCCCCCCCCCACCATTCCTCTGTGAACTGCTCCTATGAGACCCCATCTCCTCTCCCACCTCTAAGACAAGCACGGCCAGAGAGAGAGAGCATGTGCTCTTGGGGTTGGAGGTGTGGCTCTGCTCCCTGGTGACATCCCAGTAGCTGGGTAATACTGCACGTTGGTGGGTCCCTGTGACTCCCTCACCCCTGCTACTGCTCAGGCACTGGGAGCTCGCCCTGCGCCTGACCACATCCCAGCACCCAGAGGGACAGAGCCTTGGCCCAGAAGAAGGGGCATTGGGCAAGGGTGGAGCAGTGGGCCCCCCACACATCCTCTCCTGCCAGCACAGAGCTCCATGCGGCTGCCACACTGAGAACCCCATGTTCCTCCTCTCAGCAGCTCTGCACACTTTCCTGCAGGCCCCACTATGGCTGGGCACCAGGCCCCGGAGCAGCCGCTGGATGTGCAGGGGGATGATGACGCCGGCGATGGTCTTCAGTCCTCCCACCGCATGCTGAGCTTCAGCGATGCCCTACTGTCCATCATTGCCACCATCATGGTCAGTGCAGGTCCGGCCCTGCAGGCTCGGGGGTAACAGCCCACTCTGAGTAGAGCGCTGGACTGAAGGGCTGGCGTCAGCCGCTCTGACACGCACCTGTGTCCCCGCTCTCGCAGATCCTGCCTGTGACCCACACGAAGATCTATCCTGAAGAGGTACTGAGGAGCCAAGGGAGGGGAGGGGAATTGACCTCTGGCCCGCCCCCCACATGGCCCCATGATTCGAAGTCACCTGGGGAACCCCATGTGGGCACACGCCTCACCTGGAAGGCTGGTGCAACCTTGCACAGCTTCCTGTGCCAGCGAGGGCCCTGAATGCCAGTCAGCCAGGCCCAGCCTTTCCCGCCAGCAGACAGTAGTGTAACATCCAGACCTGTCTCACTGCAGGAGGGACAGTGACCAAGATCAGCCCCAGACTGGCCCCTGTGAAGACCGCTCACTAACTTCCCCCCGGTTTTCACACCAGTCCCCCCTATACCCACACACAGGACCCACTTCTCCTGGGTCTCCTAGCTCTGAGCCAGCAGGGGCATTCCTGAGGAATGGCACAACTCACAGGTCAGGTCTCCCTCATGTGGGATGGCTCTCTGGGCCCCTCGCCGTCCCGCCAGCCTGCTCTCGGCCTTGCCAGCTCTGCATTGGGCCCTCTACCCCTGGTCCAGCCCTTGACTGGAATCCCGGCTCTACTTCAGAGTCCTTTCACTCTCTGCACATCTCCCCACTTCACTGTGCCTCCTGCACCGGCTCCTCCTCCCTCTGCTGCCTCACTCCATCCCTGAAGGACCACCAGGGCTTGCCTTCTTAGACACACAGCACGCACCTCCTCCTGGGGTGGGTGGGGGCACACACTGACCAATCTCTTCTCCGAAGGCCACAGATGCTTCATTTGCATAGCAGGCTACAAGCCACCTCCTTTGCATGATCCTATCACCCAGTCGCCCACCAAGCGCAGGCCCCTCACAGGGCAGGGAAAGCATCAGGCCAAATGGCTGGGCGTTGGCTCAGGAACTCCCAGTCAGCCGGGGCAAAAGTGACCATGGGGCTGAGGTGGCAGGCCAGGGCAGTGCCATGAGCCCCTTCAACGGACGCAAAGACTGCAGAAGGGGGTCCACTTAGCCACCGGGCCACAGACACAGCTTTTGGGCTGTGGGGCACTCACCAGGCCAGGCACTGGGTGGGTCCCAGAGGCACAGCCCAGGTATCTTCAGGCTCTGCTGCAGTGGCTCAGGTTTGGACTGGTCACCTCAGAGGCGCCGCCCCCCGGGTTCCCTTGGGGTGGGACGGCAGGCAGGCAGCCCTGCTGGCCTTTCAGGTTTACAAATGAAATCGTTCCCCAGGCGCCTCAGAAGTGGGCCATGCTTTCTGAAGAGATTTTTCAGGTCCTGGGGGGGCGGGGGGGGGTGTCACGGGGCAGCTGCGCACACGTATGTGTTTGAGTAGACTCCTGTGTTTGTGTGCACATGTGCGTGATCCTGGAGGTATACAAGGAGGCTTCTTGGCCCATGGGTGGTGGGCAGACGTGGGCCCAGGCAGAGCCCACCCCGCAGCCGTGTGTGCACCGTAGAGGCCTGCCCCACCGCCCTGGTTCCTCACACCCGCCTGGTGATGCTGGGGAGCCACGTGAGCTGGGTGGACTGGCGTTTCCGCCCAGAACAGTACGTTTTCTGGGGCTTTGATGGGAAACAGAACTGCAGTTGGCGCCCATCCATCACAGACGAGGCCCTTGGGCCTGGCACCTGTGATGCCCACAGATAAAGGTGGTTTCTCTCCTTCCCAGCTCCTTCCCAGAGGGGTCCTGGCTGCTCAGACCTGGCCCACCTGGGCCATGGGGCAGAAGGCAGGTCTAGGCCCATCTAAGCATGGAGGTGTGGCTAAGACCCCATCCACGGCTGGACGGGCGGCCGATGTGTAACTGCAGTTGGAGACGGGCATTCAGAAAAGAGGATGAAAGTGTGCAGTGGCTGTCAGGAAGCACTCCACGCCCTGAGCACGTTGCCCGCCACTCCTGAGACGCCTTCAGAGAAGACAGGCAGCACAGTGCACCTGGCCTCATCACGAGGAGAGTCAGAAATGCATGTGCTTCCTGGGGTGCATCGGCGCTCCAGGCACCTCCCTGACACACAGAGTGGGTTGATGGGTGTGACATTTGGGGCCTTGGGGCTGGGCCAGGATCCTCAGTGGCTCTGCAGTTAGGATGACATCTTCCGAGGCGAGACCGAGCATTCTGTGGTCACCTGTCTGGTAAGATCTGCCTTGAGCGGCAGTCAGCGGAGAGGACACTTCCTGGTCACTGTGGCCTACATCCAGCATGTGCTGGCAAAGCTTGCCTGCAGCTTGCTGGGTCTGGACCCTCCATCTTTGAGCCTGGGCCTGGAAGGTCACCAGCTGCCGCCCTCTTCCTGCCAAGCTTGGACTCGTTGGTCTCTGCAGCCAGCAGCCTGCCATCTGACCTGGCAATCGCAGAGTCCCTCAGCCATGAGTCAGGCGAAGGCTCCGGCTTAGCATCTAAGTCATGGACTTGGAACTTACCTACCTCGACAGCTGTGGGCAGAGACCGAAGTTGTGCCCGTTCCAGAGAAAGGTGACCCGAGGGAATGCTCAAACTGTAGAGCAGTGTCACTGAGGACACACGTACGATTTTGCTTAAGAGCACCCAGCCACGGTTGCAGCAGCTCATTGGCAGCAGTTCCGGCTGGGTTCAAAGGCGTGAGTGCTTGTGTCTCATCGACTGTGCAGAGGCGCATGACAAACTATGGAGAGGCTCGGGGAGAGCAGGCATTGGGAAGTTGCACGTGGACCCAGAGGCAGTGGTGTGAACAGACAAGGGAGTACCACATGGTTTAAAATCAGGGAAGGTGCGTGTCGGAGTTGTACCCTCTCACCCCACCTGTCCAGTCTGTGTGCCGAGCAGATCACCAGAGAAGCTGGGTGGTGTGAAGAAGAGTGTGGCATCAGGATGGGAGGAAGGCTTATTAACCACCTGCGCTGTGCAGATGACACAGCCTCGCTGGCTGACAGTGAGGAGGGCTTGAAGCCCTTGCTGATGAGGATCAAGGATTGTAGCCTTCAGTACGTATTACAGCTCATTGTAAGGAAGACCAGCATCCTCACTACTAGACCAAGAGATGACATCATGAAAAGGTCGAAGTTGTCGAGGGTTTTGTCTTGCTTGGATCCACAGTTGATGCTCATGGAAACAGCCATCGAGATCAAAAGACACGTTGCATTGGGCAAGTCTGCTGCGCCAGACCTCTGCAGAGCACTGAAGAGCGAGGATGTTACCTTGAGGTTTACGGTCCTCACTTGCCCCAAGCCATGCCGTTCTCTACCGCATTGCAGGCATGTGAAAGTTGGACGTTGGAGAAGGAAGACCGTGGAAGCATTGATGGGTGTGAATGGTGGGGCTGGAGAAGAATACAGAGAGTCCCACGGACTGCTAGAAGGACACACCGACCTGTCTTGGAAGAAGTAAGGCCAGAGTGCTCATTAGAGGCGAGATGGCAAGACTTCATCTTAGCTACTTTCGACATGTCAGGAGAGCCCAGCCCCTGGAGGACGACGTCGTGCTTGGTATAGCAGAGGGGCAGCGAGAGAGAGGAAGGCCCTGGACGAGATGGACGGGCACTGTGGCTGCAACAATGGGCTCCGACGCAGGCACCGTGGTGAGGACGGGGCCAGCAGAGACCGTCGAGGGGTTGGCTTCTGCTGGAGTCGTAGTTAAGGAAGCAGTTCGTGCGGGCTGTTCCTCCCTCTGCCCCTCGGTGACCGTTGACCCCTTGGGGACAGTGTGTGACAGAGGGGCTCTGAGTGGCCCGGGCCGTGTCTGCAGGGTCACAGGTGCTTGCCGGGTGGTTCCTCTGGTGTTGCTCCAGATGCGAGGGGCCGGGACACCCCGCTGTGCGAGCCTCTGCTTCCTCTCCCTCGTTTCCTCATGGCCATGGAGTGGTCACTCGGCGCAGACTCGGAGCAGTCTGATGCACCACCAGACAGACTCCTCACCCTCGTCACAGGCTCGGGGGCGGTGGGGCGGTCTCCCTTACCAGGCACAGGGAATGTAACAGCGGGGTTCTCATGCGAAGCAAAGCCAGTGACCCTCAGACATGTAAGTGTACAGAGTGAGCGTCCGTCAAGAAAGGACAGACACGGTGGTTGAAGTGCGCAGGTCCAGTTCAGTTTGAGTCCACCCTTCAGACGCCAGCGAGAGGCCTCTCCTGACTCACGCAGCCCTTGCACCGCGAGCAGGACAGCCACAGGCTGGTGGGAATCCCCACGGTCAGACAAAGGAACCCCTGAGGTTGGTCGCTCGCGGCTCCTGGGATCCGCAGGCACAGAGCAGAGGGCATTGAGGACCAGATGCAGGATCCAGCTCCAGTAGGAGGTGAAGGGTCGAGGGCACACGGCACTGTTCTGGGTCCTTCTCTCTCTGACACAAAAGGCCGCCCCCCACCCCCCGCCACGGAGGTGTCATCGCACCAGGACCCAATGGGCAGTGGGCTCCACCCCTCCCCAGGAAAGGCGAGGGGGCAGGAACTAAGGTCCTTTTCTAGAAACTGCTAGTTCCCTCCCCCCACCCCGTGTCCAAAGTCAGCCAGGGGGAGGCCACTCTGCCTGCGCTTCCGTCAGAAGCCCACCTCCTGCCTGCCTACGGCACACTCCGCCGTGCTTCCAGGGCATGGGGCTCCTTCAGGCACCCATCCTCATCTTCCTGTTGCCATACATGCCAGGCTACAGAAAGCACCGTGGTTGGGTCCGCAAGGGGACATGCTTCACAGCAAGGATCTCTGGGTCTTCTGATGGGAGAGGGGACCAGGAGCAGCTGGTGGAGCACCCACAGGCAGGCGGGGGGAGGCGCTCCCTGGTGAAAGCTGTGCCCCCCGCCGAGAGGGTGGCCTTCTCGGGGTGCCACCCTCCTTTATTCGACAGTTTGACAAGAGCATACAGCAGCTGCTGGCAGCCAGGGTCGCCGTGTACCTGATGACGTTCCTGCTCGTGACCGTGGCGTGGACGGCGCACATCAGGTACGGGTGGCGGGGCCAGGACAACACGCCCTGGGGACTTGGTGCGATTCCCTGGCAGGTGTCCCTGGGTGAGGGCCCCAGCCTCGCTCGCTTGCTCGCCCGCCCGCCCCAGGCACTGTTGGCCTGCACACTGGACCTCCCTGAGATGCTCCGTCCCTGCATCAGCCTGGACGACAGCCAGGCTGTGCCAATGGGCCAGGGAAACCTGCCAAGGCCAGGTGCTCAGCAGGCCACCTTCCCGCCCTAGTGGCCTGTGTTCTGCGGGGTTAGGATCTATAGGCCTGTCTCCCACCCAAGGGTCTCCCAAGGAGGGGGGGCATATGACAATGGGGAAGGAGGCCAAGGCTGGGGTATGGCCAACGAGAGAGAGAGTGGGAGGGAGGAGGTAAAAGGGGTGGTGGCTGCCCAGCATGCTGAACATGGGCTGGACCTGCCAGCTGGCTGTGTGACTTGGGGACAGTGAGACCCTCCTCCCGGAGCTGCTGGGAGAAGTGGGTGAGGCGGGCAGAGAGGGAGATGCTACGGGGCTGCTCATGTTGCACTCCCAGGCCAGCCCTCAGAACCCACTCTGCCGCCTCCAGCTGGCCCTGCACGTGGACAGAATGGACAGTGGCTCCGTCCCGGGTAGACTGGAGCTCAGCCCCATGCAGCACCCAGGAGCCTGTCCCCTGGAGAAGGGTCTCTGGGACCCTGGGGTGGAGAGGGCAGCCTCCCAGCTTGGGGCATCTTGGACTGCCCTTCCTTTCAGCCAGGCCTGGCCTGGACAAGCAGACATGCGGGGAGGGAAGGACCAGGACGATGGACCACATCAGCGTGGGGGCCAGTGGTCACGTGCACATTTCTTTAACTAAAAGGACCCCCTTTCCTCGGTGCATTTCCTGCTGTCAGTTCTCGGTTTCCACCTTGAAAACCAAGCCACACCTTCAGGTGCTACTTTGACTGGGGCCACCAGGGAAAGAAATGGAGAGGGCGGTGCGTCCCAGGACCAGGTCAAACTCACCATGCCTCTCCTCTGTTTCGGTTTTGGATTAAATGTGTAGATTGTTCCAGGTCGTTGGGAAAATAGACGATACGCTTGCCTTACTCAACTTGGTGAGTTTTTGTGTTTCTTACCGTTATTTTGGGGAAGCGACTTTAATTTTCAGAGTCACGGAGCAAGGTGGCAGGTCCCTTCCTGAAGCTGCTCTGCAGGTCAGCAGAGCCCAGAGCCCGCCTCACACCTAGACGTTCCCCAGACAACCCTCGCCTCTGGGGTATCCAGCTGGGACCCATGGGACATCAGCATGCAGGGTGGTGGTGGGGAAGCATGGGTGTGAGCCACGGTGGGCCTGCATGCTTGGCGGTGGCTCTGCAGGTGTTGGAGCTGCCTTCCCCCTTCCCCCCTAGGCCTGCATGATGACCATCACCTTCCTGCCGTACACCGTGAGTGCCCACCTCCCCAGGCCCTGACCCAGGAGAGGGCAGCCCCCGCTGTGGGGGGCAGAGACTGGGCCCAGGGGAGCCAGCAATCCCATGGGGATGGGGGCTCTCGGTGGGAGGGGGCCTGGCTGCATCCTTGGCTCTCAGGCCAGTGTGTCACCATTCTGAGCCTGGTTAAAGAACTGCTCAGCTTTCTAAGGCCGGATGCACCCCGTGGAGTTGGCTGCATGGGGTGCAGGCATGGACAGAAGCATCCTGAGGAGCGGACAGACAGCTTCTTTCCCCATGCAGACCCCTCCCTCTCTCCATCAACCGTCTTCCCCACTCCTGCAGATCCCCTGAACCCTCCCTGGTCGACCCCTCCAGAGCTCGGGCTGCCTTGGGGACATTTGCCCAGGGACACCTGGGGCCCGTGTCCCCACCATGTGACTCCTCTGCAGCTAGAAAGTGCAGAGCCAAGGATGGGGGAGGCCTGGGGCTTCCCTCCCACCCCACTTCCCAGCTCCTCCCTTGCCCCAGTTCCCAGGTGCCCCTCACCCGGTGCGGCTCCAGCCTCAGGCCCTCTCTGCCCGCAGTTCTCCCTCATGGTGACCTTCCCTGACGTGCCCCTGGGCATCTTCCTGTTCTGCACGTGTGTCATCACCATCGGGCTGGCCCAGGTGGGAGCCCTCCCAGGGCTGCACAGAGTGCGTGTGCGTGTGTGTGTGCATGCGGTGTGTATATATGTGTGTGGTGTGTGTATGTGGTGTGTATATATGTGCGTGGTGTGTATAGTGTGTGTACATGTGTGTGTACACTGTGGTGTGTACAGTGTGGTGTGTACGGTGTGTGGTGTGGGGGTGGTGTCAGGTGGGAGGTATGGGTAGTGTGCGTGGTGTGTATAGTGTATGTGTGTACGTGTGTGGTGTATACAGTATGTGTGATGTGTGTGTGTGTACGGTGTGTGGTATTGTGGGGGTGGTGTCAGGTGGGAGGTATGAGTAGTGTGGGTGTGGGTGTGGTGTGTATAGTATATGTGTGTACATGTGTGTGTGTGTGTGTGTGTGTGTGTGTACGGTGTGGTGTTGTGGGGGTAGTGTCAGGTGGGAGGTATGGGTAGTGTGGGTGTGGGTGTAGGTAGTGTCACCATCAAGCAGGCTCCGGGAGGGGCCTGGCTGTACCGGGTGCCCCCACCACCACCACTGCAGGCAGTCCCAGCGATCCCTCCTTCACGGAGGTGGCTGTGGCCTGCGGCGGGGAGGACCGAAGGGAACTGTGGCTAGAATCGGGCAGTGGACTGCCATTGGTTCAGACCGTTCAGCCTACATGCTGGAGGTGGGGAAGGCAGGCTGGGGTCTCCAGGTGCTGGTGGAGGGGGGCTGCCACTAGGCGAGAAGGGCCCCCATGGGGGACCATGCACACATGCTGAAAGCATGGAGGGCCAGCTCACCGGTTGCCCAGCAGCTGCAGCCAGCTTCTCCCCACAGGCGGTGATCGTGGGGTACGCGTTCCACTACCCACACCTCCTGAACCCGCAGATCGCACACTCTGCCCACAAGGCCGCCTTCCGGCAGCACATCCTGGGCCTCGTGCTCCGTGGCCCTGCGCTGTGCTTCGCCGCTGCCCTCTGCTCCTTCTTCTTCTTCCCGCTGGTGAGTGCCGGGGAGAGCGGGACACTGGACTAGGGGCTCAGCATGGGGCCTCGGGAAGAGGGGCTGGACCGAGCAGCCCTGGACTCTGGGTGTGGGGACCCTGGACTTGGGGATCAGCACATGAGGTGAGGGTCAGAGTGTGGCCGCTGGGGCCTGGGTGGGACCAGGCCCAACTGCGGTTCGGAGGGCGGATGTGGGCTGCGGATGGAGCCGGTGGTGCTGGGAGGAGCGAGTATGGGTGCCAGGGCCCAGCTGCTCCTTCAGGGACTACAGGCAAGCTCTACCTCGCTCACTTTGGGCATCTGAATGGGAGGGACCTGTCCCTGGAGAAGGACATCATGCTGGAGAGGGTCAGTGAGAGGCAGGCCCTCAAAAGAGGGACCGACACCGTGCGTGCGGGCCTTGGGCTGCAGGCTGAGCTGGGCCACACCGCACTGTGAGGCTTGGGAGAGTCCAGACTCCATCCCCTATGCTTCGGGTACGTCCACGGACACTGGTCCCTGGGGAAGGATGTCATGTGGGTAAAGTGGAGGGGCAGCGACCGAGGGACCCTTGATGAGATGACACAGCAGCTGCACCAAGCAGCTCAGCCCCGACCACTGTGAAGAGGGGCAGGACCATGCAGTACTTCCTTCTGCTGAGCACAGGGTTGCCAACCCACGGCCAGCATGTGTGCACACTCGGCGGGGCACCCACTGCAGGGCTTCAAGACTGGGCCTCCCTGGGAGTGCCTGACAACCAGGGCCCCTTTCAGAGCTGGATGGTTGGCAGACGCCCATCTTGTCTCCGCTCTTGGTGGCGGCCTCGTGGGACACACAGGCCTCCCGTGGCCGGCGTGCGCTTTATAGCCCCTCCTGCATTATTTGCCAAGCCCTGGTGGAGAAGAGGTCACGCCTGAGCAGCTAACCTTGAGGCCCAAAGTTCGAAACCAACCTCCGCTCCAAACGAAAAAGACGAGGCTTTTGCTCCAGGTCTCTGGAACCCCCGTGGCGGTTCCTCCTGTGCTGTGGGGTCACTGAGAGTCGGCCCCAACTGACGCACTGCGTTTGCTCGTGGGCCCCCTTCCTTTCCCAACAGAGCGTTTCTGGGGTGGGGTCCTGGGCTCCGCCCCGTTCACGGGCTGTGTCTCCTGCGCAGGCGTACCTGCTGATGGTGACGGTCATCTTCCTGCCCTACGTCAGCAAGGCGGCCGGCTGGTGCAAGGACAGGATCATGGGTAGGCCCCGCCCCCACGCACAGTGGGGAGGCCGGCTGGGGGTGGCGGGCAGTGCCCACCCAGATACGCCTGGCACCCACCTCTCGGAGTCCGCCTCTTGGACCAGGTGGGTCCCTTTGGGAGGCCAGCAGGCGGCTGGGGAGGCGATTTTCCCGAGTGGGGGGTCAGTGCCTCCTCCCCGCGCAGGCCCCAGGGAGCCCCCCATTCAGAGGCTGGAGTTCTTCACCTTTGACCTGCACGAGCCCCTGAGCAAAGAGCGCGTGGAGGCCTTCAGCGACGGCGTCTACGCCATCGTGGCCACCCTCCTCATCCTGGACATCTGGTAGGAGCCCGCCCAACCGCCCGCCCCAGCCCCGTGGCCCACCCTCAGGGACCTGAGATGGCGCTGCCACCCCGACCCAGAGACCAGGCCTGCCCGGTCTGAGGCGCAGAGCACTGCACCAACCCCGGGGCCCCTGGTGCCCAGGGCGGGCCGGCACCAACGCTCCCTGTCTGCCGCCCGCAGTGAGGACAACGTGCCGGACCCCAAGGCTGTGGAGGCGCAGTTCCACGGCAGCCTGGTGGCCGCCCTGGGCGCCTTCGGCCCGCACTTCCTGGCCTACTTCGGCTCCTTCGCCACCGTGGGCCTCCTCTGGTTCGCGCACCACTCGCTCTTCCTGCACGTGCGCCGGCCCACGCGCGCCATGGGCCTGCTCAACACGCTGGCGCTGGCCTTCGTGGGCGGCCTGCCGCTGGCCTACCAGCAGACCTCGGCCCTGCGCCAGCAGCCGCACGAGGAGCTGGAGAGCATCCGCGTCAGCTGCGCCATCGTCTTCTTCGCCAGCATCTTCCAGTTCGCCACGTGGACGGCGGCGCTGCTGCGCGAGCGAGAGGCCCTACAGCCGTCGGCGCGCTTCGGCGGCCGCGAGCACGCGCTCATGTTTGCCAAGCTGGCGCTCTACCCCTGCGCCAGCCTCGTGGCATTCGCCTCCACCTGCTTCCTGCGCCGCTTCAGCACCGCCATCTTCCACCTCATGCAGGTGGCCGTGCCCTTTGCCTTCCTGCTGCTGCGCCTGCTGCTGCGCCTGGCCCTGGCCCTGCTGGGGGCCCTGCGCCGCCTGGCCCTGCCCACCCCAGCCCCCGGCCCCCAGGAAGCCGCCGACGCGCGTGCCCAGCTCCTCCCAGAGCCCTGCTAGTGCCCGCCCGCCTCGACCCCCCACAGCCGGAGGTGAGGACATGAAGGATGGGGCAGTGTGCCAGTCTCCATGTTGTCCCCGGTTCTTGCAGTGGCCACCTTCTGTTGTGACACTCATCCATCCCCACCCCTCCTGTCACCAACATGATGACCATCCTCCTCTCTGAGTGGCTTGGCGACAATTGAACTAAGCAGTGTGATGGCCTGGCCAGGTGGACAGTGGGGGCCTGGACCCCAAGCAGTCTCTAAGTTTCAGATGGGACTAGGGCAGGAGGTGGGGAAGGCCGCTGTTCCCACAGGGAAAGCCCAGGCTCCAGAGACAGACGGCCATGGGCCTGCCATACACCCCGCCCTCCAGAGTACAGACCAGGCAGAGCCAGCAGATGAAATATCCAGCACTGTTTGTCACATAAGTTACCGTACATTCAGGGAGCTGTAAGTTACACAGAGAGCAGGATCCAGTCAGTGCAGCTCTCAGCAGAGCAGCCTGCTACAGGAGACACGGGGCCCCACAGCGCCCACAGAGCAGACAGCAAAGCGAGCATGAATCACGCGCTGCGTGCGTGGACCAGTTACAAACACGTAAACACGGTGCACACTGGGTGCGGTTTTGGCAGAAGCGAGTACAAGTCACGCAGCGCTGCGTGGACCAGTTACAAACACGTAAACACGGTGCACACTGGGTGCAGCTTGGGCATAAGCGGGGAGGGGAGGGGGGGACACCCTGGGGCCTGCCCCCGGGTTAAGGCCCAAACTCAGGCCAGCAGCAGGCTGGCGCTCCGGCCTAGCCAAGCTCCACAGTGCAGGGAGTCAGGGGCCACGGGGGCCGCCTTCTTTGGGATGGGCACCTCAGGAGACTTCCCACATAGTTTCGCTCCCTTTCATTTCTGTCCTTGTGGTCCGAGTTCCAGAGGCGCCCCAGGGTCCCTGCTGGACACTGCCCCTGGGCTGGGGGCAGGGCACCACTTGCAGCCATGCATCTGGCAGGCAACAGTATGTAAAGTGCATCACGTGGAGTGGGAATTAAAGCCGGTCCTCCGCCCAGCCCAGTGTCGTCCGTCTACACCCTCCTGGTCTCTTCTACCTGCTCGGATAGGCGGCCCATCAATGGGGGCGGCCACTGGCCCTGCACCACCCGCCCCTCCTTCCTCCCAAGCTCAGCTTTGTATTGCCACCTGCCGGCAAGGCAGCATGGCTCCCAGCCAAGCCCACTGCTCCATACCTTACCGCAGACGCCCAGAGCGGGCCCAGGGTCTCCCAGGCCCCACGTGCCCCTCTGGGCAGGGGTCTGCCATTTCTGTGGAGATGTTGAAGCATGCGCATGGGGGCCCCAGAGCCAGCTATACCCAGGGTGGTCCAGGAAGGGAGGGGAAGCCCAGCAACAGGCCACCTGGGGGAGCTGGGAGGTGCAGGTAGCAGGATACAGCCCTCAAGGCCTCCGCAGAGCTCCTGGGCCACCCCCAACACTGCCAAGGCCATGGGCATGTCCACCACCCACATCCCCCAGGGGTGGCCTGGATGGGGACATCTTGGTCCCAGGAAGACATCAGGATGAGGTCACTGCCCTGGTGGTGGGCACGGGGCTACTCCGGCCCTCAGCCTCCCCAACTGCGTCTATTTGGCATCACCCTCCGGGGTTGCGTCCACTCGGTTCTCCCTGGGGCTGCCGCCGGCCTTCCTGGGCTTCTGTTTGGACTTCTTCAGCATGTGCACCTGTTCCGGGGATCCAGGCCGAGTGAGCACTCAAGGATGGATGGGCAGATGGCCAGCCCACAGCCTGCCTGGCACCACCCCCAGCCCTACACCCATAAAAAGTTATTCACAGGCCCCAGCCCCTACAAACCAACCCTGCCAACCCACAGCAGCGCTGTAGTGCAGAGTCAAACAGCCCCTGTGAGACTCGGAGCCCCTTTGCGGGGTGCAGCGCTTCCTCCTCTTCCTGTTCGGCCGGTGGTTTCAAGCTGCCGGCCTTGGCGGTTAGCAGCCCAGCACGCAACCACTACGTCACCAAGGCTGCCCCCACAGCCTCCCAAAGCCACTCGCTCCGCCCCCAGCTTAGTGAGCACCCGCCCGACTCCACCAGGGCCCTGCAGCCCTGCCAACCACGCCCAACATACCCTGGGCCCTGCAGCTGAGATGATCATGTGCCCAGGCGCCTGGACCCAGGGCTCACCGTCCACCTGCACAGGCGTGGCCTTGAGGAGCGTGACTCGGAAGTACGAGCCCTGGGCAATGCGGATGCCGGAGCGGAGCCCACCCTGGACCTGACCCTGGAGGGGTGGTGGGGGAGGGGGGCAGGAAGAGGGGGTCAGCGGGACCTCGGTGTTCAGTACAGAGCAGCCACCGCCCCTGCCCCGTCACTGCCCCTCACCATGTGCACGACGCCCGTCACACCCACCACCTCCAGCAGCCCGTCATCCATGCGCGGCTTCTCGAACCTGGCGTCGCTGTCAGAGCCCCACAGGTCGGCCCCCGAGCCCCAGCTGTGCAGGGGGCAAGGCCAGGTTGTGGGCGGGGCCGGATACCAAGGATCCGGGTGGGGTGCCAGGGCCCAGGCCAGCAGGCCATGGGGCACTCTCCCCGCCCGCCCAGCCGCACCTGGGGATATTGATAAAGATGAGGCCCTCGATGCTGGGCAGCTCCACCTCCTGCTGCCCCACCTGCAGCCGGATCTCCTTGTGCAGACTGCGGGACTGGTTCATCTTCTGCAGCCCGACCCGCACATACACACCCTTGTTATGGAACCTGAGGGGAGGGACGGAGGGAACCTACCATCACCAGGTGGCTGTACCTGCCGGACCCAAAGCCACCCCTGGGCCCTGGTCCCCCAGTGCATTGATCCTAGCTGGTGAATCCCCTGCAAGTATGGTCACCCGTCACCAAGTGGCAGCAGCCCTGACTCTACCACAAGCAGCCACTAGGTTCCAGTCCCCTGCTCCACCAATCCCAGCTGTAAATCTTCCCCCGAAGTACACTGTCACCAGGTGGCGGCCACTGCCCCTGCTGTACCTGCTGGTGAACTTCCCTGGCTCCTCTTCTCGGGCCTGGTGGAAGTCCAGGCTGAGCTCAGCGTCGATGCCAATCCCACAGTAGTTATTCATCTGGACGATCTAGGGGCAAGTCCTGTGATAGCCCAGGACCTGTTGCCTGGGCTCCCCGGGAGTGGATCTAGCCACCTCTTTTTCCACGGTCAGCACTGCCTGGCCACGCCCCTGCCTAATCCCACCAGGGCTCCCCAGCCGCCAGGGGAGGGGACAGCACCAGCCAGACCTGCTCCCAGTCGCCCAGCCAGTCCTGCCTCTAAAGCCAAGCGGGTGGGGTGCGAACAGTGAGGGTGCCTTGGCAGTACCTTGGGGGGCTCCACGTCGACCAAGCTGTTCTCAGCGCCGCCGGCGTCCTGTGCGTCCAGCAGGATTGTCCAGCGGTCCATGAGCACGTCATCAGCCTCGTCCACAGATACCAGCACTGAGAAGGGGTCCTCTCCGCTGTAGCCCGCCCCCCAGCGTAGCACGCGGCCGAGATCATTTCCTGGGACAGGAGTGGGACATGGAGTAACCCCAGAGCCACTCTCACCCATGGCAGAGATCCCACGGGGCAGGTGTGAGGACCAGCAAGACAGAGACCCCACAGGCCTAGAGGAAAACTTGAAGGCTGAGAGGAACAAGCCCTGGTGCCCACACTGCCCACCCCTGGCCATGCCCACCTGTGCCCAGGGGCAGGATGGCCACAGAAGGATCAGGGCAGGCCAGGCGGTGGCGTGTCTCCTCCAGGGCGCCAAGCACCCAGCCCACGGTGCCGTCCCCACCACACACCAGCACCCGGAAGCGGGGGGCCTGGGAGAAGACGTGGAACCTGGCAGTGGAGGTGACAGGGCGTGTTCCGTTACCACCTGGGTGCAGGCCCAACCCCACAAGGGTGGCAGGGGGAGGGGGAGGACCTGCAGGGACAACCAAGCTCCCCTCTGCCCCAATCCTTTAGGAGGACACTGTCCTAGCTGCCGAATTTTAGGGTGCCAGTCCAGCCCCAGCACTCACCCGGGCAAAGGGCCCCCGTTGGTCAGCTCAAAGACTTGGTGGGGGTTCAGCAGCTTCCGGAAACTGGAGAGCAGGTCTCTACCTTTGAGACCCCCGCTCTTGGGGTTCACAAACACGAGGAGGGGGCAGCAGTCGGGGGGCAGCTTCTCATGCTGACAGAAGAGGACTGGGTCAGGAGAGCTGGCACCTCCTCAGCTGCCCAACTAAATGACCTATCCCATCCCATCCCCAAGGCTGCCAGGCAGCGACTGTGGCCACCCCATGCTAACTCCCAGCACAGATCCTATGTCCTGCCCCAACCCTGCGCTGCCAGGGGCCAGCACGTTCCCCCCACTCGCCGTCAGCAGCAACCTCGGTTGGCCCTGGAGACAGATCACACACTCACCTACTAGCCCGCTCACCCCAGCCAGCAGCACCCTGCCTGGCACCACTGGGCAGCCAGGTGAAGCCCCACACAGCACTCCAGGAGCCCACAGCTCCCTCCACCTATGCATACCAGGGCCCAGGAGGACATCCCACAGCAGACCCAGGAGGCTGGGCACCCCACAAGGTGGGGCAGCTGCAGCAGACAGAGCAGTGGGGCTCAGAGGGTGGGTACTGACAGTACATGAGGTCCATTGTGGCTTGAGGCCAGGGACACACTTTGGCCCTCTGGTGGCAGAGCTGCCCACGGTCACACTGTACCCGTTGGCCCATGAGCGGGCGGGCAGCTGATGGAGAGCCAGGGAGCGAGCTTTTGGGACACCATGGCCCACTCAGCTCAAACCCCTCCCAGGAAGACATCAACTAGCCTGCACTGGTCGGACCTCTCGGGGACGGGACAGGGGACAGAGGCGTCTCCAGCTCTGGGTGGAGGAGCCTGCAGCAGTTGGGAAGGCAGAGCCAGATCAGGCAGGGGCTCCAGGAGGTGCTCAAAGTCAGGGGTGCCCCTGACTGGCAGTGTCCAGCAACTAAGAGGGCAGGGTCCCAATGGGCCATTCGCCTGTGGTCACCAGCACATTGCCTCCCCGCAGTGAGGCGGTCACTGCAGAGAGGCCAACACGCCCAGGCTCGGTTCTGAGGGACTTGTTTACCGCATGCTCACAGAGCCCACTATGGGGACAAAGGGACTGGGCTGGACTGCTCCTCCCCACCTCCCAGGCAACCCCTGGCAGAGTGCTCAACCTCTGCCCTAGCCCCTCAGAGCACAGCAGGGGTGAGAGCAAGGAGTACCAGCCCACCCCCAGTCTGCCCACAAAGACCTCCCAAGAGAAGTGGGGGGGGGGGAGCATGGAGAAGGCGTTGGGTGATAAGGCACCCGTGTGGGGGGGGTACAGGGGAGGGGCTCCTGTGGAAGGGGAGGGTGTGTGGGGGGAGAAGACCCTTGTGGGAGGGATGTGGGAGGAACAAGAGGAGGGGCCATGGGGCAGGGAGTGTGGAGGTGCAGGGAGCGGGTGTTGGGGCAAAGGCACAAGGGGAGAGGAGAGGAGAGGGGAACAGTAGGAAGAGGCTCAGTGTGGACATCAGGGGAAGGCCCATTGTGGGGAGGCGGTGTGTGCTACTGGGTCAGGGTCTCCAGCACCTCTACTAGCCTGTGGAAACCCCCTCCCACCAGCACCCCCCTGGCACCCCTGGAGCCCCGCCACCCTCACCAGCACGTCAGGGAGCATCAGTGCCGTCAGCGGGCGCCCCTGCACAACTGCGTCCTTGGCCAGCATGTACAGCCGCTCAGCCTCGGGGATGGAGGCAAGGTCCAGCACCAGGGCACCTGCACAGAGGGGGCACAGCCTTGGCTGCCGCCCACAGCCTCCCCCCACCCCCACGGAAAGCCTGCCACCTCTCCCTCATGCCCTCAGGGGAAACCTGGGGTCTCTGGCCCAACAGAACAAGGCATGTCCACTGAGTGGGTATAGACACAGGTGGGCAGTGAAGCCATATGACACAAGACAGAGGGTGGGGAGAGTCACCCTATTAGGGCCTCCCGACCCAGGAGCTGACACCAGGGCCGCCTCATGGAAGGGCGTGGGTAATAGCTGGGGGCAGGGAGGGCTCAGTGCAGTGTCTGGCTTCCCTTCCGTGCAGGCTGAAACTTCCCGTGACAGAGGCAAGCCCACACTCCCCGTGGGTTTGGGTGGATGTTTCTGAGCAGAAGCCTGCCTTAGCTCAGGAGAGACAGCGGCAAACCTAGGATGAGGGCCAGGCCAGGGTGGGGACCCTCCAAGGCCCCGAGTGAGGGTCAGCTGGGCTTGTCCCTCAAAAGCAGGGGACAGGACAGTCGGCCAAACGTGAGGCTGGCTGGGAGCACTCACCTTGCGAGGCGTAGACATGACTCACAGTCACCATGTCAGCTGCAAAGACAAACTGCAGTCAGAGCGGGCAGCCCGGGCTGACGCCAGAGACACACTGCCCAGAAGCCCGGCCGACCTCCAAATAAAAGCTCCCCAAAAAGCTCAGGAAGCTTCCTGCTGGGGCCCATGGTCCCTCTGCATCCAGGGTGCTCTACCCCACCTGGGTACCAGGCCCCAGGACCCCTCAGGTAGGGAGGGCACTGGCCGGAGTGGAGACTTGACTCAGGCAGGGCCAAGGACAAAGAGGGGAAGCCAGGGGCATCAAAGCCTCCACTGCTGGCCATCTGGGGCTCCTTCTGTCCCCCAGGTGCCCAGGTATACCAAAGGAACCCACCTTTGGTGCCCAGGGCCTCATGCAGCAGGGGAGCATACTCCCGAGTGGCCAGGCCAGGAGGCAGGCCGCCCACGAACAGGGAGATGTGAGGTGTCAGGGCCCGGCTCTCCACCACATAGAAACGTGTGTGGCTCATCTGCCGCAGGGACGTCTGTGGAGAGAGGACACTGAGGGTCCTGCCCCACGGTCATATGGGGGGAGATCCCGGGGGGTCCCAGCAACATTGCTGGTAAGAGTCCGACTACTAACAGCAAGGTTGGCAGTTTAAAACCTCGGACGACAAATGGGGCTGCCCGCTCTGGTAGAGCCTTACAGCCATAGGAACCCCTGCAGGGTGGCTACAAATGAGAACCGGCTCCCTCTCCCAGCTGAGCTGATGGGTAAGAGAGAGAAGCAAAGGGGTTTCCTCCCACCCCCCGGGGGAGCCCAGAGACCCCCAATCAGGCCTGGATCAAGCATGCAGACGGTCCAGTTCAGCTCAGCCCTGCCACTCTCCCCAGCCTCAGGAGCCAGGTACCCCCTGCCCGCCTCTCCCAGGCCACAGGTGTGGTGGGGGACATGGAGCCCCTGCGGGGAATGGCCAGTGTCCTCACTTACGCACCTGCCGGATGTCATGGAGAAGGTCCATCAGGGGCTCGTCTTCCGCCAAGAGTGTCCGCTGAACTGCAAGCCAGGCAGTTAAACAGAGAGCAGATCCATCTCTGCCCCCGCCACCGCCACCGCGCCCCGCCCGGCCACCTCCAGCAGAGCCAGAGCTGGGTTGCTGGCACACGGCACAGGAACTCACCTTGCCTGCTGCCCAGGAACACCTGCACCAGCTGGTAGCTCTCGGGGCTCTCTGCCTGAGGTCAGAAGATGCCATGTCAGGCCTGGAACCAGCCCTCACCACCACCACGACCCCAGGACACCTCCCCTGGCGGCGGGACACCTCCACTGGAGTCGGGAGGGTGAGGCGTGGCCAGCTTGCTCACAGTACCCCTGAGACGCCCCAGGGAGCCCCAGACTTCGTACCTGGAGGCCGAGCAGCGGAAGGACCTCCAGCACCACTGAGCGAGCCGTGCTCTGCGGAGTTACACGGAGCGACACGTAGGCCACGCCCACCCTGGGAGCAGACGCGAGAATCAGGACAGTCTGCTCACACGCTTGGCAGAGCCCATGTGGGGCAGCGCGATGGACGCCCGCCCGCCTACCCTCCTGGCCCGGCAGATGGTGGGACATGGGCCCGGTCTCACTTGAGCCAGGCCGGGTAGATCCTCAGGACCTCTTGTGTGCGGGGCAGGGCCCGGATGACCCAGGCCTCAGGGGAAGGGCTTCGGCCCCCATCCTCCTTTCCGCGGGCCTCGCCATCCCCTGCAGGCACGGGTAGGGGCAGCGCCTGAAGCTGAAAGTCTCGGGGGTCCTCGCTGACATAGTACGCCCGCAGGGCCGCCTCCTGTAGGGTAGGAAGGGGCTGGGCAGGTAGGTGGGCAGACCCCTACCCACCTCACCTCCCCGGTCGAACCTGCCCAGGGAAGACGTTCTGGGAGCCCCTCTGCTTACCAGCACCTCCTCGCTCCTGGCTAGGCGGGGGACCGTGACCAGACGGAAGAGGTTTCTCCGCAGGCTGTCGTTGCCATCGAAGACCCTCAGCGTCTGCTTGCCTGGCGGGGGAGAAGGGCTCGTGAGTCCGCAGGGAAAAGGCGAGGGTGGGGGTGGGCGGTGGGTGGACACTAGGAGGGCACTTACTGGACTCCGGAGACGCCAGCGCCTCTCGCCCTGGGCCCACCGGGGCACTTCCATCCACGCCATCGTCCCCTTCACCTTCGGGCAAGGGCAGACTCATGCGTTAGGAGTCCAGTAGGGTGTCAGCTAGGCCCCTAGCCCCGCTTCTCAGGCCATGGTGCCGTGCCCCTCCCACGACCACCCCGGAAGTCCCGCCCCGAGGCCACGGGCCCACCTGGCTCAGGAGGCCAGGTCTCAGCGATGCGATAGCAGTGCATCTTGCTGAAGTTGAGCGACAGCAGGCGCACACAGGCGGGGGGCAGGATCATGCTGCGCAGGCGCCCGAACGTGCACTCCGGGGTGAGCGCAGAGGAGCAGACGGAGTGGGCCTGGGGCAGCAGGACAGCCGTGTTCAGGACGCCCCGAGGCCCACCAGACACACCCCAGAGTGGGGGCCCAACCCCGCAGACGCCCCACTCTCTGGTCACATGGTGGCCACCCCAAAGACTCAAGGAGATGGAAAGGGGCCCAGTGGGGATGTTCCACCACAACTCCCAGCCTTGCCCTCCCGGACGCCCACTCTGCCTCTCCCACAATCTGGGGTCCGCACCAGCCAAGGACCACCCCCCCAACGGCCTCCACTATTGGGCTGAGCCTAGACCCTACTAGCCCCACCCACAAATGGAGGCCCCGCCCCCAGACAACCCACCTATTCTCATCTGAACCCCCACACCAGTCCCCTGTGGCGCTGCGTGGTAGCCCTCACCCTCACCTGGAGGCCGCACCACTCACAGCGCAGGCCCGCCAGCACCTCCGAGGAGCCACACGTCTTGCGACAGACTTCGCAGCGTGCGCCCGGGGGCAGGTTCCCCTCCCGCCAGTGGTGGTGGTATGTGTCCTGGGGAGGGGTGACATCAGTTAAGCGCCCCCGGGCCACTCCCCCCTCACCCACGCCCCAGGCACTCACTTGGTCCTGGTGCCCGTCCTGGTGGCAGTGGCGACAGTCGCTGCAGGCGAAGGGCACACAGTCGGGGTGAACGTGCAGCTCACACACTGAGGGGCGGGCAGGGTTAGGGGCTCTCGCAGCGCCCCCGTACCCCGGTGGGCCGCGGCCTCCTATGGCCACTCCCTCTCTGACCTCTCCCTGCCTGCCACCATGTGTGCCCCAAACCCCCCAGCCCTCTGCCCCCTAAAAGTACTTCAGGGGTCCCCCCCACAGCCCTGGCACGGCCTCAGGATCATCCCACAGAGACCACAAACGGAGGCTGCGTATCAGAGCCGGTTAGCCCCCCAGCCCCCCTCCGTCTTCCTGCTGGGACCCCGACACCCGTGGCAGTACCTTCGCAGCGGAGCGCAGGCGCCTCCAGGCCCTTGCGGCAGACCCCGCAGAACCTGCGCTTGTACAGCCCCCGGGGGCCAAAGCAGTGTGCCACCGGGACCTGGTAGGGGCAGAGAGGGGCCTCAGACACCTCGTGCCCCCTGCGCCAGTCACCACCCACCTGCTCTGGTCTCTGTGCCTACGCCCTCTCAGGGGTCATCCAGTGTGTGGCTGGGGGAGCCTTCCCGCTGCGCGGGGCTCACTCCAGTTGTGTCCCACCCCTTTTTGCCTGTTTCCATGGGCCGCAGGGTGGCGGGCGACCATCTCAGCGCCCCTCGGAACGGCCAGCAGGAAGGTGATCGCCACTCACCCGCACCAGGCTGGGCGCCACGCACGCACACGGGGTCTTCATGAGCTTCAGACACTTCTCATGGGACATGAAGTTGCACACTGTGGGAACAATAGCTGTGCGTGAGCCCGCCCGTCCAGCCGAACCGGGAGCCATTCCGCCCATGGCCTGGGAGGGACCCTGCAGCAAGGTGTGACTCCCTGCCGTGAGGATGGGAGGGCAGGTTCCAGCGGTGTGTATCTGTGCAGCCCCCCACTTCCGGTGTGCACGCAATAATAGGGACAGCATCCCCCGCCCTCCCAATTCTTTCTGTGGGGCGGTGGGTACTGAGAGAAGGCAAAGTAGCCAAGCGCCAGCGCCAGGGCTGCGCGTGCGCACATGGACCTCGGCAGTTCTCACCACCATCCCTCCTGTCCTCTACACACAGACCCACACCCAACTCCCTTGAGGAGCACCCAGGCACCCCTGAACCCCTGATCACTTCACAAGTGCCTACCTTCTGTAACCCCCTAAGCCAATGCCCTTGGGGACCCCCTTCACTTCTCTCCAACGACATACACCACGACCCCTCTCCACCACACCACACACATTGGGGCTGTGCCCCAGAAAGGTTCCAGGCGCAACCTCACAAAGCGGTCAGTACCTCGGCCAGGGCCAGGGAGGAGCACCTCCACCCTGTCTTGGATGGGGTCTGGCCAGGGTCACAGAGGAGGTCCCAGAGTAGAACAAAGGCTCAGTGCTGGGGGGAGATCAGGAGTGGGGAAAAGATGGGAGGGCTAATGGAGGGATAGAGTGAAGGGCAAGGGGAGAAGGGGAGCAGGAAAAGGGGGGGCAGGGAAGGAGCCGAAAAAGGGCAGGGGAGCTGGAACACCAAGGAGGGGTGGGGCATGCCCAGTGGGAGGTGACTGGGTAGATAGGTGGCAAGGGGCTGGGAAGTGGGCAGGGCCTGGGAGGAATGTGCCTGAGACAGCTAGTGGTGACCCATGTACTTCTCAGAGGACAGGCAGGCTCCCTGGGAAGACCACCCTGCTGGGACCTGTGTCCCTGCCTGCTGAGACACTGACAGCAGCCACTCCACAGCCTGGCTCCAGAGGAAACATCCCACCCAACATGGGGAGAGCTTAGAGACACTCCCTCCCGTGCCCCCCACCCCAGCACCCCAGACCAGCTCAGCCGCAGTGGCAGCTGTGGACAGCACCAGCAGGCTTCCTCCCCTGCGACTGGGAGATAGTGCCAGCTCTCCCTCCCCACCCCCCACATCCTGGGTGCTCCCCGCCCCAGGGAGGGCACGTCTTGCCAGGCACCTCTGTTTGCAGAGAAACACCCACGATTCTCTCCGGATATGGGAGGGTGCCCGGGAGGGTGCCCGCCCCTGCAGGGGCTGCCCAGCTGCTGGAGGGCATCCCTGGGAGGGTGACCTGGGGGCTAGCCTCAACCTGGATTGACTCCACACCCCAGCCTCCTCAGACAGCTCACTACCCAGTCCACCAGTGTCACGTTCGTATCGGACAGTCAGGAAGACACCCCTGCCCACTTCCACGAGACCCAAGCAGCCCTCCAGGAGGCCCTACCCCCCCCCGCCCCCACCCAAGAGCTGTCTGTCTATCCCTAGGATGAAGGTCTATACTCACCAGGGAAGTGGAGGCTCCCCACCTGAGCCCAGGTGGTGCCAAATGTTCCCCGCACTTCACACTAGAGTCCCTTCCCTGCAGCATAACCACTCCAATCCTGCCCTGGCCTCCTCCCCTGCCAGGCAGCAGGGGCCCCTACATCCACGCCCACGGGCCCATGGTCCCCAGGTTCAGCTGCCTCAGAGGGGCAGGGACTAGGAGAGGCCCAGCCGGCCGGAAGCCTCAGGAGGGAAGGGCAGGCAACCCTTGCCCAAGCTGGCTGGCTTGGCAGCAGGGTGAGAGCCATGTCAGGACACGCCGCACCCGTCGGTGACAGGGCCCAGCCGGCTGGTTCTCCAGGTGGCTCAGTCTGGGCAGTGCCAGTACCCGACCCCTCTGGGCAGCAGCATGCCTCGAGGAACCCCCATGGACAAGCAAGTGGCAGGGACGCACTAACCTCCAGAGGGTGGGAGGTGGGGGGGCGTGCAGGAACTCACCCCAGGTAGCTGGCCTCACCCCCTCCTCCCAAAGACTCGGATTCTTCCAGGCACTCGCCCACCCCTGCACAGCACTAGGGCTGGGGTGGGGGGTGGTTGAGGGGAGACGGTTCTTCCCCATAGACCCCAACTGGGCACACGAGACTACCGCGAACAGGGATGCCCATGCCCAGAGTGGTGGCACTGGCCACTACCTCCAGGGGAATCGAATCAAGACCACCTCGGGCTCAAGTGACCCTGGCTCTCCTAAAACTGCCAGGGACTCTGTCCCGGGGGCGGGGTGGGAGCTGCTGGGAGGGACAGGGACGGAGGCGAGGGGTTCCCCCTGGGATGGGCCGAAAGGTTGGTGACCGGCTGCGCTGGGCCCTGCCGGCCGGAAGAGTGAGTGGCGTGTCCTGCAGCGTCGCGGGACCGGGGGCTCTGGGGCGGCAGCTGGTCTGCAGGTCCCAGGCGGAGGAGCCCGGGGTCAAAGCTGGGACCCGAGGGCCGAGTGAGTCCTTGCTGACCCGAGCGGGACCCAGGGTCGCAGGACCCCCGGTGCAGCGGGGCGGGGGGCGCGGGCTCACCGTCGCACAGGAAGCCGGCCAGCCCCCAGATGAAATCGGAGCACAGGTGGCAGAAGGTGGGCTTGGTGAGCGTCACCTTCCGGAAGCTGTGGCCCAGCGCGGCGGCGGGGGCCGGGGGCCTGGAGGGCACGGGGCTGGCGGCCGGGCTGCCGGTGCGCGGGGAGCCGCCGCCGGGCCAGGGACGAGTCCCGGGCTCCGCTGCCGCTGCCATCCCCCGGCCCCGCGGCCCGAGCCCCGAGGGGCGTCCGGGCGAGAGGCCGGGGTCCTAGGTCAGCGCGCACGGGGCCGCCGACAACGCTCCTCCGCCTCCCTTCCCCGGGCTTCCGACTGCGCCCGCCGCTACCGCGCAGGCGCAATTCCCGCGGGGCGGAGCCTGAGGGGGCGGGGCATGTGGGGCGGGGCCTGTCCGGACACCGGTCCTAGGGCTTGGGGACTGGTCCCGGTGGGCGCTGCGTGGCCCTCGTGGCCTCGCCTCCGTCCGCTGGGCTTCACCTCATGAAGAGGCCGGACCTCGATCTCGCTGCACGCAGACCCAAAGTGCAACGCAGGCGTTTGCACCTATAGCGCCCGGGGCCTGCTGCTGCGCCGCAGTTTAACCGGGGGTGGGGTGGGGGCGCAGCGCCGGGTGCTGCCCCCTCTCTGCTCTGGAACCTAGGCAGAAGGATTGACCCTCCCAGGGGAACCCCAGTGGGTGGTAGGAGAAGGAAGGGGCCCTAGGACCCCTGTGTGGGGTCGGAGAGGAGTCCTGGGGGGCCCAGGTCTTGTCCAGGCCTGTCTGGGCATCAGAGGAGGGGAGTTAGTGGACACAGCACGGGCTGACCCCCTCTTTAGTCTCCTCCGCACGAACCCCCTCTATCCCCAGCACGCCCCCGCCATGCCATGCGTTGGAGCTTGTGGATAGCTGGACGCATTGCAGCTCCACCCACGCTCCCAGACACGCTGACCCTGCTGTGCCCTGGGCGCGGGGTGTCTGTCCCTTTTGGACCCAGGATCCCTGCCACACCCGCACCCTTCCACCACCCCCAATGTGGCCTGGCCTTCCTAGGGCCAGCTGCTATTGATTCCTTAAAGAGACCCATCATTTGGCAAACGGAAAGTCCAGGTGCCCTCAGTACACTCTCACAGCCCAGACATGGGTCTCCCCAGGGCAGAGCTGTGGCACCCCCCAAAAGCCTGCTCAAGACCCCACGTGGAAAAGCTTGCCTTTCCCGGAACTGCTGGATCTAGGGATATCCCGACACCCGCCCACCTGGGTTCTGCAGTGGGGTACCTGTAATGCATTTGGGGGGTCCTGTGAGCCCCTGGGGGGGTGGGCATGGGGGACTACAAATGCTGAGATGGAGAAGCCCTGAATCAACTAAGCAGGTGGGGTGGAGGGTAAGAAGGGAAGGAGGGTGCAGGGGGAGTAGGGAAAGATAGACCTAAGCCACAGGGCAGGGCTCCAACATGCCCCCCATTACAAAATCATTCCTTCTGAGTGTGGCCCCCGCAAGCCCATGCTGAACGAGGTTACTGGTGAGGGCTGCGTGCTAGAACCAGCAGAAGCTAGGGCAGGTCTGGAGCAGGACATCCTGGCCCTGGCATTGGCCGGTGCCTGCGCCTGCGCCTGCGCCTGCCCCTGCGCCTGCCCCTGCCCCTGCCCCTGCCCCTGCCCCTGCCCCTGCCCCTGTCCCGCAGCACTGTGTGATTCCGTAGACGTTCCGCTGCTGATCACCCACCCCACAACCCAAACAGCAGGGACTGCTACAGAAAGCAATACTTAAAGACATCACTTTCTCTACTCAGGGGGGTGTGTGGGGTGCCGTGGTGTCACGGATTGAATTGTGTTCCCCTAACTCAGTGTCAGCTGGACCAGTGGTTTGGCAGTTACGTAATGCTGTAATTTGGGTCTTACGTAAGGATGTGCTCATCCCCACAGTGTGATGGGATGTGATCAGATCCTGGGGTGGAAGGGAGGAGGGAGGGAGGAGGGATGCCCAGCCCTCCCTCTCCTCGCTGCCTGGGGTGTGGCCTGCATCCCCCCTGGATGGGACAGGAGGCAAAGGGAACAAGTTAGGGAGCAGATGGAGAGGGCCGGCCCCAGCCGGAAGGAGCTGCTTTGGGAAGCTCCTGGACCCAGAGAAAGCCTGCCCTCCTAAAGCCACCGGCACGGAGGCTAAGCTGCTTGTTCTTAAAGCCAATCACTTCAGGGACGCAGCTACTAAGGCAGCACGAGCACACTGAGACTGAGGGGAACTTCTTTGGGAAAGGAATCCCACTCCCGGCCACCACCGCCAGGATTTGAGCTGTGCCGTCTTTCCTACTGGCTTTCCCTTGAAAATGGCAAACAAGGCTATATCCATCAGAGCCTCCCACGGATTTTGCAGGAGACCTGCCAAAGCAACGCGCAGCCTCTCACCAGGGCCGCCTTAAAGCCTCTGCAATCCCCACCTAAAAGTGCCCTGCCTGGCCCACGTGCCCCACCCACGTGCCAACCTCTCCCAGGACCATTTGTCCTATTGAGCTGTCTGTCCAGTCCTGAAATGTCCAGTCGTCCCCTTGCTGGCCTGTGAACTTGGGCTACAGAACTGCTTCCTTTCATCTATCCGGCTGGCTAGGCAACCAGGGGCCCTTCCTCTGTAAATGTCGAAGCCCCCTCAAGTAACTCCCAGAGACTGGACTGAACACCAGACTAGCTGCCGTTCTGTGATCTAGTGTCATGTCTGGAGATCCAGTCACCTTCCATGACGGGAAGCCTTCGATCTGCTGTGATGGACCAACAAGTTGAAGGCAGGGTTTCCGTGGGGATCTGATTGCCTGCCACACCGACCCCGTCTCCTGCAGTGGCAGGCCCCCACCGCCTGACCTATGGGACTTGCCGGGAGGCCACAGGGCTTTCACCCCTGTGCCACTCAAACCCTCAGCCCTCAAGAAGATGCTGACTCGGGTTGTTGTTGGTCCCACGGAGTGCATTCTAGCTCACAGCAACCCCAGGTGCGGTGCGACAGAAGGGCACGCCGTCGGCCATCCTCAGTCTTCCCCATGCTCAAGCCAGTGCGGCAGCGACCGGCGTCCATCCCATTTCCTTAAGGGTCTTCCTCTCTTCTCTGCTTGACCAAGCTTGTGGTCCTTCTCCAGGGACTGATCTCTCCTGACGACACGCCCAAAGTATGTAAGGCAATGCCTTCCTTGCCATCCTTGCCTCTCACTATGGGAGCAGACCACCAGATCTTTCTCCCTCAGTGGGTTTGAATGCCAACCTTGTGGTTAGCAGTCCAAGACCCTAAGCCACAGCCCAGCCAGGGCGCCATACCTCTATACCTGGGTCCGTCACAGACCCTTTTACACTGGGCAAATCTGTGGCAGAGGACCTCGTTAAGAGGTTCAAAGGCAAAGATGTCGCTTTGAGGATGGAGGCGTACCCAACCCAAGCCGTGGTCTTTTCAATCGTCTCATGAGCATCTGAAAGCTGGACCACAGCGAAAGGCAGACCGGGAAGGACCCACGCCTTCCAATTATGGCGTCGGCAAAGAATGTTGACTCTACCAGGGACTTCCAGAAAAACATGAGCCCTGGTGGCATGGTGGGTCACAAATCAGGTTGCTCCCCGTGAGGTCAGTAGTTAGACCCTACCAGCAACGTCTCAGGAGAAAGATAAGGCTTTCTACTCCCATAAAACTTGTGTGAGTCCAGGTAGACCAGAGAAACAAAGTATTAAATGCTCATTTATGTATAAGAACGAGCTTTATAAACAAGAGCAGTTGAATATTGAGAAAACATCCCAGGTCCATCCAGATCAAGTCTATAAGTCCAATATTAGCCCCTATGTCTGATACCAATCTGTAAAGTCCTCTTCAGACTCACGCAACCCATGCAATGCTGCCAAATGCAGGAAGACCACAGGACAGTGGGTGGGAAGTCTTGTGGATCCAGTGGCATTGTAATCATCTCAGCACTGACAGAGGTCTCCACGTGGCTTCTCCAGTTCCCAGGTCAGCATCAGGGTAGGTCCACGTGGCTTCTCCTCCAAAATATCTCACAAAGAGTGAGCCTTGGCAGTAGAGAGTCTCCAAGAGAGTGAGGAGATAGCGTGTCTTCCACCTCCAAAGAGAAAATCCAGGCGTTTCCAGAATCCTCAGGGGAAGGCCAGGCCCACACAGAGACCTCATTGGCTAGCACCTGATTGACAGGCTAGCCTCCACCCCTTCACTCTTAGTCTTCAAAGTGACACCAGATTATGTAACTCCCACAAAACTTTGGACATGTTGTCAGGAGAGACCAGTCCCTTGAGAAGGACATCATACTTGGCCAAGCAGAGGGGCAGCAAATCAGAGCAAGGCCCTCAATGAGATGGATGGGCACCGTGGCTCCAAGGGTGAGCCCAAGTATAGCAGCCATCGTGAAGCTGGAACAGGACCAGGCAGTGTTGCCTTCTGCTGGAACAGGACCAGGCAGTGTTCACGGCATTGCTGTGGGTTGGAACCGACTTGGTGGCACCTAACCACACCAACAGTCACGCCCGTAAGGAGTCCCAGTCTTGGAAGCCATGGGGGCAGTTCTCCTCTGCCCCCACAGGGCCCCTATTTGTCAGGATGGACTCAATGGCTTGACCAAGAACGAGCAAGCTTGGACAGACAGAAGGCAGTTTAGGAGCGAGGATACCGTAAGTCGGCCTCATCTACTTCGGCCTTGTCCCTGGAAGGGACCAGTCCCCCGAGGAAGACATGGTGCTTGATCGAGTAGTGAGTCGGCGCAAAAGAGGGCGACCCTCCATGAGACGATGGTCATGCAAAGGCAATGGCCTCAGGCGTTGCCACCCTTGTGAGGGAGGGGGACACGGGACCAGAGAGCATTTTGTCCTGTGGACACAGGCCCACAGTGAATGGGAACCAACTCAAAGGCACTGATCAATGTCATAGCCCCCCAACTGGTTCTGTTCCTCCAGAGAACTCTGACTTACAAAGGTCCCGCCGAGTGGACAGATCCATGAAGGAAGGAGCTTAGAGGGACCGTGGCGGGGGTCACACTCAGAGCTTACACCCCCCCCAGCCTGCTGCCAGGGAGACTGCCATGCTGCACCCCACCAGCCCTGACGCTGGGCACTCGCCAACATCGCCTGGCACAGAAAAGCAGCCAGCGAGCAGCCATTAGCTGGAGCCGAAGTTCTTCCACTCAACATGATTATGTTTGTGAGCTGTCTCCACTCTGCCGTGGGCAGCCGGCCACCGGTCATTTTAATGGCTGGAGGGCAGTGTTCTCTTGTGGGGGAAAGAGACCACAGTGTATTCATTCTCCTCCTGAGGGGCTTGGAGGCTGTGGCCACATCAGAGTCCGGATGCACACATAAGGCGGCCACCTGCATTCTCACCCACGCCTTTGGGTAGCAGGTGCACAGCTTCAAGCTCACCTGTTCTCCATGAGCTTTTGGAAGCCTCTGCCTCTCTTCTGGAATGGATCTGCCGACTCAGAGGGTCAGCTAGGCTTGGGAGCTAATCCCAAGCAGGTTTCCAAAAGACCACCCTGTGTGTCAAGGAAAATGTCTACTCTCACCTGCAACGGAGGAGACTTCATTCTGCTTCCTATTTCGCCAATGCATGCAGCCTTGGCGATGTACTGGGTTACACACATTGAGCTGCTCCCTGCAAGGTCAGTGGTTCAAACTCACCGGCTGCTCTGCAGGAGACAGATGAGGCTGTCTACTCACGTAAAGAGTTACAGGCTCTGAATCCCATAGGGCCAGTTCTGCCCTATCCTACAGGGTCGCTAGGAGTCAGAACAGAGTCAAAGGCAGTGGGGTTTGGGTTTGACACACTGGCAGGGACCCATTGTGGCCATTCCAGCACCTGGCCAGCAGAAGTAGCTCCAACCACACTTGTGCCCATGGAGTTGAGGTCATCGATGCGAGTCAGAGTCCAGTTGTGGGTCCAAGGGTCTGCCATGGCTGCTTTGTCAGCAGTGCTGAGCCAGGAGGGCCCTGCTCCCACATGCCTCGGGGTGGACTGCACTGTCTGCCTCCTGCTTGGCAGCGAGCACTTCAGCCTTTGTACCCCAGGGTTCCCCGATGTCAGTTTCTCTGATGGGGACTGAGGCAGTGTGCTGTGAGGCGGGGTGGGGGTGGGTGGGAAGGCCATCTCTGGGATGACCGATTACAACATCTCGGCCATTCCTCTGTGGGGCTTCCTTTTCTCATCCACCTGCTGGAACGCAAGAGATATTGGGGGGCTGACTCCTTCCTGTGTCAATTACATATATCGTGGACTCATTTATCCTGTGTCAGCTCCGTGTATTGTGGACTCACATAGCACCCTGTCAGTGACCTGTGTGTCAGACTCAGGTGACACCTGCTAGTGACCAGTGTGTCAGACTCACATACCATCCTGTAGGTTACCCATATGTCAGACTCACATACCATCCTGTCAGTGACCAGTGTGTCAGACTCACATACCGCCTGTCAGTTACCTGTATTGTGGACTCCCCATCCACAGCATCTAGAATGGTCTGTCACCCTCTTATTGAATCGTGCCCCCTTGTGCCTGTGAGGAGATTGGGGGTTTCTTGTGTCATGTGAATTAGGAGACAACAGTGACGTTGCTTAGGTGTTGGGGTGGAAGTGGGTAACCCCAAGGCCGGCGGCTCAGGAAGATACACAGTCTTGAAAACTCTTACATAAGGCTGCTCTGAGTCAGAATCAATTCGATGGCAGCCGGCTTATTTTTGTTTTTAATGTGGGGGTTCTAAACCTCCTCACTTCTGAAATACCAGAAGACCAGAACAGACACAGAGACACACAGGGGGGTGATGAGTGGGAAGCAGACCTAGCCCTACAAGTCAAGGGACCAAGAAGCTACTGGAAAGGAAGGAATCCACGGGCCTGAGACCCTGGCCATGTTGCCGCCAGAACGATGAGACAGTAAATGTCTGTTCTTTCCAGCATCTCCCCAGTGGCCATTTGTGTCCCAGCAGCACTAGGAACTAAGAAGGCGCCAAGGGGTGCAGGTTTGCAACAGGCAGCCCCCCGAAGATTCACATCTCAAACCTGCACAGCGGCGCCTCTGAAGAGCAGGCCTGGCAGCTTGTTTCCAGGAGCGAGCGGAGGTCTGCCTTGGCCAAGAGCCGCCAAAATAAAGCAAACCTACTACCTGTCAGTTGATCTCTGACTCCAAGCAGCTCTGAAGGAGGGAGCAGAACTGCCCCGTCATGTGCTCTTGTTCTTGGTCTTCTTGTCACGATCCATTACGTCGGTTCCAACCCACAGAGACCTTCTGCACAAGGGAACCAAGCACTGCCAGGTCCTCCGCCATCCTCACAGCTGTTCCTGGGCTTGAGCCCATTGATGCAGCCACTGTGTCCGTCCATCCCTTGAGGGTCTTCCTCTTGGTCTCCGCCCTCCACTGCACCCAACGTGATGGCCTCCTCCAGGGACGGCTCTCTCCTGACCACATGCTCAGTCTGTGAGATGAAGTCTCACCACCCTTGCCCCTCAGGAGCTCCCTGGCTGTGCTTCCCCCAAGACACTGCGGTCCTTGCGGCAGTGCTGGCGCCTTCACTGCTCTACTCCGGCACCGCCGTTCACATGCATCTGCTCTTCTTCAACTTCCTGATTCAATGTCCGACTCTCACGTGCACAGGAGGCCGGGGAGGACCCCATGGCTTGGGGCAGGTGCGCTTGACGGAGGATTGCGGCCTTCAGTATGGATTACGGCTCATCTCAAGAAGGCCCCATGCTCCACCATGTCTCCAAGGCTGCAGCTCTTTACAGAAGCCAGCTGCCTCACTTTTCTCCGGCGGAGCAGCCGGTGGGTTTGAACTGCTGCCCGTTTGGTTAGCAGCTAGGTGCGTCAACCACTGGGGCCGCTGTGGACAACAGCCGTCTGGGAGATTTGATAGGAACCTTAGCGGGCAGCGAGTTCATATTCCTGGGGAAAGAACAGCTCCGAGAAGGAGGGGAGCACGGTTGTGCTACCCCAAATATCAGGTTGGTATCCTGGAGTGATTGAACCCCATTCATAACCCCTTGTAGGTGGAGCGGAGAGAGAGAGAGGTTGTTGAGGAGGAAGCCAGGCTAACAGCAGCACTCGGCAGCCACAACGGCTGCTGGGTAGGGGCTCGCCTCCTGTCAGGGCACAAGCAACATTTATACCGCTTTCCCCAGACTGCATGGAGGTGGGCTGTAGTTTCAGGTACAGGAGGAGCAACATAGGACCGGGGGGGCCAAGGAGAGCACTTAGTAGATGATTTATAAAGAGAAAGAACTTGGAGACATCACCTTGAAGTCACCCTTCCCGATGACAGCTGCTTATCAGACTTTGTATGCTAAATGCGGGGGGGACCTGTGTGGCAGTGACATCATTTCATGTCAATGAAGGGGTGGAGTCGAGCCTATCAATCAGGTCACAGCCTGATCCCTCCCTGTGGGCACGGCCTTCCCAGGAGGATTCTGGGAATTTCCTCTTTTTGCCCCTGGAGGCAGGTCTCTTTCTGTCTCTCTCTCTCTCTCTCTCTCTCTCTCTCTCTCTCTCTCTCTCTCTCTCTCTCTCTCTCTCTCTCTCTCTCTCTTTCTCTCTCTCTCTCTCTCTCTCTCCTTCACCTTCCTGTTGACAAGCCACATGGAGCCACACTGATGGCAGCCAGAGCCTTGGAGATGCTTCCACCACCACTGGATCCACAAGACTTTCCACCGACCGGCCTGAATTCAGCATCATTGCATGGCTGCGTGAGTCTGAAGAGGAATTGCTAGACTAGTATGGGACATAGGGACTAATAGTGGACTGTGGACCTGATCTGGGCTGGGCTGGGGTGTTTTCTCAGTACTCAGTTGCTCTCTGATAGAAGGCTCTCTCTTACGCACATGAGTGTGTATATGGATTTGTTTCCCTAGGCAACCCGGCCTAACACAACCTGGAAGGTCAGGCTGGCTTCAAACAGGATCCGGGTGGTCATTAACGTGCCACACTTCTGATTGACGAGCACAGCTGACGCACACGGTCGACACACGATGGCCAGCTTCACAAAGCATGAAGCAGAGCGGATGAAAAGGGCAGGGGTGATCTAACGCGACTCTCCTGGCCGTAGGCTCTGTAACACCCACCAAACCACCTTTGCCTGCGTGGGTCTGGTAAGGCGGTGGGCAGAGGTGTTAGGTAATAGCTTAGGGACAGGGGCATTGTCCCTCCCATGCCTGAAAAGGCCCCATAGAAGAAATCAAGTAACCATTAGACACCTGTGAAGACCCCAAAGTGAGCATGCTCATACTCAAGCTCCCAGCCAGGTGGGAGATACACGTGGGCGCCCAAACTAGGCCCAGGCTCATGACATCACCCAGGTGGGCTTAAGTTAGCCAACGGAAGCCACCAATACCTTCAACCACGCCTTTCCCCAGCTGGGGATGGGGGTGGGGTCGAGAATAAAGGCAGGGAGCATGCTCTGGCACGCTCTCTTGCCCCCTCACCCTCTTGCACTCAGTCCCTGGGACACCCCCTCCCCAAGTTCCACACCCATGGGTGCTCTTTCCCACGTGGTTGCTTGTGCCCCGTTGTGAACCCTTTTGAGACTGTAACACCTGAAACTTGTATTGTCCTTTATAAAAACCTACTTGGATCACAAAACGCACTTGAGTGTAAATTCTTTCATTGTGCAAAGCAGAGAACCGGGTTATAACCCACTCCAGAAACCTAACAGAGGCACTGACAGAATTCACTTAATTCAGGGAACCCGGTTCGCTGACCTAGGGAGCTTGCGCTGAATGCCTTTGGGTTGAGGCTCCCAGTGGAGTAGCATGCCCTTCAGACATCTATTGGCAGTCCTCAAAAAAGATGGTTCACAAGTCCTGACTGAACCAACTGTATCCTGAATGTTTCTGATCTGCGTTGCAGCTTGTTGGCTTCCTTCATCATCCCTGTAATTGTGAGTGCCGCCTGTGAGTCCTTGTGGTTGCTTGCCAACAGTCACCTAACTCAGCAGAGGAAAAAGTAGAAAAAAATTAAAAAATTTTCCTATTTATTTGTTTTGACAACCTTTCAAACGACAGAAGAGCAGACTCTTCTGATAGACGTCTGACTGGTCATAGGAATGGCTGTAGTCAAGTTCATGGGCGAACAGTTCAAAGAAGGTCACCAAGATCCCTGGGTGGTACCTGCCAAAATTGTCGGCTCAGTGGTAGATGCTCAAAGTGTCCAACAGCACACTTTGTCCAACAGCACTGTCACTTGGAGGACTCACATCTGCCTGATTCAAGCTGGGGCATTTTCTGTCACCTCAGATACATGTGACAGTTGGACACTGAAAAAGGAAGACTGAAGAAGAACAGGTACATTGGAATTGTCATGCTGAAGAAGGATATTGAAAGTACCCCAGACTGCTAAAAAGGCCAACCAGTCTGTCTTGGAAGAAGTACAGCCAGAGTGCTCCTTAGAATTGAGGATGGCGAGACTTGTCGCAGGTGCTTTGGACAGGCTATCAGGCGGGACCAGTCCCTGGAAAAGGACATCACTCTTGGTGAAGTCGAGGGGCAGCAAAAGAGAGGAAGACACTCCATCAGGACAGGCACAGTGGCTGCAGCAGTGGGCTCAGGCAGAGGAATGATGGGAGGACAGTGCAGGAGCAGGCAGTGTGTCCTTCTGCTGTGCAGGGGGTCACTGTGGGGGGGGACTGACCCACTGGCACCTAATACAAACAACAACAATGAACAAAGGCAGCAGAGGAGCAGCAGAATCGAACATGTTGGGAGAAATTTTAAAAATAAAATAAAAAGATGCCAACAGAGAACCCCACAAACAGTCCTGTTCCTGAACACTTGGGGTCACCTCGAGTCACAATGGAGACATTACCTGACATAGGACATGGGCCATGGAAGCAGCAGCTTTCACACGGTCCAGCTGATGAACCTTCTCTTCATGGTGCGGGCATCCAAGTCTTCCCTGGCGTCATGAACCAACCCAACCCAACCCAACCCAACCCAACCCAACCCAACCCAACACAACACAACACAACACAACTCAACTCAACTCAACCCAACACACCTCAACCCAACCCAACACAACCAACCCAACACAAGCCAACACAACCCAACTCAACCCAACACAACCCAACTTAACACAACACAGCACAACTCAACCCAAACTCACTGCCATGGAGACGATGCTGACCCTGTGGGTCTGCAAGATGGTAACTCTTGATGGGAGCAGAGAGCCCGATCTTTCTCCTGGGGAGTGACTGGTGGTTTCAAACCACTGGCCTTGCTGCGAGTAGCCCAATGTGGAACCGCTTTGCCACCAGTGTCAGCCCCTCCCTTCTCTCTTGGCTAAAAGAGCATCCCTTTCCTCCGGCCTTATTTGAGGGTGCGAGGTGGATTGGGGCAGGGGTCACGTGTTCCCCTTGGAGGTCTCAGACTCAGGATGGTGGCAGCAGGGCCTGCTGAGTCTCCTCTGCTGTGAGAGCCGGGAGCCCAGTAAGCTGGGTGCTGGATCCCGTCCAGAGCTCGGGGAGCCTGAAGCTTCTGGGGCTGTCTTGAAGATAACTGTGCCAAAGAGCCAAATTCTGACTTTTTGAAATTAGCTGCAATTACGTAGATGGGTTCAGAAGAGAGACTAGGAAGTACAGCAAAATCTACATTAAAAATAAGAAATGGACTAATCATTCAGTAACAGCAAACAACCCCCCCTTCCCTCACCCCCGCCTTCAAATCTGGCTGACTCAATTCTGTCCCTACAGGGTTTCTGAGGCTGCAAATCTGGATGGGAGCAGGCAGCCTCATCTCTCTTCCCCTGAGGGGTTGGTGGGGTTTGAAGTGCTGACCTTGCTGCAATTAGCAGTCCAATACTTAACCCGGTAGCGCCTCCAGGGCTCATCACAAACACCCAGAGCAGATGACAGTTCTTGTTCCTCCCAGCCTGCTCCACCTCTGTGATGGAGTTGGTGGGGTGCAAATGCTGAAGATGTGGGAAGGCTGCCCAGCCAAACTCCCTTGGGCATCTCCAAAGACATGCCCAGTGAGCGACTTCGGGAAGGTCCACGGCATTGAACACCAAACGAGGCAGGTGCACTGGGCACACGTGGGGCTCCTGGGCGCCCAGACCGACTGGCTGGCAACTAAGAAGAGCAAGGGGTCCCGTGATGTGTTTTTCCAGCCACATTTTCTGCCTCTTCCTTTAACTGGACGCGAGCCCCATCCCCAGAGAAGGGCATCCTGCTCGGTGGAAGACCCGAGGCGGGCCTTAAGTGAGACGGCTTGACCCTGTGGCTGCAACGCTGGGCTCGGACGCAGGGTCCATAGTGAGGATGACTCAGGATCAGGTGTTGTTTCCTCCTGTCATGTGCGTAGGTTTGGACCCGACTAGGGGGCACTTGGCAGCAGCGGATCTGCATCATCGTTCTCCGGGAAGGGAGAGAGAGAGTTCAAATCTTCCCTCCGACGGCTGCTCAGAAAAGAAAACGAAGCGAATCTTTCATCGCTGTTTTATACGATTTTCTCCAGGATGGTATAACCACTTGAGACTGTGGTCCGACGGGGAGGAGCGTCTGCCCCGTGTCTTTCCTCTCTCTGCTGCACGAGGTCCACCAAAGTAGGCTTCTAGGCGGCTGACTGGTCTGAAGTACCCTGGCAGGACGGAGGGCACGCTGGGGACCAGCGTCACGGTTGTGGCTGCGGGGGATGATGTGCTGTTCTGTGGACGTCATCGTTTCCTGTCAGGCCGGCAGGACATTCCTTCCTGCTCTGAAATTTGGTCTGAGTCACCCTGCCGTGTCCGTCGCCACTGGGGCTGCAAGGATGTCTGGGGACCCACACAGAGGGACGCGGTTCTGCACCAGAGGCGTGTTTCCACAGCCCAACTTCCTCTTGGCCAGGTCCCCAAAGTGGCCACTGCCTCCCTCTCCACTGCCAGCCCTGCGGGAAGGGAAGTGTGTCAGAGGGGGCCCACAATAAGGTGGGGACCATGGTGGTGACAGGCTCTGAGTGCAGCGAACTTTACAGAAGAACCATGTGACTGTGCAAGCCCATGGCTGGGGCGGGCTGGTCGCCTCTTGGGATTCCACCTCTGCCTGGTCCTCCTGCAGCCCGGGGTCCCTCTGCTCACCTTTGCCCAATGCTTTTACTGCCTTGGTCTTCTTGTGGTGATCCGACGTCTGTTTAAGGTGCCCACACTCCTTCCAGGAGGCTCTGAAGGGCAGTTTGTCCCTTTGTCTTTTCTCCAGGGACACTTGGGGCGCTGGTGTGGCAGCAGTTAGAACCCCATCCCACAGCAGAGGTGGCAGTGCACTTCCACAGAGACGGCCGCCTCGGGAGCTCTGTGGGACAGTTAGTCCTGCTCTGTCCTGAAGGGTCTGTGCGAGGCCAGGTTTTCTAGAGAAACAAACCCAGTGACCCTCCCCAAGGACACTGAAGAGCTTTCAATCAAGAAGCAATTATGCATTAAGGAATCATCCCGGCCAGTCTGACTCAAGTCCCTAAGTCTGATGCTAGTCTGTCTTCAGACACACACAGCCGCCTGCTGGTGATGCAGAGTGGTGACGGGCAAGCAGGAAGGGCACAGGCCAGTGGGTGCACAGTCGCCTGGATCCAGGTCAGTGGGAACATGACGGGGTACCAACAGCTCTCAGGGTTGGCAGCAGTGTCCCCGGGAGCAGAAAGCAAAGGGGCAGAGAGAGCAGATCCCAGAGTCCTTGATGCTCACAGAAAAGGCCACACCCTCAATGAGGTATTATCAAGCTACCACTTGATTGACAGCTCTGACTCCACCCCTAGCCAGGAGTGTCTAGTGAACAGAAAATCATCCATCTACCCAAGGGTCTTGGTGAGCTGGCTTTTTCTGCCATTTTCAAAGCCAAGGGCGTAGCATCTTCCAATCTCTCCTCTCTCCCTTCTGAGGCCGTCACACAGCTGTCTTCCAGGGCCAGTCTTCCTGTCTCCCTCCTACAAAGACTGTGTTCCTGGCCCACTTGGATAATCTAGGATCATCGCCTCAGTGCAAGAGCTTTACCTTAATCCCATCTGCAAAATCCCCTCGCCACGGGGGGCCAGCACTAGCCGCTTCTGGGCATTAGGACAAGGGCTAGTGCTGGTGGGCATTATGCAGCTCACCCCCCGCCCCCCACCACCACCTCGGTGGATTCTCATTGCAGCCACTCTGCTGTTGCTTTAATTCCACAAGTCCATTTCAGGCCCCACAGCTCAACCCAACTCCTTGCCAGCGAGTTGATCCTGATTCGTAGGGACCCTCTAGGACAGGGTAGAGCTGCCCCTGGGGGGTTCCGAGACTGTGACTCTTTATGGGAGTAGAAGGCTTCACCTCTCGCCCTCAGACCCCACAGATGTTAGGGTTATGGCTGAACACAGCCAGTCGTCCTGAGACTCACCCATGAGAGACACTTTGATTGCCACCAGCTGGGGTCATCTCGCCACTGTTTCTTATCCCTGGAAACTTCCCCTAGGGCTCCCACTCTCTTCCAGAATGGCTTTATTGGATCCTAAACTTCCTTTCTTCTATCTCTTGAAGCATCCGAACATCATTCTCTTGAATTCGATTTCTGGAACTTCCAGGGCCTCTTCAGAGTGGGTGTGGTTCAGTGGTTGGTGGCTGTTTGTGTTGAGTTTTTGTTTGTTTTTTTTTTTTGGTGTGTTGTGTGACTGCTCTTTCTGCGGCATCGTGGTAAATTTGTTAGTCTTGTGCGTATGTGGCGTGTGCCTGTGTGTGCTGCTGGGTCCTGTGGGGACAGGCGATTCTTGCCGGCTTGCTGGCATGGCTGGGGTTTTTCTTGCCTGGAATCCACAGGACTCTGCACCCTCTGGCCTGTGATCTCCCAGCTGCCAGTTTTGAATTCCTGCTTCACGGACCCACAGCTGCTTGAGTCTGCTTGTGCTCGTCCGGGTAGACTAGAGAAACAAATCCAGGGAGACTCACATATGTGTAGAAAGGAACTTGATATCAAAAGAGCAGTTGTACGTTACGAAAACATCCCCGCCCCGTCCAGATCAAGCCCATAAGTCTGATATCAGCCCATATGTCTGATACCAGTTTATAAATTCCACTTCAGACTCACGCAACACATGTAGTGACGCCAAATGCAGGACGATCACAGGCCAGTGGGTGGAAAGACTTGAGGATCCAGTGGTGGTGGACGCATCTCAGCGCTGGCGTGGGTCTCCACGGGGCTCCTCCAGCTCCAGGGCTCTGGCTCCATTGGTGTAGCTCCATGTGGCTTGTCAACAGGAATGTCTCGCAGGGAGACAAGCAGAGAGTGGAATTGGCTTCCAGTGATCTATTTATCTCCTTAGCGCCTCCAAATGAGGTCATCAAGCTACAACCTGATCAACAGGCTAAATTCCACCCCATTCACTCTTGATAGTCTCAAGTTGGCACCAGATGATGTCGCCACCACACTGCTGGCCTTCAGCTGGCATCTGACCCATGGACTGGAGTTGGACCGGGCTGGACCATCTTCTTGATAGAAAGTTTTTTCTTGACATGTTAGTGTATGATGGGGTTTGTTTTTCTAGAAAACTCAGTTAAGACATGACCCACGACACTTCGGTCTCGGAAACCCACCGGGCAGTTCTGCTCTGTCCTACAGGGTCGCTATAAGTCAGAATGGGCTTGCTGGCAGTGAGTTGGTTTGATTGGAATATCGTTCCAAGGGCTGGAGCAAACAAAGGAGCTTGGCTGGTGCCTTGATTGGTCACAATCCCTCGGCTGAGAACTGAAAGGTCAGAAATCTGGACCCACCAGGCCTTCCGTGGACAAAGAAGACCTAGAAATCTGTTCCCACAAAAATGACACCCAAGCCTAAGGCCCTGGAGCCCCGACCGACACACATCCACCCGGGGGCACAGGCAGAACGGCCCCTGTGGGTTTCCCAGGCTGTGACTCTTCCCAGGAGCAGACAGCCTCGTCTTTCTCCTGTGGAGCACTGGGTGGGTTTGAACCACTGGTCTTTCGGTCAGCAGCCCAGCATGTAACCCATTACACCACCAGGACCCCTTCCCATACACTTTCCAGACTAGAAATCGTCCTAAACTCAAACTCCTGCAGTCAGGGGACTCGAGCAGCTTGGCTATCAGACACAGACTATTGTAAACTTGACTAGGATGGATGGCATAGCCGAATTTGCTCTAGGTTTAATTATCTATCGTTTGTTCCATGACAGAACATTTCTCTGGCTTATTTTAGTATCGCTTGTGGTCTTTCTCCCTCTTTCTTTTTATTCTCTCTGTTTATTTCATTGTTTCTGACACGTTTCTGACTCGGCGAGACACTGAAGGCTCGGAGGCATCCAGACCCTAACTGATGGGAGGGTTTCTTGCGGATGGGGCCAGGGCTCGAGGGAAGTTGCTGCTGCTGTTGTTACAGGGCTCCCTGCACAAGAGAACGAAATCCGCAGGTCCTCGCCACCCTCACAATTGCGTTCCCCTGCCTCAGCCCATGGGCGCAGCCATGGTGTCCTTCCATCTCCCCGAGGGCCTTTCTCTGTTTCGCTGCCCCTCCACTTTACCAAGCACGATGTCCTTCTCCAGCGACTGGTCTCTCCTGACAATGTGTCTGAAAATGTGAGATGGAGTCTCACCATCCTTGTCTCTCAGGAGCACTCGGCCTTATAGACTGGTGCGTCCTTCTAGCAGTCCGTGGTACTTTCAGTATTCTTAAAAGGCTTGCTCCTTCAACCTTTTCTCCGTGTAGCATGATGCTAACTACTGGTCCCGTGGTGAGGATGTACATTGAGTCGTTCGTTAGCCAGCCTGCAGGTTGCAATCCTCGAGCTTCATCAGCAAGGGCTGGCTTCAAGTCCTCTCGTCCAGCCAGCAAGGCTGTGTCATCTGCACACTGCAGGCTGTAAATAAGCCTTCCTCCCATCCTGATGCCACGCTCTTCTTCACATCACCCAGCGTCTCTGGTGATCTGCTCGGCGCACAGACTGAACAGGTGTGCTGAGAGGACACAGCCCTGACACGCACGTTTCCTGATTATAACCCACGCTGGCGGAACTGCCCCCTGATCCGTGGGCAAGTTCTGAGAGAGCACAAGGAAGTGTTCTGGAATCCCCAGGCGTCTCAAGGGGACCCACAGTATTTTAGGGTCCACACCGTCCAATGCCTTTGCAGAGTCCATGAAACACAAGTTCGACTCCTTCTTTCTGGTACAGCAACTCTGCGTCCTCGTTCCTTCTTGTCTTAATGCTTCTTGCATCTTTCGATATTTTGCTTCTAGCGTCTTTCAATATTGCAAGTTGATGAGGGGACTTGGGGAGAAAATAAGGAATGGGGGAGGGGCGCTAGAAATGACGGCGATGATGTGTCTGCAGCACTTCAAAAGCAACAGTGATGGAAGTGCATGGCGTGTGATTTTTACACCGATAAATCTATTGGGAGGAAGAAACAAACTCAGACTCGCTGTTATGGAGTCCATCCGACTCATGGTGGCCCTCGGGGACAAGGTAGAACTGCCCGTGTGGGTTTCAGAGACTGTAACTCTTCACAGAAGTAGAAAGCCCCATCTTTCTCCCTGGGTGCACCTGATGGCTTCGAACTGCAGACCTTGGGGACTGCAGCCTGGCGTGTAACCACTACAAACCAACCCTCCCCCCGGGGGGCTCCTTAGAAATCTCCATGGGGCTTTTCTATTCTCCCCTCTAGGGGCACTCGGTCTGAGTATGAGTTCTAATCAGCTCAACAACAGCACACATTTCCAAACAAGGGCAAGCTCATGGGCATCAGGACTTGGGACTTCCAATAGACCTTTTTGGGAAACACATTTTTAATCCGTAATGTGGGACTCTTCCTCACTGCAAGGCTGTGAACTCCAGCCTTTGTGTCTGGACCCCTGCGAGACTCCACACAGCATCCCAGCCACTTGTGTCTGCGTTGGAAATCCCCTCCAGGGGGCTGGATGGATTCACCACCTCCCGCTTCCTTTCCCTGCAGATGTTGGCTCGGCTCACCCAATTGCTTCCTCCTGCTCCTGGTGGAGATTGGAAGGAGAAGGCTGGCCTGCAGGAGAGGCCGGCTTTCCATTGTTGCAAAGGCCACACCTTCCCTTCAGTTACTGCCAGGAAATTCCTCAGTGACCCTTTCTGTTCTTTGAAGTTTCCAGGAAGTGTTTGCGAGTGCTTTATCGCTGGGCTCCCAGCTTTCTTCCAGCTCTGCCAGCACTCTCCTCTCCCCTTAGCTCGGCAAGGATAAAAGGTGTTGCGGGCTACACCCCAGGGAAGGACCATCCCACCCTTAATCCTTTACCACGGATTAGTTGATCAGCCTCCCATGCATGTGAAGATTGGACGGAGAAGAAGGAAGACAGTAGAAGAAGCCATGCATTTGAACGGTGGAAAAAATACTGAAAGTACCGCAGACTGCCAAAAGGACAGACCGATCTGTCTTGGAACACCTGTGGCCAGAGTGATCCTCAGAGGCAAGGATGGCAAGACGTTGTCTCACATCCTGTGGACGTGTTGTCAGGAGAGACCGGTCCCTGATAAACTGGAGGGACAGCGAGGGAGAGGAAGGCCCACAAGGACATGGACGGACACCGTGGGCTCGGGCGTGGGGACCATGGTGAGGTGGGGCAGGACGTGACAGTGTGTCATTCTTTCGTGCACGGGGGAGGGACTGGATGGTACACAATGGCAACGATTCTTGCTCCGGTGGGGCCTCGTCTGTGTTGAAGCACGCCATAAATACGTTTCATTCCTTCCACCAGTGCCTTTGTGGGGCGCCCCTCCTGTTCCCCGAGGGGGGCATGCGCCGTTGCTACAGGTCACCTTCTCTTCATTTATACGCCTCCCATCGTAACGCCTCCGTCTGATGGCCCAAAGGGGACTGGTGAGATGGGCTGTCTCTGGGTATGCGGGTCCAATGGCATGGGGAGGGCGGCATGGTGTTGACATGGACTGTAGGGCGTGGCACCCTATTTTATACACCTCTACATCTACCTCAACACCGGGGACTTTGAGCCAGTCCTGAAAGCGGTCGTTACATCATCTCATGTCAACTTGAAGATCTACAAAAGTGTAGGGGCGGAGTCTGGCCTGTCGATCAGGTCACAGCCTGATGGTGCCTCCTTGTGGGCGTGGCCTTCTCATCAAAAGGACCCTGAGAACCTCTCTCTCTTTCTTCACCTTCCTGCTGGTGCACCCTGATTGCTGCCAGAGCCCTAGCGCTGCATCCACCACCATTGGATTCACTCGACTGCACCCAGCTGCCTGTGATCTTCCTGCATTCTGCGTCATGCGTGAGTCTGAAGAGGGACTTGTGGACTCGTATCAGACTTTGGACTTGAATTGGACTGGGCTGGGATGCTTTCTTGATCTATAATTACTTCTTGATATAGCACTCTTTCCTATCTATGGATGACTGTCACTGGATTCCTCTCTCTAGTAAATCCGGCCTCACGGCAAGACCACGTGTGTCAGAACAGACGTGTGCACGCCGGTAGGTAACATCTTGATAAATGGAGAGAAGTTTGGACATGTTGTCAGGAGACCAGTCCCTGGAGAAGGGCATCATGCTTGGTCAAGAGAGGAAGGTCCTTAAACGATGGATTGGCAGAGACTGCAACTGTGGGTTCGGGCACAGGAACCCTGCTGAGGATAGACAGGGGGTCCTTCTGCCGTGCAGAGGGCTGCTACCGGTCAGAACGGACCTGCCGGCACTTCACCACCACCACCACCAGCAGCAGCTTTGCAATAGTAGGTGATCAAGTCTTTGTTCTCAGTGCTTCTGGGTGGACTCACCCTTCCAGCTGTTTGGGTAGCAGCCATGCGTGTTTGCCCTTGTCCATCAGCTCTGCTGGACCAGAAGTACCACACACTGACTTATTTTCTCAGTTAGGACGCAAGGCATCCAGCCTCAGGGTGACCATTCTAAGGGAAGACCCTCGTTCTACTGCCCCTCAGGAAAAATCTTTGTCTCTGTCAGTATCTGCTACCCCGCTGTCCCTCATCTCCAGGGTCCCCTGCATGTGGCACCTACCTCCGCCCCCCCTGGGATGCCTTCTGTGTCCAACTCGCTCAGCAGTGATGGGGTACAGTGCAGGCAAGGCCCTGAGAGCGTAAGAGAGAAGCCTCCACCCACCACCCCCCTTCCCAAATGGGTGTCTATCCATCTCAGAGGGATCGGGTTAATCTGCACAATTCCTACCCGGATCTTCAGGAAACATTTGCAGCGCCCACCCCGCCCCCCTCCTCTTGACGTGCTGGCCAGGGCACCCAGCCGCTGCCTATTGTCAAGGGCCACCTGGTAATCAAACGGGTCCGTTCTCTTCTTCTCTAGGCTGCCAAGGCCCAAACTTTGCCTCCTAGCCAGCCCCACCTGCCAATCCTTCTGTAAGGGTAAGAGCTCCACCTTCAGAATGCAGCCTCAGGGGGTCCATCTCTCCAAAGTGCACTCCTCACGCGGAGGGAGGCACCTCTTGGCTTCCAGACTGGGCCGAAGTACATTACTCCCAGGAAGCCAGGGTGAGCTTTGGGAATTATTAAGAAATTAATGGCTTACACTCGACCACCACTAAAGGGCCAGGCATTATTCCTAAGTGCTTTCCACGTGTTTGGTCAATTCGTCCCCACAATAACCCAGGACGGAAAGGCTGTTGTCCTCCTTTGGCCAGGACGGAAGCCGGAAGGGGCAGGGACTGCCTGGAAGAGGCGGGATTACCAGCTCGCCACTGCCTTTGGACCCCAATTCCTGGAGCCCAGGGCTTCCAGTAGGGCAGGGGACCGTCCGCCCTTTGCTGGGACCGCGCCTCTAAGGCCCCGCCCTGGCCCAACCCATCAGTCCCAATCAGGTGGCACCCAAGCCCCAGCCCAAACTGCTGGTGACCCGCGGGCCACGAAGTCAGGCCCCCAAGCCTCCTAGGGCTGCCGCGGCCTGGGCCAGCTCCCCGAAGACCCGTCTGGTCCTCACTTGGTCCCACCCACCGGGATTTCTTCTCGTTCCCGCCCACGCCCCACCCAGGCCGGCCGGGTTCTCATCCCGGGGCCCCCAAGGGCCCTGCCCCACGGCTGCCTAAGTCCCACCCAGCCTTCCGCCTAGCCGGCAGAGGACTTCCGATGCCCTACCCACCCCACCTAGTCCACTCAGGCCCCGCCCACCACCCAGGTCCCGCCCCAGCCCTTCTAAATCCCACCTAGACCTTACCTAGGCCCGCCTGGGTGCCTCCCCTGTCCCGGCCCTGGCCCTACTTAGGTCCCGCCCAGCTCCCCGCTCCCCCTCCCGTCCAGTCCAGGCCTGCCTGGGTGAGTCCACCCAATCCCATGCAAGCCCTGCCCAGTCCCAGCCAGCTCCCCCGACACCGCCCAGCCACATCCAAGCCCCGTCCACGCCTGTCCCGTCCCATCCAAGCCCTGCCCGGGTACCCCCAACCCCGCACCCCGCCACTGCCATCGAGTCGATTCCGGATTATGGCGACCTGCTCGTGTCTTCCGGATCCCACCTAGGCCCGCCTAGCCCATCCTGGCCCCGCCCCGCTCAGGCCCCGTCCACCGCGGGATCACGTGGGCGCGCGACCCGGAGGCAGAACCGCGGGCGTGGTGTAGACCCGGCAGCTCCTGAGGCCGAGCCCGTGTGCCCGCGGAGTGCGCCCCATGCCCCGCCATGCGTCCCCCGGGCCCCCCTGCCGCGCGCCTCGCGCTGCTGGCCGCGCTGCTGGCCGCGCCCCCTGCGGCCGTCGGGGAGGACCCGCTCCTGGTGCGCGTGGACGCGGCCCGCACGCTGCGCCCCCTGCGGGCCTTCTGGAGAAGCACAGGCTTCTGGTGAGCGTCCGCGGGGACACCGAGGCGGGAACGTGCATCCTTCTGGCCATTTCCCTGCCTGGCGCCCCAGGGAGGCTGGGGCCACCCTGTTCCCCAGCCTTGTCACCTTCAGAGAGTCACTTAAGGCTTGCTCCCGAGACAACTGCTCCCGAGACAACCAGCTCACAGCCGGTACCCAAAAAGCGTGTGCCCAGGAGTGATCTTGCCCACGGAGCCCCGTCTGCTCTCTCCTCGGGGTACATCCCTAGAGTAGGGGTCTCCTGCCTTTCCCTTGGGGTGTTGGGGATGGGGTTCCCTCATGTGGCACACCTGGCAGCTGTAGTGGCCTTCAGGAGTCCCCTATGTGTCCACAGGGCCTCCATATGTCCCCAGCCCCATGTGTCCCCAACTTCTTCCACTGCAGACTCTGAGCTGGTGGGATAAGTGACCGGTTGGGATGCAGTCTTTTCTGAACCCCATCCCCCACATAAACGAGCACAGACTTTGGGGACAATCCCAGCACTGAGTGACATTTTATTACCCCAAGCACAGTCAAGTTCCTTCAGTGGATACCTCCCCACCCCAGCATGTCTGCAGAGCTGCCCGAGGCTCTATGGGCACAGATGAATGGATGGGCTGCCCTGCTGCCCTGACTGATGCTCCCCACTGCTCTTCCTGCCCCCAGCCCCCCTCTGCCGCATGACCGGGCTGACCAGTACGACCTCAGCTGGGACCAGCAACTCAACCTGGCCTACGTGGGTGCTGTCCCTCACGGGGGCATCGAGCAAGTCCGGACCCACTGGCTGCTGGACCTTGTCACGGCCAGGTGGGTGACACTGCAGGGCGGAGAACAACTGGAGGGCAGCTGGCAGAGCCCACTTTACAGAGATGACGACTGAGGCAGAGAGAGGAGAGGGACTGGCCAGCAGTCTGGCCTGGAAGGGAAGTGGGCAGAGGAGCCTGCTGAGGCTCTTGGTGGACTGGGGTGGAGGGACAGTGAAGGGGTGGGGGGCGCTCTATAGGAGGAGCACAGGATGGATATGCCCTCTGAGGGGTCCTACTGCCTGGGGCCACTCCATTTCCCATCAAAGGGGCACCCTCGCTGACTGCCACTTTGGGGTTCTGGGGGTCACCCCTGGACCCTGCCTAGCTCCTTTCATGGTTGACCTGGCTTCCCTTAAGAGGCTTAGGGTCAGGCTGGTTGTCTGCTGTACCTGGCTCTGCACTGGACCCCAGATTCTGTGTGGCCATACCCCACATAGCGTGCCTTGTGTATCTTTGTGGGCTGGGTTGCGCCCGAGGGCAGGGCTAAGGCATGCAGTGGTCAGTCCCACCTGCCCTGGAGCAGGTAGTGGCACCAATTGGCCCAGGCCTAAGAAGCACTTGGGTGTGTGTGATGGAGAGGAGGGGTCCGGGAAACAGAGACCCTGACATCCTGGGCCAGTGTCCTCTCACCCCAGCGGGAGTCAGGCCGAGGCAGTAGGGTGTCCTTAGAGCACCATGGGGACCACGTGATGTTCAGAGCGATATGCAAAATGGGGAAGTCCCTGAATGCTTGGGGGAGCAAGTGCATTAACTTGCTGCAAGTAGAGAGGCTGTAGATCACCCAGAGGCGTCTTCGAAGACAGATCTAGCAGTCTGCTTCTAATAAGCACTGAAATGCTTCCACCAATACTCTCTTGAGGTGGTCAGGAGGGATATACACTCGATGGCTTTGGGTTTCCCAAAACCAAACCAAACTCACTGCCATCAGGTCGATCCCGCCACACTGCCACCCCAGCGGACAGGGCAGAATTGGGTCTCAGAGGCCGTCACTCCTGCCGGGCGTAGAAGGCTTCATTCAGCTTTCTCCCCCGGAGCCGCTGGTGGTGTGGAGCCTCGGTTAGAGCTGTGTGCGTGACTCACAGCATCACCAGGGAACTTGGATTAGTTGGGGCAGGGCCACTGGCTTAAACATGGGTCGGACTTCGAAGACTGGGGGGCCTTGGCATTGGAGCCCAGGGCTGCAGCTGAGGCAGCATTTGTGTGGAAGGCAGTCTTCGTTGGGTCCCCGCTTGTGTGCACGTGTGTGTTGGTTGAAAATGTCCCTTGTCCTGGTTGGAATGGGGACTCCAGGGGACGTGGCACCGGAGGTATCTGGTGGCTGACTGCAGCCAGGCACTGCTCCCTGGCCAGGGAAGATATGCAGCCATCGATTGAGGATGTTTGCTGGGGGCTCCAGGATCTTTAGTGGTGTAGTGGTTACGTGTTGAACTGCTAGTCACCAGGTCAGCGGTTCAAAACCACCAGCTGCTCTGCGGGAGAAAGAGGAGGCTTTCTACTGCCGTGAAGAGTAACGGCCTCAGAAGTCCACAGGCGCAGGTCTGCGGGGTCGCTTAGGCTCGCAGTGAGCCGGCATCAGATAAGCCCACGGTGGCACAGCAGCGTTTGGAGTTTGCCTGGGGCCTGCAGGTGCGGACCCGCTAGAGGACTGAGTCGGCGGCTGCCAGCTCCAGCTGCCTGTGGCGGGCCCGCGCCGCCTGCACGGCGCCTTGCACGCTGTGGAACAGCTGCGTCTCCTCGCCCTCCTGAAGGAAACCCCCTTGGCTCAACACGCCCCTCACCTCGGGGCTGCAGCCGGCCAGCAGCAGCACAATGGCCAGGGCCTCGTAGTCCCGGCGCAGGCCTTGCAGCGTGGCCAGGCCGGCCACGTCCAGGAACAGTACCGGGGTGCAGTCGAGGACCACCGTGTGGAACCCGGCCGTCGAGGGCACCAGCGCGGACCCAGCGCCCGCTGTCCCGGGGGCCTGGCCGCTTCCCACTTCCAGGCCCCGCCTCCTGGCCGCTGCGCACCCCGCGTCCAGCCCCGTGAGGGCATAGAGCGAGCGCAGGAAGAAGTCCTTGTTGGCGTAGTAGAGGGGCCCAGCGAAACGGAACACGCGCACGCCCGGCTCGGGCACGAGCCCCTCGAACTCCGAGCTGTCCTCGTAGAAGGCAGAGCCCCCGACACGGGCGAGCAGGGCGACGTGGGGGCGCCGCGTGCGGCCGGCCAGGCTGAGCAGCGAGAGCAGCACGCCAGCCAGCAGCCCGGCCTCCACGCTGACCAGCACGCAGGTGGCCGCCGTGGCCACCCAGACGAGCGCGTCGGCCCGGCTGAGCCTCCACAGGCGCGGGAGGTCGGCCACCTTGCGCAGGGCCCCCCGCAGGCTGACGACGATGACACAGGCCAGGACGCACCTCTGCAGGTCCCGGAAGAGCGGCGCCAGCGCCAGCAGCACCAGCAGCACCACGGCGGCACTGACCACGCTAGACAGCTGCGTGCGGCAGCCCGTGGCCGTCTTCACCAGGCTCTTGGCCAGTGCCGCGCTGGTGGCGAAGCAGTGGAAGAAGGAAGCCACCAGGTTGCAGCTGCCCACGGCCAGGAGCTCCTGGTTGGCCCGCACGGAGTAGCCGTGGTTCCGGGCGAACATCTCCGCCAGCGAGACGGAGAAGGCGGAGCCTACGAGGGCCAGGGGGACGGCGTCCAGCGCCACGCGCCACATTAGCTCTGGGTCGGGAGCCCGCGGGTCCAGGAAGCCGGTGGGGATGTCTCCGGCCACGCTGGAGCCGAATCGCTGGTGAAAGCGCCCGAAGTGAGACGCCAGCGTGGCCGCCACAATGATCAGCAGCTCCGTGGGCAGGGGCACCTTCAGGCGGTGCCGGTATCGGTCGGAGAGCGACCTGGCGGCCAGCAGCACAGCCAGGCACACTGCGCTGGTGACCACGTCGCACACGTTGGCCTGGCCGGCGTGGCGCAGGAGGCTCAGCCAGGTGCTCAGCACCATCCCAGGGCCCCGGTGTCTCGGCAACCGCACTCCCAGCAGGTGCCTCAGCTGCGAGGTCAGGATGGTCAGTGAGGCCCCCATTGCGAAGCCGTCGAGCAGCGGCGGCGAGAGGTAGGCAGACATGAAACCCAGTCGAAGGACGCCCATGAGGACCTGTGGACAGGGCCGCGGGTCAGCACAGAACCTGCCCTCCCCGCTGGACACACCCTGCACACCCCTGGGCCCACAGGGACCCCTTGGGCCTGTGTCTGTTTGGTTAGATGCCCTCTCCCCATCCCTGCTCAGATGGGGCCTCTGGGCTCCGGGCAGTTGCTGTCAAGTTGATCCTGGCCCCTAATGACCCTCTGGGACAGAATAGAACTGCCTTGTGGGGTTTCCAACGCTGCCATCTGTGCTGGAGAAAATTGCCACACCTCTCTGGCTTGCAGACTCGAATCGCTGACCTTTGGGTTGGCAGCCATGAACTTAACCACTATGCCACCAGAACTCCTTGGGGATCCCTCGGTATCACTTGTGCTGGCAGCTGGAGGTAGGAGAGTGGGAGGTGGCAGGCCCAGGCCACATGAAGGCACCGATGTGGGGGCTACAGGCCAGACAGCGGACGTAGTTGGTCACGTCAGGAGCCGGAGGACACACTCAGCCCATTTGGCCTTGCCCAGGCAGTGCTGGCCAGGGCTGGGCTCCCCACGCCCAGGAACCTAATGGCTGATTCTGGGACACCATGTGGGTCCCACCCTACCTAGGCCCATGCTGTTCTCACCTTAAGTGTTTGAACACCACCTCATTTTAGAATCCTGGCCATAAGGCTGGGGCCCAGCCTCACTGACCCGGCTGGATACTACTTCCTCCTGGGCTTGATGTACCCCCGGGGTATCCCCCCTGCCCCCACCTCGGGGCCAGCTCTCACCTGGTAAATCCCAGTCATGAGTGTGAGGGCGGTGGCAATGCGGATGGCGTAGCAGTCCCGCCCGCAGTCCGGCCCGAGGGCTAGCTGGGTGGCCGAGGCATTGAGGGTGCTGTTGTTGGTCCCCGGTGGTAGGCCATCATTGTGGGCAGGGTCGAGGCCAGCCAGCTGGAGCTCGCGGTCCACCACCTGGCCCACCATGAGACAGAGCAAGCTGAAGATGCCCACGGACACGTGGCGGGAGGTGCCCAGGAGGAAGTAGATGAGGTTGGCGAAGAAGGATGTGTAGAGGCTGTAGATGGGCTGCAGGCCAGCTAGCAGCGAGTAGGCAATGGCCTGTGGCACCAGGATGATGCCGATGACCAAGCCGGACATGATGTCGCCCGCCAGGTCCTCCCTTGGGCGGTACCGGGGCAGCCAGCGCACAGCGGGCACCAGGTCCTGCACCAGCGCCCAGGCCCGTCGCCTGTGACACGCACAGCTCTGCTTCAGCCGGCCCTTCAGCTGCTCACGAAAGCTTGGGGGCACAGGGGGCTGCCTGCGCACCAGCCCCGGCACCCCGTCCTGACGCCCACACTGGGGACAGGCATCCATCCCTGCAGTGCCTGGCCCTGCAGGGCAAACCTGCAACAGAAATGCTTCGTCAGGGCGGGCCCAAGCCAAGGAGGGTGAAGTCCCAGACGGACAGTGGGGACAGGCATTGTCCGAGCATCCCAGGGCCGAGGGCAGAGGCCCCCTGCTTCTGGAATGCTAGGCACTGGGCCCCCTTAGATCTTGGCAGTGAGAGCCATAGGCCTGCTGCACAGCGTGGACAATGCCTCACCACCTACCCCATGACCCTGACCCAGAACAGACAACACCCCCTGGCCGAGCCCCTAGTGTGGACATGCCCCACTCATTGGTGCCCAGTATGGACAACCCCAGCCCCACTCCTGGCTTAGGACCCCAGCATGGCTGACATCAAACCTCCCCCCAAGACTCTCAATCTTTGGGGTGAAACATGATTGTGGCATCAGCATGTGCCCCGGAGCATGCCTAGGCCGCATGGTAGAGCGGCGGCCCCAGGAGATGCCTCGCCCAGGCTCTCTGATCCCACCTCTCCCCCCGTCAGTGTCCCAGCAGGGAGGTGCTTGGCTGCTGACCTATAGACTGCCCACCGGGAACTGCCCTGGGAAAGGTTTGGTAGTTGACTTCATAAAGCTGGAGACCCCGGACAGCCATGGAGGGCCCCGGACAGCTATCCTCTGCTCTGAAGGGTCACTGTGAGCCGGACGTGACATGTCAGCTAGTGTAGGGGGTTTCTGAGAGGGGGTGGCAGGTACCAGGCTGTGACCGTCCCCGAGACACGCATGACCATAGCCGGGCTCCCTGCCCCTCCCGAGTTCAGCTCCCCAGCTCAGTGAAGACCCCTGTCCTTCCTTGACACCCATCCCACCCTCTCCCCCATCCAACCTGTGAGCGTTCCCGAGCCTCACGGCTCCTGTCTCTCACCTCTGCACCTGCAGGCCTTGTCACGGGGAACAGCACTCAGAGGACAAGGGTTTGCTGACCCCAAGGGCGTGCCACCTGCCCTGCCACGGGCAGGAGTGACCGGAGGTTGAGGTGGGTGCAGGCACTGTGGCCTTTCTCCTGGGACACCCTCTTGGGAGGCGAAAGACATTCGAGAGCCTATTTCAACCTGCAGGGCCCACTTGTTGAATGCCACACACATGCACGGACCACACTGGGCCTTGCCCTCTGCAAACAGCCGGCCCTGGCGTCCCCTAGCAGGGGACGTCTTCTGACCTTGCCCTGGCTCCAGTGCAGCATGCTGGGCAGTGTCACGGAGGCGGCGTTCAGGCTCAAAACACCGCCGTTTGTTTGCTCAGCTCCTCCGCTGCCCGGCTGCCCAGAACTGCAACTCTTAGAAGCTGCCTCCAGGGTACCATGAACCAGACACTCTGCCTCCTGACAGAGCGCCCTGACAACAGGACTGGGTGTTCTGGGCACTTGGAGGGGCCCTGGGCAGTGGCCCTGGGAGTAGGGGAGCTTGTCCAGACCTGTATACAGGATGGGTTGTCCAGCATGCTGAATCCTCACCCTTTGGGGGAACTTCCTGAAGGTCTTCCCCACTTGGAGGTCTGTAACCCCCCAAATTGCACCCTGAACTCATGGGGGTCAGGGTCTGTGGAATGAGGAGGGCCAGGGCCCACCGACCTTGTACCAGAGGGTCCCCCAAATTCCAACCCCCCTCAGACTTCTGGCCCAGGAATTGGGAGCATGTGCCATTCACAACGCCCTGTTCAAAGTCGTCCCCCCTGTTCAAAGTCATCCTCAAGCTCCCTGACCACCTGTCCTGCCCAGCCAGCTGGCCTCTGCGAGGGGGACAGACCCTGGCAGGCACCCCAGATGGTTCTTACCTGAGGGAGCTGCCCAAGGGCTGGACAGTGGGGGCCCTGTCCGTGCATGGACCCAAAGCTGTGCCTGCCAGCGGAACCCCCGCTGGGCCTTTCGACTTGTGGGGGCCGGCGGCAGCCACGCCTGCAGTCAGGACTGGCTGCCCGGAGCCCAGTGGTTAAATTATTTACTCTCACCGGTGCTGAGTCACTTGCTCTGCAGACAAGTGTTACCTGAGCACTAATCCTGGGAGTTGTCATGTAATCAGAGGCTGCTGTAATTACAATGCTTCGAACCCCCGATAAGCCCCTTGCTGCCAGGTGCGGGCACCTGTGGCTGTTGCCCTGCAGGCTTGGATGGGCAGGTGGGCAGAAGCAGGACCCCTGGGTGTTTAGGCTCCTCTAGGGAGGAGGCAGAAGGTAGATCAGTCATGATGGCTGATGTGATTTGGCTCTGGGCCAAGAGCAATGGGACCCTAGGCCCTGGGTGTGTGTGTGTGGGGGGGGGGCTGTTCCAGTGCTCTTGGTCCAAAGCTGAATCACACCAGCTGTCATCAGCCTCAGACTGGTGCTCAGGGGCTGGTCTCAGGAAGCCCCTCTCCACACCTCCAAGCCCACCTGCTCGGGTCACAGAGCCGGACCCTGTCTGGGACCTCTGTTCTCTGTCCTTGGGGGTGTGTATGTGCCTGTGCCCAGAGTCCGGCTGGCACACCCTCCCTTGGCCAAGGGCTTCGAGGTCATCAGATGACGTCACCAGCCAGGTGTACCCTTCCTACTGTTGGGGAACACCCTCCCCTAAGCCTCTACCGACAGCACAGGAGCCCTGGTGGTGTAGTGGCTACCTGTTGGGCTGCTAACCGTAAGGTCAGCAGTTTGAAGCCACCAGCCACTGTGTGGAAGAAAGGCGAGGCTTTCTATAGCCGTAGAGAGTTACAGTTTTGGAAGCCTGCCCTGAATTGTAGGGTCGCTGTGAGTCAGCATCGCCTCGATGGCAGGGGGTTGAAGATAAATCTCAGAAACCCACAGGGGCAGTGCCACTCCGTCCCCTAGGGCTGGTGTGCGTGGAGAGGAACGGCCCCTTTAAATGAGTGACCTGGTGGCCTTGAAGAGGAGCCCTGGTGGCGTAGTGGCTACTTGTTGGGCTGCTAACTGTAAGGCCAGCAGTTCGAAACTACCAGCTGCTCCTTGTGGAAAAGACAGGGCTTTCTACTCCCATAAAGAGTTACAGTTTTGGAGACCCACGAAGGCAGTTCTACCCTGTCCCCTAGGGTCGCTGTGAGTCGGCATCGACGATATCCGTGCAAGTGGCCTCCGGAGGCTCAGGACCGTGCCCTGCACTGGGGCAGTACCAGGGGCGAACAGGCTGGTGCCGTGACTGGGCTCTCACATCTGCTCAGAGGCACCCTGGAAGAAAGGTGTGGTGACCTGCTCAGAACAGCCTGGCAGTCGGGCGGAGCACAGCTCTGTTGTGGCACATAGGTCACCGGGAATCGGAGTCAATTCTCTGGTAACTGGTTCGAAACCACCAGTCGCTCCCCAAGAGAAAGATGGGGCTCTCTGCTCCCGTGAAGAGTTCCTCTCGGAAACTGCCCACGGGGGCAGTTCCACCCTGTCCTGTAGGGTTGCCGTGGGTCAGTGAGTGAGGGGCTTACTGAGAAGGAGGCCTGGTCACACTGTGAGTTAAGCACTGGCCTGTGAAGGAGGGGTCTGAAACTCGAATCCCGCCAGCCGCTCCTTGTGAGAAAGGCCAAGCTCACGGCCCGCAGTGACCCCAGCAGGGAGCCCAAGCAAACCCTGCAAGGCCACTCTGAGTTGAGACACTCGTGGCGACGGTGGGTTGGTTTGGTTTGGTTTTCCTGCTAAGGGCGAGCTGCGATTTCTAAAGCCTATGGTTCACACCCATCCCTGGAGAAGGACACCACGCTTGGTAGAATGAAGGGGCAGCAAAAAAGAGGCCGGCCCTCGGCAAGACGGATGGACATTGCAGCTGCCCTCGGGCTCAGACGTGAGAATGATGGTGCGGACTCTCAGGCCGGGAGGCGTTTCATGCTGTTGTACACAGGTCGGTGTGAGCCAGCACGGACGTGACCGTGTCCGGCAACTACATCATCTTCGGAACCTCAGCTCCCCGCCCTCCTAACCATCTTTAGAAAGAAGGCATGCGTGTGGTCAGGCCTGTGCCACTGGGTGCGGGGAGTGGGCGATGGTGCCAACAAGCTGGTGTGGTGTGAGGGGCGAGACCCAGGATGCCCTCCCTGTCCATCCCTAAGCCAAGGCTGGGCAGCAGGGGGACAGGGTCCTGTGGATAGACTGAGTCAGGCCTGGGGACAGTAGGCCATAGACATTAATGACCGTGTCCCCTCCAAGAACTGGTAGAATGATGGCTGAGGGGCCTATGGGGTCAGCGAGGGTCCTGGGGCTCTGCATGGAGGACGACAGGACAGCCCTCACCCCGTGGCCCTGTGCCCTCCTCTTCCCCCCCCCCCCACCCCCTGCGTTGAGCCCTGGTGGGCGGAGCTGTCAGTCCCGTGAACAGCAGTTGAAAGTTGTGGTTTCTGAAGCTGTTTGCCAGTGGGTGAGTCACCCAGTTCAGGATCTCAGGCAGATAAGGGGCACTTTGGTGGGGAGGGGAGGCCATAAAACATTTTATCTCCCAGCCCAGCTACTGTGGAGGGCAGGGGGCAGTGCCAGGGACTGCCAGGGCCTCACCGCTCTTCCCCGGGCAGGTACTGTCCTCTCTGGATGGAGGGTGGTGTGGAGAGGGCTGGTCACCTGTGGGGAGAGGTGCCCCATCTCTGGAAGTACGGCCCCTGGGTTTGACGCACAGAGAGTGGGGGAGGGTTCAAGAAGGTCTGGCTGGGGCTTTAGTAGGTGGGTGGGTCCACACTGTGGGTGCCAGGGCACCTATAATGCCCTCACCTTGGTTACCCTCAGTGTCAAGGGCAGGATCTCATCCTCTGCTCACCCTCCTCCCTGGGTGTCTGAGACCAGTGAGGAAGTAGGGTTGGGTCGACACTGGCCTTGTGAGAGAATCATAGGACCCCAGGCCTTCAGACCCCCTGAGCTGTGGTGGGCCCCTGACTCAGTTTCCCTGTCAGTAGCTAGAACCCACTGCCTCCGTACACAGGCTGAGTGTCTGAGGGCCTGATGGCTGGAGGGGACCTGGTCACAACATTCACTCGGCCCCATCCAGCCTGCACTCAGTCTCCTCTCCTGTGGGGCAGACAGCAAGGGGACAGTGTGGATGCTCCCCCTCCACCGCCCCATGTGCTGGCCACCCAGCGATGGCCTGAGTGATGAGCCTTACTTTTGTCAGTGGCCTTCATTTGGAAAGGAAACCTTGTCCCTATCCTCAGTGAAGAGAGACACCCCTCCCTCCCTGGCCCCAGTTTCTCCTGAATGACTCGCAGCTTTTTGGATGGGGACCCGGTTTTCAGAAGAGGAGACTGGGGTTCCCAGAGGCTCAGGAGCCTGTGGGGCTGTAGATTCACGCAAGGGGCGGATCTGTGTCTGAATGTCAGCCCCTCCCCAGCACGTGCCTGCGCCCCCGCCCCCCCCATCAGGCCTTCCCCCAGGGCAGCGCGCTCGCACCCCTTCCTCCCAGCACATGGGACCCGGAGCAAGCCCACCCCCCTGTAGTGCCTTTTCTGCGCAACCATCCCGGGGCGCGGCCCGCCCATGCACACATCCCTCTGGCACACGCAGCACCGGCTCTCCCTCCCAATGCATATGAGCCCCGCCCCTCCCCCTTCTTGTGCCCCCACCGTCGAGCACACGCCCCTGGCCCCTGCCTGCCGCACGCCCACCACTCACCCAGCTGGGCGCCGAGCCGCAGCGGTGGGCTCTGTACCGCGGGCACGCGCTCCGGCGGGGCGGGGCGGCGCGAAGAATGAGCCTGTTGTGCGCCCGCCCCACGTGCTGGTTGGTGGGGGGCCGCCCTGAGCCTTCCCATCCGAGGTGCCAACCACCGCCCCCCACTTCCACCATCCCCCTCTGGATCAGACCTCATCCACCCACAGCCAGGTTGCCGGTAAATCTAGGCACAGGGCAGAACGAGGGTGGGTGGGAGGGTGGGCATTGTATGGGTGAGTGTGTGTGTGGCTCAGTCTGCGCTTGCCCCCTGGAGTGAGTCTTAACCGCAAGGGACATCTGGGTTGCCAGGGTGTGACTGTGCCCAGGGACACACATGCCTACCCTGGCTGGCAGGCGGACGCCTCTGGCACTCAGGCATCCTCAGCCACTGGCCCCCAAGATCCTGGAGAAAGGCCACTTTCCCTGCCGCCCAGCAGTGGGGGTGGGGGGAGGACTTTGGAACACTTCCCCTGCCATTTACTGTTTACCAAAAATGCTAGTTTTGTTGTGACCTTTGGCTGGCTGAGGGAGGGAACCTGGGGAGGTGGTGGCAGGTACCAGTGAGGGGGCTGTGGGGCTCCAGCAGGGCAGAGGGACTGCCAGGGCAAGTCAAGACCAGAACAAGGAGGAATTGAATTGGCATGTGGACAGTGGCTGGACCTGGGCTCCCAGCTGGCACTGAATGGAGGACCCAGGATCAGACTTATTGCTGGCTTGTCCCATCATCCAGCAGGTCTTAGGTGCCATCTCCTTGGATAGAGCTTCTTCCCTGGCCTCTGTCCCCCTGTCCCCTTTGTTCCCCATCCTAAGGCTTGCCTAGCACTTTCACATGGGGTTGACTGTCATCTCTCCCCTCTTGGGAATGTGTGCCCTAAAAGAACTGGGGCCAGGCCCATTCTGCTCTCTGCCGGATCCGACCCCTGGCCAGCCCTGCACAGGACATGTGTGTGGTGGGCAGTTCCGATCACCTCTCTTTCCTGTAGAAGGGGACAGGGGAATGTTGGTCTACACCTGGGGCCCTTGCCTCCAGGTAAAGTAAAAGCTGGACCTAGTGTTCATTCCATGGCCCCCACTCCCAAGCCGGCAATCTTCCCTGCCCAGTCCCAGCCCTGAGCTCTGAGGTTGCTCTGAATCCCCTGGCCCAAACCTCCTGTCTCGTGGCGGTGTGGTAGTACATCCTTGTATCCTTGTTGTAGCTCACGCTAAAATGTGAGTGACTGATAGGCACACATCGTTGGGTGTTTGCACAGAGGGAGGGGCTCCTTCCCTGCTTGGATGTGAATCCAGGTTCAGCACGGCAGTCCGAGGAGCACTGTACCCCCTCCCATGCAGAGTATGCTTCCACAGGGGGACGGCTGGCTGGGGCCTGGGCTACAACTTCACCAACCTGGACAGGTACCTGGACCTTCTCAGGGAGAACCAGCTCCTTCCAGGTGAGTGGTCAGCTCCGTCAGAAGCCCCTGCCCAGGAGCCCACCCCCACCTCTCCTCCCTCACCCAGGAAGTGGGGAGAAGGGAGATGAGTGCTATGTGTGTGTGTGTGGGGGGTGCATCACCTGTGACTGGGCCGCAGGCTTCGAGCTGATGGGCAGCCCGTCGGGACGTTTCACGGACTTCGAGGATAAGCAGCAGGTGTTCGAGTGGCGGAACCTGGTCTCGCTCCTGGCCAGGAGATACATTGGTGAGCAGGCGCAGCTGTGGTTGTGGCCTCCAGATGGGGTAGGGATATCTCAAATCTGACACCCCTTAACGTCCAGATCCCACCCATGGATACCCCTTCCTGGGAGTCCCCTTTTGGCCCAGCATGTCTTCGCCCCCCCCAAAAGTGGGGCCTTGGCTGGGCCATCAGTCTACGGACTCAGGGCCCGGGGCACCTTCGCAGGTAGATACGGGCTGGAGCACGTGTCCAAGTGGAACTTCGAAACGTGGAATGAGCCAGACCACCACGACTTCGACAACGTGTCCATGACGACACAAGGTGCCAGTGGTAACGGGTCCTCTGGGCTGTGGGAGACGGGGGATTGGAATGGAAGGCAGGACTGAAGGTGAACGCCCCACCGACATGGTGGTGGATACGGGGTCCCGTCTGCTCAGGATTCCTGAACTACTACGACGCCTGCTCCGAGGGTCTGCGAGAGGCCAGCCCAGCCCTGCGACTGGGGGGCCCCGGCGACTCCTTCCGCCCCCCGCCCCGCTCCCCGCTGTGCTGGAGCCTCCTGGAACATTGCTTCAATGGCACAAACTTCTTCACCGGGGAGGTGGGCGTTCGCCTGGACTACATCGCCCTCCACAAGAAGGTCTGGTTGTCCTTCCGCACCACCCCCACCGTGGTCACATGAGCCACCTTGGGGGTACTGAGGCCCTGCCTCCTGCAGGGCGCCGGGAGCTCAATCTTCATCCTGGAGCAGGAGCAGGAAGCTGTGCAGCTGATCCAGAGCCTCTTCCCCAACTTCACCGACACCCCGATCTACAATGATGAGGCCGACCCTCTCGTGGGCTGGTCCCTGCCGCAGCCGTGGAGGACGGACGTGACCTACGCCGCCATGGTAGTGAAGGTGGGCTCTAGGGCACCTCGGCACTTCTCTCCTGCCTGCACGGTTCCGCGTCACCCGGCCCAGCCAGGAGCCTTCCCCGGGGTGGCCTGTCCACCGTGCCAGCCGCGCCCTGTCCCTGCAGGTCATCGCGCAGCACCAGAACCTGCTGGTGGCCAACTGCAGCACCTCCATCCACTATGCGCTCCTGAGCAACGACAACGCCTTCCTGAGCTACCACCCGCACCCCTTCTCGCAGCGCACACTCACCGCCCGCTTCCAGGTCAACAACACGCGCCCGCCCCACGTGCAGCTGTTACGCAAGCCGGTGCTCACGGCTATGGGGCTGCTGGCCCTGCTCGGTGAGCCCTGGCACTGTCCCCTCTGCTTGGGGCCAGACGAGGCAGACCCCTGGGTGGAGGTGGGACTCAACTGGGTCCAGGTCACCTGTAAACAAAAAAAACCTAAATCCACTGCCATCGAGTCGATGCCAACTCAAAGAGACTCAGTAGGACAGGGTAGACCTGCTCCTGTGGATGTCTGAGACCGTAACTCTTAAATGGGAGTAGAAAGCCCCCTCTTTCTCTTGTGGAGGAGTTGGTAGTTTTGAACTGCTGACCTTGCAGTTAACAGCCCGAGGCATAATCACTGTACCAAAGCCAGCTGTGGGTGGGAGTAGACTGGCGGGGAAGGCATGCAGATGGAGGAGGGGCATGTGCAAAGGTCCGGAAGCCAGGACAGAGCTAGCTGGCCCTGCTGACCCGTTTCCAGGGCACAGCCCTCGGGAGCCACCCAGCTGCCTCCAGCCCTGTGAGGCCCCCCACCCCTAGATCAACGCTGTGGCCGGAGAGAAGGGGGTGCAAATGGTGGGAAGCCAGGTCTAGAGTGGAGGGAGGGTCACCGATGGTGACCCCCCTCGCTTCACTGAACCCCATACGGCAGATGGTGAACAGCTCTGGGCGCAGGTATCTCAGGCCGGCGCAGTGCTGGACAGCAACCACACGGTGGGGGTCCTGGCCAGCGCCCACAAACCCTCGGGGCCCAACGATGCCTGGCGTGCCTCAGTGCTGGTCTATGCGAGTGATGACACCCGTGCCCACGCCAACCGCAGCGCCGCCCTGACTCTGCACGTGCGCGGGGTGCCCCCAGCTCCGGGTGAGCAGCCGGGGCTCCGGGACTCTGGCCCGGCTGGGCTTGGGATGTAGCTGGGAAGGGTGTGGCCCACGTGTAAGGCTGGTGGGGAAGGAGAAAGGACAAGGCTGGGAGTGGGCCGGGGTTACACACGGGCGGGGCCAGCGAGCAGTGTCCGGCTCTGCAGGGCTGGTCTATGTGACGCTGTACCTGGACAACCGGCTGAGCAATCCTCACGGCGAGTGGCAGCGCCTGGGCCGGCCGGTCTTTCCCTCGGCCCAACAGTTCCAGCGCATGCGTGCAGCCGAGGTTCGCGGGCAGAGGCGGGGTCTTTGGGAGGCGGGGGGTCAGATCACCTTTAAGTCCAAGGGGCAGACATTAGCCCCCTCAGAGAGGCCTATCACTGCTCTTAGGACCCTGTGGCTTCAGCCCCGCGACCCTTTCCCGCTGGTGGCCGCCTGACATTGCGCCCTGAGCTGCCACTGCCCTCGTTGATGCTGTTGCACCTGTGTGCACGCCCAGAGAAGCCGCCGGGCCAGGCAAGTGACCCTAGCCCCGCCTCCTGTCCTGGCCACGCCTCTCGCCCCTCAGCCCCGCCTCCCAGCCCGCTCTCACTTGCCCACCTCCCCAGGTGATCCGGCTGCGGGTGCTGCCCCTGACCCGTGGGCAGGTTCTTCTGGTCTGGTCGGATGAGCGCGTGGGCTCCAAGTGCGTGAGTGGGATCGCCATCCCACACTGGACTCGCATGAGTGTCCCCAGCCCATTCATCCTGTACTGACCCCTCCCACCTGCCCCCCTCTTCACCTTCACCCCTGAGGGCACTCCCCACACCCTGTGTGCCTCTCGTAGCGCTGTGTCCCCCAGTCCTGCATTCATGCACCCCCTGCCCTGTGTGCACCCCATTCTGCAGGCAACCCCAAAGTCCCATACCCCCTTTTCCCTTGTGCCCTTTCTGTGCCCCCATTCAGCCCCTCTGTGTGCATAAGACCCCCCTGCCATTCAGTTCATTCACGACCCAATGTGGGGTGGGGGTACCTACAGGGGACATTTGAAGGTGGGAGTTGGACTCTGGACCCTTCCCCTCTGCCAGTCTGGCCTGTGCCCATTGCTGATAGTGCCCAGGGCCAGCACTGGGTCGTCCTGTGCCCCACCCACAGCCCTTCAGGGCTCCACCCTGACCCCAGCGGACTGTCCTTCCTAGGTGCCTGTGGACATATGAGGTCCAGTTCTCCGAGGAGCGGGGTGATGGGTTCACCACTGTGGGCAGGAAGGCATCGACCTTTAACCTCTTCGTGTTCAGCCCAGGTCAGCATCTGCCCCTACCTAGGGCCGCCCACTCCCTCAGGGAAGGACTGGTTCAACGGGCAGGCCCCCCTCCACCCCCACCAAAGACCGAGCCCAGGGCCATGGCTCAGAGTCTAACTGCTCCGTGGGGGTTCTGAGGCTGCAAGAAATGGGTGGCCTTGAACCCCTGTCCACATGGCTAGCAGCACAAGGGTCCGATGCCCGACCCACTGCCCCACCAGGCCTCCTAGGGCTGGGCAGAGTTGGGCAGTGGGGGCTTTGCAGGTGGGTTTGGGCGGGGGGTGGCATACCCCCGAGGACACCCAGATACCTTTGTTTCCCCAGACACGGCAGTCGTCTCCGGCTCCTACCGGGTCCGAGCTGTGGACTACTGGGCCCGACCCGGCCCTTTCTCCGATCCTGTGTGGTACCGTGAGGTCCCTGTCTCATGAGGGCCACACCAGGCGACACCGTGAGCCTGAACTGCCTGTTGCACCCCAGGGCCGACCAGGAGTCGAGATGGGCCGGGTGACCTGCTGTCAGCTCCATTTGTCCCGTCAGGCCTCTGGCCCTTAAAGTGCCTTTTCCCCACGTTGGTGTGGAGGTTAGACTTCGTGGTTGAACACGGGGCAGATTCGGGGTGAAGCCTGGAGGACGAGGCCAGCTTGAACCCCTGCTCAGAGCTCCGGCAGGTTTGGGTTGCTGGCAGAGACCGCAGCAGGCTGCTTGTCTCCTCTGTGTGGCACCTGAGGCATGTCCCAAGGTCACCCTGCTCAGTGGTCCTGGCTTCTGAGCCCCGAGTTTCTGAGCTGCCGTGCAGTGTGGGGAGCCGAGCTGTGCCGGGTGGGGCATGTTTCCAGGTGCTCAGGCCTGGCCGGGGCTGCTTCTTCTCCCACCACACCCAGTGGCCACGACAGGAAGAGTCATCAGTGTCCATGGTGGTCTGTCGCTACCCCTGCGTCACCTTGGGCTAGCTGGAACCTGGAAGCGATTCCCAAGTTCTGATGAGGATAACTGGGAGGAATTGAACCATGGCACTTTGTATACTGCAAGGTGGGCAGAGTGGGGGCCACGGGGCGTGCGGGGCCCCGGAGAGGCCAGAAGGGGCAGTGGGCAGGGAGAGGTGTGGAGACCTGCCTTCACACAGATGGGTGTGGCCCGCCTGTGGGACCCTTCTGGATGGGAGTTGGGGAATCAGAGCTACCACTTGCCCCCATCCAAGATTCTCGTGGCTGTAATCACCCCTCTGGGAAATGAGGTCCCTCTTACACACACCCCACCCCACCCAGGCTGCTGGGCATCTCCCTGGAGGTCCGGGTCTGAGGGCTCAGAGCAGGAGGGTGGGGAGGAACAGGAGATACACTCTCCCCCTTCAGTCTCCTCTCCTCTCCCTTCTCTGCCCGTGGGAAAAGCTGTCTCCCTGTGCATCCCTAACACATGTGGCCCGCAAGTCCTGCCAGCTGCTGAGTCGGGGGACGGGTATGCCATAGTGATCGTCCTTCCACCAGGGATGCATAATTCCTGTCCATTTCCTGCCTTCCCTTCCCTGTGACAGGAGCCCGGGCTGGTCTGTGGGTAGAAGGTCAGGCTGCTACTCTGAGGTTGGTGGCTCGAACTCACTAGCTGCTCGGCAGGCAGGATGAAGCTGAGCCAGTGCCTCCAGACTGGTAACAGCCTTGGAAGCCTACAGGGCAGCTTTCCTCCATCCTAGGGGACCATGCCCAGTTAGGGTGACTGTGGGGTGAATTTCCCCATGTTGGCCCCTCAGGGCTCAGGGCTGGCGCTTGGTGAGGGACCCAGATGGGCACACCCCCTTCACGGGACTGTGATGGCACAGGGCACTGTAGTGGCATTGCCCTCCTGAGCCCTTCCCCAGGGCGGCGCCGTCAATAAAAGGGTGGCAGCAGTGTTTCTTGGCTTTTGCTGTGGGCAGCTTGGGCTCTGGGCCAGGCCACCGACAAGCCCATGCATAGCCTCCATCCCTGCTCTCCTGGTCACTTTGTATGGGGCCCTCGGACTATCCCCTATTGTTGTGCTTCGGTGTCAAGGAGTCGGTCTGACCCGCAGTGACAGAAGGAAACACTTCCCGGTCCTGCACCGTCCTCACCATTGTGCCTGTGACCGAGCCTGCTGTTGCAGTCTGTTTCAGGGCTGCTGTAGCAGGACTACCACACCCGGGTGGTGTCAACAAACAGATTTATTCCAGAAGCCCAGATTCCGCTCCAAGAGCAAGCTTCCTCTCTCTCTGGGCTCTGGGGGAAGCCTGCTCTCTGTCCAGCGCTTGTGGGCCCCACATTCCTGGGACATCTCCATGCTCCTTGCCACCAATTGCTCCCAGGTCTAGGAGGTTCTCAGCACAGGTGTCTGCCTCTTCTTTTGGAATGGCAGTTTGTCCCGCTCCTCTCTGCTCACTTGCTCCACCTCTGTAAGGCCCCAGAGAGATCAACTCTAGGCCCCCCTGACCCTGCTCATGGTTTCCAGCCTCATTGGCACTAAGCGTGATGTCCTTCCCCAGAGATTGGTCTCTCCTGACAACATGCCCAAAGTACGTGAGATGAAGTCTCGCCTCCAAGGAGCACTCTGGCTGGATTTCTTCCAAGGCAGATCTGTTTGTCCTTTTGCAAGTTCACGGTATTTTTCAATATTCTTCTCCAGCCTCATAGTTCAATGCATTGATTCTCCAGTGTGTTAGGCCAGGTTGACAAGAGAAACAAATCCAGAGACACTCATATATGTAAGAGGGAGCTTTATTTTAAAGAGTAGTTGTAAATTAAGAAGACAGCCCAGTGCACCCCATAAATCTGTTAGTAGCCCATATGTCCAATAATAGCCTATAAATTCTATAAATCTGCAGACTCACACAACGCATGCAATGACACCGAATGCAGGAAATCAGGCGCCCGTGGTTTGGAAAGTCTTACGAATCCAGTGGCGGTGGAAGCCTCTCAGTGCTGGCGTGGGTCTCCACGTGGCCCCTCCAGCTCCAGGCCTCTAACAGCTAAGCTCCACCTGGCTTGTCCATAGGAATGTCTTGCAGGAACAGTGTGTGTCCTGCCTCCAGGGAGGAAGACAAGTTCCCAAGATCCTCAGGACTAGGCCACGCCCTCACAGACATGATTGGCTATGACCTATGGACAGGCTAGACTCCACCCCTTTGCTCAAGTTGACGGATTATGTAACTGCCACACGGGAGTGTATTCCAAGATAACTACACCCAGATCTCAATGACATTGCCCCACAGGGTAGAGTGTGACCATTTACCATCACTGGCGCTGTTGGGAAAGCTACCTGCAAGGTCAGCAGTTCAAACCCACCAACGGCTCCTTGGGAGAAAGTTGAGGCTCTCTGTTCCCATGAAGACTTACAGCCTTGGCAATCCTGTTGCCATCAACTCGGTGGCAGTGGGTAACGCCCCTGCATCCATTTCTCCTGACAGTGAGATTGGAGGCCTAACTGACTAGGCTTGGTTCCGTTACAGCAAATGCCACAGTAAGGAGTGTTGGCCTGGTGCGTGTCATAAAGCCGAGTTTATTCCGCCCGGGAGTCTGAAGTGTGGGGGAACATCAGGCTTCGAGGAGCAGCAACATGGTGGACGGCGCACGCGGTTTAAAAACGTCCGTATACTTCCTTGGCTACAGAGTGTCACAAACGCAGCATCTGCAAAGCGCAGGAAAGTAAAGGGCAATACAGTGAGGCAGGCCTGCCTGTCCCCTTGCGTTTAGCATTGGTGGGGGCGAGGGGGGAGGGCAGGCTGGAGGTCCTGACATTTCCGTTATGGGCCCTGAAGGCCTGCTAAATACCAGTCACCTCTGTGTTAGGCTGGGATGTCTAGAGAAACAAATCCGGCAACACGAATCTGTGTACAAGAAAGCTTTATGTCAAAAACTATATATCAAGAAGGCAGCCCAGCCCAGTCCAACTCAGGTCCATAAGCCCCCTCTTCTGAATCACGCAGCCACGTGCCAGTGATGCAGAAAGGTGGGCCAGGAAGATCACAGGCCGGTGGGTGCAGGGTCATGTGGCTCCTGGGTCGGTTGGAACAGGCAGGCGGCCAGCAGTTCTCAGGGCTCAGAGGCAGGAAGGTGGAGGAGCAGAGAATGAGACGGAAACTCAAACAAAAGGCCACGCCCACCGGGGGGCATTATCAAGCTCCCAGTTGATTGACAGGCTTGACTCCACCCCTAGCCAGGATGTCTAGACAAAATCATCCACCTACCACATCCCCAAACCAAGGGGCCTTCTGGAGATCTGGCCATCGGTGAGGTATTGAGCTGGCCTGGCTGTTTCAGTGGGCCAGGTGGTTCTGCAGGGGATTTTCTGTGCACCCAGGATGTAGAGCAGGGGCGTCCACACTAGCCACTGGCAAAAGACTCACATTTGTTCCCTGATCTATGTCATTATCTGTGGATCACCAGAACGTCTGAGTTTTACCCTTGCCCGGGGTGAGTACCTGGGTGCCTGCGTTGAAGGACCCTTCCAAGGGACCCAGCCTCCCACCAAGCCTAGAGGACGATATCCCTGCTCAGAGCAGCCCATGCACAGAGAGCACCACAGGGCCGGCCCCACTACGAGACCCGGTGTCCCTCACTGACAGCCCTACGGGGGACAGCAGTGAAGACAGCTTCGGAATTATGCCCCATCTGACCCCACTACACCGAGGTGAAACACTAAGGACGTGCAACAGAACAGCAAGGGGAGCAGAGCAAGGAAGTCCCCAGAGAACACCAAAAATAGACTTTGGGGCCAGGGCATGGCACCTCATCAGACTCTGGAGAACACTCCTCAAGGTCAACAAACAGACCTTGAACTGTTTACAGGCTTTTTGTGTGTGTCATTTTTTTTGTTGTTCTTTTGTTGCTCTGTTTTGTTCTATCTTGCTTTTTGTGTGTGCATATTATTATCTCTGCAGGTCTGGGTAAGATAGGCTGGATAAACAATCTGGAGGAGAAAACAACAGGACCCACGGTTCCGAGGGGCCATGAGAGAGGGGGAGGCAGGGGAAAGGAAGGGGGGAGCCAACAAATTCAAGGACAAGGATATAACAAGTGATCCAAAATCAATGGCAGGGAGGGTGTAGGAGACCTGGTAGGGCCTGATCAAGGGCAATGTAACTGAGAGGAATTACTGAAACCCAAATGAAGGCTGAGCATGATAGTGGGACAAGAGGAAAGTAAAAGGAAATAGAGGAAAGAACTAGGAGACAAAGGACATTTATAGAGTTCTAAATACAGGCATGTACACATGTAAATATATATGACAATGGGGAAATAGCTCTATGTGCACATATTTATAGGGTTAGTAATAAAGTATAAGATGGACATTGGGCCTCCACTCAAGCACTCCCTCAGTGCAGGAACACTTTGTTCTATTAACCTGATGCTCACCTTCCCAAAATGATTGCTGAAGACAAAATGGGTACATAAGCAAATGTGAAGAAAGCTGATGGTGCCCGGCAATCAAAAGATATAGCATCTGGGGTCTTAAAGGCTTGAAGATAAATAAGTGACCACCTAATTGAGAAGCAACAAGCCCACATGGAAGAAGCACACCAGCCTGTGTGATCACGAGGTGTCAATAGGATCAGGTTTCAGGCATCAAAGAACAAAAAAAATCATATCATTGTGAATGAGGGGGGAGTGCAGAGTGGAGACCCAAAGCCCATCTGTAGGCAACTGTACATCCTCTTGCACAAGGGTAGTGGGGAGGAGACAGCCAGTCAGGGTGCAGTGTAGCAAGGATGAAACATACAACTTTCCTCTAGTTCTTTCATGCTTCCTCCCCCCGACTATCATGATCCCAATGCTCCCTTACAAATCTGGCTAGAGCAGAGGATGTCCACAGGGAATCCAGGACAGATAAACTCCTTAGGACCAATAATGAGTAGCAATACCAGGAGGATCTGCAACATGCAGATACGCTGCTCTGGTGAGAAAGAAGCTATCTCAACCTTTGAACCGATGCTGGCTTTGTACAAGCACACTGTCCCAAAATGCAGCGATGTAGTTACTGCTGCTGTATTAAGACTGTTACCCATGCTACACCATGCTTTAAGACAAAATGTCATTTATTTGTCCCTAGAAATAAATACTTCACAATATCTAATTACACATTGTTTTTGTGATGAATCATTATGCTTTCATTATGTTCGATTTGTAACAATGAAAATACATCCTGCCTAGGAGATATTTACATGACGAATCCTAACAGTAGCAAAATGACAGTGATGAAGTAGCAACAAAAATAATGTTATGGTTGGGGGTCACCACCACATGAGGAACTGTAGAAAGGGTCGCGGCATGAGGAAGGTTGAGAACCAGTTTCAGACCCTCCTCCCTCAGACACAGGTTACATACCCAGGAACCAATCCTGGCATTCCTGCAGGGCATTTGTTCCTCTGTTGGGGGCACCCCTCTGTCTCAGCTGGGCTGGGGGGAGCTCCTTCTCTTTGGCGAGGGAAGTCAAGGGGCAGGGTGGGGTGGGTCAGCGGTGCAGACATCAGACAGGCTCCCACATGAGGAGGATGTCCCAGCAGGAGGGGAAGCCACCATTCTTGGTCTCAGGCCTGCATGGCCACGGGGTCCCCCCCATCCCCCAGCCATGGTACGTGCTCCCTGTCTGCAGATTGCCCTACTTCTGCTAGGAAGAGCTTCGAAGGTCAGACACCAGCACTGAGAAACAGGCTGGACACTCATCAGTGACAACAGGAAATGAGGCCTGGGGCCTACGGGCCCAGGCTGCTCCCACCTCCCACCCCTCCCTCAGAGGCCTGGCTCTCGGTTTCACCGGCAAGCAGCGGAAACAAGGTGACAAATCAGCCTTTACAGGCACTCCCGTTGCCATTGCAACTGGTGCCACAGCCACCTGATCTCCCACCTCCCTGCCTGCCACCTGGACCTCACCCCTCGCTAAGCTGAACTGGCACGGCACCCATTCCCACGGCACCCCTTGGCACAGTGATGGTGAGTTGACCTTAAACCCCACCCCACCCCCAATCTGAAGGATGTCTTCTGAGGCCACGGCTGATGTGGAGGACCCTGTCACCGGGGTCCTGGCAGGGAGAAGACGGCACACCTCACCCACCAAGGAGCCTTGGTGTAGAATCGCCAACAAAGGTGTGGTCAGGGTGCAGAGAAACACAGGGTCGCCCCCTGGAGATGGGGGGAGGTACTATACCTCCCAGGTCAGGTGGTGGAAGAGGGTAGGGTGGGTGGGTGCTGGCGACAGAGGCAGAGGGCCCCCTAGAAAGGGCTCCCCGTGGGCCAGAGACCTCTGACCTTATTGGTAGGAGCTCCAAGAGTGAACCGCTAGTGGGCTCTCTTTCCTCCCTTGGACACCCTTCCAGTCAGTGCACCGAGCAAACCAATCTACGGACGTGGGCTAGGTGGTTGGCCCGCCTGAGCCCTGTGGTTGGGGAAGTGGGTGGGAGGGGCAGTGGGAGGGCAGGGAAAGAGGGAGGATCCTCCCCTGGGGCTAAGCAGGGCCCCACCCAGTGGGAGGGGGAGGGCTGTCTCAGCAGGACCTGCTCAGCCCGCTGTCCTGGCCAAAGGCTCAGCCATGTGGGGAAGGTGGCCCAGCGGAGGCATCTGATCTCCACTCCCTGCAAAGGGGAAGAAGACAATCATCATGAACCGCAGCAGCAGCCAAGGCTGATTCTTGAGGCACAGGTAGCCATGCCTCCCTTCTCCAACCTTTCAACCAATTCTAGCACAAGCTAGCCCCCCACCCACCATGGCGGGCGCTTTCTCAGCTGGCTTCAGCCGTGCCTTGTGACGGCCACACAGAACGAACGCACAGACTACACTCACAATTCTGGGGGTTACTAGGGAAGTCACTGGTCCTCATTCAGGTTCGGGAACACTCAGGAGCAGGTCTTCAATCGAGACAGCTCTCCTCAGCAGTCCCTGAAGGCCGGCCTCTCTCTGGTCCTTCAAACAGAGAGGAAGCCCACAGGTTTCTTTTCTTTCTTTCTTTCTTTTTTAAAAATCATTTTATTGGGGGCTTATATAATTCTTATCACAACCCATCCATACATCAATTGTGTCAAGCACATTTGTACATTCGTTGCCCTCATCATTCTCAAAACATTGTCCCCCTCCCTCCCCGCTCCACCCCCTCACCCAGTAGATTTCAAGAGCGAATAGACTGTCTTAAACTTGGGAAGAAATCAATCAATAACAAGGCGCGTTCCAGGGAATGGATACATCCTCTAGGAATAAAGAAAAGCAGGGAGAGAAGAAAAACCTGGTAAACGGCAACATAAAGGGAAGAGAGCCAAAGAGCAAGAGGAAAGGAAAGAGACGGGGAACGAGGAACCCCCCACAACACACACGCGCACACACACACTGAAAAATGACAGCTACACACTCCCATCTGCCGCTCACGACACCAAATACAAATGGATTAAATACATTCGCCAAGAGACAGGGAGTAGCTGAATGGATCAGAAAAAATGATCCATGCGCCTGCTGCGGGCAGGAAACGCACCTCAGACCCAAAGATCAAAATAGACTAAAAATCATGAGTGGGAAAACGTGTCCCACAAAAGGCAATTAAAAACAAAACAAAACAGGAGTGGCAACATTCATCGCTGGTAACGTAGACTTCAGGGCAAACCCAGGTCAGACAGAGAAGGAATCCACAGAATGATCCAGGGGACAATTGAACACGGAGCCGACCTAGTCCCCATATCAGAACACTGCATCCATTCAGCCATGGGGAGGGCACAGGACCGGTGTGCCACCAAGAATCCGGGGGCTGCCTGGCTGGCAGCTGGCAAGAACAAGGAGGAAAAGGGAGCGCTCACAAGCATGTGTGCCCCAAGAGATGAAGGGGAACAGGCACGGAGGGGCTCTGGTGTGGCTCTGAGTGGAATCAGCTCAACAGCAATGTGGTGGTTGTTGTTTTTTGTGTTTTAAATTTATTTTATCCCCGGTGTTCATTTATTCACCCTGCAATGCTGAGGGAGCGCCTGCCGCATCTGGAACCGCCACTGCGGTCCCCCTCCGCTGACTGCCTGGCCCGCTGGTGGCCTCCCAGCCCAGCCCCTGCTTCTCTGTCCAGCACGTCCATCTGTGGTTGTTTGACATACTACTCGATTAAGGTATAACTGCTGAGTGACAAACGGCCCACATTTATAGCACAGAGTCGGCTAACGGTGGCCATGTATATGCACTGCCATCGAGCTGACTCTGACTCACTATATTTCTGAGGCTGTCAGTCTTGATGGGAGCAGCCAGCCTCATCTTTCTCCCTTGGAGCACGTGGTGGGTTCAAACTGCCGACCTTGAGGTACAGACCATTATGCCACCAGGGCTCCTGGCTGTGTACCTCTAAGCTCACTGCACCCGAGTCAGTAGTGACCCTATAGGATGGGGTAGAACTGCCCATGTGGGTTTCTGGGACTGCAACTCTTCACGGGGGTAGAAAGCCTCGTCTTTTTCCTACAGAGCAACAGGTTGAACTGCTGACCTCGTGGTTAGTAACCCACTACACGTCACAATCATCTAGAAAGTGAGCCTGGCCGTCACCCCCAAAACTTTCTTCATGCCTTTGTCATCCCTCCAACCCCCATTTCCATCCCACCCCATCCCCGGGCACAATATAAAGGTTCTTGTCACTATAGTTCCATTTGTGTTTTCTGCCCATAAGGTATGCACTCTATCGGCTGATTTCGTTCCATTTGATTATTTTGCTATCCGTCAATGAAAATGGAAGACAACTGCTTGGCCATTCCAAAGCCCCACATTCGTACCCATTCCAAAGAAAGGTGACCCCTCAGAATGCGCTAATGATAGAACAATATCAGAGGTCTCCACCAGGACCCTTGACTGGGCGGATCCTAACACACGATGGCGTGCCTCGGGAAGGATGGGAACTCCAGAACACTTCATCGCACCCATGCGGAACCTGCACGCAGACCAACAGGCCGTTGTTTGGGAGAACAAGGGCACATGGCATGGTTTATTGTCAGGAAAGGGCTGTGGGAGGTCCGATGCTCTCCCCACACTTGTTCCACCTGTATGCCGAGCAAACCATCAGGGAATCATCAAGAATGTGGCACGAGGATGGGAGGAAGGTTTCTTAACAGCCCGTGATGTGCAGACAACACAACCTCGCTGGCTGCCAGTGAAGGAGGGCGTGGAGGTCTCGGCGATGAAGGTCAAGGATCACAGCTCTCCCTGTGGATTTCCACCCAGGGAAAAAGAAGCCCAAGTCCCCACCACTGGGCCAGTAGATGGAGAAAAGGTTGACATGGCCAAGAATTCCACCTTGCTTCAGGTCCTCATTTTCACCAAGTAAGGTTGTGTCGCCTGCAGATCACAGGCTGCCAATAAGCCTTCCTCTAGCTTCGCAACCCCTCCTTTCTGTTTCCCCAACAGAAAGGAAGGCCGCTGTCACCACAAAGGCGTGTGCACAAATGTTCATAGCGTGAGTCTCTCGCCACAGAATGAACAGCCAGACCGGAAACAGCCCGAGTCCACCTATACGTGACGGAACAAACCGGTTGTGTCACACCCGCACAATAAGAATGCATGAGCGATGGATCCATGCCGTCTCATCAATAGCTGTTGTTGTCATCAGGGCCACTGTGGGTAGGAACCCACTCAATAGCACCTAACACCACCACCACCACCACCACCCAGCAGAGCGTCCAGACCAAGACAGACCAGGAACAAGGAGCAGGTGGTGGTCCACTTCAAAGGAGTCGGCCACTGAAAATCTTCCGAGCGGCAGCGGCAGATAGTGTGAGAGAGAGCTGGAAGAGGAGCCCGTTAGGTTGGAAGGCACTCAAAATACGGCTAGTCCTCAACGTAGTCAAGCTTCAAGAGATGGCTGGAACAGAACTTTCTAGAAGTTCATCTACTAGTGGTGCATGGACTAAACAAAGTGGGAGGAAGAAACAGTCGAGAACTCCCATGAATTGGAAGGTGGAATGTACAAAGTCTGCGTCTAGGAAAATTGGAAGCCATCGACAATGAAAGGGCATGACTCAAGATTGATCTCCTAGGCACCAGAGGTGAAATGGACCAGAACCGGCCATGCTGAATGGACAGTCACGCTTTGCTGTGCCGGGGACTCACACTAAAACAGGCACCGTGCTGCACTCATCAACAAGAAGTACATCTGTGAGCTGTATCTCGAAGTACAATTCTTTTTTTAAAATCATTTTATTAGGGGCTCATACAACTCTTATCACAATCCATATATACATCAATTGTGTAAAGCACATTTGTTACCCTCATCATTCTCAAAACATTTGCTCTCCACTTAAGCCCTTGGCATCAGGTCCTCATTTTTCTCCTCCCTCCCTCCTCTCCCCTCCCTCCTGAACCCTTGATAATTTATAAATTGTTATTTTGTCATATCTTGCACTGTCCGACATCTCCCTTCACCCACTTTTCTGTTGTCCGTCCCCCAGGGAGGAGGTTATATGTAGATCCTTGTAATTGGTTCCCCCTTTCCAACCCACCCTCCCTCTATGTTCCCAGTATTGCCACTCACACCACTGGTCCTGAAGGGATCATCTTCCCTGGATTCCCTGTGTTTCCAGTTCCCATCTGTACCAGTGTACATCCTCTGGTCTAGCCAGACTTGCAAGGTAGGATTCAGATCATGACAGTGTCTGTGTGGGGGGTGGGGGGGAAGCATTTAGGAACTAGAGGAAAGTTGTATTTTTCTTTTTTTTTGAAAGTTGTATTTTTCATCGTTGCTACATCGCACCCTGCCTGACTCGTCTCCTCGCGACCCTTCTCCACCAACAAGAAGGACTATTCAATACTACTACTATTCAAATTTAAGGGCCAATGACTAAAGGCAAAGGTGAAGAAACGGTAGGATTCTGCCAAATTGCTCAGTCTGACATCGATTGAGCATGCAGTAAAGATGCATCGATAAACGTATTGATAATTACTGGCGATTGGAATATGAACGTTGGAAACAGAGAAGGGTCAGCAATCAGAACGCAGCGCTTGGTTACTGAAGTGATGCTGGGGAGCACGTGATAGAATTTTGAGAACATCACTTCATTGGAAGTACTTTAAAACACACACACACACTGAGGGGGAATAGATCTATGTGCATATATTTATAGGTTTAGTATTAAGCTAGCAGATGGACACCGGGCCTCCACTCAAGCTCTCCCTCAATGCAGGAACACGTTGTTTTATTAAACTGGCATTCCATGATGCTCACCTTCCTGACATGATCACTGAAGACAGATCGGTGCATAAGCAAATGTGGTGAAGAAAGCTGATGGTGTCAGGCTATCAAAAGATATAGCGTCTGGGGTCTTAAAGGCTTGAAGATAAACAAGCAGCCATCTAACTGAGAAACAACAAAGCCCATATGGAAGAAGCACACTAGCCTGTGTGATCACGAGGTGTCGATGGGATCAGGTATCAGGCATCAAAGAATAAAAAGTCATATCATTGTGAATGAGGGGGAGTGCAGTGTGGGGACCCAAAGCCCAGCCATAGGCAACTGGACATCCCCTTACAGAAGGGTTGCAGGGAGGAGATGAGCCAGTCAGAGTGCAGTGTAGCAATGATGAAACATACAACTTTCCTCTAGTTCTTAAATGCTTCCTGCCTCCCACTATCATGACCCCAATTCTACCTTACAAATCCAGCTGGACCAGACCATGTACACTGGTGC